>NC_134569.1:212083626-212683626 GCF_050947875.1 Dermacentor variabilis | reverse complement strand
TCATAGCGTGTGTCTGCCAGTAGCAAGGGTGCTTATTGAAGGACCTTTCGGAGCGCTTGAGACAGAGGCGGCAGTGTCATCTATGCTGCCACCCCAGTACCCGTACCTATTTTCAAACAGGTCCGATCACCTCCTGCGCGAGAAGGGGCTTTTGTTTGGTGAAGCTAGTGTTCAGGCCTTAACCAGATCGAAGGTTCGGGAGCTCGCTGCAAAGGCGGTAGTTGCGGGGCCGACGTTATCAAACAACGAAAAAGGGTCAGAGGCGCAGCAAGCTGATATTCAGAGCACGCCCGAACTGAATAAAATTGAGTCTGTAGCGTTGAAGGCGCCAGATACTGGAGAGGAAAATCCCGATTCGGGAAAGTTAGAAGAGCTATCTACTGATTTGCTCATCGCGCCTACGTCAGACGGACTTGATAGGTTGCTAAAAGTCAGCCGGTCGGCTTTGATAGCCGAGCAAAAAAAGGATGGCAGCCTGGAAAACGTGCGCTGCAATGTCAAAGAAGGTATCGCCAGGAAAACTGCGCGTTTTGTGGAAAGAGGTGGAGTCCTGTACCGGAAGTATCTAGACCGAAGAGGAGTGGAGTTCGATCAGCTGATCGTGCCTCAATGCTATCGTCAGGATCTGTTGCGCTTGTCGCATGGGGGTTCGTGGTCCGGACACCTAGGAGTTAAGAAAACTAAGGACCGTCTCTTGCAAGAGTACTATTGGCCAGGGTGTTTTCGGGACGCAGACCATTTCGTGAGGACATGTGACACTTGTCAGCGGGTGGGCAAACCAGGGGACAAATCGAGGGCGCCGTTGAAATTGGTACCTATCATTACGGAGCCTTTTAGACGGCTCGTTATTGATACAGTGGGACCTCTGCCGGTAACAGCCACGGGGTACAGACACATTTTGACTGTGATCTGCCCAGCGACAAAGTTCCCTGAAGCAGTGCCGCTTAAAGAACTCAGCTCAGTTGAGATAGTTAATGCACTACTGTCCATATTTGCGCGAGTTGGTTTCCCTGCGGAAATCCAATCAGATCAGGGCACAGTGTTTACTAGCGCTTTGACGACAACTTTTCTCGAAAGGTGTGGGGTAAAGCTGTTACACAGCTCAGTGTACCACCCACAGTCGAATTCCGTTGAGAAGCTCCACTCCGTCATGAAGCGCGTGTTGAGAGCGTTGTGTTTTGAACATCGAACTGACTGGGAGCTGTGTCTGCCTGGGGTGATGTTTGCTTTAAGGACCGCGCCGCATGCAGCTACGGGGTTTTCGCCAGCTGAACTGGTGTACGGTCGCTCGCTTCGATCTCCGCTTCGCATGCTTCGAGAATCATGGGAAGGTAGGGGCGACGACCCAGTCGTGGTGGAGTACGTGCTTAAGCTCCTCGAACGCTTAAGAAGGGCACAGGAGTTGTCAGGTGAAGCAATGACAAAGGCCCAGCAGAGGGCCAAGGTTTATTATGATCGGACAGCCAGGGCCCGTCGTTTTGAGGTTGGCGATGAGGTCATGATATTGCGCACATCGCTAAACAACAAACTAGACGTGCAGTGGGAGGGCCCAGCACGAATTGTTCAGAAACTGTCGGACGTTAACTACGTGGTAAGTCTGCCAGGAAAGCGGAAAGCACAGCAAGTTTACCACTGTAATCTGCTCAAACCTTATAGACAAAGGGAAGCAGTGGTGTGCATGATGGTAAACGTTCCTGAAGAGCTTCCGGTCGAGCTTCCGGGACTAGGCTCAGTGACGAACAGGGAAGACACCGGTCAAGTCATTAGTGACCTTATCAGTAAAGCACCGCTGTCGCCCGAGCAGAAAACCGAACTACACCAGCTATTACAAGAGTTTCAAGGTCTGTTCTCTGAGAGGCCTGGTAGGACTTCTGTACTTACTCATGATATAGAACTTACCTCCCCAGAGCCAGTACGATCCAAGGCGTATCGGGTGTCACCCCGCCAGAGCGATATTATGGAGGCTGAGGTAAAGAAAATGCTACAGCTCGGTGTTATTGAGGCAGGTGAGAGTGATTATACCTCCCCTTTGATTTTAGTTGAGGTACCGGGCAAGGAACCTCGTCCTTGCGTCGACTACCGCAGGCTTAATTCCATCACTAAGGATCAAATTTATCCGATCCCTAACATCGAGGAGCGCCTTGAGAAAGTTAGTAGCGCTCAGTTTATTTCCACCCTAGATCTTGTCAGGGGTTATTGGCAGGTCCCACTTACAGAAGAGGCTAGTAGGTATGCGGCGTTCATTTCACCAATGGGAACATTCCGTCCTAAAGTGTTGAGTTTTGGTTTGAAGAACGCGCCATACTGTTTTTCAAGTCTCATGGATAAAGTGTTGCGGGGACAGCAAGAATTCGCTTTACCGTATCTAGACGACGTAGCGATATTCTCCGCATCCTGGTCTGAGCATATGACACACTTGCGGGCAGTGCTAACCCGCCTGCGCGAAGCAGGCTTGACAGTAAAGGCTCCTAAGTGCCAGTTAGCACAGGCCGAGGTTGTCTACCTCGGTCACGTGATTGGTCAGGGTCGTCGCCGCCCCTCTGAAATAAAAGTGGCCGCTGTGCGAGACTTTCCGCAACCGCGCACAAAGACCGATATTCGGTCGTTCTTGGGTGTCGCCGGCTACTATCAGAGGTACATCCCTAGGTACTCTGATATCGCGGCTCCCCTGACGGATGCTCTAAGAAAAACAGAGCCTCAAACAGTCGTCTGGGACGAGACAAAGGAAAGAGCTTTTAGCGCCCTAAAGAGTGCCCTAACAAGCCAGCCTGTGCTACGATCGCCAGACTATACAAAAGGGTTCATTGTTCAGTGCGATGCTAGTGAGCGAGGCATGGGCGTTGTACTGTGCCAACGGGAAAATGGAGAAGTAGAACACCCCGTCCTGTATGCTAGTCGTAAGCTGACCAGTCGTGAGCAGGCGTATAGCGCCCCCGAGAAAGAGTGTGCGTGTCTCGTGTGGGCCGTTCAGAAATTGTTATGCTATCTAGCCGGCTCGAGGTTTATCATTGAGACGGATCACTGCCCTCTCCAATGGCTGCAGACCATCTCTCCCAAAAATGGCCGCCTCCTGCGCTGGAGCCTCGCTTTACAACAATATTCCTTTGAGGTGCGTTACAAAAAGGGGAGTCTCAACGGTAACGCCGATGGCTTAAGTCGAAGCCCCTAACGTAGGAATCAGCCTCAAAATTGTTTGTTACTGATGTTTTTCTTCCTGAGGCAGGATTTTTTTTAACATATTGCTTTTGTTTAGTGTTTCAAAGTGATGATATGCTTTCTAGTGCAATTTTTCAATTTGTGGACGCGTTCTGAGTGATGCTAGACTACTGTAAGGAACTAGGCAGTGGTATAAAAAGGGGAAAGAGCCTGGCAGGGCTTAGTGAGGGTTGTGCCGTGCTTGCTGACTGAGCGGTTGAGTTTCAGCGTAGTTCTAACGCTTGCCGGGAACGAGAACAAAAAAGGTGAACTCTCCCGAAGTCACTTTGCAGTGTCCCGTGCGAACCTGAACAAGAGAACGAGGCCTTCTCTGTGCGCTGCGCTCAAGAAACGTCGAGGGACGCCCGACTTCGGTTATGAGCATCATCGAGCGACATCCCTCCGGACAGCGGATGCAGTCCCCTGTCCATCGGGATCTCCTTCCCCCGGCGGGGCGGTCTGTTGCGTTTCGCCTGCGACACGTGGTTTTGCCGGCGCGACTGCGGCGGGGCGGCAGACATTTTGGCCCGATCGTCGTCGCCGCAACACTCATCGGCAGGTGTTTCCAGGCGCGACTGCGGCGATGCGACCGCTAGGGATCATCCTCGCATTCCAGTTATTGTGCCCGAAACAGGCGATGCCAAAGCAGGGATCTCATTCCAGTCATTGTGCCCGAAACAGGCGATGCCAAAGCAGGGATCTCATTCCAGTCATTGTGCCCGAAACAGGCGATGCCAAAGCAGGGACCATCCTCTCATTACAGTCATTGTGCCCGACCGGCAGCGCTACAACAGGGTGCTACGAGATCGTGCTCGACAGGGTGCTACGAGATCGTGCTCGTCATGGTGCTACGGCATCGCTACGACAGTGTGCGTCACCATTAGCCCATTGTACATTCACGTGCTCGTCTTTTGAGGGGTTCCTTCTTGCCCTCAACTGCGAGAGTATAAAAACAGCTGCCCCCGGACGCAAAAAGGAGGGCTCCGATTTCTTCTGTTGAGTGAAGTGCTCTCCCGTCTCTCTACTTCGGTCAACCTGACCGCCAACTCTTTGCGATGTTAAAATAAACAAGTTGTTTTGTTGTTACCAGTCGACTCATGCTTTGCCGGGACCTTCGGATGCTTCCAGTTGTACCCCAGGCCGCCAGGCCAACGCTACCCTTGGGGCTTGCGACCCAGGTACAACCACGGGCGTCAGCGCCGAGTTCCCAACAGATCGTACCAGCGGTGCGATCCCAAACAGTCTGCCTTAGCCCCGCGCAGTAGCGCAGTCGGATTTCAGCTGCCCATATTATTTGCACACGCCCTGTGCACTATACTTCTGGCTGTTGAACAGCCATTATCCCAGATATATATACGAACCCTGTTTCTCTGAGGTGACAGGTTGAAGTTAGTCTACGCAACTAAGCCGTAGTTATCTTCACGGTGACGACGTAATCAATGCCTGCCAGCAGACGAGCGCACTCCTGACGGACGAAGAGGAGTGATCTTCAAGGCACCCTTTTGTACTCATCATACAGACTGGTCAATAAATGCGTCCGATTGCTTCCATATAAATTTGTGAATGCGAGTTGCGATGCGCCGCATTTATTCGCATCGGTTCGCGCTCTTCGTCGGCACAGGTCAAACTGGACCCGATGTCGAAGGATGCACTTTAGAAATCTTGCTTACCACCCTGACATCCTGTGTACGTATTCCAAAAAGAAAAATGTAATTCACTAGAATTTCATGTCTGCCAGTCCCGATGCTGAACATACTATTGGCGAAGGCAGCTTCTTAATGGCAAATGAAATTTACCAACGAACCGCTTTATGAATTGGGCCCCTGTGTTCTACGGGAAACGAAAACATTAGAAACCTTATCCCCGATTTATGCGCAAAATAGCAACATTTTTATGTTCCGCAATTTTTTTGTTGGCACGCTGGCATGATGAGCGGGATCAGAGCCAGCTTTGGAAGACGACGACGACGACGACGACGAAGGCGAGAGCGACACATTGAGGCAGAGAATTTGAGACCGAAATCGTCGCACCGACTGGCAGTGGGCCAGTGCCGTTAATGCGTTCGCAGAGGGAAGGGAGAGTGAGTGAAAAAATTGGCAGTGGCTTCGCTTGGCTACGCCAGGATATGCGTAGCGAAAACTAAGGCATATCATGGTTAGCCTTGGTTAATCTTGATTACAAGTCCAGCTATATAGGTTAGTCTGTTTGTCTAGCTACGTTGCGGCGTTTAGCCAGTCGTTCGGCACGCTGTTCGTCTGTTTCCTAGGCGATTCGTTTCCTCTTCCTCTCGTTCCGATGTCGATTCCAGGCCTCCTCCTGCTTATCAGAATTGTCGCCGTCCATACACTCTAAGAAGAATTCCGGGGAAAACGAGAGTAACTGCGCAGTTAGTCCCAAAAAGGGCGCTTTCGTCCCTCAAGGGAGTAACTGCATGGATGTGCGTGCCGTGTGCTAATTTTGGAGAGTAAGTGTTTAGTCTCTGGTCGGAAAGAGAGCAACGGGAGGACGAACGGCAACAGTTACTCCCCATGCGCTCCGCTGTTTTCGTCCGTGTCGTGGAGAGATGCGGCGAAAACGGTATTGGCTTTGTTATAAGTCGTGAATAGTTCGAAGTTCGTTCACTGTCTGTTGAACTACACGCAAAACAGCACTTTGCCTCTTCGTGAAAAAATTGCGTGAAAATTAAAGTTGGAATGGGAAGAGCCATGCCCTTCGTGCGCACACCATAAGTGAGCGATACACATTAAACGCGCAAGTCATTTATAGACTGCCAGATTTTGCTGGTCAACAGTACCTAAGTTCCTTCCGTTCCAAGGAGATTACGAACTTAACTGAAGCGATGTGTAGCTCAAACGGGACACACTAAGCGACAGAGCAATTGTCCGTATCTATCGACTTAGGTGCCCCGTTTGAGCTCGCTACACGTTTACATCGCATAGTGCCTCAGTTTAAAGCACCCTAAGAATACTCGGGCAGATTTCCTTTCGCACTCGTTTATGGCTGCAAGTACACTCAACGTTACACTCTCCCCACACAGCACACACAAAATGCCGAGTCGCTTTTACATTGCCACACCTGCGTTCTGATGCTTAACTTGTCTCAATTTCATACCCCGTCCACCAATCCGCCGTGGTGCAGTGGTTGGAGTAGCTGACTTGGGAGCGCGATGACGGTAGTTCGAAATTCAGGCACCTTTTTTTTCTTTTTTTTCCAGCTCAGTAATCTTTTTTATTAGGTTATAAATGCCTAATTTCATTAATTCCACCTTTGCGGAGCATCGGAAAGAATGACCGTTACTCCCTTGAGGAGCATCGGAAAAGAGCAACTGTTAGTCCTCGGAGGAGTAATAGCATGCGGAGTAACAGTTCATCCCCTCGCACTTACCCCCTAAAGGGAGGAATGGTTGTGGCAGATCAGTTGCTCCCCCAAAGGAGTAACCTCAGTACCCCATTTCCTCCCTGTCTTCTTAGAGTGTACTGCCGGCTCAACTGTGGTCGCGGCGCACGCGAGCTCTCCTTTTCAATCTTCCGACATGTTATCAGGGATGCGACGCAGCTGGCGAAGCGAGCGGAGGCAAAGCCACCTAGAAAAATTTTCTAGGTGGCTTTGGCGGAGGCGAACGCAACGACGAGAAACGCGGTGTGACGAGGAACGCAGTGTGACGTCTTGTGCCTCCTCGGAGCACGGCCACGGCGAGATCGCAAGTTCGCGGCCTGTAAAGCTTTCGCTTTAACAACTTTATTCGGTCGAGAGAAGACGCAGAGGGAAGATGGGTAGTATGGGAACGCTGGCACGGTGAGCGGCATCGGAGCCAGCTGTGGAAGAAGACGAACGCGCAAGCAGTGGCACGACTGATTCCGCGCGGCTACTCACACGCCCAAATTGTTAACTCCCTTGTTATCATTATTATTTAGGCATCTAATTAAACCGCCCGATTCTTGGCCAATCCCCCACTGTGGGTATGTGCCACGGCCACTCAGGACAACAACAACAACAACAACTACGCCGAGAGACGCCGATGCTGAACCCAGGAACGGGCGCCTATAAGAGCTGCTCAGAGTATGAAAAAGAAAAGAAATATACCCAACTATAACAAACCTATTCCTGTCCAACGTCGAAACACTCGCCTTAATTCTGTACCTGCAATGCGCGATTGAGTAAGAGCGAGCAGCTCTACGAAATTCGCTTGATTCTAGCATTGCTATTTCGACGGCGCCATCCGTGACTTTTCGCAGTGACGTCCTGTCGAATGTTCGGACAATCATTAGCAGAACCTGCTCACATGCTTTTCTGCTGTCTCTCTGTTGACTTCAGAAATCGCGCTAAACGTTGTTTCAAGAAAAGAAGAAAATAAAATGCTCCCAAATCAGTTGAAATTTGCTCTTCAACGGACAGATGCTTATTCGAATATTTCAAACGCAAGGCCTCATGGCGAGATTAAATTTCGGCGGCATCGCTGCTGTTTGCATGGCACGCCGAGCCATGACATTACGGGGCCTATAGTTCATCCGTTACTTAGTGAAAAATGAATTATTTTCTGCTGTATTTATTTCCTGCCGGTAGAAATTTACGTGGCCTGACACGAGCTGCCGTGATTATTGTACATTTTACGGCATCAGTTACAAAGCAATGGCGGCAATACAAGGTTCCTCTCAAGCTGAGCTGAGTAAATAGTGTAATAGTACGGCTAAACAAATGACCAGCTGCGCATGGTTCTTTGTGAACACCCGTTCGTGGGCTCGCTACTCACAAAACTTCACACAGATTTATTTCTGTCACGGGCCATGAACTCCCGAATGCTGCTAAGTATAAGGAAACATTTTTACTCAAATGTTTTCTGAACTCGGGTTCCAATTTCTCGGACACATGTCATAGGCACAGCGAATGATTTTTCAATACATACCTGGCCGTTCACCTAAGGTTCGAAACAATATAAAGGCTTCAAAGTGCTTCTAATAGGCTGAAGTTATAGTCTATATGGATACCAATTACTCTACACACTTTGAAGTCTCCGGCGAAAAAGAATGTGCGTCAAACACGCACGCACGATCAAGGGCACACATTCACAAATCAGTTGGTACAGTAAAATGTTTAGCAAGAATACGCACTGATCAATCGTATAATAGCGAGCACATTATATAAAGCCCCAGGTGGGTATATCAACAATAAAAGGTTATTACAGTTGAAAGACCTTCGCGAATCCAACCTAAGAACTACAAGGCACTGTGAGGCACGTACGATTAAGAGGCTTGCGCTGCCACGAGAAGTTCGTGCGCGTCGACCAGGGAGACGAGGAACGTGCCACGAATGTGTCAGGCGGCTAGTGCAAAGCGTCTTGCCGATTGAAGCCGCCGCTATCCCGCAGAGCGTCGTATCCTATCATCAAGAAGGGGTCCCAAGTGACCGGTAGCACGCGTTCCCGCTCTACACAAAAGGACAATTTGAAACACTGTGGCCGCCGGCATATACAGAGAACTTCGTTCGTCCGGTGCATTTCTTCGCCGCGCTATCAGTGTCGTGCGATGCCACTGCGCAATGCGTGCAGCAGCGATGCGAGACGCGCGAAAGAAAAAAAAAAAATGTGGCGCTTTCCGATAGCTGACACGTGGTCATTAGCGGTTCCCGCCACCGCGCCGGTAGCGCGACCCGGTTGTTCTCCGGAGAGTGGACGAATGATAGCTGACCCCTTACGCACCGGGGGCACACCTAGATGGGGACACAATGAGGCCCTCTCTGTTAACTGCACGCTCTCGAAGAACAGGTTTGGCCTCTGAAGTGCTCGTCGACACTAGTGGTTCGCGCTCAGGGCAAGAGCGCTTTGGCTGACACGATGATAAAGCGATGAAGAGAGAGAGAGCTTTGATACGAGATAGTGCAGCAAATTGTCTCTTCGCGCTGAATTTCGAATAAGCAAGCTTCAGAACACGACGTCGCGATCGCTCGGTGGCGTTGCGCTCAGTTTCGGTGTGGACAAAAGAGGTGCTCGTTGCAGTTAGGGTGACGCATTGCGTGCATGCGTGCGTACGGTTGCGAGCGAAATTAGCGCAGGTAAAGCAAACTGTTCTGGCGTGAGCATATATATATTTTCCATGCGACATTGCTTCGACTTAAATGGAAGTTTTCCGAAGTTTTTTGCTGCATATTGTATTTAAATGTGGCGGATAATGAGCAAGCGAACGATCAATATATTCTGTTAACATTGCGATACATTTAGGTTAAAATTCCTTGCATTCTTCTTGGTGTGCTTTTCACTTTCGTTGTACATTCAGCGTCGCGATACGTTTTTCGAAAACAATGCCCAAAACGATGAACATATCATACACAACCGCTGTTGGCGTGCGCTGCTTAGTAGGCCAAACGTGTGGTAAAAATATAAATTAAGGAACGCGCGGACAATACCTTAATTCACCGTGTGTTCGTTACAGCGCGTGGAAACAGCGACAACGATCCATGAACTAGGCAACACGTACCCACATATGTGCGCAAGGCGAGTTGCTCTATTTGCCTGCCACGAACGAAAGTTGTTCTAAGTAAATCCACACTAAAAAAAATGTATTTAGCTGTTGAGTTCCTTTATAAGAGACGCAAAGTAGTTGATTATGTGCTGAACATGATTTCCCGGGTTTCAGCTCCGGCCGCCCAACTCGCGTTCCTGGGGTGGCGGAATGCTAAAGGAGCTCGTGTAGTATATTTGCAAACATGGAGAGTGGCCTACTCGGGACACGTAGTCATATGTGCTGCTTTCATTCATTTGCGAGTTTTCAGGCTGTGAGGCAACGCGCCGCTCATTGAGTATTGCAAACAATGACTACTAACCTTGACGGCCGTTATTTTGAGCGCCTTATAGCTAATGCTGCAGGTGCTGCTGCGCTGTACAAATCGGGATTCTGACTTGTAGCTGAACATCAATCTATTGGAAGGAATTGTATTTTATTGAGCAGTGCCAGGTGTTCAGGGAAAAAATTAAAAAAAAAATCAAGGAGAATTCGGAGCGCGTGGCGCCGGAAATCAATATAAACACGATAAATACCGGCGTATACAGTGGTGCTACACGCGGCAACAGTGAAATTGTTCCGTTTGTATACAGATCCCAGGCCACCTCCTCCTTGCGCATTTCGTTGTAGTTACTTGGAGGACAAACAGAAAGAGAGAGAGAGAGAGAGAGAGAGAGAGAGAGAGAGAGAGAGAGAGAGAGAGAGAGAGGCTTTCATTCGACAGCATCATTTTGCAATGATTAAAGCGATAGTAGAAAATAAGTCTGCCAAACGCAATGCCAGAATACAGGCTGCCCATAGCGCTGAGGCGCTCGACCTGCGTTTCTCTACGTGGCCCCTCCTATAGGCGGCTTTCAGTTCAGAAAATCCCCGGCCACACAGCCGTCAGATCGCGCAGCCGACTTCCGCGCGTGTTGTGGTGGGAGCGTTCAACGCTTCGCCACTCGCATCGTGTCCTGGATTTCGCCTGTGCTGCTCAAGTATAGTGCGGGTAGCGGCGACGGTGGCAGCGCCCAAACAATGGGCTCATTTAGCCTCGCCAGCTTAGCTGCTGGGAAGAGGGGGGGGGGGGGGGTGTTCACTTACAACTCGTAGATGACTGCAGAGACGAGGGGGGATGCACGGCGAAACGCTCGCTGTGCGGTTATGTCTTCGGCACTTCGAAGTTTGCCCTCACTGCTTTACACGCGAGGAAGCACCGCTTAATCACTCGGTCGGCAAAACGTAACAACAAGGAAGCTGCTGCGTTACGTCAGATGGCAACACTTACAGCTGAGTTTTTTTTTTCGAATCGTGGTGACAATGAGCAGTTAAAACAAAAAAGGAGGCAAACTGCAGCTCGTGTGGTGGTTAATGTCGAGAGCTGTACTAATTTGCAAAATTAGGGTGCCGTACATAACAAAAGCCGCATTCTGATAGTTTCTTTGCATATATTAGACACACATTATTTTACTTCGAGGAGGATGATTATTTATAGTTTTCAATTTGAGCAGCTCGTCCATGGTGCAACTATGTAGGAAATCCCTTGCAGAGATGTAAACGATCTCGTAAAATTCGCGCGCACTAGACATTGCGCAAGCGTAATGCTATGTGCTCTTGCGCATTCTCGAAATCAGCTTTTCTGAGCTTCCAGCTACAAACACGGCCCTAGGCACGCGGTCGCGGGATCAAATCACGGCCACGGCGTGTTCATCACAGGGGGGGGGGGGGGAGGGGGGGAAGCGCCAGTGTACTTATATTTAGGTGCACGTTAAAGAATCCCAGGTGGTCAAAATTAATCCGCAGTCCCCCACTACAGCGTGCTTCATAATCAAATTGTGGTTTGGGCACGTAAAACCCCATAACTGTTTTTACAAACACAGCCGTCGTAAACCTAGTTCTATAGGAATAAAGCAGGTGAAAGTGCTGTGCAGGCCGGGTCTCGCAGTCAAAAAAAGTCTAGCTTCCATTTCATCGATATGACTTGTCTTGTCTGAGAAGTGTCTGGTTTCGAGAAGGTGATTGACTAGGGGACAAGGGGGCTATGGAAGGAGGGGTGGGGCAGGGGTTCAAGAAGCGACGGCCTATTAGGTCAATCTACCTTGTCTGATGCACGGAGTCGATCGCTTTACAAGCATTATCGCGGAGGATGACCCTTGCACACAGACTCCGCGTCTTTCTGCGTGTAACGTGCCGGAGCTGTCACTCCGTAATCGAAAGTTGATGGGCTGGCAAGGTCTTTGTGCGTCGTCTTTCTTTTTTTTTTTTGTTCTTGTGTGAGCACGCATTTGTCGGCCTTTCCCTTTGACCTTTCTTTCTGCACCTCGTCAACTCCTTCCGCAGAATGGGGCTACAAAGCAGCAGATATCACCTTTATAATCCTCACTCTCTCTTTTGCCCCGGCCATTCAGGTTCTCTCCTGATGCTTGCAAGTACATAAACGCAACATGGAGCAAAAGAATGCTGCGTATTGCTACGAGCAGGTTTTTTTAAACGTTTTAGGAAAGCGAGCTTCGCAGCTTAATGAAAGTTCGGTCTGCTACCTCGATATACTTCCCTGTCTTACCTTTGCCTCTCTCTCTCTCTCTCTCTCTCTCTCTCAGGAGTCTAGAGCAGAAGGCGTTGTGAGATTGACTCGGCCGAGAAATCCCAACTCAGAACTCTAAAGGCTTGCAATAAACAAATTACTCAAAAAATCCTGCGGAAATTCACAAGGTGGAGCATGACTGGTTTTTCTTGCTATAAATTAAGTTCACTTTGCCGGTTACGCTAAAATTTATGTGAATAACTCAAGAATGTGAACTAGCGCGAGTCGGTTTCCAACTTTGGCTCGACAAGTTGCGACACTGGCCGAGTCGCGTTTATTTGAACCTTCTCGGCGTTTATACACGCCAGCATTTATTTGGAATCGCCGTTTGGAAAATATCGACACGTCGGCTTCATGCAAATGAAACCAACGCGCATACCATTGCAAGGCGGCAAGCGTTTTCGCCGTACATGGTTTAGCACGTGCAATCCAATTTGCATACAAGGAAATATACGGCTAGGGCCTCCGACGACCGCTGCGCCGCGGCTCTGACTGCCGCCATAAACGTTTCTCACCGGGCGCACCAAAATGCACGCGCTGAATACGAAATGCTGCTGCAGGTGGTGCGTTGCGTTCATATAGCGTGACGCTGAACGATGCACCATGCATTACCAGCCGATCGAAGTCGCAGCTAAGGTTGCCATACAACCATGCAGCGTCTTTAACGGCCGCTTGGGCGTTCTGCACACACGCACATGCACAGTCCTTCACCGAAAATGGGCAACAGTCACTTTCGCTGGAAGTCGCAGATTGATGTCGTGCGCGGAGGGGTCCGCGCGCAGAACCTGACAAACTCGCTGCCAGGTAACCAAGGCGTAGGGTCTCGGATTGATGCGCGAGAAAACGGTCTCTTTCTCTTTCTCTCTCTCTCTAGTCTCGGATTGATGCGCGAGAAAATGGGATCCTCTCTTTCTCTCTCTCTCTCTCTCTCTCTCTCTCTCTCTCTGGTCTCGGATGAGAGAGAAGAGCCCGCTTTCTCGCGCATCAATCCGAAACTAGAGAGAGAGAGAGAGAGAGAGAGAGCAAGGACAGGAAAGGCAGGGAGGTCAACCCAACGAGCACCCGGCTTGCTACCCTACACTGGGGCTGGGGGAAAGAAGCGTCTCTAT
This sequence comes from Dermacentor variabilis, assembly GCF_050947875.1. Taxonomy (NCBI): domain Eukaryota; kingdom Metazoa; phylum Arthropoda; class Arachnida; order Ixodida; family Ixodidae; genus Dermacentor; species Dermacentor variabilis. The sequence continues at coordinate 212,670,262 of NC_134569.1, read as the reverse complement.
GCTGATCGTTTTGTGCTTCTCTTGTCGCGTATGCTGGTGACTTACAGGCGGGTGCCTGTCGAAACAAACAGCAGTAATGTCTCCAAGAAGTGGTACAGCTCTACAGTTACCTATATACTGTAGGTAGCTATGGAGACTATAAAAAAATGCACTTAATGAAAGGTTAGCACGAAAGCTTGGACAAGTTGGTTTTGTACATGTATACCTTCAGGCACATATGTTGCGAACAGACGAAGAAACAGAGGTGGACATGGCAGACAATGAGAATAGGCGTTTTGTGCATGTCGTGCCGTCTGTATGTCATGGTCCGTTCACACTTTGTGCCTGACGATTAATAACTGGGATCGTGCCCTCTGCGATTAACATCAGAGGCTGTAGTCACATGCCCAACGGTCATGCGTGTACTGCTCATTGGCTGCTTATAAATTTATGACGACCTTAGAGTCCCGGCTGGTGCAGTCTTCACAACACAAGGCGACGAGGGCGCTACTGAACTTCCTCCGGGAAAGCGACCTGTGTGAACAACTGTGACACTCCTGATCTCCTTTGTGTGTCCGTGTGTGTGTGTCCCTGTGTGTGTGCCTTTTTGCTTTATCTATCTGTCTCCCCTCAGCCCTTCCCCAGTGCAGGGTAGCAAATAGGATTTCTATCTTCCGGGTAACCTCCCTGCCTTTCGCATCTCATTTATCTCTCTGTGACATTTATTTTGAACTTTCAGCAAAGGGACGCGTTGTGCCTGACACGATCATTTATGCGACGAGTACTGAAATGTGATTCTGTAATCTGTGAGATAAAAAAAAAGAATCATAAGCGAAGATAGCACCCACATCTGACTTACCAGACTTGACTGCTCCGTTACTGCAGCGCGCTAAGAACGCCTCACAGCACATTCATGGTAAGTCAACTCACCTGCGTAGCAAAACAAAGAGAAAGCGGAAACATGATGAGTCATATGAACATCTTTTTAAGTAATCGCTCAACGCAATCCAAATTTAAATATAAAAAAATTAAACACTGATATAAAAGGAATCAGCGCGAGAACTCAAGCAGAACACTACCAGACCGGATAACACTTATGAGATCGTTTTCCATTCTAATTGTGATTTTGCGATCTTTGCTTCCCAATAATGACGAAGAACATGCAAGTTGGCCATGCTGGTACCTTGGTGCCTGCGCGCATGATACAAATACCAATGAAATTCCGCGTTCCATGCGTAGTATATATGTTCTCCGTGCCTTTTTTTATCTCGTGCATGCAACTTGATCACAAACTATTACGTTAAGTTATCAATTTTGACAGAATGTTATCGACGCCCTCGCCGGCGATAACATGCTGTGTCGAGCTCTGCGGACGCACGGAGCGTAGCCGCAAGTTTCAGGAATTTCGCAATTCTGCAATCAGCCCTACGCGATTAATCAAAAGCTTTTTTGGACCACCCCCACTTCGCCTGGCTGTCACGGGAAGTCACGAAAACCGCGATAGCTCCCCATCTGATATGACGTGTGCACACTGATTATGCATGATTTGACTGAACAAAAGCAAAATAGTTATTTGTGATTCGACGCCTTTTCCCCATTGGCCCTTAGCCCTGGTCAAAGGCTTTCGGGCTGCGCCCACTTCACTTGCCTGTCACGCGACGTCACAAAATCACAAAAACTCATCGCATCAAAGTGACGTGCACGCGTTAAAGATGCATTAACATGCCGAACAAAACTGAGTTTTCATCTGAATAGCCGCAGGCTGCCCCGTTCCGAAAGGAATAAAACATGGCTGCCGCCGATCGCCCAGGCACTGGCTACTCGCACCTACCGGAAAGCATGGGTTCATTTGCGTATAATAAAGCTTTTTGCGTGGCCGCATAACGTTTTCGAGCACTTTCGGCAGGCTTACGATCTCGATCTGCCAACTCTTCTTTGCTGAGGATCCATTTTAGCGGCATTCTTAACCTTCCGTTGCATGCCGCCGCTATTTCCGACCAGCTACAGCGAGTTAAATAAGGGAAAGCGGACCAATCACAGACGCCGGCACCACCCTCTTCGTCTGTTATCGATTTTCAGTGCAGTGGCTCGGCCCCATCAAATCCCTCTCCACTTGAGCGCGCTCCTCGCCTCTTGTCAGCGAATTAGATAAGACAAGCCGCTCAGCGTAGGCAATGTTATTCGTGTTTGAAGCAAACAAAAGTGACGTCCTATGAATGAGGAGAGCGTTTGATTGGTCTGTCCATACAACCCTGCGGGTGACCCCGCCCGATGCTTGCGTCGACGGTTACGCAAATTTGACGTCAGGAGACTGGAATAAAAACATTTTGTAAGAGTTTTACGTTATAGGGCCCAAGTTATCGTTTTCTGGTTATCTTTCTTTTTTAAGACATTGTTCGGACCGGTATGCCTCAAAAAGCTGCGACGAAAATAACGCGCGACTCTGCCATGATGGCTACCACTGCCGATGTGGAGCTGGTGCGTGCGACTCACGTGAGTCTTGTAAAACGCGCACTTTATTGTTTTGGTTATTCATTTATTTTCACGCTAATCTATCGAATATACGTGCAGACGTTGGGATAACAAGTGTAATGAAAGTTTTGTAATAGGAGAGGAAATAGAGAGAAAGATGGCGTCTCGGTCCTTTCTTTTTCTTCACGTAGCAGCCCACTTCGTGTAGCCCTTTGTTTGCAATTATAAATAGGCCGATAAAGTTGCAGCGCGGACTGCACAGTCTACGCCCTCACAAGCAATATCGCGGTTGCGAAATGAAAGGAATAGTCTTCTTTAATGCAAGGACGTCACGTAACATGTGATACCATGAAAAACATGGTGGACTATACGGGGTGTTTCCTTTTCTTTTTTTAATGGAGAATTTGTAATAGCCTTTAGCAGAAAGCGTAATTGTAGTAATCCAGCTCAATGACTAGAATTAGGCCACCTGCTACAGACAATTTCTTAACGGTCTTTAATGGTATATAATAAGAACACCCGGTATCTGTAGCCTTGGGTTTAGTTTGGATAGAATGTTCTTTTTTTTTCTCAACGCAATCCCTTTTATTTTTCGGAAAAGAGAGAGGTAGAAGTCATGGGTGCAGAGACATGTAGTTTAATTACGCTGATACCCGTTGAGAACACTACACTGGAGGACACAGGAGAAGCAAGAAAGATGTCAATAAAAGATAGAAGAGATGTCAACACGTACACGCACGATCACCCACATCCTATTCGCGGAATATAAGACGATACGGGATAGGAGAACCAGCACGACTGCGCTCTGAGAGGCCTTGCAACATCATGCCGGCGAGTTTTATAGAGTCAATTGTTGCCCGAATTTTTCTTGCCAAATAACGCCCACAACATCCTTCTTGCTTTCGGGGCGTGCTCTCTCGCGCAGTTCGTCAACTCATTTTTTTTTTTTTTTAACACAGCAGCAGCACGTTAGGCCTTGTTCACGCGTGCGCACTCATCGATCGCGAGGCTGCTCTGTTTCTCACGTCTCGTCGCCAAAACATCGGACACGATCCGCTCGAGAAAAAACACGGCGTGCCCGCCCCACTCGTGACAGCCCCGGGCGACGGTGACTGGGCCGAATATCTGGCCGCTGTACGCAGCTAGAACGGTTTATCGCCCCCAGAGAATGCGTTTTACAGCAACGAGGATCTGCTGTTGCTGCTTCTGCAGCTGCGAGGGCATCCGCGGACTCGTTATTGTTCGCGTATGCACGTACAGTTTGTTTGCTACTGTGCGACGTTTAGTTCCCTGCGCGCGGACTACAGCACGCGTGTCTGTAATGCGGACGAAAGCGTGACCCGCAGCAGCACATGCCGGACAACGTGTATTGCAAGCACGATTAAGTGGCGCAAGTCTGCAGGACGAAGTATGACGACCGTTACCTCTCCGGAACTCAAGTCAGCATGTGATATTTGCGTTTTAGAGATCCACTAATTTTATTTAAGTTGTTTCATACCAAGTTGCGTCCAAGATAGTTACACTTGCGAGCAACTCGTTTCAGACCTAATCGAACCCATCGTTGACCCTGCACGATAAAGCTTCTTCTATAAGGCTCTATATCCGTAAGCAGTTGCACGGCTGGGTTAGCGCGAACAAGTCGACCGGCGTTGGCATCGGGGGTCACTTGCCGCAGGAAGCGAGCTTTATGTAAGCGAAAAATTGGGTGGCCGGTGTTCGTTTATCCTTTAGTGCGCTGGGCGTTACTGACAAATCACTGATGATACAGAAGGGTACACCATGTAGACAAGAGCGACAGGAATACAAGGTTACTCTCCGCCGTTCTCGTCTGGTGTTATCTCCCGCTTTTCAGCGGTTTGTCAACACTACTCGACGCTCTATAAATTGAGTCATCTTTAACCTGTCCCATCAGTAAAACGCAATGTCATGCGGTGAAAGTAACAGCGGTATTAAGGCCGTCAAAGATCTTCAAATCAATCTAAGCAGTTGCATTCGTCGGGCACGGTAAAAATTACCGTTTCAAGAATCTCAGGGAAGCTGTGCATTTGCAGTTGACACATTTTCAGGGACTGCACTGCGCGCCGGCCGCGTGTAGAGTACCGTTCGACTGGGTGAATTCCAACTTCCAAGACATACGACGCTTGTGAGCAAGCTAGCAAGTAGCTGCCACAAGTATTTTCGCTAGTCTCATTGCGAGTATACAAGGCGAGATCAGAGCCGCGGCTTCTGAGCCAAACGGCCAGCCGAGACTCTACAGACACCGGCCGACAAGCGTGGAGCAACGCCTTTACATGGCCGCGTCCACATACCGATAGTCGCGGCTGCTATCCAGCTGCCCCGGAAAAGCCCGGCCACATGCCACCGGCCCATGTCCTGGAGTGGGCACCATGATGACGATGGCAGCGCCCCACAACAAAAGCACGCCATTATATTCGCCACATTACTGATAGAGGTGTCCGTTTGTTGAACTCAGCACGCATTCATTTTTTAACGGCGGAGCTGTTCTAAGTCGAGCCTTCACTGACCATTGTCCGGTGTCATGCAGAGGGGCAAGGTGCAGAGCACGAGCCGGGGGAGGGTGAGTAGAGGGGTATAGGAGCAGGCGTTTCGCCGGCGCGCGCTCTTTCGCCCCATGGATTCCGTTCGACGCGAGCGGCAGCGGGAGCTCGCACGAGCGTGGCAGCGCCGACGTCGAGCAAATCCCGAGCTTCGGGAACGGGAAGCGCAAGCCTAGCGCCGATGGAGGCAAGCTAACCCCCAAGTTCGAGAGTAGGAGGCCGAGCAGAGACGTCGACGCAGAGAGATCCCTCCCGCGGAGGGTGCCGATGAACGGTTCAAGAGAGAATTCCTCGACCGTGAGTGCGGCCACAGCTGCAAGGTGTGTGTGATAGACTGTGGTTGGATCACAACCTCACGCAACTGAAGAGTGTGCTCAATCCGGGACTGAAGCTCGAATCTAGCAAAACGACGACAACGCGACAAAAAGGCTTTCACGAAAATCGCGCTGAACACGAGCTCAAACTTCAGAAAACGACCACCAGCTTGGCTCTTTTGGCAGCTTTCACTGCGTTGAACTGGCTTTACTTCTTTTCTTCTTTTGCTATTTTTATGCAGAGAATTTGTTAACAACCCGCCCATTATAACCCTGTGGCCATGACGCGTTTGCACTGCCGAGCTAGAGATCCCGGGTGCGGTCCCACTAGTGGCAGCCGCATTTTGTCGGGAGTGAAATGCCAAAAACGCTCGTCTACTTGGATTTAGCTGCACATTAAAGAGACCCACGTGGTCAAAATACAGCAGGAGACGCCCTCCCTCCCCCCCCCCCCTAATAATAATATTTGGGGTTTTACGTGCCAAAAACACTTTCTGATTATGAGGCACGCCGTAGTGGAGGACTCCGGAAATTTTGACCACCTGGGGTTCTTTAACGTGCACCTAAATCTAAGCACACGGGTGTTTTCGCATTTCGCCCCCATCGAAATGCGGCCGCCGTGGCCGGGATTCGATCCCGCGACCTCGTGCTCAGCAGCCCAACACCATAGCCACTGAGCAACCACCGCGGGTTCCCCCCCCCCCCCTCGGCGTGATTCATAACCAGACCGTGTTTTTGTCGCGCTAGGCCCGAATTCAATTTTAAGCTGCTAAGGGGAGTTCCGCAGCTGTTCTTCAGGCGGCGGTACAGGGCAATGACGGCGCGCGGTGATGTCGGGCGCGGTCAATAGAGCGTCAATAAACGTGCAGCCAGCAGGGCAAGTTGCGTCGGAACCCCGAATTTTCTTTAAAATTTAATTATCAACAGTTATACAATGAAATTTACCTTGTGCGTGTTTACTCGAATTGACAACTTCTTTGCGCGCCACCTATATACATACATGCCTACGAGATAATCTTGCTCCCGCTCCTTTCCTTGCGCAGTTTATCTTGGCCAATAATGATTACGTTATTTTCACATCGTCGCTGGCTTCTTTTCTCAACATGGCGACGTCTACGGTAACGAGGGGCTGTGCACGCCTTCGAGCGCTATTTCATTTCCACCTGCTTTTCAGTAGTACCGGTAAAAAAAAAATTATTATAATAATGAAAACGACATAAAAGAAAATGGGGCTTCCCGAAGCGTCACCTCGCGCTCGATGCTTACTGAGATAAGACAGACACCTGAGGGCTGTTTACTAAACCATCCATCCGCCACCATTGTCTGAGGGTTGCCCGACTTCGACGGAACCTCACTCTACATTGAACAGGCAGCCGAGCTCCATCTAGAGGTTAACGCACAGTGGACAAGCAACGAAACCAGTGGCGCACGCCGCTGCGCACAAGCCCATGCAGCTACATAGCCACGGCGATACACCTGGGAAGCGCGACATGTATACGAACGTGTCCGTTCTCGAACGTGCGGACTCGTGAAGCTGACCCTTTCAGCGCATGCGCGCACGGCGAAACAAGCCGCGGGCCATCGTTTCTCTCATCGTTTCAGCGCTCGCCATCGTATCAGCTCACGCGCCGACGGCGGCAGCCCGCGCGCAGGGATTTGCATTGCGAATGCGCACCGCCTACTATCATCATCATCATCATCATGGAAACACGCGCGCGCACGGCGGAACGGAAGAACGGCCACGACCCTCGGAGAAAGTGAACAAAAAGCGAAGCGATTTCTTTCTCCGACCCGAACCTTGGTCCTCGTGCCGCGTGCACACAAACGTGCACCTCGGAGGCATATACAGGGAGGGTACGCATACATATACATCACATTATCTCTCGCCGCCAGGTTGCGCGTGAATACATCCGTTCTCCCACGCGCTGTTTCATGGACGGACCACCGCACACGCGTACACGCACAGTGCGAAACATTGCTTCCTTCGGTTCACTTTTGTTTGCCGCTGTCATCGCTGTTCTTTTGTACCTTTACACTTCTATATACTTTCCCGTGCGGACATGCCAGCGTTCGCTTTCCCAGGAACCGAAGCGGCGAAGGGCTCGATCTCGAATGAAAAAAACCAATCAGCGTTAGGGGGGGGCGGGCGGGCGGGGGGGCGTCGGACGTCTTGCGGGGTGCGCGGGAAAACCGCGACCGGTCTTGGCTGCGTCCTTCCGCCGAAGATGAAAGGGGCTTGGCCGGCGGCTGCAGTGACGGCACGAGCGTGAGATGCGGCTGGCCGCTCCGCGCGCTTGCGCGTTTATACGGCACGACGCCCCGAGCTGACGACAGCGTCCGAGAACAGCGTCTTGCTGACGCGCGCGACCTACAACTGCTTCTCCGCTTGTCTCCCGAACCGAGCAAGACGCCTCTCTGCTTCGGTTTGCATGCGTCGCTTGTCCGCCTGCGAAGGCCTCCGGAAGCTTGGCGTGGGCGCGTTTGTGTCGCGCAGGCAGGGATGAGTGTAGTTGATTAACCGCGCGCCTTCGCGCGCTCATGAGTGCGTTAAGCGTCTCTGTCCCGGAGGAGAGGCAGCACGCAGAACGAGGCAGTGAAGACACAACGAGCGCTGCTCATCATACGACTTCTTCATCTTTTCAGAATCGACTCACGATACCAGCTCGCTCGTTCGTCTTGACCGCTCATAAAACGCTTATGCGGCTGCGAGCACATGTGATCGCGGACCGTGCGAAAGTCCACAGTCAGACACATTGCTATTTATGTTCCGCAAACACCACAGCTCGTACATAATATATATATATATATATATATATATATATATATATATATATATATATATATATATATATATATATATATATATATATATATACACACACTCTAGGGGCCCTTGAATCGGGCATTAAATAGGAAAAGGGGGTAACAAAATACAAAAAAAGAGATCTTCAAAATTAAGGAGATACAGTGCATCTAGTAGTGTAGCATGAAGTAAGGTTTATATAATGCAATAATACAAGGTCGGTGCTACAACACTATTATTGTAATGCAACAATTGCATGACGGCGATGACAGGTAGTAAGGCGTGCGAACAGGATAACGAAGGGGAAAAGAACAAATCATACAAATGGTTGTTAGAAAAGATTAGCTGTTATGGCAGGTTGTTCACTGAGGTAGCTTAGTAGAGTCGATTGGAAAGGGGATAATTCCTAAATGTTGGCAATGGCTTGCAGGTTGCAATGGTTTGACCGGAAAAGGGAAGCATTAGCTCAAAGCTAACATTTCGATAAGGGAAACAGTCTTCATGAGTGCCACAGTTCTTGGCAGGGTGCATGCATATGCTAAGAAAAGAATGAGGTTCAATTTAAACGCGGCCAGACAAGCGGTGCCTCGGGCTTGAGTTCATAAAGCCGTTCGTGCCTACGTAGAGCGCTTCCCGAGGACAGGCACCGGGCCGCCGCGACAGCGATGTATCATTTAGCGAAGGCGAGTACGGGGTAGAGATCGTTATCTGCACCAATCCTGGCGCGTGGAATTTGCCTGTCACTGAGGTATATGCGCTTGTCATGACGTATGCTATAGCTACCCTTTCTGCACTTATGAACGTCGTTAGTCGATAAGTTGTTGCAACTCAGAGTCCACTACATTAGACTCATACGTACCGCATGCGTCCACACGGGTGCACATATTTCAAGAAGCACGCGCCGGATCTCATATATTTAGATATAACTTCTATACAAGTGCAAATGCTATTGCTTCAGCAGTGATCTCTGCCAAAATTTTCTATGTTTCATGACACTAAATAGCAGCACAACTGATAGGCCGCGATCACTCGGATCTTTTTTTTTTTTTTTTAATCTTCCCGACATTGCCAGCTACTGCTGAACCAGTTCGACTCAACGAGTAGGTCGTAGCCAGCAGAAAGTAGAAAGAGTATATACGACACGTTAGTTCTTCCGATACTACGCGATGATTTTCCTCGCGTCAATCTGATCCATTTAGAATGGGTACTATGCGCACAATGGTGTGGATGCCGAGTCGACTATTGTCACGTGCCGGCCTCAATGCCACAGCCACCCGGCTCCGACCGCATAGAGAACGTGCGTTTAGTGTCATTACGAGCCATGCGCTCACACTAGCATACTGTCCCATCTCGCATTTCAGAGAGAGCATCTCTATCACAAATCACGCTACAACAAGCGTCACTTGGGCCGATGCGATTAGGGGAACAAGAACTATATATGCTGCGCTCACAAAGCGAGAAATAGGCCTATTCATATGACCGCGCACACCGACCGACCTACCAGCGGCGCCTACATGTGATCGTAAGGTGCCGCCCTGATGACAAACCGGCATGACATCAGCTGCCACTACGCGCGAGAGAGCTCGCGTTGCGAACCGCGAAAGGAACGCGCGACCCACTTTTCGTATACTCGGCAATCTGCACCAGGGGGCGCTGTACGCAGTTCCGTTCGCTTTACATAAGCACAGGGGTGCGGCGAAAGTGGCGGCCGGTTGGAGCGAAATGACAGATCCCCCCCCCCCCCCCCCCCCCCCCCGTTGCACAGCTCGCCCTGCTCCGCGACGACGACCCCATGGGGATGGAGGCGCATGCGCGGTTCATCAATATCCGCGAGGTGCGTTTTCCGTAGTGAGCAGCGTCGTCCTGCAGAACGGCCGGCATACAGGTTTGTCTATTTGGGCACACGCGCTTTTATTACGCGCTATAGCGAAGGCCCGGGCGCTCTAACGGTAGCACAATGACTCGTATTGAAACCTTCCGTAATGACAAGCCTCTCGCTTCCCGAGGACGGTGATGTGCAGGAAAGGCCGCCGCACATGGTCGTTATGTCTTCCGCGGTATACACGGACCGTCGCACACAGGCCTGTAGGGAACGAGCGCCGTTAAGGGGGTTTACCCTCATCGCTTCTGCTTGTTGCGTGTATGCAGTGTGTTACGGATGTCGTTTCGTTATATTGATGACATTTCTTGTGGGCCTAGGTGTTACAAGGCAGATGCCAGCAACGGAAGTATGAAGGAAGGAATTTCGCTGACGTCCGCCATATTAGAAAGAGCACCGCCAAGTTGCCTATATTACTTTTTCGTTTCGTTTGTTTCGTTTATTTCGTACATTTTTATTATCAAATTCATTTAAGAAGAGGTTGGTACCAATGTGTGGCACCGGCTACTCCCGTTTTCTTACATGATAGTTCCGTCGGAAAGTTGTCAACAATCACCAAACTGGACGAATAAACACATGAACGAACATTCATGACTAAGTCTCAGTACTGCAATATAAATAAATGTTCGCGCCACAGAAGAGTTCACATGGCATAAATACTCAACAAAACCGAAGTGTTCACACGCAACACATGCGTTCACACAGAATAAACGTTCACAAAACGAAGATGTTCCCACAGAACATGTTGGGCACTTGAATGCCGCGCTTTAAATACAACAAATAGATTCTTTAAACGCTCGAGTTTATTTTTGTTGATTGCCATAGTCAGCACTTCGGTTGCCTATATTTCAATTTACTCACCATTGAATAAACAACAACAAACATCCTCGTATTACGCCTAAACGAAAGCTGGAAACCAACATGCACGTTGTTTCTTTTTCTTTCATTGGGCACTCTATGAGCGCGCGCGCGCAGAGCTGTAGCACGCAATTTCCGCATAATTATTATTTTTTTGCATAGTGTTGTCTAAGACGTTATCAATCAATCAATCAATCAATCAATCAATCAATCAATCAATCAATCAAAGGTGTTTATTAAAGTGTCCAGGAACAACCTTAATGGTCTTGGTGCTGGCACACTCGGGAAAACAATGCACAGGAAGATCAAAGAAGGCTCACACACACATACACATACACACGCGCGCAAGCATAAAAAAATAATTTCGCGAATACAGATTTTAACAGAGCATAAATTGTGTACACGAAGAGAATACAAAGTAAGAGTGGAGAAACGGAAAAAAAGGATTACAGAATGACGGAACACGCAACAGATATGAGAGTTTTTGATCAGTTACTGAAATTTCTCTGCAACTGCTTTCAGGAAAATATTAAAATTAGGCATGAAGATATCCGGGCACTCTGAATGGGCGTTATATGTCACCTGCACTCGCGAAAGAGGGCCACAAAAACCTGAAGGCTGGAAGGGGCGCTGTTTCCTTGTGCCTTCCTGCAGAATATTAAAGGGCACATGAGAAGGCGTTTGACAGAAACGTCGACAGAAGGTGACAGAAGGCGTTTGACAGGATTGATGTTTAAATATAGATGTGAACTTCTTTTTTTGCACATTTTCGAGAAGTTCACAAATTGACCTACAAGTGCCGACCCAAACCACAGGGGCGTACTCAAGAACTTGAAGGCATACGCTCTTATATAAAGGTACAAATGGCCCAGGTTGTTTGAAGTCTCTCGTTACTCGACATACTGTGGCCAGCGCTCGAAGTGCACCCTGCCTCGCCTGTTGAGTGTGGGCCGGGAAACTCAGAGAGCTATCGAAGTACACTCCAAGGTCCTTCATTCCTTGAGCTCTTGGCGAGAGAACGTCTTTAACGCTATAGCGAAATAAAGTCCTGTTGGTCTTCCGCGTGAACCTTACAACTTTCGTTTTTGATGCATTTATGACCAGCTTGTTTTCGGCGCATGATGACGCAAACTTTGCAATGTCCTTCTGAAGAGCGGTGCAATCATTAACATTTTTTTACCGCTTTGAAATGTTTCGCGTCGTCAGCATATAACAAAATTGAAGGGTTTTGAATGACTGCCGAAACGTTGTGAAGAAATACCGAAGAAGAAGATAGCCCAGGACAGACCCTCGAGGAACTCCACTTGTAACCGCATAAAGTTCTGACGACTGACCATTTACGCTAACGTTACAGTGCCCGTGACGTATAGGTAGCTTTTTAACAGCGCTGCGACAGAGTGGTACAGATCCGTCCAAATAGCATTATGGAATATGCATTTTTTGGAGCCAATATCGCCAAGCGCTATATAAGCACTCTCATGGTTCGCACTGTTTGCGAAGACATAAGATGCAAAAATCATTCAATGAGTGAAATCTAGTGCGTTTGCTGAACCTGCTTCCGTCTCGATGCACGGTAGACTGCGACATCGTATGCGAGCTGTCCTTGAGACGGGCAGTGAAGCAGCCTTACGTCTACAGCAACATATAGTCATATATCTACCTTTCGCAAGTGCATGGCCGCTAAAGTACGCCACAATATCAGCGGAAGCCTGTGAGTATTAAACGGATGCCGCGTAGATGCATGGTACCTTCAATTCGCCTCATACGAATACACAATTCCGAATGCATCAAATATTCTGTCGTAAATTTTTTTCTATCAGTTACCTGCCTGTGGAATTGAGACGCACGGTCGAGTTTTTTGCGCGGCGCTCAGAGCGAACAGCAGCATCGAGCTTCATGCGCGTGCTTGAACCCATCGCGGTGGTTTCACGGCTATGGCGCTTGTTGCGTTTCGCCTGCGACACGTGGTTTTGCCGGCGCGACGGCGGCGGGGCGGCGGACATTTTGGCCCGATCGTCGTCACCGCAACACTCATCGCCAGGTGTTTCCAGGCGCGTCTGCGGCGATGCGACCGCCTAGGGATTTCGTTCCAGTCATTGTGCCCAAAACAGGCGAGGCCAAAGCAGGGATCTCCTTCCAGTTATTGTGCCCGAAACAGGCGATGCCAAAGCAGGGACCATCTTCTCGTTACAGTCATTGTGTCCGACCGGCAGCGCCACGACAGTGTGCTGCGCAGCGCCACGACAGTATGCTGCGCAGCGCCACGACAGTGTGCTGCGCAGCGCCACGACCAGGTGCTACGAGATCGTGCGCAGCGCCACGACATGGTGCTACGGCATCGCTACGACAGTGTGCGTCACCATTAGCCCATTGTACATTCACGTGCTCGTCTTTTGAGGGGTTCCTTCTTGCCCTCAACTGCAAGAGTATAAAAACAGCTGCCCCCGGACGCCAGAGGAGAGCTCCGATTTCTTCCGTTGAGTGAAGTGCTCTCCCGTCTCTCTACTTCGGTCAAACCTGACCGCGAACTCTTTGCGATGTTAAAATAAACAAGTTGTTTCGTTGTTACCAGTCGACTCATGCTTTGCCGGGACCTTCGGATGCTTCGAGTTGTACCCCAGGCCGCCAGGCCAACGCTACCCTTGGGGCTTGCGACCCAGGTACAACCACGGGCGTCAGCGCCGAGTTCCCAACAGATCGTACCAGCAGTCCGATCCAAACACGCTGCGCTGCAGAGAGCGAGGTCACGGGTTCGAGAGACCCTGCCGCAACGGCCACCTTACGATGGGAATGGCGGATGCAAAAAAAAAACTATGCTCGTGTAATGTGTTGTGGGTGCACGTTAAAGAACTGCAGCTGCTCAAAATTAATTCAGAGCGTTCTATTAGGGCGCCTCTCTTAATCAACTGTGCCGCTTCGGAACGTCATTCCCCACAATTTAAATTTAATTTAATTTAATTTAGTTTAATTTACTCCCTTTATGCGAATTGACTCTGACAGCAATTGTCAATCACCAGCCACCGGAACGTGCCCGCGATGTTGGGCGCGCAATCAGACGAGAGGTCAGGGTCCACGTGTATATATATATATATATGCACGAAATATCGTTGTAACACGCACAGCACAAAGCACACGTCAGCCGTGTAAAAGTGTAAAACCTATACCTCTGCACTGAAGAGGTAGGATTCTCACAGCAAAGTTAAGGCAGCTCCCAATACGTCGATTGTGCGCGAGTCACCTTGTAGCCTCGGGACGCAAGTCCTGGCTTGAATGCCAGGACCAGTCGTCGATGTTCACGCATGACAGTGTGCACGCCGTTGTACAGAAGTGCCATGCGTTTGTCAAAAACAGCGTTCGTTAGAAGGAAGTATCGCAGTTTCTGGCCCATTAATGGAAACGCGACGCTGAAGTCTAAACAGAGCGGACGGAATACATTAAAGTTATCAAGTACAGCTTATTTTTAATTCTCACCCAGATGAGCTGACAGAGCATGACCGCCAAATTGAAGCAATGCTCAAGTCTTTCAAAAATGCGATTCGCACGCTTGTGGGCAACTCGAATACGCCAACATCTCGAAGCGCAGTGCAAGTGTTGAATGCCCTGAGCCCAGTGCTTGAAAATCTTGCATAAGCACAATGGCTTTTCCACTGCCTTCACTCCGTGATGAAGTGCGTAGCGCGACGATTTTCCAGTGGAATGCTGGAGGTCTTAAATCACGGATTTCATGTTTCCGCCAATACGTTTTCACGAACCGATTTCCTATAGAGGTAATATGTGAACCGAACGTGTCAAAAGCGCTAAGACTCTCTGGATACGAAGCCTTTATGGCGTCGACGTGCGGGCAATCCACCAAAGTAATTGTTTACATCCGTACAGAACTGACTTACATTCCCCACTCGGTGCAGCCTCATGATGGAAACCAATACGTGTGTCTCCGCATTGCAAAGAATAAAGTGGCCTTCACCCTTATCGGCGCCTACATATCCCCATATAGTCGGTTCGACGGCGACCGATTGCGAGACATCCTGACGGCGACTACTGGACCCTGGATTATCACGGGAGACTTTAATGCTCATCACTTCGCTTGGGGAAGTTCCAGAACAGATTCCAGGGGCCGGAAACTTGTGGAATTTGCTTCCGACCATGAACTTAGCATTATGAACGATGGCAGTCAGACGTACTTGCGTGGTTCGAACTATAGCAGTTGCTTAGATTTGACCTTGGTGTCACGGCAACTTGGTCAAAATGTTCGATGGTTCTCTGACATCGAGACTCATGGCAGTGACCATATTCCCACCTACTTAAGTATCACTGGATTTGGAAGCTTCTCCTTTTGTACTTCCCGAAAAGTATATATAAGGTGGTCAACGTATAAGACAAAGGTGGAAGAGGCATGCAAAGAAGGATTTACCGGCACCATTGAGAACCTTATAACAAGTGTACTGGAATCGTCTAAGTACACATTTACATCCGCTAAAAAACGTGCGGATTTTGACATGGAACTTGAGCGACTTCGAACGATTCGCAGAAGAGCCGAGAGGCGATACAGGCGCACGAAGTCAATTCACGACCTTAGAGTCGCTCGACGTATACAGAAGAAAATCCAACGTCGTATGGACCGGCTGGAAGAACAACGGTGGAAGACGTTCTGCGAATCACTTGACCCCCGCAAGCCACTGTCTATCATTTGGAGGACGGTGCGCGGCCTTGGCTCGTCTCCACAGCAACGACACCCATTCTCAGCCCTAGCCCTGAATCAAGGCCACTCACAGGTCGATATAGCCGAAGATTTCTGTGTGAAGATTGCGGGCAGTGCGGTCACCATCAATAGCAAAATTCTGGGTGAGGTTCCTGCGACACGCTTCCCAGAATTGAATGTGTCCTTCTCACTTGAGGAATTGGACGCTGCTCTGGCCACATGCAGGCGCTCATCGTCGCCAGGACCAGACGGCATCACCTACGCTGCTTTATGCCACCCAGGTGAAGATGGCCGAAGCAGACTTCTGGAATGTTATAACCAGTCATAGAATGATGGCGCCGTTCCTGAGCGGTGGAAGTCCAGCCGCTCGATACCACCCCTGAAGCCTGGAAAGTCGCCACTTTACCTAGCGTCCTACTGACCCATTGCACTGTCCAGCTGTGTTGGGAAGGTCATGGAAAGAATGATTCTCACCCGCCTAGAATGGTATCTTGAGCGTCACAACGTATACCCCGAGGCCATGGCTGGCTTTAGAAGAGGCCGTACCTATATTGGCAACGTCATCGATCTAGTCACGTCTGTACAGCAAGAAAAACACCACAAGCGTATATCCGTTGCACTATTCCTCGACGTGAAAAGCGCCTATGATAATGTAACGCATGAAACCATCCTTGATGCCTTGGAAAATAATGGAATTGGTGGACGCATGTTTCGGTGGATTCGGAGCTATCTATTCAAAAGATCCTTCTTTGCGCACAGTGCAGATGGCCGAACTGCTCACCATTACACTTGCCGTGGCGTCCCTCAGGGTGGGGTTCTTAGCCCCACTTTGTTCAACCTTGCAATCCTTGGACTTGCCGACGTTCTACCACATACAGTAAACATTTTCATATATGCTTACGACATATGCATATGGGCCTCGGCAGTTACACGTCTCCAGGTGCGTGCGCGGCTGCAAAAATCAGTGACCCTAACATCATCGTACCTGCGTGCGCAAGGCCTTAGCATTTCGACCGAGAAGTGCGCCTTAGTCGCTTTTACCCACGAGCCCATGACCTGGTACCCCATTTCTATTGACCACCAACCAATTTCCTACGCAAGAACTCACCGATTCCTAGGCGTTATTATAGACAGAGATCTTTCATGGAGCCCCCACATCTCATACTTGAAGAAGAGGCTTACTTCTATCTCCCATATACTAAGGTTTCTTGCCGGTAAAACGTGGGGCACATCCGTGGCATCTATGCTTCAACTATACAAAACGCTCTTCCTAGGATACTTGCGATACAGCACACCAGTGCTGTCCAATGCTAACAAAACTAACATCCATGTCCTACAGAGCATTCAAGGCCAAGCCCTTCGAACATGTCTGGGGCTACCTCGAAATGCTTCAACCGTGGCAACAATTGCCACCGCGAGAGACCACCTAATAAAGACCTATATAGATATCGACGCACTCCGGGCGCATGTTCGCCATATATCCAGAGTCCCTGACCACCATCTCGCTCGCTTGCCTAAGAAAAGACCCAAGGCAGCGTTCTCCAGATCGATTGCGGCTAACCGGCACTCTTTGTCTTCGAGGCACTCACCCGCAACAAGAACGCCATCCCCTATGTGGTGCTTGAAGAAGCCTCCTGTGTACCTTGCTGTTCCAGGAATAGTGAAGAAAGCTAGCCTGACCACCGCGGCTCTCAAGCAGATCACAGTGGAACTTCTGCATTGTTCATACGCTAACCGAATTAATGTTTACACGGATGGTTCTGTCTCGGAAAATTCTACGGGCCCGTTGTTCTACCATCTCAATCGGTCGTCATCAAGTTTAAGACTTCACACGTAACGACATCTGCAGGTTCCGAACTGGCCGCTCTTCGCGCTGCTGTCGAATACATTGAAAAAGAACCGCTCAACAAATGGGCAATATTTTGTGACTCGAAAGCAGCCCTCCAGAGCTTGCGAAGTTTACGACGTGGCAATTATGAACAGCTGGTGTCACAAATCAACGAAACCTGTCATTGCGCTTCTGAACGAGGACATGATATCATATTTCAGTGGCTGCCGGGACATTGTGGCATCGTTGGTAATCACCTCGCCGATGACGCTGCCCGACGTGCCCAGGCTGGCTCACCGACGCTCCTTATACCTTTATCCAGAGTCGACACTGCAAGAGAGCTTCGCAGTCTCGCTCGTACCATCACGTTAGGTTACTAGCATACACCACAGAACTCTAAGTGTCGTTTATACAGCCTCGACCCATCACTGAAACTTAAATTACCAGCGAACCTTCCACGACGTGACGCAACACTGCTGTGTCGGCTGTGGGTAGGAGTAGCATTCACCAACTCCTACAGCTATCGTATTGTAATGGCGGATTCACCAATGTGCGCTAAGTGCAAGTGTGAAGAGACCATCAGTCACATTCTATGCCACTGTTCTCGCTTCGATAATCAACGTGAGACTCTCCAGTGTGCCTTAAATAGACTGGATGACAGGCCATTTACGGAAGCGAAGATCTTGGCAGCCTGGCCTCACAGTTCATTAGCCCAGAAAGCAGTTCGAACGCTTTTTCGCTACCTGAGGGCAACAAACTTGAGTGCCCGACTATAGACATCCTACACCTAAGTTCTCTCTCTCTCTTTCACTCCCCATTCTCCTCCCCACGTGTAGGGTAGCAAACTGGACTCAGTCTGGTTAACCTCCCTGCCTTTCCGTCTTCCCTTCTCTCTCTCTCTCTCTATTAGCTATGAAATATGTGAAGCCTGACCACCGAAAGGCCCGGTTATCCGGAAATCTTAGCCAACAAAAAACAACCAAATATGAACAAAAAAGTACATTTACGTTTTCTTCTTGTGCGATATTTTATACGCTGTAATGAAAAGGTTTACGCGAAAGAGCTCTACTTTTGTCCATGAAATACGCCGCACTTGAATATTCATCATTAATTCGGACCGAGAACCGAATTATTAAAAGACAATTTGAGGCTCTCCGCTGCCTTTTTCCTTTGTTCCACTTGGTAGTAGTCGCTAACGTAGCTCTGCGTTCAGCTTCCGACAGGAAATCGCTAACACGACACCCTGACCACGATGACCAGGCTCCGTTAGGAATACGCAAAATGGAAGAAGTTTCTAAAGCAGGAGTTCCTTAATAAAACACGAACGGGGGATATCTAATGGCCGCCGCTGTGGCATCGTAAGTGCCACTCCAATTCGTGGGTAAACTTCGGCAACCCGTAGAACTTTCCTTTTCAGTTTCCTTCTCCGCGAGTGCGCTACGCATTCCGAAACGCAAATGCCGCAGCAAGGGCTCGCGATAAACCCGAAGATCTCACTCGATCACCACGCCAAAAGCAAATAGACGACTGCGCACAACTCCCCGAGGGTCCGACAAATGTCTCCGGCACGTGATAATCACAGGGAAGAACAAGCCCAGCGAACACCCGGCACTGAGATATGCGATCTCTCCGCCACGGCAGCGCGCCGCGTGCTTCATCGCAGGTCCGTCATTACCACCGGATTGCAAACAAACGTCCAGACCTGCTAGGGGAACAGAAACAGTTGGGCTTGGCGCGCCACGAACGCGAGCACAAATTGCGACACTCGCGCGCACCCTCGGCATTCTCGAACATGCGTATGCATGTTTGGGCATTCTTGTGTATACATGCATATACATACGCGCGTGCGCGCCCGCCACGCTAACGGTGGCACATAAACGCGGCTCCCGGCAGCCCAGCCCCCTCACCTTCGAAAGCGCGCCACAAACGTCGCGTACGCACATGCCAGGACACGGCTCCCTGCGCCAGCCCCAGGTCTTAACGACCGCTCCCTCGCGAGCGCGCTTGGCGATGCTTTCAGCGCCGCCCCCCTTGGACGCTGATTTGACCGCAGAGGCGTGAGTGTGCGAACCGATCGTCGAACTGGACCTCGCCGGCGAGCGGGCGCTCGGGTGGACTTCTTGCGTACTCGCAGAGAGTTGCGAACTACAGCGGATGGAGAAAAAAAAAAAAGCGCATCTTGCTCAACGCGTAGAGGGAAAGAGGAAGCGACCGAAGGCGGAATGAGTCGGGACAAAAGAAAATGTAGGCTAATCACGAGCGCCGCAGGACTGAAACGGGGAACTGCCGAGGAGTCCTGCGGTCGAACAGATACGAAGCAGCACCGAGGGGTACACAGTGGCGCCTGTACACGCATCGAAGGACGAACCAACCGTTCTGTGCAACGCGTACTACTGTCACGAAACGTTCAAAGCGCGTGCTGCACAGTCGAAGCCGACCCCATGCGATCTGCATCCGGAATTCAGTTGAGCTTTTCCTTGTTCTGTCCCCGACCGCCGAAAGTGATTTTTCCTCTCGATTGTTCCTTTATCTTTACTGGCCCTATTCTGTTCTGATAAAGTGTCCCTCTCTTCGCAACACTGCTCGCGTGTTAACGACAAGAGCGCGCTTTCGCTTTTCGTTGTTCGGCGAAAACAAAGGGAAAAAAAAAAAAACCATCCAGAATAAGCGACGAAAGGATGCTTGTGGATGCGTACGCGACGAGGAAGCTGCACGGCAATTGAGAAATGCAATCAACGAGCCTCAAGCGCACCGACAAGTCCACTTCAGAAACCTCAATCGCGAACAAAGCAGGGGAGAAAATGAAGCAAATGAAACAGGTAACGGTTAAACAACCATCGCGCACGCGCAAACGATAGCTTAGAAAGAAGTCAGCTTTATACGTATTGCTAATCGCTTCTCAGCAAGTATAGTTCCATACGCTTGCAACGTCGGCTGCGCTTGCAGGGAAACTCGTTCGATTCCCCATACAGATATACGCTCTGACCCACCAGGCTACGAGTATAGTAAATTACTCCTGGTTAACAACACAACAGGAAGCTCAGCGTCGTGATGTCGTTCTGAATGACTGATCTCTTCACCGCTGGGGAAAGCCTCAAGGATAACGTCACACAGGTGGATTACATGCGTTGTGATTGCAGCGGATATGTATACGCTCGCAAACGGTGCTTTTCGAAACGCTTGAACTGGCAAACCTTTCGCTTGATTGTGTCGAGAGAGAAAGAGAGAGAGGTGGATAAGAGATGAAAATTATAAAGTTGCCACACACCGTAAAAGCTTTCAAGACTTTCGTTATACCAATCAGCTGCCATTACGGTCCTCTGTGTCTTCGTTCTCCTCATCGCCATCTTTGTCGTCAAAGCGATCATTACTGAAATATTATTGGAGACTTCATGAATGAAGCCGTGTTTAGCCGCGGTCTGTTTCTGAGACTTATTTCTCCTTCTGTGCAGAGGTAGATGTTTGCAAGAGCATCCCACTTTCAATTTAAAAAAAAAAACGTGTAAGTAGCATGTTACTGCTGTTTTACTGTTGTATGTGCAACTAATCCTTACTGCCTTTAAAACTCTGCCGTAGAAACTGCTGCACCAAATGTAGCGAATTTTAGGGATTGACGAGATGCTGAATAGACACATATTTGCGACGAGTGAAACTGCCGATACGTCCAAGATAACTGGCAGTCGCCAATCAAGTCGTTTGCGAAATTACTCGTAAATAATCTCCCAAAATAGGTACACAAGGCATATCTGTGTGTACATATATACCGTGCAATAATGGTAAGCCACAATATGACAGACTTGGGCAGTTCTACATCGATGGGTACCATCGTTGCAATCGGCATGATTGAGCGCCTATCACGTTCGTAGCTTCAACGTATGTCTCTATCATGACGTATTGAGTTGACAAGTCCGACTCTGTGCGCACACTTTTTTGCTTACAACTTCCAACGGCAGATGGCGCAGCTTTACACAGTCTCTGCACTTTTTTCAACAGGCGATACTTCTTCAAATGCGCGCTAATAAGTGTTGTCGCATTACAGGCAACAAGCAACAACTTGTGCCTAATCCAGGTGCATGTCGCACATTGGCAGACATATTGATTGAACGCAAGCGTGACACACAGATTTAACTTGATAAAATATTATCAAGAGCATATGCATATGCATTTGGAGAGTTTTTTATAGAGAAAGAAAAGGATTTTTATTTTCAAAAACAAAAGAAGCTTTCTTTATGTGTATGTATATATATGATTGGTGTGAAGATACTAAGCCGACGTTGTACAGGATGAATATTTGGCTTTTATCGAAAACACCTGCGTTTATTACGTTGCATGAAGATTAATTTAAGCGTCAATGAATATGGTGCATCACCATAAAGCTCGATAGACGCAATCCTTCACAGCAAGTGTTTGCTAATATAACGCCGATATTTTCCGCGCGCATACAGATTAATTTGTGCAGTCAACGAATACGCGCAATGATGAGCAAAATAAACTTGTTACGTTTACCAAGTGCGTGATGATTGAATCGATGTTGTCACGTTGCATATACAGCGACGATGAAGAAGCAGACAGTGCCAAAACTGTGTGTTGAGATTCAATCTAACTATGTTGTAACTTGTGTACACGCATAATATCAGGCAACACTCAAAGTACAATTATAGTGGCGAGCAGGGCAGTCAGTCGTCAAATGCAATCCCGAGGATCACAGCCGTCCGCTAGTTATACGTCTGTCGCGGTACTATATTAAAAAATAATTGCTTGTACTGGCTTACATTCGAGAATGCACTGAATGCCATTCGCCTTGCGCGTGCAATCTGATTAGACGAGACTCTTTGGCTAAAGAATCTGTGATAACTTTGAAGAATTTTCGGATGCAGTCTCGTCGTCAAGCGACAAATTGGTAACTACATGTGACAACCGCTGAAAGACTGTCGCCGCCAAGAACAGAACAGTGTACGCGTGATAGTACGCTACTTCGGAGCTGAATCGCGAGGTGGTGATTTTGTTCCATAGCCAATACGATTGGGGCTTTGTGGAGGAGTATTATAACAGCGCTTTTTGCGTGGAACTCATTCACTTATGAATAATAACAGGTCAAGAAACTATAGAAGCCACAACTTTACAGCAGCATGCTGTTTGCACTTGCATTCAGATTAAGAACAAACGAAAAACCTGGCCAGCAGCGGGTTCAGCTCGGAGTGTGGTAAACAGCAAGTGCGACTCCCCTTGCTGACGTCATGCACCTAAGCCGCGTACTCACAGTTAACATGCAGGGACTCCACTCTGAACTCATGGATCTTCAGCCCACTAGTACGATGCCACTCCTTCAAGCGTGAAGGCTTTTCGCCGTCGAGAAGGCGCTGCTACGAAGCAGCAGTCGCTCTTCAACCAACACGTCGCCATTGCTTTATCCGAAGGCCCGCGAGTAGAAGGCAGTCGAAAAACAAAGGTTCAATCTGGCCCTCACAATCTCGAAGTTTGTTCTTGAAGCGCCTGGTGGGGCCATCGTATTGTTTCCCTCGCGAGCCATCCCGAACGGAGGCGGTGGGCGGGAGGAAGATTTGTACTTCGATCACGATGTTCGGCACCGCCACCCATCCTGTTCTGCTCACTCTTTTGCCACCGCCCCAAGCGTTGAGAGACGTGATCCGCGTCCGACATTTCGCTATCATTCAGCGCCTGCGCGAAGGGGCTCCCCCGTTTTCGAATGTGATAATCTGGTTTGAGCCTCTACAAATGCTTCGACAACGCTTGAGGGCGGCATAGGCGTTGCAGGCTTCGCGAGTGCAAGCAACCCACGGTTTCCAAATGTGTCACGCCGCTTCCAGGCTCCTGCGATTGCATCTGCCTCCGCGTGTGTTTTGCGTGCGCCTGTTTGTCTGTGCCAGGGCGATTGTGCGCTGATGAATGGTTGAGTACAAAGCCAATGGGCTCTCAATCACTTGAAGCCTTCTGCATGGCATCGTAAATCGTGGGTCTTTTGTGGTGCGTCTGAATGATTACGGTGCAGCCCATGTTTAAACTCGATGACTTCTGTTTGCCTTGATCGCACTTGACCAAGCGGATGCATGGCGGGGCAACTGTATAGCTTTTGAACACGTCATTGCTCCGATGATCTCGTGGCAGAAGTGGTCTTCTTTTTCTTTCTGCCTTGTTGGCATTACTTCAAGGCGAACAATGCCAACTGATATTTACAGTCACTGACGGATAGTAACAAGGAAAATAAAAGTTAGAAGACTAAGCTCATATGTGATCACCGAGGTTCTCGAAGTATGGTGCCAACTTCCCAAATGCTTATATGGTTTGAGGCGGTCTCGTTCTGGTTGTCGACAGAGAAAACGTTGCAAACTTTCGGCTGTCGTTCGCCGTTCGGCGTGTGTCCACGGTTCCCGCTTTGGGAGAGAGCCTTGGCAGGCTCCGACCTCGAGGATCAGCAACGGCTGATTTGCGAGGGCCCAAGACGCGGCCCGAGCTCAAGGCATTCTGGAATGGGGATGCTTCTCCAAAGCTGCATTTACCTAATAAAAATGTTTATTCTCTCTCTCTCCCGCGGTATCCTTTGCAGCTCTGAGTCCAGGAAGCTCCTTTGGCAACAAAGTTTCTTCCCTATGAAAGAGAGAGCGATAGAGAAAGAGAAAAGGCGCAGCACGCTGCATCCATTCCTTCGCCATGAACTCAGTTACTCTGACAACAGCATGCCCCTACAGTGAACAGCACCACCTTCACGAGACAGCACATCTTCCAAATAAACCAAATACCGCATCATCAGAACAAAGACTAATTGCGAGTTCAGAGCATATCCGGTTGTTTAGTCCTTGCATCGGTATGGGCTGTCGATATAGAACGATCCTCTCAAGAACTTGATCTCGAGAGAAATTTCTTGGGTGTTCTTGAATGCTGAAGTCAGAGAACTATTGATTGAGTTCTGTCTCGGCTGAGAAGTTCCCGAGTGCTGAAGTCGGAGGTCACAGTAAAATTCGTGGAATTTTACTGTAATTTGACTTTTACTACGTAGTTATATTTACTAGGCTAGGTTACCGACTGTTGCTTTTGTAATGGGATGGATTGACTCGTCAAGCTGCTAATACCGCCTTTTTCTTCGGCCCTCCCCATGTGACTAGGGGGCTAAAGAAACCTCAAAATTCAAACTTCCAACTACATCACGAAATCTAGGTAACCTTGCTAAATAAAGACCAGGGGCCGTACACGCAAAGCTTTCCATGTGGCAGTACACGTTGCCATTGGGACATTATATTCGCGAATTACATGTCCCCTACCAGGATTGGCTAAAATTTGTTCTTACGAACAATTCGAGCGTATGAATTGTTTGTACATTCGGGCCCAGAAGGCTACGCCTGCGCGTCATCACTCTCACTGATTTTTTTTTCTCTCTAACGAAGATGAAGAGCTGACGAGTTTGAGCACTTACAGTTCTGGCACAGCAAGCAAGTTTCTAAAATTTAGGCACTCAATAGCACCCACTTTTCTTCCCCTGTAATTTCCTTGTTTAACGAACCAACTACTTTCTCTGTCTGATCCTGGTATATCTCGCATATAAAGTAGTATTATCTTCAAATAAATGGAAGAGGCTGTGATGAATGAATAAACGAAGGAAATAAAGAATGCAAGAAAATGAAAGCAATAATAAAAGCGAGTGACTAAGTAAGCGAACGGGAAACGTTTACTGCGACTACTCGGTGTGAACTCGGGCGAATTTCGTAGTAAATTTGCAAAAGCACGCTACGAACTGGACAGAGGCAAAGAAACAGGCGAAACAAACACAGCGCGTCCTCCAACATGGAGTTTCTGTTAAGGTTAACAGAATGTATACAGGCAACATTGTCTGTAGTGTCCACTTCATATTTTTATTTCGTCAATATACGTTCTCTTAAACTTTCAATAAACGCCAGCAGAAAGTAGCGACGTGTTTGTCGTACTCGTTTCCTTGCCTCTTTCTCGTTCATGCCACGCTTTTGCAAATTTACTGCTACAAGGACGAGGGAAGTGCAAATTGATCTAATCACGATCGCTTCCTTGCCTTGAGATCAGCCGTTCTCGTTTCTTCGCTTATTTAGGTACGCGGAAATATTCCGTGCTTCGGCAGGGCATGCAGGCCGGCCGTTGCTTCTGTCAGGGACGCCGTCACCGCGACGAGACGTCGTTATATTGAGGAAGCCGGGCGCGAGTTTCTCGAGCTCTGTCCCCAGGCCACAAGAAACATCTCGTTTCTTTGAGCTCGAAATAGCTTCTTCCACGGAAGCATGATCGGGACGTCGCTGTAATTACCTCGGCCCTGTCCACCAACGCATCTAAACTGTCACGCAAAATTGGACAAACGAAGGGAAATATAAAGTTATATTCAGAAAGCTGTAGACCACACCTCTTTTTTTTTCTTACACGGCATCTAATATGGGATGTTTCTGTTGCATCATACGCGGTTCTTTCGATTAAGTATATTTTCAACGGCCGACTGATTGTATTGATGTCGTTGGACATGTTGCCAGCTTTTGTCGCCCGCTTCCCCGCAACATTTGATTGCGATATAGCCATGCATTAACGACACGAACTCATATAATGACAGCACTGTGGAATATTTTAACACTGATGCGTTTGAATCGATTGCAAATAGAATGTAAGCATTAAGCTACGTACAATCAGGAAAGAAATCGTCAACATAAATCAAACAAGTGAAGGGAATACTAAGACACAGAATAGATATACAAACAAGCAAACAAACAAACAAACAAACAAACAAATAAATACGAGCAGTACAAAAGAACACAAAAATAAACAAGCACTCATCTTTAAGCACCGCAACTGGGCTACAAATATAAGGCGAACCTGTGAAAATGCATACGATAGCAGATTCGATACCCAAACCCAATATGCCTAGTTCAATTGGCCCAAAACAACATTAAGGCCCATAAAAACATTTCACTGCGGGTTATTAAAAAAAAAGGCAGTCGCATTCAATTTTTTCAAATCTAGTTTCAACTTCAGAGCCGAACTGTAAAGAAAGCCTCCGCCCCCCCCCCCCCCCGCCCCTCTTTGGCACATCGTATACCGCTTTCGCATTTGCCAAGTACCTCCTTTCTCTTCACTTCTGCTTCGTTACCCACCTGACCACATAAACCGCAATAAAGTAAACAAAAATCTGCCGCGGCCGCATTCGACCAGTAATACGACCAGTAACAAAGAAAAGGAAACGCCTTTTCTGATCGTAGGGGCGCTCGGCGAGGGTTTTAAACTCAAGCAGAAAGGTACGCCACAGCCACTCACTAATGCACGGAGTGTGTAACCTGTGTTTCTGCGCTTACCCCTGAAGTATGAATAGCAGAGGAGAAACCGCGAAAAAAGATAACTGTCACTTCGATGCGAACATGAACCAAAACGCCAAGCACAACCTGCCTGTTATCAGGCGCACTTTCGCACGGGCTTGACAGTTCCTATGCGTATATAGCTGTCAGGGTTGGCGCCACCCTTCTGCCCGAGTGACCGACACGGCGCTGCCCACCGCCGGACGCGGCGCCGATTCGAAGCGGCGCCGGAGTGCGCTGAATGATCCGCGACCGCCCACCGCTATTATCACTCCCTTCCGGCGTGGCGAACCTCGCAACCTGGAGGTGCGTCGTCTGTCCTCCATCGCGTCGATCTCATACGAGCCGTGCAATTAACGCCCGTTTCGAGACGCACGTACGAAGCCCGGCAATTCTAGGCGTGGGAAGAGTACTGTAAATGCGGGCCCGCATGCCGTTACCGGGCGGAGACAGTTTCGTAGCCCCACTTCGACAGTGCAGAGCAGCTTGCGATTACTGCTGCTTGTTCCCCAGCTTGCGTTGCGTCATGACGAAAGGAAAAAGAATCGCACGGTGAAAAGGCCGACTGAGCAAAGCAAGTCATCAGCGCGACGATTTTTGTCATCATTCACGCAACTGTGTTGCAGTCAGCTGATTTCTAATGTGATTGTGCTTCACATAGAGCAGGATAGACAGGCACCACGCGAACGTGAAGAGAAACACCACGGGCGTTGACCCGGAAAGTATGCCCTAACTTAGTAGAAGGTGAATAGACTATAGCAAGAGCTGATGAGCCTTATAACTGGTCTCCTATAACAGGTTGGTGACGGTGGTCCTTGGCGGCCAAGGTGGCTCAGTGGGCGTGGCCCAGCGCTTCTGAAAACAATGTAGTATGCTGGAAACCTAGAAGCAGGGGCGTTATTCAAATGAGGTCGGAATGTTAAAATATAAATAAAAAAAGGAGGCGCCTAGTTCGGAGATATTGGAGCACTTCAAAGAATGCCAGATGGCAAGCATTCACCTGCAGGCCGCCTACAGTGACTTCTCTTATACCCTAGGTGTAGCTTTAACGTCAGTACCCCTTAATACACGATAATTTATTTATGCATACCGATATAGTATTTTTATAGTTCAGTTATAAGTACTTTGTCAGAGTCGTAACTTGTGAGAATGAACAAGGTTTCTTCAGAATGCATAAAGTTGCAGTGTAATCTTAGTCACTAGAGGAAATATACTGCAGAAAGGTTTCAATTGAACCGACATTAGATACTTTTCGTGAACAATAGGTCGCGTAGTAATTAAAGCTTGCCCAGACGAGGTGGAAGCTTCATCGAACTGTCGCTATATTACGTACAACACTATCATTCGTAATTAAATACCAAAACGTTGAAATTACTCACTCCTCTGATGTCCCCTTGAGATAAAAGACAGAGTTAAGTTCAATAATTTATGCTAAAGAAGAGAAAGAGAAACAGGAAGCGCTACTTTATAGCTATTTAAAAACAAATTCACACGTATTAATTTTTTTGTCCATCTCAGTGCTCATGGTAATCACTCGGCCTCGTTGTTTAAGCATTCATTTTAATACGTTACAAGGGAGTGCTCAATGTCATAGATAGGATCTTTTGCAAGAGACTGGCAAAGTGGTAGCCACGGAATTGTACGGTCACCATAGACCGTAAGTCGATAGGAACAAATACAGGGACATCATAGCCCACATAGTAGAAGTGAAATAAAGCAGCCGAAAGCGAGTGCATATATCACCCCCACCCCAATCCCACAGGTAAACCTATACACCTAATATATGCGGCATGTTCGGCCGACGGGGCAACATTTCATTGTCATCACTTTTCGCCAAAGAAAACTCTAAGTACGCTTTACAGCTATAGCATCCCTGCTGCAACCATTGTGCCCCGCACGCGGCATCAAGCCCGCTTAGCGCCAAATACCCAGACGTCGTTGTGTGGGCTGTGCTATAAAAAAAAAAAAAAACGCTCTCGATGGTCACGCTTTACGGGATCTGTAGCCACGTCCTGTCCGCGCCTCACTTTTTTGACGGCACGCATTGTGTACAAGCCATGGAGATCAGAGATTTTGGCGGTGGCCTTGTATGACGCAAGCGCGGTGCCTCAGCCCCAAGCGAAAAACGGCGAAAGTGAGGCATTGTTTGGTTTACAGTTCACAGCAGCTGAGTAGCGGACGGCTGACTCATTGCTCACCGTGCCCGAGGGGCGGTTCTTTAGGGATCTGTTGTGGCCTTTCCTGGACAAGGGGGGCGTTACCGCTGACGCGTATGCGTCGTGCAAAGTGCCGCGTAATCATTACACTGAAAACAAGTGCTAAGCTGTTGAATGCCGCGGCTGAGTTACCCAATCTTTTTAGCCGGTCGAAACAGTGTATATAGTACGTTTACTTGTTTACGGAACTGTCCACGTTTCAGTAGAGTGTTTTAGTTTAGGGGACGCAAGCGGCTTGCGTACGCAAGAACTAGCGGCGACGGTAATGCGCATGCGCGGACCCCTACGTCAGCGTCTGCGCATGCGCAGAATCGTCGCCCCTAGTTCTTGCGTACGCAAGCCGCTTGCGTCCCCTAAACTAAAGCTCTCAATAATCTCTCCTCTGTAAATTGCTTTACTTCCGGGGGAACTTCGTAAACGCTCGCGATGTTGGACTGCCCTTCTCGTTTGGCAGTGCATTCTTGCGATTTATTTTTTTGTTTCTACTTCAACTTATTAGTGGTGCCAAGGTTTCATTTGAACTCATATTAATTAAAAGAATAACTGCTCCGTTGTGAATATTATGCTGCTGCTACGCCTGCACGCTTTCCTGTGTCTACTACATAGGCCTTCGTGATCTAGGAGAAACTGCCGGAACCTGTGCATTCACTTCCCGTTCACACCTCTGCAGAAAAGTTTTGAAGACCTGAGTGCTAACTTTCGACATACGACGGCGAGGCTAACAGCACTTTCCGTACTTAAACCACGCTATGCTAGCGCTGCCAGGAGGGCTTGCGGCCATCTCTAGCGGAACTTTTTAACTTCAATGTTGTCAGATTCTTTCGAGCGGCTCCTGAAGAAATGATTTCAGACCTCTAGATAGCTTACTCTGAGTTAAGCATCGACAGGGTATAGTTTTGCCGAATAACGTTTAAAGAAATAACACGGCTGATTGACTGACACATTCACTCATTTCTCACGTGGAGCTATGAGTGAGCGAATGACAGTGACAATACAGATTCATCTGACTACAGATATGGTGAGAAAAATTATGGACGAGGGTAGGTACGTTTTGGAGGCAGCCGCGCCGCGGGTTCATTGTCTCTCCTGCACTCCTATACTGAATTCCCAGGAAAATACCGAGTTTTGTTCTAAGACTGTCAAATGGTGTGATCGTAACAATGTTACACAAAAATTTCACTACATCATTATATCTTTTCGCTATATCTCCGCAGTGTATAGCGCCTCGTGCCCTCGAACCATACTTGGCGCCAGTAGTTTTATTTTCTTTATTTTATTTTATTTTATTTTATTTTATTTTTTTGCACGAAAGCTCCCCATTACCGGGGAGGGAGGGCGGGGAGCTTCCAATCACGAGTTCGTGATGGAAGCCCGAAACCACGCCTAACGTGCGGTCGAGACAGGCACGCATTGTGTATGCATGGACACTCGCCGACTAGCTCGGTCTTCCGCCGCGCGCATGCGCGAGACGGCGCGGCGAACGCGCGCACGAAGTCTTGGCGGCTTTATGCGTTCCTCACTCTTGCGCGGAACTATAGAACGAGCCGCTGCGCACGAACGAAGGAGAAACCTCCCGATAGCTCCAACGAAGACTTCCTGCTTTTGTCAAGCACGCGCGCTCCCGTATTCCCCTCGTGTCCGCAACCTCGAAGCATATACCCGTATTCGAGTGTATAGCTCCAGCGTGCTCTCCATACACTGTGCGGCTGCGCTCGTTCCAGTATACGCAGTCCCACCTTGTTTGATATGGCGGCATTGTTTGGAAAGTGTGGAAAGCTAAAGAAAAGTGATAACTGTATGGGAGAAAAAAGTAGTGAGCGCGTCGCGGTATCACGTTAAACAAGTGCACTTGGTTTAAAAATGGTTCCGCGTTTGTCTAAGATGTTAGTGTATACGTTACAGGCTAGCAATTTTCCTCCTCAGCTTCCTGGTGACACTGCCGCTAAGCGCGAATAGGCGCACCGTTCGGCGCAGTAGACATGACCTCAAGGAATGACGCTTATCATTTCCTTGGCAGAAGGAAGAACATGGTCAAAGAAAGAGGTTCTTCGAGAGATGAAACAAAAAGAGACAGTGTCCTCGTGTGATACTGCCGTTAGGATACTGCACGCTCGTGGACGCTGAAAAAAAGAGGCTGGAGTCGAGATATTGTAGATTAAGGCAGCCAGCGCTCGCAGAGAGACGGTTGTTTTGCCAGTGGTCTCAGTTAACGAGGCAATGAAAAGTGAAGATACGGAGTCGAAAACGCGTTATTGTTGGCTCTGATTCGTCGGACTTCCAATTTAAGCTGACGACACGTCAAAATCGCACCAGCAATTAACGCAGCAACATGAGTTGGTACTTTTTACCACAGCAGACGCGCCAGTTTTTTTTTATTGCTTTACGATGAAATATTAGTCCCCAGCATTCTTGGGACATACACACCCGGAAATGCATACATACATACATACATACATACATACATACATACATACATACATACATACATACATACATACATACATACATACATACATACATACATACATACATACATACATACATACACGCACACACACACACTCACATACATACATACATACATACATACAAACATACATACATACATACATACATACATACATACATACATACATACATACATACATACATACATACATACATACATACATACATACATACATACATACACACATACATACATACATACGTCTGAAGAACAGGCCGCAATGCCCATCCCTGAAAGCCAGCCTTAAACATATCATTCTCTTCTAATGCGACCAAATGGCGCATGCTATGCACCTCTCCACGTACAGCCGTGGAGCCCACAACCGTGGTGTATACAAAGTAGCTCGCCCCACCAGTCCTCTCGAGCGCGGCGTGCGCAATATGCAATAGCGCAGACGGCTTACGAGTAAATCAGGATAGCTATCCGGGCCGGACAAAGGATAAATTGATTACATTGCACGCCTAATTGGCATACAGGCGGCGAGACCGCCACTGATGAATCGCTTCCTGCCTGGGCGGTATCGCGAGCTGCCCGTCGGTCCGAAGGAAAGTAACGACGCCGCAAAGGGGCGCAGTGAGCAGCAGCCTCTGTAGCGAAGAAGCGCGCCCAGGCGCCGCCGGACGTAGCCCTGCCGCAGTCTATACTTAGACGTCAGCTACAAAGGGCCACAATGGCTTCCGCGCCATCTTCGTCCTCCTCGCCCTCTTGCTCGGGCCTCTGGCTTTGAGCGGGACAGGTTCTTTACTATTTTCCTGTCGACTAGCGCATTGCGGTGAAGCTCTGTAGCATTCTTCGGCGGTGAGCGGCCATTGGAGTAGCCGCTGGGCTCTTTATGGCGCCTGCATTCCTCTCGCCCACTTCGCCGATCCAAACGACAAGGAAGTGCAACCAGATCCCTTCTTTTGCGAGTACTTTACATCGCACTTTATTATTTTTTTTTAACCTGCGATTGTTTCTGCCCTTCTCTCGTACAGAGTGACCGACTGAAAATACAGACATGGCCGAGGCGGGCGCGCACAGACATGCGCGCAGCGTTTACATACACGCTCACTTGCACGTCAGCATTGAGCAGGTTGCGACCGCTTATGCGCGCAACCCGTGAGTTTCGCGCGACACTCCGTCTACTTCGACAGTAATAGCCGGTGACCGCCACTGTTATCAGTGGCGCACTGCGCTTTCGGTTGCCCATGGTCTTGTTTAGGTGCCATAATCTGCGCTTGCATTTCACCACTGTCCCTCCATACCGGCTCGGCTGCGCGTACACTCGTCAACTTCCTTTTTGCCGTTCGGTGCTTGCCAGAACAGCGACCGAATGACCCACGTCAGACGGACTATGCCGCCGACGCGCCAGCCATCAGTGTACCCGACGCGGGCAAGCCAGGTGGTCAGCCAGGAAACCACCCTGTCTCTTGTGCATTATTCGGTAGTCGCGCGAGCCTCACGCCACGCACGCATCACCGACGGCCGCCTCAGATGCTTTCGCTTCCTGGTCGTTCTACTTGAGGTGTGTCTGTACGCTTTGGCGAGGGCGGCCGCTGCGATTGACGTCTGGGGGCCAAAATGCTTGCCTATAAGGAGGCGTATCAGGCAGGTCATATTTCCGTTTAGCCTATGCAGTTCTTTAACCCAACCTTTCTACATCTGGCTATACGGTACCCTGCTGTAGACACTTCGTAAGCAGCTCTTCGCATCGTTGTCGTTGTCGTCTATAGGGCATGGCGACATGGAAGAAGGCAATAAAGCAGGAGGGAGCATTACGTCACGCAGCCAGCCTTGGAAAGCCAATTGTCCGTGAAGCCATTTCCTTTGGTTTATACCTCGAAAAGTCGGCCCAACACGTTACCTCTGAGACTCGGCGTATTGGTCCGAGGAGTCCTGGCTTCCGGTAGTTTCTAATCAATGCACACTTGTTCGGCTTATCTGCCCGCCCCCCAGAGCGGGAACACTAAAACCTATCGCTTCCTCTGACGTGATGGTCACGTGTTGAGACGACTGTGTTTGGCACAACCACGTGACCGTGGTTCTATCATGCTGCACAGTGCTCCCTTCTAGACCCTTCTTTTCTCCGTGGAACATGCCGTCTTATTTCTACCAGCGCGTGACGGAAGACAAAAACACACAAAGAGGCGAAGACGAAGACAGCATCTGTTCACGTCTCCTTGCGTATCTTCGTATTTCGTAAAGCGTTGGTCGTAGCGATGCAGAATAATTTTGCTCAAGTCTGCATCTTAACAGTGGTGTCGTTTTATTATAATCAAAGTGCAGTTGTTGTCAGGTGGTACAAATAGTTAGCAGACACCTTGTGAGTGCGGCAATGCGGGACATTAAATGGAACGTGTTGGAATGAATTAAATGGAGTTACGTAACACTTAAAGTCAGTCAGAGGTAAAGCAGCAAAGAAAGAAAGAAAGAGAAAGAATACAAGAAGAAACAATTTGAGGTACGATAATGCAGGAAGAATCCATTTGGGTTTCTTCCAACGGTATACTATAGTCGTTCAGCGATATCGTAATTGCAATCAGGGACGTCTGGGTGAGAGCGCTATCGACTGCAAGTTTTCAGAGTGGTCAGGGCGAATGCCCGCTCAACTGCGGCGTAACGTTAATGACTCAATAAGCATTCCGTGTCCATTGGCGACGCTCACTGTTAGATTGCATCAGCGTGCTCTTCTACGGCCGGAGAGCTTCGGTGGACGAACTCGAGGGTCGTTGGCATCGGCCCGACCAACAGCGTTTCGCGCGTTCCCAGAAGAACGGCAGAAGACGACGACGACAGGGGCTCGCTTAAATCTCGCGGGAAGTCGAAGAGCGCCGTAACGCAAACGCCTGCGCGCGCTGGCCTTTTGTACGCAGCGTTCTGGGAATTCGGCGGCGGTCGATCGTGCACAGCATCCACACAGGCCTGTCAGTCTGGGCGGGAGAGAACAAGGCGGGAGAGATCGGCAGGCACGTTATCAGCATGGGGTCACGCACGCTTCTCGGCTGAGTGCTCCTGAAAAGTCTCGGCTATGCATGGGAACGGTATATCTCGGCGAATTCGTTTCTCGTGCGGCGACTCCTTCGGCAGTGCGAGCGCAGTGGCGCTGGCGAAACAATCGCGGTGGCACTGCTCATTTCCAACCCGTTTGCATGCGCTCCGGAGTCAAGCTTAGGAAAGCGCTAAGGGAGAAAGACGACAGAAGAACGCAGATCCCGTGTTCGCCATTTTGTTGGAGTAATGCGAAATCGATTTTCGGCTTCACTGTTAGTTAATATAGTTGGCAATATATTGAATCTGTGGTGTCGAACCTAATACTGAACGCTAGTTGCTACAGCGTCACGGTGGTTTAAAATATAGTCCCAAAGAAAAAAGGAAGAAAGAACAGCAGGAGTAAGAATGACAACATTCCGTTAATTGTGAGAATTGGAAAGCGTATTCTGGCTCTGGGTTAGTCGGTCGGAAATTACACATCGGTGTGAAGACTACGACTGGGAAACAGATGAGGACTATATACTGTCCTTTTGTCGTTGTTGTTTAACAACTGCACATGGCAAGGTATAGGCTACATTAAATGCCGGCTATATACACAGTTGAACAAAAAAACGCAACACGTATATCACAAACACACAACCGTACTAAAGTCTCCCTTCTATCTCTGTCTGCACACATATTAATCGCACTGTTACTCGCCAATCAGCAAGAGCAAGTGTCAATAACTCGTATCGACTACGTGTACTAGAAGCTCGGCTTGGACTACGCCGATTTACCAGCGCGACACTAACAAAAGGGACCGTTGCAACGCATCCCTTTGACGGCGTTATCTCTGCCCGATACTTAGTGCGGCTGAGTGGACGAGCGGGCTCTTTTATACAGACAGCTCGGCGAGCTCACCAGTGTGCGCACCAGCTCTCCTATAGTGTGTAGTGAGCCTCGTTGTTGCTTGTGTTGGTCGCAGGAAAACGCGCATTTTATTACGGTCCTTATACGTGCGCCTTAACACGGTCATCAGCAGCGGCGCACTAGTCACGCTTGCAAATAACTAGTCAGAGCACGTTACTGTTCACGCGAAGAAATCGATGGGCTACAAAGGCAGCAGCAACCGAACAACCTGAAACGGAGCCGCCACGCGTAGCACATCACAACAGTGCGTCGAGAATTTTTGCGCCACCAAGGGTAAGCTATAGCAGTGCGCTGCGGAACACTGCCAGCCCATAAGTGCATGTACACGCGAGTGGGCGCACTGAACAAGAAGGAATTTCAAGAATTAAAAGCGCAGAGCAAGCATAAATCACATCATCGTACATACGAGGAAGCCACAAGGAAGGAACGCATGGGCGCCTTATTAATAGAGTGTGCTTAGGAATTAATAAAGCTTCGACCGGCTGCGGCTTGCGTTTTGTATAAGGACAATTGTTTTGCACTACGGCGCTGTATAGCTAGGTCGCTGGAAATTCAAAAGAACGCGCGCGCTGTGCCCGCACCCCGGGAGCGGTACACGCCCTATATGCTCGCGCCGCGCTTCCATTTGCCGAGGAGCGCCGCATCATGCATATGCAGGGTTGGGCGCCTCGACTCTTCTTCTCGATGCTTCTCCCCTGGCAACGTCTCCTCGTCGCTCGTACACTCGCTGCAGGCATTCGAAAGTGAAGCGCGGACGCATTCTCGCATATGAACCATTGTTCGGCGACTCTGCTGTTCGTGCCACTGCCTGCGCCCGTTGTGCTCGGGCTTCGACGCGAGCACCTATGCGAGTGAATATATATTCTCGGACGCTGCCAGACGCCCGTATAGGGTGCGGCAACAGGTGCTCTCGATCTGCGGCACTGGCCAGCACGTTTCCGTTCGTTCGTTGTCTCAGGAGCCGAGCGCCAGTTTAAGAGGCCGGGCACGAAGACTCGGCGCATCCACTCCCGAACCAAGCGCGGCTTGTGCTTCTCGGCACCCATACCTGTCCATACTCCGCCCACAGTAGACGCATTAAAAAAGGGCTGTGCGCGCTTTTAATTGTGCGCGTACGCGCCCCGAATTAGCAGTGCACATGATATGCGCAACAATGCGAACACCGCCTCAGCTATCTTAATTCCTGCCCGCGCAGCGTCCGTCTAGCAGGAGAGAGGTTAATGCGATTATGACCGGCAAACTGACCATGCGTTTCTGCTGTTTCCGGCTGTCTACTGCACCTGCGGATTGTCTACCACCGATACACTGATTTAATTATTGTTTGGCGATACCTGGTGTCACCTACGCCAAAGAAAGCCCATGAGGAGCAATTGCCGGTCAAGCCTGCAATTCAGCAGTTGACCTTTCTGTGGTCTAAATCATAGGAACGATGAGTTATTCCTGGTACTGACGGCTTGGTGGTAGTGCTGCTGTTATAGGTATAATGTAGGAAACCGAAGGTCATATCTGTTTAACTTCGCAGCATTTCTGCCTCTTCTGTATTTTGCACTCTCCACTTATGCAGGTACCGTCACATCATTGGACAGCAGAGCGTTGCCCTCACGGGCCACCGTGCTTAAATTACGCAGTCTTGATTTGTGTGAGATAGACAGCTCTCACTCTGTGCTTTCGATTCCTGATTACGAACTGAACCAGCTCTTTCGTGGGTAGTGCCCAGCTACACGATGGAAGAGGTGCGGACCCTTACACGCCCCTACTTTCGTCGTCCTGTTGCATCATCGCTAATTTTAATTCACAGCGAGAAATAGGCAAGGAAGGTTTGCGGACGGCGTCGTCAAACTCGCTCACTCGCAATAAAGAAGTCTTCATTTTCAGTGTGAGCATTAACAGAAAAGCAGGGCCTGTATTCACGAAAATTCTTACGTTTACGAATATTAGGAATCGTTCGTAAGAGCATATTCCAATCAATCTCGATGCTGGACATATCAATGGCGAAAGAACACAGCCAACGTAAAAAAGCACTGACGAACGAAGAGCTTTATAAATTCTGCCCCAGGCCTTGTCCAGGACTGCTGGGACACAACTGGGCTCAGTCAAGGTCCATGATAAAAGCGAGGGCCTTGCCCTGGCCCAAGAGGGCTCCATGCTGGGTCTTATCTTGTCCACCAGATTATGCTGGGCTAACACGACGGGAAGCATCAAAGTTCTGGGCCAAGAATGACGTGAGTCAGTCAGACTAGCCGTTAGCGGAGCGGTTTTGGCCACTCAGTCACGCCAGGCTATAGTTTGCGGACTGATTCAGTAATCCATCCCTTCGTGTGAGCCCAGCTTTATCAATGAAGCCTCGTATGAAAGTTATCTGCATTCATTCCGTCGAAATCATTGCAAGCAAGCACGAAACCATCTGTACGATCTCTGGGCGAAAACGAGCGCATTTTAATGGCCGCAAATTCACCGTCCCCATCGATAACCGGCTTAGAAGGCAGTGACGGCACTTTTGTGCTTTCTGAGAACGTCTGATCTGTACGAGCGGCTTTGACTCAAGTACTGTCCATGCACGTCTCTGTACCCCCTCTCCGCCCCCTTTTCTCTCTTGTCCTTCTCCCTTAACCCTGCGTAGGGTAGCCAACCGGACTCTCGACTGGTTACCATCACTGCCTTCCTTACATCCCTCTCTCTTTCTCTCTGGTCGATGGCTGTCGTGCAAGCCTGACACTCAATTTTGTTTGCTTCGTACGCTAACCACTGGGGATAAAATAAAGGGAGAGAGAATCACAGAAGCCAAGACGGAAGAAAATACGTGGTACTGCACGAGCCCGCAACGGGCGCACTCGCGAGCTGCGCGGGCCTCGACAAGGCGTGGAAAGCTCTCGGACAGGGAAGGGCGCGCTCCTTCGCCCCCAGTCCTGGATACGCCGCGGCCAGAACGAATGCCTCTATACACAGGCACGCTTTGGCTGCACCTAAAAGAAGTTTCTCTGTGCGTGTGCGTCCTTTTTATGACGTGCCCGTATGAGAGCGCGTGCCTTCCCATTTCAATTGTCGTTCAAAGACTTCGCGACCGTGCGTATACATATATAGCCACACACGGGACAAACGCACGCTGCGACCGCCGCCTGGCTTTCTCTGCCCGTGCAACTAGTGCACGACAGCGCGCGACGCCCGCGGGGCTCCCAATGCAGGGCGTGGACAGCGCCGAAGGCTCCGAACGCGTGCAGCCTCGGTTCGAACAAAGCGAGCGCGAAGCACGCACGCGGCGTGGCCTATGCCCGCGCACACGCGAAGGCTGAGCCAGTCAGTCAGTTCACACAGACAGCGGCGGCTTGTCGGCAAGGCGGACTCGAAGGCCCGTCTTCGCATGGCGAGGAAGCCAGCTGCTCGCGTGCTCTCGGCGATCACGAAAACGGTGCGGGCGGTGGCCACCTCGCCCAAGGAGCGCGGCGCCACTCTGTGGGAGTGACGGCCACGCCGCACGCCACCTGGGTCCGGCTCACGAGCGAGAACTTTCCTTTCCCCTAACAATTCCGGCACGGCCCGGCTAGCGAGTGCCAACGGCTGGCTAATCCTGGACGTGGTATACGCCGTTGTGGTTACACACGTGATGGATTCATGCTTCCGTAGAGTAAGAAAAGAACAATAATTGTGGCGATATTTAGCGCCGGACACAAAAAGAGCGGAGCTGGTTCGTCAGCACCAACGGTGGAGAGAGTGCACTGCTTCCTCTCTTTCAAACATAGACATGCATAGTAAAACATAAGCCCTTTGGCAATGTTTCTCCCAGATACCCTTCAGAAAACACGATCGTCACCATCATCGTCGCCATTCATAGGCCAGCGTGATGTAACAGGGACAAGACAAGACAGCGGAACAAAATAACCAATACACGCGCCATGGCGCCATACGGACCATCGTCCTCATTAAATATGCAAGTGTGCGAAAGCTTCTCGCGGTGTGTGTTGGCGACGGCAGTACACAGCATGACAGTGTAAAGCAAAACTTTTCGTGCTTACTCTTCTACCGCATTAAGCATGTGAGGTTCATGCCTGTCAACCCTCAGAGGAATGTCCGATGTCGATATACAAACGCGAGGTCCATTCGATAGTCTCGCGCTATCGTGGCGTTGGAGAAACACGTATATTTGAGATAAATATTTTCGTAACTTTCGCGCACGACTGTTCGACGTTCACTGGTTGTAACCTAAGCCTGCATATATCTTTCAAGTTCCCAAGGCGTGACCACAAGCACGCAGCTACGGGCAAGAGTACAGGTAGACGACGCAAGGCATACATGATCGCTGATCGAAAAAAAGGCCGTGTTTTTGGCCAATAATCAATTACAAATGAATTGAAACGTTCATCGTGGACTATTACGCGCGCACTCTCCAGTGTTGTGCGAAGTATGGTGACGAAAATAAATAAGTCCTTTGAAATAAACACACATACGCTGTCGACGGTGCGCATGTGTAGACCGCAAATACTTTAGTCCTCTCCCAAGAATGAGGAAGCGCATAACTTTTTTGGCTGAAACGTTCAAGGAAGCTAAATGAAAAAAGTTGGCTTGTATCGCACATCCATTTCTCATTCCGGCATAGTTAAACAAAGCGTGAGACGAACGCCTTTCGTCCGCCGACTCCCAATCAGCTGCCCCTGCCATACACAAACAGTCTGCGGGCGTGTACTTCTACAACGTTTTCTCCTTCTGTAGTTGACAGCGTGTTTGCGACGCCGCTTGTCCACGGAGCGAATTCGCATGCAGTCGGCAGCCGATCGCTCTTAAACAGGCGTACGACGGCCGATGATAGACGGCTCTTCGGGAACAGGCCTCTGGAGGTCACAGAGTTCGATACATAAATACTCTCCGCAGTGTTGGCTTCGGAAAAGGCGCTTGCGTTTTCAGTGATATGTGATCGATGTTCCCCTCCAACAGGACTCAGGTACTTGACTCTGAGCGCGTCGCACCGGTGTACGTTACGAGCCCGTGGTGGCTCGGCCACTGACCGATGAAATCGAAGGGCACCGCGTGCGAACGTGCGCAATGCGCGTGCGTGTCTCGCCACACATTCAGGCGCCTCGCCTTGCCGAACAGCTTCGCAGAGACAGAGAAGTCACGTGGTCTACGTCTTGGTACCGCGTCCTGTTCTGCAGCAGCAATAGTTAGCGGTGCGCGAAATATTTTCCGTTTTCTTATTCCGGGGTCCTCGGCCCGTATTGTATATATTGCTGCATATATCGTTTAGCGAAGGCTACCGCGGGCCAATGGCGAAGAACACGTACCGACAATAGGCTTTACGAATGCGTCCCCTTATTTGCAGAAATGTTCGCCCGCCAGCAGTGTTCACAAAAACGGTTGTGCCAGTTGTGATGTCGGACGTATTACTAGCGAAGGCGGCTGCCTGTACAGCAGACGTCACGTATATACATAAACCAATTCCTTTGTGCATTCAACCTGTGACTCTTGTCTTTCGAGAACGGTTTTACGCCGTATACCCTATACCCGACGACACGCAACGGCCTCTTGTGTATGTACTTTTATCCTTGTTTGGTCGTGTGCACGA
This sequence comes from Dermacentor variabilis, assembly GCF_050947875.1. Classification (NCBI taxonomy): domain Eukaryota; kingdom Metazoa; phylum Arthropoda; class Arachnida; order Ixodida; family Ixodidae; genus Dermacentor; species Dermacentor variabilis. The sequence continues at coordinate 212,629,397 of NC_134569.1, read as the reverse complement.
TACAGCTGGCACCCGCAGTGAAGACTCCTGATGTGACATCAATGTTAGATGTAGTCCATAGGGGCATACGATTCCAACAGACGGCGGATTGTCTGGAAATGTACGCCATGTTTAAAGAAATGGCTCCTCAATCCCAGCGCGGTTTCAAAAGTAATGCCATAGCAAAAAAAAAAGAAAAAAAAACATAGGGTGGACACTAAGGAAAAAAATATGTGGTCAGGACACCGTGCATTGCACAGCGCATCTTCGGTGCAATTATACAGATGTCGATGCAGACTCATTGCTTGAGTAGGTACAGCGACCATAATAACCGATGTGAGGAACGGTGAGACACGAAAGGACTGAAATATATGTAGTGAACGTGCAGAAGCAATAAGACACCTCCCTCACGTGTTGTCCCAAAGTGTGGCCCCACACTGAGCTGGCATCGTTGAAGCGCTCTCGCGCGCCGGAGAGTCACTGATTTCAAGAAATTTCAAGAAAATGCTGCTTCGAGACAGCGTAGCGTACACTACCGCGAAATATGGCCCAAACTAATTTTCTTAACTCTAAAGTTCAACGGCCTTAAACGTTCGGTCACCGCCAACTTTTCTACGAAGCTGTGTGCCATTTGCCCAAGAAGAGCACGATGGCTGTAGGTGTACCACGTACTAACATTAAAGGTGGTGTCAACTCATTCGCCCACACGACTGTTTCTTTTTTTCTCACTGTCACTCTGCGTGCAGCCGCCACGGAAATGAGCTTCCCAAACAGTCATCACCGCCCCTTCATGCAGTGGTCTTTCACTCCTACTTGCCACCTTTCCTGCATCCTGGGAAATGGCTTCATTTCGGCTGCGCGCTCATTTGCTTTCGCTTTCCTTCGGAATTGTAGTCCGGCACGTTTCGAGATTGAATTCGAGAAAGAAAGCGAATGCGGAAAAAAAGCGCCACTTGAGTCTGCGCACGACATCTGCCGCGGAGTAGTTCTCTCACGGCTACGCTCCGCGCACGAAAGAGATTGCTACTCTGGTGCTGTGTCCTTTCACGCGCAGCTGCCAACCAGGGAGAAGTAATCGCTTGGAAGGCGTCTGCAGCCAGTAAGATGCCAAGCGTAGTAATTTGTGGAGACAAGACCAGGCGCTTTCTTCTGTTGTTTCTTTCTTATCAGCCCGCAGCTGCTGCTGAGCGCAAGGTTTAGAGATCGAGGAGGAGGATGAAATCAAAGGAGAAGGCAGGGATGTTAACCAGAAATTCGTCTGCTTGGCTACCCTACTCTGGGGGATGTGTCAGAGGGAATAGAAAGATAAGATAGAGAGAGGAAGGGTAGAGGGAGGAAAGCCGCGCTTAAGTTAAGCTTAGAAGGAACAGTCGGAGTTTAGCAGATCACCGTTCAGTCCATATTACCTGTGATCCTTCAGAGTAACTATGTATGTTACAAGAGAAGGGAAACGATTTGCAAAACGAGAACAAGGCAAATGCGAGAGCCAACGTTTCGACAAGTGGACTTGTCTTTTTCAAGAAGGGAGATGGTGTATAGACGGTGGGAGGGGACACTACTGAGTGATGTGAGATAGAAACATTTGGATCCATAGTATATTCAGCTGAGGCCGGAATTCGGTAACTGGCAATTGATAGGAGGAGCATTCACCCTGTAGTTCACTATAAGGGGCTTGTGACGACAATGACGATTGAGCTCGTTCACAAAGGTCTCGACACGAAGCGACGTACCAGTCTGATTGCCGAAACCAGGCGGCATCGCAGGCAGTGCATAAACTGCTTTCTTTTGACCACACATGGGACACGCGTATGCAGGAAGAAGAAACTAGCTATAGTTTCCGCCAGCTTGAGCCAGTTTTCAGCTTCGCATAAGGTAACGGCAGCTCAGAGAGGCTGCTGGAGAATACTGGCGGCGGCAGTGTATGAGAAAACGCAACGCGCTTTAGTGTTGCGTTTTCTCAGAGGTGGTGTTCTTTATTTAATTATCCCTCCGAGTCCGGGCGATCACTCGCACTTCGGCCGAAATTTAATGTCTCAGATCATCACATACCAGCATTTGCTTTATGGTGAGAGAACACCAAGGTAAGCCCGAATGCATAATGTTATTCGCACTGTGCCATCGAAGACGAACCAGGCTATTCATGCGAGGGGTCTTGATGGCTGCATGATATTAGGGAGGCGATTTCTCCGCTGGATGAGTACACTGATTGAATTTTATATAGCCGTTTATTGAAGTGCCCAAATACAGCATACAAGACGCCTTCTATTTGGTGCACAACTGTGAAGAAAAAGACAGAAAAACAAATCACGAGCGAAATACGTGTAACAAAATACGTATAACATGTCTGTGCGCGCTGTGAGTACAGCGCAGACGCGCGCTAAATGTCAGGATTGTCACAGCGACCCCACGATCTCCGAGCGCGACCTGTCATGTATTCCTGTACGAGGCACACAATTTCAGGAATGGACTCGGCGGCCTGAATAAAGCAACAGACAGACTACCTACGTATAGCGCACACGCTTAGATGCGAGCCGCAAAGGCTGTTCGCTGACGGAGGGGGAAAAACGATTCGCACGATGCTCATGGCGAAACGTGTCACAACGCAGTCGCAGCTGCGTACGTGAGCGCGAGACGTGTGACAGCCCTGCGTTGTAATAGTGTACTTCTCGCGTCGGAGTCTGGCGGTAATTTTGACTCACGATCACTCACGAGAAACCGCCGCACTATACCGGCTGTTCAATGACATCTTGGAACGGTGCATCCTCAAGACCCCCTTCGCATTTGCACCCAGACTCGTCATTTGACTGATTCGTGGTGTGTAGAGCTCGAGAAACACAGGAGCTATGACGAACGCCGCATTGAAGGGTGGCGTAAATTATTTTTTACCGCCCGGGGCTCTTTAACGTGTACAGAAAGCTCCGCACACGAGCGTTCTTGCTTCCTGTCCCTCTCCGGGTGCGTCCGGTGCTGAAAGAAACGGAACTCACGACCTCACGCTCTGCTGCAGAACGTCACAGTTACTTAGCCGCAGCTGCGTCTTAATGCCTTCAGTGAGAGTGCCCCCGAAACGTTTATAGCTGGAGATGTCATTTTACGCTTGTGACACCGATGTTTTCACGCAGTCGAATTATCAACTGCGTATGGCATTCTGGGTAACGAAAGGTTGCCTCCGTCAACCAGTCAGAACTTCAAAGAGAAAATCACACCAAAAAACGCGCAGGCGATATGTCTACAAGACCGTCTCACGGCCCCGGAGTCCATATTCGCTTTTGTCAGGAAACCCAAGCTTTTACACCTGTTGTAGATCCTACTCCTCGCATCGCGTTCTCCACTTCCGACCGACTTTTTCCCCTTAATTCCCCATTACTCGTATTCGACCAGAGCCGTACACTAAATAAAATATTGATACAATCAATCAATCAATCAATCAATCAATCAATCAATCAATCAATCAATCAATCAATCAATCCACAAGGCTAGCTACAGTGCAGCACCAGGATAAAACTAAGATGGAGACCTTTGTAGCACTGCTCCTCAACGTACTTCGGTCGATGACTATCGCATATTGTTTCTGCCGCTTAGAGGTCTCTATGCGGTACAGCTTTTCCCGCCTTCCTCGAAATCCATGATTCTATTTCGTTTACCTACGGCACTTCCCACGGGCAGTGCGCATTTCGCTCCTGGGTAGCCGACAGTCGGCGCGCAAGCCGAGGACTTGTCGAAGCCGCGCTTTTTTGTTCCCACGCCATCAGCGTCGTGCGGGCTCGCATGCTTGTTCTATGACGTCTTCTCGACACTCTGCGGTCGGGGACAATCCTGGGTCAGTAGCCTCCCAGCGAGGCCACAGGCAACGGGTGCCTGCAAAATCCTTTAGACCTAAAAGACACTCGCTATACAAACCTAATCACGAAATCCTAGCTGTGACTCAGCTGGTGACGACGGTGCCGTCAGTTGATTCATGGTGGTCACTAAGACACAAAAAGAAGTGACGGTATCGCGTCGAAACGGTTTTGTTTTGTTTCCTTATTTTTGAATTATTTCTTCCTTGTGCTACTTCCGCTCAGGCCTCTGGTATGTTTGGTACGGTTTCGACATGCATATGTGTCGAGGGGGGGGGGGGGGTGAAACCTTTAACAGCAAACTTCACTACGCTGCCGTTACCGGTAGCTTCTCAGTATAAATAAGAGCGAGAGCGATCGAACGCAGATAACGCGAATCAACAGAGCGGCTGAATTCTCTCTTCTGCGCAACGTTCACGAAAGCCTTCCCAGAGAACTGAGAAGGAAGAGGACTCGGCTAATACAGCGATGCCTGCCGGTGTGCCCCAGCCACCCGCCTTCTTTTCGACGGCTCACTTAGGGCTTGCACTTTCTTTCCCTTATTTGCCGAGCCTACAACTGCGGGAAACGGAGGGGGCCGCGCAGCTTCTTCGCTCGAATACGGCCTGCAAAAAGAAGCCGGGGAAAGGGGCCGTACAGTTGCCTACTGCGAGGGCGTGAGGCCGTAGGTTATTTGCCGCCGAAGAACAATCAGCGACGGCGCGGTGGCCCAAGGTCATAGCACCGCACCATCATCGGCAGCTTTTCGTGGATCTCCCCTCCCCAACCGTCGTCGGCGGCGCTGTCCGTGTGGCGCGCTGCAGGCACCAACGACCCGGCAAGGGGCGACGCGCTTATCGCCGGGAGCCGAACGCCTCTCGTTTACCCTGGAAAGCGGTAAACGCTGCTTCTTTCGGGGACAATAAGCAGTGAAAGGATATGAGCTTTGCCGGTGGGAAATTTCAGGGTGTATAGTCGGCGCAGACTCGCGAGAAGCTCGACAATCGACCATCTGCTTACTTTCGTAAAGTCGCCTGAGGAGGCGAGGCTGCTAAGACAAAACATGCGGCAAAGTCTTCAAGCATGCATCTTCCGTATGGTCTCATATTTTCAATCAGTTCTGCACAAACATCTAAAAACAAACAAACAAACAAAGAGATGATTCTTTCATTTTTGTGCTGTACCTGTGCTTAATGCTCGCTGAAAGCATGATTTTGCTATACTTTAGGAAAGACGGCTGCATCGCTACAGGACGCACGTTCCGAACAGAAAGCAAAAAGCAATTTTACGTGACACCTCCCCTATGCTCTTGGAGTGTTCTGCTTGCCAAGACAAAAAGTAATCGACGGATTGGGCCTCACCGATACACTAGTACGTTGAATATGTTACAGCGAAACCCTGTAAAATGCTAAATTTCTTTAAACGCAAGTTCTGGTTGTCTCCTCCCAAAATTAAAGAACTACTTTACTTTTCCAACGTAAGACCCATATTAGAGTACGCCTGTATGGCCTGGGAGCCGCAAATCAAAACTCTGTCTAATATGCTCGAGCATGTACAAAATAGCGCAGCCCGTTTTTTCTGTAATTATTTACTTCACTTCACTGTATTAATTGACTTTACTTCTAGTATTACTGCACTTAAGGATAGCTTGAGGTGGGAATTATCGAGCTCACGCAGACAAAACATGAGATTAGAAATGATTTTTAAAATTTATTTCGGTATGGTTAAAATAGATAAAGAAACTTACCTTTTACCTCCTCGTTTCTTATCTCACAGAAGCGACCACTCTCTAAAGATAAGAGAAATTATTTGCAGAACAAACGTCTTCAAGCACTCGTTTTTTCCACATACAATATCGCAGTGGAATCAGCAACTGCAGGAAATTGCTGATTGTCGCACTGAAGCATCGTTCAGGGCATTTCTGTTGAATTTATACCGGCGTGAACTTTTCTACTGCTGTGTTATTTTTGGCTGATGAGTTCTGCATATTATCGAGCTTATATAACACTGTGTATTGCCCCTGCAATAATGCCTTCGGACGCTGCAGGTACTTGAAATAAATAAATAAATAAAATGGCCAGCGACAATGTCTGCCTATTTCGCAGTGGCGGTGAAACCTAACGCAGTTTCGTTCCCGTAGTGCGCATCCCACGAGCGGCTCAACTCCGCCGACTTCGAGTGTGGCACGGTCACTTAGAGTGTGTGGCACAGTATGGCAGGCGAAGAGCGATGGGGAGGCCCTTCGCGGACCTCCAGGGCCGCGGTCTGTAATTGGCGCCCGAAGTGGGGCAAAGATTATGCCCCGCCGCTGCTGACCGCCTCACCGCTTTCTCGCCGATTCTAGGTGGTCTCACCGCCCCGTCACTTTCTATAGAGACCGCGCGCGGATTAGGTTCAGTGTGTTCGGAGGAGCGGCTTCCTCCTCCGGGGTTATGCGGGTAAAATCAAACGTCCAAAGAACAAGAGGGGTGTTGAGGGAGGGCACGTCAGGTGAAGGGCTTCGAGAGGTGGCCGCTGCCGCCACACGGGTGGTCCGGACGCGGCGACGGAGCCCCGCTCCGCGCGGTGTGTCGTGCGTGTGCGCAAGCGCGGCCGCCTACGAACAACGCGGATCCCCATGCATGCGACTCACACGTCGAAAGGCGCGTGGCAAAAGAAAGCATTTACGAAAGCGAAGGCGACGTGCCCGAAGAAAAGCGGCGGGTCATTACAGGCGGCATACGTAGCGGCACACGCCGTAAATGCGAAGAATGCGAGGTGCGCCGGGCTGCGCGCGCGCTTGCCGCTTAAAACCTCGTGCGTGTTCTTTTAGCGCCAAAGGACGCGCAAAGTGATGGAATTGCGAAGGCGAACTAACGTTTCGCCTGCGCTGAATACACGTTGATGGGGGTAAACGGTGGCATTCGACGTTTTGTTCTTCCCTTACGAAGTAGTCGCCTAGTGCGTAGTGTGTATCTTTCATTAGTAAAATCTTCGACCGTGAGCACAGCTTGCAAAATACAGATGTCACAAGCTTGAGGAACATTTCCAACAAATGTGAAGTGTGATAGGGCATCGGCTTATGGAAAATCTGGTTGCTGTCTTTAGCTGGCGATTCTTACGTGTCGATATATTTATACTGTCGTGTCTAGCTGTCTACAGTTCTGAAAAGATTTGCAGACTAAACAAGTTCACCACATGAAGCTGAGGGCGAGGCTGGCAGATTCGAATTGCTATCTTACAAGTGAGAGCTTTGAGATGGCCCGGACAGATGGAAGTGCCAGTCATTTCAGTGCAACATTTTCTTTTTAATTTATTAAAAAAAATTAAATTATGGGGTTTTACGTGCCAAAACAACTTTCTGATTATGAGGCACGCCGTAGTGGAAGCCTCCGGAAATTTCGACCACATGGGGTTCTTTAACGTGCTTTTAATTTATGACACTCTAAATTTGGTGCTCCTCGGAATATGCGAGTGCGACAGAAAGACGGTAATTATCTCGGTAAAGGCTCAAGCGACTCTATAGTGGTCCTTCGTAGACAACTCAATTCCCAGGCGTATCTCTATACGTCGTATTTGCGACAGAATAAGGAAGCAATGACGCGTACCTAATGATGTGTTTGGTCGCAGCACCAATGCAAATGGACCGATGGGAACATAAGTTGATGTTGTTGTTGTTGTTGTTGTTGTTGTTGTTGTTGTTGTTGTTGTTGTTGTTGTTGTTGTTGTTGTTGTTGTTGTTGTTCAACGTCTGCAGCACATAACCGCAGATCCAAACGCACACCGAACAACGAACTCTTACACGCGTCATCGTGCAGACGCTACGTCGATCGCCATCTCAAGTTCCTCGCAGGCCTCGATCGCGTCGTTTCGGCAGGCCGTTGGCCCCCCTGGAACGCATATTCTGGGCCTCTTCTCCGGAGGTGCTGCGGCTGGCAGCCTTCGCTACAGCAAGGTCGTCAAGCGTGTCACATTTCCTTTCTTATTTCCCCGTCCCGGTGCGCGCAGATCTGAATCCCGAACGTGAAACGCGGTTACCGAGTGCGCGCACGCTCGAGTGACGGAAAGTTCCGCGCGTGCCTCTTGGACACCATCGTGCCGCGGGCGCATTGTTTTCCACCGAGAAGAGCACCGTTTCCCGTCTCACGGGGGCCCTCCATCGTTCCTCTTCTTTTTTTGTGTGTGTCTTTACTTTCTCCGCTTCTGCGCGAGGCTCTCTTTTGTCTTTCGTGTCTCCGCCAGAGGCATCGTCCTGCTGAAGGGCGGCCGACCCAGACAATCACGGCGACGACATCCACATTAGGTCAGTCAACTGCAGGCGGGAGCCGCCTCGCTCGCTCGCGCGGCAAAAATCTGCGCCCTTTCCTCGCTGCGGCGCACCGATGTCGACAGATCGGACCGCACGCGACAGTGAACTCTCTCCGATCTCGTAGCGACGCGTGTTCTTCGATAGTATCCGAACCAGATTGAAAGGGACACTTACGAAGTCTTCGGTTTATTGAGGTCCTCGATTTGATTTTGAAGGTGACTGGACTGTTCGAACGCTTGTGACTGTTCGCTACCATTCATCTGCGAGTGTGTTCTCAATGACTGCTTCTGTATAATTTCTTTCTAGTATTTTCATCTGCTCATCTATTCTTTCCCCTTTCCCATCCCCGAAGTGTAGGGTAGTGAACAGGCCACGTACTTGGCTCGTCTTTAGACTTGAAAGGGAGGTTTATGAGGCTTTGATTGCTTGTTTTCGTGCACATGTACTTCGTGTGTTCCGAAAGTAAAGGCCTAGTCGATTCAAGGGGATCTTGGCGTGCCAGCTGGTGCATCTCTGTTAGCATGATTCCGCGAATAAACGAAACCACACGAGGGCACATTCACAGGACGATTGCAGAACGCAGAGCATCGAATATAGTTCGCATTAGCGCTCGTCCGATAATGTATACTCTGGCGTGGTTTCGTTTATTTGCGCACACAATTCTACTCGTAGACCATCGGTTGTTTAGCCCTTTCAATTTCTGTCTGCGTCTTTAATATAGTTCCTCTAAAAGAATGCTTTCTGTGTCACTGACCTTCATGCCAGAGTCATGCCAGAGTCCCGCCCCGCACGATTGCCCGCGGCAAGCTAGCGTAGACGCCACGCTCAAGAAATACCCGCCCGCACAATGACATTCAATTTACGCCGACGCGGATTGAGAGAACAAAACAAGAGACGGCGAGGAGCAAAGAAAAAGAAACGGCGGGTGCAATAGCGGCGGGAAAGGGAAGAGAGACCGCGCGGCCACTTTCGCATAGAGGAAACATCCCACGGGGGAGAGTTTCGCTGCTTCTGCCGCGGAGGCAGTGGCGACGACCTTCGCGCTTTGCTGAAGAGCGTATACACGCATTTCGCGGTCGCAGCAGCCGACGCTTCCTCGCGCAGCGCACGCACCATATCCGCAGGCAATTTCACCGCGTGCGCGCAAGAGGCTGTTTAACGGCGCGCCTCTATGCGCGAGGTGTGTGGAACGCCCCCTTTTGTCTTGTCTTTCGTTGCCGCCACGCCGCGACGGTGGGCCCTCGACTCGAAATCTATTTCTGACGGTCGCCTCCGTCTTTTCCCGCCACCGATGCCGCGGGCTGTACAATTTTTACCGCGTTTCTCACAACTGCCTTCATTTCTTATTCGATTTTTAAACTAGAGCGTGAGGCCGCCTCGTGCATTGGAAAACGACGTTTTGGGGAACGTGGGTCAGGCGTCCGCCGACTCCGCGCTCGTGACATACAAAACTATACCGCGTGTACCGGACAATTGGGTCTCACTCCGGAGCCGTTTTAGCAGGCCCTCGTAGGCAGGCACGTACTTACAATACGTGTTCTGTGGGTTAATTAAAGGGCGTGGCGCTTGGGGCCTTTTTTTTTTTTTTTTCGGGAGTGAGCACGACCAGACATCATGAGGGCGGCTCGCGGCAGCCATGTTCTTTTCTCGCCGGTCGGTTCGTTCCCCGTTCTAAAATCGAATTAGCGTGTTCGTGTTGTGGAGCTGCGGTGGTAACAAAGCGAAGCGTCTCAGTGATTATTACAATTACAATCCGTGCTCATTAGGGCAGGCTTCTCTTATTAAACTCAACCTAGTTACCTTTATTGCTCTAATTTCAGTCAGCGCAGATCTACGTTCCATTGTTCAAAAGCGCGAATGAGGTCCGTTAAGCGATTAAACAAATCTTATCTCGCTGATCACGACCGGGCCGAGTACATAATCGAGCGAAGGCCGCGGTGGAGTGAGGCAAGCTCAAATATACGCAGGCTTTTTAGACGCAATTGTCTCAGGTAGATAGATGCCTTATATATCCCACTAGCATTGACTAAGCCGTGCGAGCTGACAACCGTTCGTGCGCCACGACGTGCACGTCTTGTCAGTTGGCGTCTACGGATGAGAAGATCTCTCGCAGCCGATTTGTCTGCGATATAACATCCAAACCTGCGTTATTAATTACGATTCTCACAACGTACAAATGCATAGTTGCTTATCATTGGTCTTGCAAATGTTTTGTGTTCCGATTATTTTCTATAATCTGCTGCAAATCCATGATATTAGTAAGCATTTTCGCTGCGTTTCTCTCGAGAGGTTTCCCGCTTATAATTTTCGTGTTGAGTTATTTGCGGCACTTACTCGCAGTTTCATTTAATTTTTTTTTATCCGTATTCCCGTTGCTCTGTTGCGCAGTTTCATAACCAGAACTCGCCCCATTCCTACCACCATATCGGCCCAGTAGCAGTTGTCTATGGGTTCGGAGTTGGCGCAAATGTGCCCAGCGTCCCACGAATAAATAAATTTATATTGCAGCTGGAATCACTGCTTAGCTGGAGGTCAAAAATTACGCAGCCCCGAAATTCTATGTCAGAGCCTGAACCACACGAGCGTTGTTACGCACACTGCTATAGATACGCGAAGCGCGAATACTCACTCTCGTCTATATCCTCTCTTTACGCGCTTCATAAGGGCTGATAGCAGGAATAAACCCGCGTAACGCACGTCAAACCGGAGCTTACGATAACACCCTTTCCGGTGACCCGGTGGCAATCTATACACGCTTCCATAACGAGCTGATAAGCTCGCTTCGCGATTGAAAAGCCCGGGACGCTACCGTCTTAAACGCTGCCCAGGCCGACTTACAAAAGAGCACTTTGCGTCACGTCACGCCAGAGCGCTCTGGGAGACCGCGCCGAGTAGGCGAGATCACCGGTGCGCGTGGAGTCCTCCATCATTTCGGAAAGCGGAGGCAGTGAAGCCGAGAACGATCAGGGTGCGCCGTCAAAAATCTGCGCGGCACTTATGCTCGCGCGAGCCGCAAGAGGGGCCGCGCTAAGCTTTGGGCGCTTATGGGCGCTTCGTCCGCGAGGGAAGCCGGCGCGTTCATACGAAGCTCGGGCATTCCTCGTTCCAGTGCCGCGGGGTGTATACGTGTATTCACTCGAGCGACCGCCCCGATAATCAGGGGCGGAATTCACAAAAGATATTTCGGCGCGTATTCGCAAAACGCTCTTACACTTGTTCGTAAGAGAAAATTCGAACCCAATCGTATCGTTAATGAATTCGGCTGGCCAATGGCAACGAGCCCTTACAAAACGAAAAGCTTTATGAATTCGGCCCCTCGTTAGTAAGCTCTGTGGCGGGCCGCAGGCGCTAATGCCCGACGTCGCGATTGGCTAGGATCTGCTCTTAGGAACAGTTTTAGCGAATGAGTTTTTCGTAAACACGGGTAATGTAACGCGGAAACGACAAAAGAAAAAAAAAAGAAGAGGAATAAAACCAACTCCGCCTTTGGAAACATCGGCCGCCTGCCCACGCTTAACGCTTCAACGATTTTGATGCATGAGTCAGATATTATAGCGTCGTTGGGTCGCCAATATTAAAAGGGGTGTGTTTCGGGAGCGTGATCACGTGGTGCATGCGCGCTCTCGGAATACGGATCGGAGTGCTGCTCCCGTTCTGTGCAAGGCCTTCGCAGTGGTGCCGGCGCTTCAGAGAAGCCGAGCATGATGAAGCGCATAATTTCAGGCTGTCAGCGCCGTACGGTTGGCGGAAGTACATTGCGGATTGGAGAGCATGCGCCTTTAGAGTTTTCCTGATGTGGCCGGATCAAAGACGTTCCTCGTGTATGGTAACCTATTGCAAGTAAACGCCCGGCGTTATGCCTAAGCCGCGCGTTCGACTCTCCTGCCCTGCCAAGCTGTTTCGACGGTACCCATGAAAGGCAGCAGCCAACAGGAAGGTATTGCATGCTATCGACAATCCGCCACATGCTGTGCACCTGCGTCGATCCTGGATCGACGATGCAGTTTCGTCAAAGAGGCGCTCGTGGATTCGAAGAACTGTACTTCCTATGGCGCAGATATGGAAATTTATTCCCGTGTAACCACTATACTGCTCTGTAAGCCAAGAGCGAAATCTTTTATTCACCTTTTCTCGTGATGGCTGCTGTGTGCACAGCCCTTTCTTTCTTTATTTTCCCTGCTCTGTATTATTAAGTGCGTTTGCTAACCCCTGAAAGGAAATGGTCGTCGCCATCACAATGTATCCAAACAACTTTATTTACCTTCACTCAGTCAATTAATAACGAAAAGTAAATGGGTCAAGAAGAAGTTGGTCAAAACGACAAATTCTTCTCATCTGTTTTCATATTATACACACGCAAAATTTGAACAGGCTCACAACTGTCGGAAGTATGCTACCGTGTTCACTTTTTCTTCGGAGTCCATAAAATGTTCACAATGGTATAGCAAGGCAATTCGGCTTGCGCGAGGCGTACTTTATTACAAACTGCAGGTACGTATACGATTACGTTTCCTCGTCGCTTTACAATGCAAGAACTGAACATTTGCGAACGTAGCCCCAATACGCGATGGGAAACGTTGACACTGTGTGAACGGGCTGCTGTTATGACGTCGGATAAACGTGGTCGCCGGCAACGCCCATAGGCATGGGCTAGACTGCAGCGCATAAGCACGGACACGAGGAAAGAGAACGGGGAAAGGTGATCCGATGTACGAGTATTCCAACTCGCTTGTAGCGAAGCAGCAGTGGGCATTTATTGCCTGTTGGTGCCTAATTATCGCCACGGTCGATTCATTACTTGCGAAGGCCACGCCAGCGTCGTACGAGCGCAGCTGTCCGCACTCGTCCGTTGTGCACACACAGGCTCAGTCTTCGGTCTTCGGGATCGTCGATTGTTTTCCCGCTCGCTGTGAGACGCAAAAGAAACGGGCTTGCAAGGGATAGGTCGGTGAGAATTGTGTGCGTGCGTGCGTGTGTGTGTGTGTGTGTGTGTGTGTGTGTGTGTGTGTGTGTGTGTGTGTGTGTGTGTGTGTGTGTGTGTGTGTGTGTGTGTGTGTGTGTGTGTGTGTGTGTGTGTGTGTGTGTGTGTGTGTGTGTGTGTGTGTGTGTGTGTGTGTGTGTGTGTGTGTGTGTGTGTGTGTGTGTGTGTGTGTGTGTGTGTGTGTGTGTGTGTGTGTGTGTGTGTGTGTGTGTGTGTGTGTGTGTGTGACAACGTTTGCAGGTAGTCAAAAAGAAAGTGTTTGACTCGTTTTGTTGTACTTTTTTTCTTCAGTGCAAATAAAGACGGTCTCTACTATTACATACACAGACATAACATTACAGAAATTTTACAGTAAGCTACAAAAACATGACAATTCCCCACTTCATACTTATCGCGCTCCTATATTCTCTCTCTCTCTCTCTCTATCTCTTCCAGCACCTGTAGGCTGAAAAGTTAAAATTACTCCAAGGTGTAAGTTTATGTTATCATGCCCTGGGGCGTATGCGAACGAGACACGACGGCAGGGTTGATTTCCTATGCAGGCTAATAAAGCCGCGCGCTTATCCCGAAGGGTCTGCAATCTACGAACGATAAAACTTAAGAAAGCCGTTACAGATATCTATTGGCAAACGATAATGCTGGTAAGTGAAGCGAGGAAGATACTTGCAACATCAAGTTATGTAGATGATGAAGCCGCACTTCATGGGCGTAGAAGCATAGAGAAAGAAATTCAACAAGAGGGGACACTCTTCAAAAACTGGCAACAGGAAAGACGTCACGCCTAGTTTCAACAACATCCGTTAGTTGACGCGAGCATCAGAAAAAAAAAGAATGTGAAATAAACTTCCAGACAACGTTTTATTTTTTTTATTCTTTCCCACTAAAAGTGAAAAAGTTTTGCGTGTAAATGAACTTACACTTTGCAACTTTTTGTTGCGTTGCCTAGCAACAAGCTAGCGGCACGCCAGACGCGCGTGCATACGTCATGCGCCAGACAAGCCGCAGGAGTGAGCGAGGCCGGCCGTACGTGCGAAGCTCGCGTGCTCGGCGACCCGTCTGTTTTGGATATAGCCCATGTTTTTGGGCTCCCGGCCTTCTCTATGCTTTTCTTGCGTATCGTCTGCATTTCGACACGGCACTACTGGACTACGGCAAGGTGAGAAATTGTGTTTGACAGTGTGCGGCGCATTTTAAGCACATTTAGGCTTAGTTCGAGTGGCGCAGTTAGCGAAAAACAGCTCCGCCGTCCTGGCGCAGTTAATTTGAGTTAATGCCTCGTCCTGGGAGATGTTTGCGACGCTTTCTATGAGCACCAACATTACTGTAACTTATTTCGGTAGGTTTTGGGCACGCTTGCCGCGCCCGGCTTATTGACGCAGTAAGCGAAAACCGGCTCGGCCGTGTGAGGCATTTGCGCGTGTACATGTACATGCGTGTACTGCGTCGTAGCGCCTAAGACAGACAAGTTTTCGCGCATTCTGTGGCCCCCAACATTATTGTAACTAGCGTCGTTATATTTGGGGTAGTTTAGAAGCACGGTTGCCGCGCCCGGCTTATTGACGCAGTTAGCGAAAAGCAGCTCGGCTGTGTGCCGCAGTTAGTTTCGCGTGTACTGGATCTTACTGGTAGAAGTTCGTGACGCATTCTCTGACCCGAAAAAGTATTGTAATTTATCTGGTAACTTTTTGGGATATCTTAAGGCTTACTCGCCGCGCCTGGGGTTGTGAAGGTGTTAGCAAAAAAGCAAGCCGGCCATAGTGAGTTAGTTTTGCGTGTACTGAATTTTAGTGGGACAAGTTTGTGACGCATTTTATAGCCCTGCAACAAGATATACCTTATTTCGGTACTCACGCTTCTCGAAAACGCGACGAGCGATTGCCGAGAGTGATAACACGGGAGTGTTGCATGCGCCGGCAGGACGCGTAAAAGATAACACGGAGGAGCTCAAGAACATGACATTTACGTATTATGAGCGACTGAAAACAGGCTTTCCACCCACGAGTCTGACTTGAGTGCGATTAGAAGGCATTCTGCGAGCGTGTAACATGGTCTGGCTGAGCCTGTGTGTGTACTTCGCGTACCATCGTGTCGACTGAGGCCAAGTTGTTTTGGAAACGCGCAGTCACCGGTGTATTTGTGCACTTAAAGTGCAGGAAATAATGCCAGGTAAAGGAGGGGTGCTTGAAAATCGGATGTTCAGATTTTATGGCATTGTTTCGGAGGAGTCTTTGCTGCGAAATGTACGTAAAAGTGAATTTATCTGTAATGCCGCTCATTCACCACTTACGCACGTTTCGCCTCTACACGAAATACTCCTGTTAGGTCAAAATGCCAAAATGATACATGCTTGTAATTTACTTTCAGCTGATGGGATCCGGTGGAGCATCGTACGGCAGCGACTGCTGCTTACCTGGTGCCACAACTTTCGATGAATGCAGAAGAAGCCCGGAACGAGCATTTATATAGAGCAAAATAAACATTTCATCATTTCAGAAGACGTCTTTCGTTTTCTTTATGAAATTGCACCTGACAGATTCGGTGCAGTCTTGTAAAGGTCAATCGCAATCATTTCTACGTAATAATGAAACGATTCCACGCCAAGGCCACGCGAGGTTCAGCAGAAGCGAAAAAAAAATAAAATGCCGCGCCGAGCAGCGGAGCCGGCGCGGCGTGTACCAACTGGTGTTCAAAACGCGCGCGCCCAAAACCGAAACCGGAAGGAGTCAACAACATCCGCTTGATGTGCTACAGTCAATTCGGCCGCTGGGCTCTATGGGAGTGTCCGCTCTTGTTGAAATTTCTTTCTCTATGGTAGAAGGCCAAAGATAACGACGTGACTGATCGGAACAATGTGATACGGGCGTGTGCTTGCGTTGTCTTCGAGAAAGTAAGAAAAGTAAAATAATATAATATGCACGTTCCAATAAATTTCAAACATCTACGACAAGATCTCTTCGCATGTTCAAGTCAACTAAAGGCCATCAATTTACGGTATATGTCGCTGAGCCAGGCGCACGACAGGCTGCATTAGTCGCGTATACCTCGCTTCACATATTCGTTAGCTTTACTCTTGCGAATGGAACTTATTTCATGCAAGTATACGCTCGCTTTAAAATGTTCCATCGCGGTTTAACTACCCGCTGAGCTGTAGAAGTTCCCGTGCTTTACTGTTTGTACGTGCAACTACTACAACCGTTCGAAATTTCGCGGCAGTGCGACGAAAAATGAAGCATGCGACAGCGCCGAAACATACGCTTCGACACGTGATCCAACTTTTTCAGGAGCTGGCGGCAGGTGGCGCCACGGTATGTCCGCTCGCCCAATTAGCCCCGAGAACGAACTACAGGGGCGCTGCGAGCGCCGCTCGCGTGACGTCAGGGTAAGGACTCGCGCCTGTCGTCTGCTACAGTTCGGGCGTTGTCCGGGCGCTTTCTGCGGTGTTTTCGTTTGTTCGCCCTCGTTCTCTCTGCTTGTATGCTTATGGCGGTCGTCTCAAATATATTTTTGTGGCGTCTTCCTTTGCGAACATTTATTCAAAGAGCTAATTTCTTAGACAACAATGCAGCTCTCAAAGGCAACGCTACAGTGCCAGCCGAAGGAGCGCAGACCAGCCCATTGCGGGTTTTTTTATGCGCGGATGGACAATCGCAAAAACATAGCATATAAGAATCCAGTTATGATACCATACCTGCCGCGGTGCAACAAGTATGTCACAAACGCTGGCTATATATGACTGCTACAACAGTTACGTTGATTTTAATCCGATAAAACAGGTTTGCTCACGACAAGTAGTTCATGATATAATATCGAATTTTTGCATTTCTTCACAGAAACGCTCGGCAGTAACACGGAGACTTAACTAATACTGCAGTTTAGATTCTACAAGCACCACTTGCTTCTTTAACTGCTTGTCAAATTAGGCGGTGCTTCACATGCTTATTTTAAGCGGCGGAAATTTGAAGTAAGGTTAATGAAGGCTTACATCTATTTACAGACTGCAAATAGGAATGTACCAATATATATTCCCTTTTCCGTGCTACACGTTCAACTGACTTGAGAAATTTACTGCATGGTGCTTGTTGCTTGAGGAATATACATGAGGAATCTTTTTGGCGAACTGAGACAGGCTGCTCGGCCCAAATTTTTTAGTGAAATATGCCTGTTGGACCGCATGGCTGCAGCTAGAAAGAAGTCGAAGCGTCAATCATTAGTAGTATAGGAAATATTGAAGATATCAGCATTCCCCGGTGGAGGGTCAGAAATCAAGTGAAAGTATATGCAAGGCTTGTGGTGCTTTTTCTATGAATGTTTGCCATTCGATTGGAGCAAACTTTATTTAGCCTGCAGTTGGGCAAGGTTCTCTTTTATGTACCGACGAAGCGAATAGTTATCCGTTTGTATAATTAAACGCTGGATCGAGACATGGTGAGACAGAAGGCTCTTGAATTTTCGTTTTCTAGGCAATCTAAGCTGCGCCGTAGAAGCTCGAGAATACTTAAGCCATTCGAGTTGGCGCTGTAAAAGAAAGCTTTATGGTTTCAATTCGAAGTTGTAATGAACTGATGGGTTTCGTGAACATAGCGTGCCTCGCCACACCGACAGTCGGTTGCTACCGTTACGTGATCAGGGGTGTGCCATATTGTCGATAAAGGCTACTGAGGGCCACTATGAAACATTTCATCACTTGGATTGATTGGCTCTCGATTTTAACAAGGAAACTTTTCTCTCAGGTGATTGCTACTATGGTGTTTGTGAACTAACTATGTAAATACTCTACATGACGCGCCGTCGTGTTAGCAGCCATAAGCAATTCGTTTTTTGGAGGCCTGTTTTAGAGGGGAATGAATGTAGCAGCAAGCTTTTTCATAAGAAATGCGCGCCTAACTATATTTTTACGCATTAATGAATGACCATATTTGAATAGAACAACACACCAAAGTAATAAGAATCATGATGACAGCTTCACTAGGCAGTGTCTTTCTAACACGGATAACATGCTGATGCCAATTACCAAGATTTTTCTTCCATGTAAAATGCACTGTCTCATATAGCTAAATACTAAGGGAATGTTAAGTGCTCAGCGAGGCGTCATACACAACTTCGCGTGTTGAATTTGCAGACATTCCTTTTACGCAAAGTTTATGGACAGACACGGCTCATGTATCCATTGCAATGCCAGTAGACTCCTTCAAAAGCTACGTAGCTTGCGATATCCAGGCGGCAAATTTTATTGACTCGTGCGCTTTAGGAGAAGGAACTGTGGTTCAGTCATGGCAGCAGAAAGAAGCCGACATATCGTTCAATAAGCACGGCTCGAGCCACCCATACCCCAAGCATACACGAAGGGAACGAGCGCGCGCGGCAGCCGAGCGAGCCGAACGAGCGGCGTCCTGGCCGTGACGTCACTCGCGTGAGGGCGCCACTCCTAATTCTCGCCGCAAATAGCGCCAAGAAATGCAGAGTACTCGGTTAACTTTGGGGCAAGCTGTTTACTTCTCATGTATTTATTATTTCTTTTTATGCTCATATGTTTATCACTTTCGAAGAGTAGCTTCTGAATATTGCATATACGAAGACTTTTAAGAAAACGTAGAAAACAAAAAGAACTGTTACCATAAAGAGGGAGGCTGCGCCGGTGGCTTCCGTGTCTCTTGCAACTGTCACGCCGTAGCGCTCTGTACTTGACTAGAAAATTTCTCGCATCACATAAACGAGAACGAGCGCGTACACGGTGGAGCACCGGATGTCTACCCTATCTACCCGCATAGGAAGATAGAAAGAAGTTTGACAGGTTTTATTATCTCGCTAACCTTTCCAAGCTTTCAGAAAGCGTCGTTCGCTTTCAAATCTCCTAAACACGGTTACCGCGCGAGAGGGCTGCACTTCTCGCACAGTCGCCATTATGCGCAGACAGCGGTTAACGAGCCAACAAAGGAGCGTAACCGGCAGAGACCAGTGACCTGTTTCACGGACGAAACAATTTCTCGTCAAAGCTGCGACCACGCGACGCGGATTCTTTTGTTACGCACTGCCTGCCGCGTACCTCTGGGCACACGCCTCTGTGGGAGGAGACCGAAAAAAAAAAGAAACGATCAAACGCCAAGCGAGCACTGCGGACGACGAAGACAATCCGAAGAACGCCGTACGGAACAGCTGGAACACAAATCGCAAAGCCTCGCCCGAAACGCTGGAAGCTGCGGGCGGGCGTAATGTAGTCTTGCGTTTACGCGGCCGCTGCATGTCAATGCATTGTTCAAAACCTCGCTCGCACTTTTCAGCGCTGCGGCAACGGGCGCGAAGAAAACGGGGCAGAAGACGGATAGCTCGCTAACAGGCGCGGGCGACACTCGTAAGGTGAAGCAGCCGCGTTTCTCGTTGATCGTTTTGAGTGGCGCGAAAAACGATGGACGCGTGCCCTATAAATTCGAGACACCCAACCTGCAGTGTAGTCACGTGGCACATATAGAGGCACAGTCGCTCGGTTCACACGTTCTTTTCTGTTTCTTTGGGGTTTTACCGAGCAGCCTAGCCATAGCGTGCAATTTGTCGGAGCGCCCGCAGACCTCGCCCAGCCAGCGGCAGCGGCCGGCTTCGCATACTTTCGCTTTTGTTGCGAACGGCACGCGATACAGACACGCAAGCAGCCAGCGCATGGGTTCGCTCTCCTCCTCTCGCATCGTAGCCACCTGCAGCCTGTATCGAAGCCGCCGCTGTTAATGCGAGTTTTCTCGGCTTCGCGTGTACGGGCCGCGGCAGCGCCTCGTCGGTCAGCCGCTCGCCATTGGGCCTCTTCGATTTTCGGAGTTCTGGCAGCCCGCTGGCAGCTAGATGGCAGCCAGTTAGTTCCGGTTCTGACAGGAAGTCACATGGGCTGGGACCCCAAGACAACCCGAACCTGCCCGAAGTTTGCAAAATCGAACGCCGGTACAGCTGGCCAAATGTAAACATGCTACCAGCATGGCAGCGCCCGTCGAGGCCGGCGCGCGCTCGGCGTAGTCGGCCCATTTATGCGTTGCCAGCTTGAAAATATATTGTTGCATTCAGGGATACGATCACTTTCGCGCGATTTCGCGCGACTCGGCGCAGGACGCGTACTCGGCCAATCTCGCTTGCGCAGCGCAACAGATGGCCTCCGACGCGGCGGATGAGAAGACGCGAAATCGTGATTGTATACTCGAAAGCGATAGCTGGAGGATCCCTGCTCGCAGCGATCACGTCGACCACCGGCGACATTTGATGAGTTGGCGTTGTGTCATCACAAGACATGAAAAAGCAGGTTATCGGGTACGTCTAGCTCATACGCATAAAATTTCGCGTCGACCTGCTTGGGCTTCGATTTCGTAAAGTTTGTTGTGGCTGATGGTACTTCTCATTTAAGGAGCTGGGGACGCGGCTGGCGCATGAAAATGCACGTCGCCTGTGACGAGCGAAACGTTTCACACGAAAAACAACATTGGTCGCAATCATGAGAGCAATAAGCCAATGTACGTGTGTCTAAATGTACCGAGTGCAATCAGTGTATTCTTAGATCAACGGCCTGCAGTTCGAACACATATCGGTTTCGAGCTGCCACAGCATACGACGGAGAGACGGAGCAAGCACGGGCTAGCTGCAAGGCCTTCGCTAACTGCAGAGAAAGGAGATATACATACGCGAGATATGTGAAAAGGAACGCCACCAGAGAAATACGAACCCAAAATGTACCGCAATGTGTGAGTGAGCGTTTACAACTTGCGTGGCACACGATGCAGATAACATGCACGCATGAGAGCGCGGCGCGCTGTTCACCGCCGCGAAGAAGCAATCAGCTGGGGACACGCACACAAAAGCTTCAAACGGTTCATCACGGCTCGTATCACACCGCTTCGCGATGCGGAACGGTGCGTTAGTACGTAAAAAACGCTAGAAGTAAGGAAATCCGAAGATGACCGTAGACGGTTGGCTGAGCGAGGTAAATTTAAGTCCTCAAGCACCCGCGTTGCAATCCGTGAAGTCCCCGTAAAGATGGCGGCGAGCGCCCATCGCCTCTTTTAGTCGTCTGCTAGCCAGAGAACTTCCAGAGAGCAGCCAGACCAAAATCGTCCTGGCAGGTTCTGGCAGCCCGCGGGTAGCCAGAACCGTCCAGCGCGAGCAAAACGAACGCCCGGCGGAAGTGCGTAGCGCGGTGGGCGGAGCAACCCGAGAAAAACGAAGACGCTCTGGCTGGCTCTGGCAGCCCGCGGGTAGCCAGAAGTGGAAAATCGAAGAAGCCCATTGTCGCTGGCGCAAGTACGCAACTTGAAGAGAGAGAGAGAGACGGTCGTTATGTGCATCCACGTGCGTGCGGGCGGGCAGCGAGGCGGCTCGCGCGTAGAATCGCGACAGGCGCTCGCCTCTCAGATCCAGGTTGCGATTGGAGATATGGGGGGGGGGGGGGGGGGTCAACGGAGAACGAAGTCAGTCAGTCGGACTCGCAGCTAACAAACAGACGGACAGACACGAGAAACGAGAGTCGATTTGCCTCGTTTCTACCATCGCTTTCCCGGCGGAAGTGGCCGTCGAGGCTTGGCAGGATCGCGGTCTTGTTTGGCGCGCGTCAGAGAGAGCCGGCAAGTTCATCGGTCCGCCCTCAGACGCCGCCTGTCAGAGCCGACTCGCACAAGAGCTCTCTTCAATGAAAACAGTTCACTGTCACCCGATAGTCGTTCGATGTGTGATGTATACTGAGGCTAAAGGACTGAGCAGAGATCATCGCCTATTTATTATTTCTTATAGTGTAGAATAAGGAGCAATGGGATATCGCAGGCGTGTGTTTTGTCATCCTCTCCGCAGCAATTTGAAAGAGAACAACATAAGGCAGTGCTCAGCGCAAGTCAAGAAGCATGGTCTGGCGAAGAAGAATGTGCGATCAGAAATGCAGATAGCACGTAACAATGCCAGAACGTTATGTGTCGCTCGCGTGAGTGGCTTTCTCCTGTCACATCGCTGCCTCTGATAACTGTAATTCAATGCATATCAGCTTGATTTGTGCGACAAGACGCGTTTTCGAATGTCTGTCAGGAGGTCGCTGTCTCTGACACCACCGTGACAGCGTAAGCAAATCGAGATCGGTGGAAAGGTCTCCTTATGAGCTAGATTGGCAAGAGGACGGAGTGATGGGCGAATCGGCAACCTGTTGGCAAGCGGCTGCGAAGAAGCAAAAATGTGCGCATCTACGCGGCAGAACGGGACGTTAGACTCATTTTGCGGAGAATAAAACGGCAAGATCTCACTTGTCACGCAGATATGCTAGAAATTCAGCCTGCGGGGAAATGTTTGGAGTTTCCAAACGGGCCCAAGTAACGTGAGAAAACAGAATACGTGCAGGCGAAAATGTGGTAAGGCCCGCCCCCTTAAACGCTTCGCGATTACTTTTGCAGAGTGTCTAGCTCTGGCGCAGGCAGTGGAGGTAAGAAAAAGGGGCTAACATTTCCTTTTTTATCTCCGGTATTTTTGCTTGTCTGCGTATATGGGTTCATGCCTGCGTTTGCAAGACTTCACCCTCAAAGTGAACTGCGTTCCTTTTTTTTATTTCGTCTGCAAGTTAACCAAAGGCAGTGCCGGTTGGCTACTCTGAATGAGGTGAAGGGGGATCGAAAAATAAAAGAGAGTGAAATGAGAGAGAGAGAGAGAGAGAGAGAGAGAGAGAGAGAGAGAGAGAGAGAGAGAGAGAGAGAGAGAGAGAGAGAGAGATACGAGCGCAAGCAAACCACGCACAAGTACGAAAGTGCTGGAACTTCAAGAGCAAAGGCCCGGAGCTTCGCACGTGATAAGCTGTCAAAGCGAATAGCTTTCTTTGTCTCCTTCACCCGTGGCCCTGCAGTCGATGGTTGGTGGGCAGTGGTCGGACTTTCTCCGCCGACGCAGAGGGGGGGAGGTGCAACCGAGTTCGCTTACACTGACAATCACCGTTAGTGGTTTCTGCCCAATTTTCTTGTTGCTTTGGTGGGAATGTAAAATAAGAGGTTTGCGTGAAACCCGCGATTTATTTATACGCATAATTGTAGATCTCCCACACCTTATGTAGGTGCCGTGGATTAAAACGCAGTACCTATACAGTGACCTTCCATGCATTAACACCGATGTGGACGCCGACAGAGAGACCGGACGAAATATGCTCGCGTGGAAAGTGTGGGAATCGCCCCTTCAAACACTTTCCCAGTGGCGTGGCCGGAAGGTAAAAAAGGCGGGAAGTGACGGGGTCAGAGTGAGTGTTTCCCAGCGCTTACAGGCAATCAAGCGCGCGACCCTGCCATTGTGCGGACTTTTCTTCGCAGCGGTTGACGACTGGCACCTTAAGCGAGAATTGTTTTCTAATGGACGGGAAATCGAGACAATCTCCAGCTAACAGCGCCCTATACATGCAGGCAGCCTACCATTACGCAAGAACACGGCTATCAACAACCGCCGTGTTGCTTAGTGGCTTTGGCGTTGTACCGCTAAGCACGAGGTCGCGGGACCAAGTCCCTGCCGCGACGACCGCATTTTTATGAAAGCGAAATACCCCGAAAAAAAAAAGAGAAAGACCGCCCGTGTACCGCACATTGGGTGCACGTTAAAGAACCCCGGGCGGTCAGAACTAACCCGTAGTCTCATAATGTCTCATAATCAGGTCGTGGTTCTGGCACGGAAAACCCCAGCATTCAATTTTAATTTTTAACGGCTATATCAGCAACAGTTACCGGTGGCGCCAAGCAACGCCCAATGAAGACGCGCCTGATGTTGGCCTGGTTTGCCTGTTGCGATAGTGTTGGTACGATGATGATGACCATCATCATCATCGTCATTATTATGTTGGCCTTGTGCGTTGTTGGCCTAGATACGGACCACCAGGGTCCATATCCTCGAAAAATCTTCTCACGCTACAATTTACAAATCAGTCATGGCGTTTGGCGTATAATTAGCGAAGGTGGCCGGTCACTGCACTATAGGCGACAGCGCTTACGACAAGCTGCGCGAATTTCGCCCCACTTGCTGTCCATCTGTCTCGAGTTTCGTAATTGCGAGCTCATGTAGAACTGCGCCGACGTGAGCAATATCGTTCCTGCCGCAACCACACCTCTGAATACGTTCTGTAACGTGACATGTCGGTCTTATTTGCTGCAACAAGAGACGCCCATGAACGACAGCTCAGATTCCAAATCAACAAAACCTTTTTGCTCGTAAATGTCCTTTGCCATTGAATGGCCTTTCGCTCATTTATCCGGCATCAGGATTTGCTGGAATTTTCTTTTGCGAACTATTCTGTCGTAAGAGTCATTTTTTTTTTTTAAGTACGGGCTGACAAGAAACTTCTTACGCTATAACGGTACGTAAGAGCAGAGGCTAGCCGATCATTAGGTTGGCCAATATTATAGCGTATAGGTTACCGGCCAATGCCAAAGGACAGTTGCGAAATAAAAACTTCGTGAATTCGGGCGCAAATCACTTAGGTGATAAATACGTTTAGTACAAAGAATAAATTTAATATGCATATGCTTTTTTTCTTTTATTAAGTATGATACGCTCAGTCCTGTCAATAGCTTCAAACATGTCATTTCAACATTTGTATAGCCTTCTTTGTTTTTATGTGCATTCCTTTTTTTTTTTGAGAGGGTATTTTCCTCATCAAGTCTATGACGCTGATCGTTTTATGTAATTACATGAACATTGCCTTAAAGACCGCCTGGCACCAGGGCCAAAGTAGTCGTCGTGCTTTCCGGCTGAATGCATCGGCTGGCGTTGCCTTAATTTACAATTTGCTCTGGCGGTGCTTTTCTCGTTGGCAAACAGTTTAATTGACAGAGCGATATAATCTCTCGTTTAGTTTCAATCACGTCTAGATAGGATTCCTGCACCTGATGTTATAAAAAATAATAAAGTTATTCAATCTAGATGATGCTGTTCGCAAAAGCAACATGTCATTTGGATAAGCACTGTTCTTAATTTTTTTTTCCCTTCAAAGTATAGCTGTGATTAGGTCCAACTGCCACGCATATATTGCAAGTTGCTACTTTGGAAACTGCTACTATTGAATATACAAAGAAGTGCTTGATCATGTGCTAGTTAATTATTTGCACAGGGATCTCTCGGTTACGATTGGCCCGTGACCAGGACTGGCGTCGTTGCTATAGCGGGCTCCTTCGGCGACCTCTGACGTCACTCCGGCGCGTCGTCAAGATATTCCGCACTCTCACCTTGACTCGATGTAGTGGTCGTCTGCGTCAGACATTCCACCGAGGCCAGCAGATGTAGGACGGTCTGCGCGGTAAGCCAACCGACTCCGGGGAAGCGGAACCCCGGCTTCCGCCATTTTGTTCGCGGACCGGAAGTTGCCGCCGACGCCATGACGCCGCTCCACTTCCACGCACCTGTGGAAAGAGAGAAGAGTGAAAGCTGTGAGACGATGCGCTGGGATCCCATTTACGCCATTAGAGCATATAGGCCGCGACCACGTTCTCATTGTGTTCCCGCGCTCCCTCGAGCCAGCCCATGCGCGTCGTATATACGTCGCGGGACTTCATGAAAGACTAGCAGTAATGGCCCCGCGTTCACTTCTCGCAACGTTTCGGTACCCTGCGCAGACAGCCGGCCCCCCTTTCTCGTATCCCGCCAGGGCACTCTGTCGAGAATTATGTGCAATGCGGTTTTGCAAAATGCGCTATCCCATAGAGCTATCGAAGCCGGCGGAAACGCCGAAAGCTCGCAACCCCTTTTTCTTCCCAGCACTCATTGCATTGATCACCGTGCATGACTGCATCCAACTAAGCACAAGTTTCAACGAGGTAGTGTACCATGGTCGCTTCAACCTTCCGAGCGGCGAGATATATAGTGCTGAGTCCTCGTTCCAAGGAACAAAATATACCTGTCGTTGGTCGCTTTAAATCAAACCAGACTGTTTTATTATGAGATAAATGACACATCTGAACCATCCGTGCTGGCGCCGTAGGCCCCGTTGGTAACTTAATAACATTGGAAATTTGGATTTCCAGCGCCATATGTGTAGCCTGTTTTCCATAAAGACATAGTTCGTGATTGAGCGACATATGCGTGTACTTAATAAAACCTTCAATGGTGACGTCAATGTGACTTGTGTTGTTTGTTTAAAACTTCTTGCGCTTCCTCCGCTAATTGTCTTCTCAATAGAGAGAGAGAGAGAGAGAAAGAGAAGGATGCATAGAAAGGAAGTGAGGTTAACCACAGGCAGTTGCGGTTGGCTACCCTACACGGGGGGAAGGGTGAAGGGGGGGTAAAAAGAGAAAGATAGCGGAAGGGGGAGAATGAAAGACATAGAGACGAGCAAGACGAAACCGCGTACACTACAGAGCGGTAGGGGGCGGATAGCTATTGAAACCTAAAGGCAGCAGTCATTTCATATGCCGTATTTGTTGCCCCATTACGTTGGCATACGGAATCGGAACACCATAGTGCGGTGTTGTCCCACTTGAGCCATCTACAAAATGAGAAAGTGTTCCCGCCTGTGCGTTCGCATTTTCCTATTAACGTTACTATACAGTCGATGACAGCCATGTACTTTCTTCGTGTGGCTACGTGTTCCGCATTTAAACGTATTTGCACGGCTATCAAAACCGCAGCTTAATGGATGCAACGTCCTACTCTTCGTTCCACTTGTTGCTAAGTCCACTTTATTTCTGCAGTGTGAGCACCAGGTGGAAAGCATCTTACTCTAAATAAACCAGGTTGGGCACGCCCTGCCTCGCATCAGGCGCGTACACAAATAAACAAAAAAACACCAGAGGCGATCGAAATAGCAAGCGTTTCTCTTTCGTCCAGCTCTTCAGATGGACAATGCATATGCGCGAACCACGACGGTACAAAAGCACGCGGCGAACTTACGGAAGCGTGAAGAGGCGGCTGCGCTCGGCGTACAAGATCCCAGTACACACCATTCAGAAAAAATAACGAAACAAAGCTACAATCGGCATCGACGGGAGAAAACCTAATTTACGAGTACTACAGCCCCGAGAGAGCCGAGCGTTGTCTTGCGAGCAACACCGTTCCAGGCAGGCAGGAAAGGCTTTATTACCCAGTCCAATCACCCAATCGTACTCGCTCAGTAGTGCGCATGCAAGTTTGAGTATATGTGTGTGTGTGCTTGTTGTGTGTGCGGGTTAGCGCGCGCTCGCAGGCTGATGCGAGGCAGCCTGCGGAAGGCGTAAGTGGAAGCACGTTCACAGAGCTTCGCGCCTCGGCTGCGCACGCACCACAGAGTGCTACTTGCCATCGCCACCAATGAACGCTGTTCACGCGCTGCAGTCGTGACTGCGACCGCGCAGGCAGCGAGCTCGCTGTGTATAGCAGTTAAGAACTTACGCACGCCTCTATTGTGAGCACGTGCTATTGTATAGTTGTCGTAGTCGGGTGTGGTTGTGCGCGCCGATGCTTCGGAAACAACGTACGGAATCGAGGCGCCAGCGACTTAGCATACGCGTTCGAACGGCAGCGCATGCGCAAATCGATAATCCTCGTGCTGGGTCGGGAGGAACGATAATTTAGCCCACAATCGGCAAGGAGAACGCGCCCTTGTTTTTCTTAAAGGCTGCAGACCGAGCGGAGCTTTGTATAGCTGTATACGTTTCTTTTGGAGCGTATCACGACCACCCACCACCCGCCGAGGAAGGATCGAACGCGCGCTACCCGGGGTGGCATTTCGTGATTATAATGAGGAAAACGCGCAAAGCGCGGAGGGCATCCTCGGGAAAGATGCGCCGTTGCGATACGCGCGTACACAGTCATCACGACGACGAGCGCCGAGCGTGGTCGGGAGGCGGGGTAATTTTTCGTCGACTCTGTGGAAAACAAAGTCCGGCTCAGTTTCGGTGGCCTTTCGGCGCAAACGTTGCGGACGATGAGCGCCCGAGGCGAGGAGCCGACCGATATTCGAGTTTTCCTTTTGTGCTCGTCTCGTCGCCCCCCTCTCGCGATAATTATTACTGCGTTTACAAAGATCCAGCCCTCGGGAAACTGGCGCGTTCGTGTGCAAATCGCCAGCGCACGTGTAAAGTTATGGCGTATTCGAGGCAGAAAAAAAGAAAAGAAAAAGCAATAATAAACGCATGAACTTTATCACAGGCTATGGCCGCTCGTTTCCCGAGCAGCCCATCTCGACTCGTAGCCCCAATCGTACCCCGAGCTGCTCAGATATCTTAAATTCGGAAATTGTAGAGATACGCCGGGCAAATATATATATAAGAACAGGTACAAGGAGGCTCCTTAACGAAACAGTTGTTAAAAGAGCCGGCGTCCCACCCGATACTTCGAGAGATGGAAATAGAGAAAAAGAATGAATTGAAACAGAGAGATAAATTAATACGAAGAGGGCGCACTAGACGTGCGCAGTAATCGGAAGGGAAACGACGAAGACCTGTACTGAAAAACGTTTCTTTATTTTTTTTCTTCTTCCTTTGTTTTTTTTTTTGGGGGGGGGGGAGGGGGTTCTGGAAACACCGATGGCTAAACAACATCGCTGCAAGCTACCACAATGCCGCCGCTTTGTTTCTGGGAGTCAAGAGCTGGTTACATTAACGTTCGGTGCCAGGATCTTTGCTCAAGAAGCGCGCAAGCCCAGTCCCCGTGTTCAAGCAAACCACCGACCACCTTGACCAAGTATAGAAAAGATAAGTTTTCGCGCTCGCGTTACTGCAGTGCTCGCGGGCGCCACTCCCACGCGGTGTCTTTTTTTTTTTCTTTTGTGCCATCGAATCTGGTGTGCTGATGGAGGTAAGCCACGCACGCAACATGCAACGCTCTGTGGTATCTCGTCCTCCATATGGTCGGGTGACACGCCTTCTCAGTATAATCACACGCGAGGCGCCATCCATCGCAAAGGCATCGCGGCAGCTGGCGGAGAGAGCGCCTGGCATGAATATATGGATACAGGCACGTGATTTCGGGCCCAAGCTAGTTTCGCCATTGATAGTGATCCTCTTCGACCAACGCCAGCCTTCGATCCGTAGGCCGTCGGCGGTCAAACAGGGCGCATGGCAGACCAACTAGGGTGTGTGTAAAGAGTGAAAAAAGAAGAAGGCCAAGAAGGCGGAACTCCAAGCGCCCTGAGAACCTTTTGTTTTCTGCTGCGAAGAATGGAGCTGCATTGAGCTTCATTCCCAACAAGCGGTCTCCATCACCACGCGGAGTTCCAATCTTGCCCTCTTTCTGCGTATAAATGTAGATGCACAAACGCACTCTGCATTATTCCACGCTACGCACGCTCCTTCAATCACGATTCTACGGCGAAGAGACGCCTCTCGGACGGTTAATAGTTCGAGACCACCACGCACGATGAAAAGAACGATCGTTGCGGGGTCTGCTGATAACGCTGAACTGGCGAACTTGCGAAGTTTTGATTCCGAGCGCGTTTTATAGGCCACCGTTTTCGTGGGAAGGCCGGCCTTCGCAAGGTTCAAAGCGCCGCCTGTAATATTGTTTCTTTACTGAGCGCCTGACTCAAGCACTGTTCATCATGCCTGTGAACGCGCCCATCTCTATATAGGAAGTTTTCACGAACGGCGACGCGTGCACAGTCTCATGTTGCACGCTCTGAAATAGAAGCATCAGGGAAATGCGTCTCCAGTTTTGCTGACAGAACCTGCACTCGTGCGGGAAAGGCGACGTGCAAACATTTGCCTGAGCGCATATTCCGAACCATACGTTCGTGCCTGTATAACATACGGCAGTGTCCCATAGTGCACAGAAGGACGCCCCCCGTTTTGTTTGGGGCGGCACTTAGACAGTGCTCTGCCTGATGAGTTGGAAGTCACCCGGGCTCTATATCGACTACGAACATGCGTTCAATTAAGCAAACGTTATCTCGTGCAACCCAGCACGTGCACTCATCTGTCGGGTTCCTCATAACTGAGCGGCCCACAGCTAAAGCCTTCTAGGCAGAAATACTTGGTTCCCGACGCAATGACCTGCACGAATGCATGGTCTCGTCGCAGTAAAGCGTGGCCACCGATACGCTGAGGAGTCTCGTCGAACCCCGCTCTGCATTGACTGCTGTATGCGTCTAATGAACACGCGCATTTTCCGTGCTTCGCGGTTCCCAGCCTCCATCAGTGCCGCTCTTGTATCGCGCATGGTCTGCCTGCTGCTTGGAGCAAGCTATACTTTAAGCGTCGGGCGGTTTCGTTAAGGAGACGGCGGACATTGAAGAACAAACGTCCGCCTGCGGTACGCTAGTTGCATACCGATACGAAGTCCCGTTTGCCGCCCTGTATATACGCGGCCGTTGGTTGCTCTAGCTTGCCGAGGCTAAAGTGGCGAGCGATTCCGGCCGAGATTACAAGACCGCGCCGTACACCGCCCGTACGCAACTACAGGTGGCAACCACTGGACGGGCCGCACGCGTATCGCTCCGTGCGCACACAAAAACACGCGTTCGTCCCTCCGTCCGGGTGACCTGCATTGTGCCTTTAGCGCCTCCGATCCTTTGTGGCCTTTGTTTCGAGCACCTCCTCGACGGAGCCGGCGATGCTGTCGGCCTCTTGGAGGACTGAATGGTTCGGTGCGAAACGGTAGTTCGGGAGGCACCGACCGCACCGCAAGCACCGACCGACCCGTTCGGGAACGGATATAGAAACAAGTCGCCGCAGCAAAAAAACGCTTTCTGTCGAAACTGCGCCGAAGAGAGCGCGCCACGACAGCGCCGAAAGCAGAGAGATGGTGATCGGCAGGTTTCGGGTGGTGCGCTGGGCAGTCGGCTCGGCGGAGTGAGAAGTTTTGTGAACAGCAGTGGGGGTTCTTTTGTGGGCCTTGCAAACGGGCTTTCGTGTAAGCGAAAAGCACACGAGAGGGGAGGCGGATCATTCACAAAGGATTCCAGGCCGAGATTGTCGACCCGACGGAGCCACCGCTGTGGCGCTCTTGTCGGTCTTCGTACTTCTTGATAAATCGTTCCGCGTCCCGGTTTCGCGCTAGCGGATGCTGCGAAAAGCGCTTTGCCGGGTTACATGGGCGCGCTATAATAGTTCGTATGACGCTGATATGGTGCTATGAATGGGATGATGAATGCATTTACTGGAGCCACCCTTCTATAGCGTTTATTTCTTACAAGCCGCATGCTTTCTTAATTTAGGCCACACGTTGCTTCTTTCACGAAAAAAAAAAAAAAGACAGTGCTTTCGATATGCCGCAGGGCAGGGTTAAATCGCGCTACCTCATCCAGAATAACTAAGATCGAAACTATAGTCTGTACGAGGAATCAAAAGAGTTCTCTACGCCAGATTCCACTGATTGAGAGCGCAGTGGACTGAACTGCTGACACAGTGCTCCTTCCTTCGTTGCTGTTGTATAGTAGAGAACGAGTGAGAATAGAACAGAAAAAAAAAAAGCACAGCCCCTCCTCTAAGAAGGGGTCCGGTGGAGCGGAGCTTGTGCCACATTTGTTGCTCTTTCCATAGTTACTCTACTGCCACCTTGTTGTTCAGTGACAATGAAACTACTTCAACTATATTCCAAGCTCTCTGTTTCATGGCTTACTGACCGACTGACAGCACCGCTTGAACCATGTAACGCGCTAAATAGAGTAGAATAGCAGGGGCCACCCGAGCGCGAAGGCGTAGGTGCCTGCGCGCACTTTGCGTCGTACGACAAAGCTGGTTTCCTCCGCTCCTCTTGGCGATTCGCCGACTGTGCGTCCCTGTTCTGCACGTTGCAAGCATGCTTGAGTCGAGCGTCGCCTTCTGCTGCGGCCTCACAAGTTGTCCGCCAGACCAAGCGGAACTGATGAGACACGCGCACGCTACCGAGAGCGAGGTTATAGCGAAAAGGTCACTCGCAACGTTTCCATCCACTCGTCGTTCGAGCTCCCATTATACGACGGCCGCGAAGTGAAGAATGAGCATAACCACGACACAAAAGGCACACAACAAAAGCCCAATGCGCAACGATTCGCGGTAATTCTCGAAACAGCTGTATGACCTAACCTCCCCCTCCCCCACGCTCACTCGCAGTCATACGCACCCCCTTTACACCACCTTCGCCTTATCGCACAGAACAATGAAACAAACCGCAAGTGACCGGAGGGAAGGCGGTGGACAGACATCACATTCGTTTCGCGTGCCAGCAGCAAGGCAATTCGCCCCTCTACTCATTGCAGGGTGGACTAGCTCATTTACTGCGAGACTGTATATGAGCGCGGACGCTTTACGTCACTGGTAGTTACGCCAACTTCGTACGAAGCCGAGCGAACCACACACTAGTTAGTCCAGCCGTTCCCAGTGTAGAGCGCAGCAGGCGTCGCGAATTGCGTCCTCGATACGGGTGTCTCGCGCATACCCTCATCTCGCCGAAGAAGAAGAAGACGAAGAAAAAGAAAACCTCAAAGAAAAGACAAGGGCGACCGAGATTAACCGCAAACGAGAGACTCACAGAGCGGTTCTGCAGAAACTTCAGAAGGGACTACCTTGATGCAAGATGCGACATCTAAGCTGCCTACCATCAAGCAACTAAATATCTTCACTGATTCTTTAGCGGCTATTCAGGAACTCAAGAAGGTTGATAAGGCGATGGAAGCCTGCGAGACAATAAACACTATGAATAGTAAAACAGCTACTTGCGTCAAGGTGCACTGGATTCAGGGCCATTCAGCGAACCCTCACAACACTGCTGCTGCCCAGCAGGCACACTGCCCTCCTAATCCTGATCTTCCGCCTATTCCTCTCCCACATCAACCCCTTAACTCGCTGCGAGCCCGTCAAAATTTTCTCTGGCAGGACACATGAGCTCTTATCCCACCGTGTGTCTGCTCCCTTCCCCTTCACCTTACTAGGGCGGAGGAAGTTGTGCTTAGGAAACTTCGGGCCGGGGTGGCCCGTACACCGGCTGTTATCTCAAGGTCCAACTGGTCGCATTTGCCACTGGGTGCTACGTGTTCACAATGCTCCGTTCCTGTGATGGAAGCAGATACATACCACCTAATATGGACATGTACTGGTTTAAAATCGGAACACTCGCGTCTCCTACTGCAAGCCGGCCTCCGCTACAGTGTGACAACCAGCTATGACTGCTGGATACATGACAACAGATTCCACAAAACACTGCTTCAATTCACACACAACACAGGCCTCACAGCACACATATAATACACATATACGCGCCAAGAATTATGCCTTAAGGGCAAGTCTTTATCGCAATAAAAAAAAAAAAGAGACTACCTTGACGTAAGCCACTTGAAGGATAGCCTATTCCAAATCTGTGGTCCAGCTCTTCTCCTCGTTAGGTCTGCCGAGCTTAACGTGATTACGTATAATAACTCCTGCATCGCCAGGCTGGGATTGTACATACTCTACTTCAGCTGCATTTGGAGTGGCCATGAATTAAACCCATGGTTTCAAGTCACCCTTCGTGAAAGGCCGCAGCCCATCTACATTACGGCCGCCCATATTCAATTTGTGACTCACACGCTATAGACTACACATCTCTCAGCCGTTTCTTTCATTAAAGCGTGAAAGAGAGAAGGAAATGGAGGAAGGTTAACGAGGCTGCAACTAGTTTGCTACCGTGCACTGGCAGAGAGCGAAGGACAAAGAAAACAAAATCACAGGCTTCGCCGATCAATCAGCCTGCGAAATCATTTGCTGCGACAGCGTTTAGCAATCCATCTCATACCCCTGACACTCCAAACATTGTGCTAAACGCTGGCTCTATGCAACTGCGCATGTTACGAAGCCTTCCGCGAAGTGAAGAAACACTGTACATTGCCAACGAATACTCATTCTTGACACAGGCAGTTGCACAAGGTTAGAAGGACGCTGCTGCAATTCCTGAAAGCAACCCGACTGGGCGACCATCTGCGCCGCTGCAAATATTAATGTGTTAGCAATAGGAGCGTCAACGTGGAAAAAAGGAAAAAAGTGCACGTGAAGTGTGGCAAGCCGGTCAAGCGGCAGAGAAACACACACACACACACACACACACACACACACACACACACACACACACACACACACACACACACACACACACACACACACACACACGCATATATATATATATATATATATATATATATATATATATATATATATATATATATATATATATAGTGCGACAGACGACGCTGGTGTGCTCCGGACCACCGTCAGTTCAGCTTCGCACCTCGAAGAGGCAGGACGTGTGTCGACTGAACTCCTGAACCACATTTTGCATTGTGGTGAACGGAATTTGAATCCCCCCCCCCCCCCCCCGTAGATCCGGGACCTCAAGTAGGTTCGACGTAATGCTGACGCATTCCTCTGGCTTTTACCGCTATATCCCCACTGAATTTTTCCTGATCGTGTCGAAGACTCCAGTGCGCAGCCACTCTTGACATTCTCTCCTCTTAATATTTTTCTGTCCTTCCCCCTTCGCGGAGTGCATAGTGGTGAATCGAGTACGGTTAACCTCCCTATTGTGACTTATTTGTTTGTTTTCCCTCTATGTTGCTCCTACAGCACTGTGCTGTTGTTTTCACTGCTCCCCTCTTAAAGATAAGCATTGTCTGCGGCATCGAAACCTTTTAGAGAACCACTTCCTTAATCATCTCGTCTGGAGGTGTACGTAGGTCATCTGTCCCACGGGAGCGTCAACTGTGGAGGCATCCTACATTTAAGACATTCGATTCACCTCTGCTTCGTGCAGGGCCGTTGCAACGTTCGGTCTGAGACAAGTTAATTGCCGCTTTGTGACCGACTACCTATAGTGCTCTCACAGCGCGGGACGGCGTGTGGGAGAACGGTTCTCATAATAGCGGGCAACGCCAGGGACAAACCACCCGTGAAAAAAAAAAATAAGTAAAGGAGACAACAAAGGGACGGTGGGACCCCGATGTGGCTATAGCGCGGAGCCGCTACTTTTCGTATACGCCGCTTCTCTTGTATCACAACTCCAAAGTGGAGGTCTTCAATTGTCATCGCCATGAGTGCAAAAACAGAAATAGGAAACTTCAGTGCAAGGACACAGTCGGCTTTTCGATCGCGACAGCCCCTTCTTCGCTACCGCAGTTGAGAAATCGCCAGAGTCGAGCCCCCATGCGACGAAGAGTGATGGATCCCATGGTTGACGTCACGACATCACATACAATGCTTGCCGCGGCCAAGCCGTGCGCGGCACCACGGGACGACAAAGAAACGCGAGAAGCCCCGGCCAACCAGGAGGGTGGGGGGGGGGGGGCGACACTGACGGGGCGGAAAGCGCGGCCGACGGGTCACGAGATGAAGCTGCAATTTCGAGCCGGAGATTCTTTCGGGGTCGACAGGTAGCCGCTTCGTCTCTCCGTTGTTTCAGTGCGCTCGCTCACCATGGACGATCGCGAATGAGAGCTTCGGAATCACGACAGGGCGAGTGTCGTCTGTCGACTGCAGACAGCGCATGACGAGGCTAAAGAAAGAAGTCTGTGGCTGCGAGAAACTGACGGCTGGGATGTGGTGTCAGGGTTTCTGAGCGCTCGGCCGGCAAGCAGCGAGAATGTGCGCTGACCGCAGAAGCTGAATGAGCGGTCTCCTTCGTGCTGACGTATTCCGCGGGCGCACCGCGTACAGCGCGCGTGGTCGAAGAACGATGGGCTGAAAGGAATCGGTCTGTACCCCCGTTGGCATCTTCGACTAATCGCCCGACAGCGCTGCGGCAGGCATTGCGAAATCGGGTAATACAGCACTCCACTCTCAGTTACAAAAGTGATGATCCGATGTATGCAAGACGGCTTGATCTCGTATTGAATCTTGCCTATTTGTGTGGGCTTCGTAGCGCGGCTAGATCCATCTGAAACGACTAATCAAAGACACCACAACACAGTGGGCTGCCGTGGGAGCCTGTACACGGCTAACAACTATCTCTTCGGTGCGATAAGTCCCGTCGGACGTACAAACAGTTCTCTATTTACCGCTGTCTTGATGATCGTGTGTTCTTAATATATAGTACTGGCTATCGTTACTAGCTAGTTAACGGCAGTCAGCCAGTCATGAACCGATCAGTAATTGTATTGGAACACGCTGCCAAATGCATTGTTACGCGGCGCTTGTTCACGAACGCAATGGTGGTGGACCAGTGCGTTGAGCGCGATAACGATGGGGTTGCGGAGAAGCGACGACGCACCAATAGTTTTTGGTGAAGAAAAGAAAGAAATGGTACAACTAGCGCGCAGGAAAGAAAGCTGGACATTCGTTCCCGGAGACTGCCCCTAATTACACGTGTACATAAAGCAGCGTTTTGAAATTACATCCCGGTTTCGCTGACGCCCGCTCCAACTTTCATAGTGTTATCTTGGTGCAGTCTTCGTACGTCGAAGTAGTGCGGTGAACTTAGCAAAATGGAGAGTAGGGTATCTAGACATGGGTAGGCGGGGAGCTTAGCCGGTATAGCAGTTCTGGCTGACCACTCAAAAGAAGAAAACGTTGAAAGAGAAGAGAAAGCTGGATGCGGAGCGATTGCACGAAGTAGCGAGAAGTTATGCCATATAGCGGCTTGCCGACTTGGCTAATACATCCGCTGCCTCCATTGACGGGCGCCTGTGCTTACGAATCGCTTCCATGCGACCTGTCTCCTCGGTGCGAAACGCGCTGGGACGTCCCGCAAGGCGAAGCTGCGGCAGCAGCGTTCGCCATCGCCACTGAAACGTTCGAGAGTGAGCGATGAAGAATGGGACGCCAACGGCTGTGACAGCAGCCAAGATGGAGAGGTGACGAACAAAGGTCGCGTCACTCTTGCTTCTTCGAGCAAGGGGCAACGTCCCGCCGTCGCGGCCGAGAAGGGAACGGCCTGTTTCTTAGAATGTTAGTGCGGGAGTTTGGCACCATGGCGAGGACGCCGTTGTGCCGTAACTCGCAAATGTCGCGAAAGTCGCACAGGGTCAGAGCCATGATATGCAAGGACGTGAGGCGTAGCATCCATCTCCTTAATACTGAGCTCCCTATAGAGGAAGAACTCTGCACGAAATTAACAAAATCTGAATATAAGAAACAAATATGTTTAAGTGTGCTTTTATGCGATTTTTTATGCGCGTGGTCTTCTTTATATGCATTTTTCTATGAATATGCGTAGCCAGTGCCATATAAGGCTATCAACACCTTTTAACCATCATATATTTAAAAAAAAAAGGAGGGGGGGGGAGCGTGTTCGTTTGGATGCAAACAATTCTTTTTTTAAATACATGTAGCAGGTAGGCCAATTGTAATCGTTGAGTTGGAATAATCTAAGAAGCGAACGTTATGGGCAAGCAAAATCAAAATGCATAATTGAGTAACACAATTTTGCTAATAATATTTTCAAGCAATTGCTTAATTTACGCCACTCTGCAATTTGCGAATAGTATAGCCGGTGAGATCGCAAGGCGTATTCACTTCGACCGAATTCTCAGGATGACAACGGCTTTGATATATTCACTGCCAAAGTGTCCAACGAAATATTTGGCTTTCCGGCTATTACGTGCTTCAATGCCACAGTACAACGGAATCGTGCTAGCTAGGTGCCACAGGCAATTTTTACAAATCCCGTACGGTATATACGAAAATAACACTGCCTTTGGATGGGTGCAACGCTGACGTTGCAAAGACAAGGCGGGGAGCGCGAGAGAGGCCGTAGTTTGAACAACTGTTCGAGTCGTCCACGAGCCCGCGTTCAAGTCCGCTGCTGCCTTGCGGAATGGTTCATCGTGCTTCGCTTCTAGCGCACGGTTACGATGGAGCGTCGAAGCGGGCCTGTCGGCCACACTTGGCGTATGTGCGATCGTTAGGTACCGATCGTTAGGTTAGGCGACGTTGAAGTCGAGGAAATAAATGGCCTCTGGCGACGATGGTCGTGGGTCGTGGGGCACGCAGATAAATGAGGGCGGAGTGAAAAAAAAAAAAAAAACATGCCCGTGCATGCATTGCGCAGTGTGTGCGCCTTAACCAAAACGTGGCGGTCAAAATTCATCGGGCGCCTTCCACTACGGCGTCTTGCGTACAGTACAATTCCGCACGTAACGCGTCGAATGAATCACCGCCGTGGTAAATAGGTTTATAGCGCTCGTAAATTCCCGTGTGGGGAACTTTTACTATCCCAACGACGAGTGGAGCGGAGCATTAGGGCGTGGCCGGCTAGTTCCTTTGACGTGTTCATACAAACACAGACGTACAACGGAGTGAGTTGTTAGCCCTGGGTCCGGTTATCCACGTCGCCGTGCGTCCGCTGTCTGCGCGAACTGTTCACCCTGCACGCAAAGCGCTGCCCCCAACAACGACCTAATTCCTCGTAAACACAAGCGCACGGCCTTGCGCCGTTCCACCTCCGGAAAAGCGTCGCTACGCGTACTCGGTGGGGCACCCGGGCAAGCTTTCTGTCGGGCACGCAAGGGTTTCGGAGAAGCCAATTGGCGTCCCCCGCCTCTTATGTTTTACCCGCTAGGAGCCGGGCTGTATACCCCGCCAACGTCTTCAACCTCGAATTACGGCTGCGCGCATCCCCGCCGCGCGAGCATGCGAACGAGACACGACGCGAAAGAATGCGCAGGAGAGGAGGTGGGGGGTGCTGGGAGGGAGAGAGGTGCTTCCCACGCGGTCGCTGCTTCTCGCGAACGCTGTGCAGCGTGCGTAGACCCCAGGGCACGTGACGAGCTGGTCAGTCCTGCACGGCAGAAAATGATTCCCACTTTCGACCGCGATACTGTTGCATAACTCTTGACTACTCAGACCTCGCGTATAGGCACCGAAGCACCTATAAAAAACTAGGCAGCTGGAGAATTTAAACTCCCGTCTCTGCTTATCCCACGGGAAAAGTATGAAGTCCGCGAAAAAAAAAATGATGATATTCGTTTTTATTGTTGTACGTGCGTGTGATGGAGGCGTGCGCAGCATAACGGCAGTAACGTGGCGCTGACGACGTGATTTCGGCATCAAACATTTCGCGGTAAATTTGTAATACGGGAAAAAAAAAAAGACTTCGCCTTCTACCGCGATTTGAAATCCCTCCCACCCGCCGTGGTTGCTCAGTGGCTATGGTGTTGGGCTGCTGAGCACGAGGTCGCGGGATCGAATCCCGGCCACGGCGGCCGCATTTCGATGGGGGCGAAATGCGAAAACACCCGTGTGCTTTCGCATTTCGATTTAGGTGCACGTTAAAGAACCCCAGGTGGTCAAAATTTCCGGAGTCCTCCACTACGGCGTGCCTCATAATCAGAAAGTGGTTTTGGCACGTAAAACCCCAAATATTATTATTATTAAATCCCTCCCCTGCGGTCATGCGCAGTTGGGAACAGGACGCGCGAAATAACTATACTGCGCTATCACGCAGCTTTGACGCTTGGTAATGTGTGCTGTCTAGGGTGTACTAGAAGAATGTCTAGTACAGTCTAGTGCTCTCTAAAACATGGCGGCCTTACTCCGCAATTTCACGAACAATTACTATTCCGCTATTACTTCCGGCGCACGCAGCCCGCAAAAGCATAGCCTTCAAGATATGTCTTGTTACTCAGGCGAAACCCTCGTTGGGACGTTGATTAGGACTACGTATTTCTGCGCTCCATTAGTCGGCGTCTCTGCACGTATTTCGGAGTCCACATGCAGCAGTAAATGCTGTAGTCGACAAGGGCGATGCTGCTTAAACTGAAGGGAATTTGTTCTACAGGTGAGGACGGTGTGCGTTGTGTGAGCCTGCTACTTTCGAAACAAATGTGTGCAGAACTGGGTGAATCGTGAAAACTTGCCGAATGTTGCTTTCCTTGGTGCCCTCGAAAATGTCTACAGAAATTTCCTGGTTCAGTTTATCTTAATTTTTTATGCAGCTCAGTATTTTTGTATTAATATCTAAATAATCAGCTTAACCACAGTATAAGCCCTACGCCGTTAACTGTAATCTGCAATGTCACCAAAAGTCGCTGCATTTAAAGCGTTTTTATTTGTTTGTTTTATTTTGATATGTTTAGTCTCCTGACACACGCAACTTTCGTCCGTGGCGCCTGCCTAATCCCTTTGTCACTTAAACGCTTTAACCAGCACTGTTCTTTTTTTTTTTTTAGAGCTGTTTTCATAATTTAAATCAAACGAACACACGGGTAGGGTTGAAACAAACACAACATATAATTCATTTCAACGTCCATTGAATTTTGAATTCGTTGCGCTTGCTGGGAATTATACACATACTGCTCCAGAAGGAATGCTTGCCTGATTGATTAGATGTGACGGCTGACGTACGTTTCACTCGTCTATTTAGGTTACATTTCCTCTCTTGTACTGACCAATCCCACAATCTTGCGCCTTATCAACCAAATAAACATGTATTCTCGCCCGCGGAGCAGAAACAGTTTGCTCCGCATCAATCATTTTAGTTCTATGTGAGTTGTGTTGCTGCTCCGCATGTATGCAGCCTTCGACAGCACACGGCGCAGCAGGTTAATTTAGTGAGAGAACAAATAAAAAAAAAAGCAAGACAGAGAGTTGAGCGAGTTGGTCCGTGTTTTTCTGTGGCACCGTTCCAAAGAAAAACAAACAAAAATTAACATAACTGTAGATGTTAGCCTGGCGACGTGCAGCCATGACACGCTGTGTCCAATAGAATATGAGGGATGATGTCATACAGGAATACGTCGCATTGATTCGCTCGCTCTCCGTTCTCTCTGCGGCACGATGTATAGCTCTAATAACGCTGCACGGTTTCGTGATAAGCAGCGTAGGACTCGAGTAAATTTGTGGCTGCAGGGATGAGAGAGAGAGAGAGTGAGAGAGAGAGAGAGAGAGAGAGAGAGAGAGAGAGAGAGAGAGAGAGAGAGAGAGAGAGAGAGAGAGAGAGAGAGAGAGAGAGAGAGAGAGAGAGAGAGAGAGAGAGAGAGAGAGAGAGAGAGAGAGAGAGAGAGAGAGACTCGGTGGCCGACGACCCTACTTCCTCGGAAACGCGGTGGCCTGAGTAGGAGAACCGGACCTTCTCCGCTCGTTTGACCTTGTCTTCTTCACTATACGCACTCACTACGTATGCGCGCAAACGGAACCGCACCCGAGCGGAATGGCAGAGGAGGGGAGAGAGTACAGTGAACCAGTTATCGCACGCGTCTGATCCGCCATTTTGTGCTCGTTTATACAACCTTCCTCGTTTCATTTCTCGTTGCCTCTTCTCGTTCTGTTTTTTTTTTAACAACGGGACGTTGTGTTTGGGTGCGTACGAACGCCTCCGCTTACGCGGTCACTGGGCGGTGGCAAGTGGCCAGTGGCCACTGTTACCACTGGACGAAATAAAGCGGTGATTACGAGATCTCGTTCCTGAAGCGTATTCTAGTTGCGAAAGAAAATCTCGCGCGGCCCCTTCAACAAGATTTTTTTTCCACGTACCTAATTCAAAACTTGCTTCCGGCGCTAACATTGTACCAGGTGAGAGAGAGGAGTGCACATGCGAGACTCGTCTGTGTGCGCATTCGCAGCAATTAATTTTGACAGGTTATGTAGCATAGTGTCAGCGCTCTACCATTGCTTTCGCAGTTGCTACCACGTGTCAGGCGCCCGCCTTGCGTACACGATGCAGCAGAAAATATTAAAGATGGCAAAACGCGCTTAGTGCTAAAGTAAAATGCGCTAACGATAGACTCGCACGGAGCGTATACCGCTCGATATCCTGCTTGCTGTCACAAACTTTGGAAACTCTATGTAAAGCAGAGTTTATGGAAGGTCAATGTAGAGCCTGCGCACAATAAGATCCACCTCTATTTGTCGAGTATTGTCTTGTTGATAAGCTTTAGCTATTAAATGGGCAAGAAAGGTCCAAACAAACATACTTGTTGATGACTTTTGTCGTCGCAGTGTCTCTGCGGTTTCATAGACAAGAAGATATATACGTGTAAGAAGCCAAAGCTACTTCTAGTTTATATGCCACACAGAACGGTTATGCCGATACTCTAGTTGACATTAAGAGAAAACAAATGCTCCTGGGCATGCCATGTAATGCATAGGGCAGATAACCGGTGGACCATCAATAGTTACAGAATGGGTGCCAAGGGCAGGGAAGCGCAAACGAGGTTGGCAGAAGTTAGGGTGTGCTGATGGAATTAGGAAATTTGCAGGCGCAAGTTGTAACCCCGGAGCCAGCTCAAAACAAGAGAAACGGGAGATTGCTGAGAGAGGCCTCCGTCCTGCAGCGGACATAAATATCGGCTGATGATGATCATGATGATGATGATGATGACGGACTGTGTGGACTCGATGTAAGGGCGGTTAGCTATACGTTTGGCACATTTGCGCGCGCGCACGCAGCCCTTATAAAGCATCAGCAGGAACACCGCAATTGCCAGGGTGGCAACGGTCACCGACACCGCCGCCAACGAATCCCGCACGTTCTCAACGGTTACGTGACGTGCGAGCTTTCCCTACGGGATTCCTTCCGTGCCGGCTCGCGCGGGGCGCCCTTCCGCGCACCTTTTTCTGCTCATCTGCGCGCGCCGCGGAAGCCGCGCGGCGACGTTTGTACGCGACGTCTCGCGAAGAAGAGTCGAGTAAGTAGTAGCTCGTGCATAAGAGTACAGCTGCCGCGTACAGCTCGCATCAGCACGCCTACCCGTCACGACTGACACACTTTTGCGCCGCACGCCGCCACAACTGCTGCACTTCCAGTCGCGTGTGGCAGGAGCAAAGGGTTCCTCTTTGTTTTTGAAGCTGGGCTTCCTTCCTTCCTTCCTCCCTCCCTTGGCGGCTGAAGTGAACGCAGCACCGAGGAGGAGTCACCCACCCGTCCTTCACCTCTGGCGGCGCGTGCGATTACGCGACGACCTCTCGGCATGTGTGGCGGTTCACCGCAGCGGAAGCCCGGAAGGTGCCGCAGGTTTGGCCCGGGAAGGAGCAAGGGAGGAGAAGCACTTCCGAAGCGGGGAACAGGAAGCAAGGAGGCCAGCACGTCCGCAGATTCCAGAAGCGGAAATTAGTCTACGGCACGCGTGCTTGAATTGCGTCTCCCGAATTCTATATAATGAGACTAGGCACCCGACCTCGCCGGATAACCATGGCAATGATTGAGATAGTATAGACTTTGATTGAAATGCTGTGAAGTTGCACAATGCAGTGAGTATCTATTTCGCCGGACACCTGGCCTTATCTTACTTTTCCGAGGGAAAAGGATGCTTGCTGTGTTGCTCGTTTTTCATCCCCCCATCCCGCTCCCATGTTTAGGGTAGCAAACCGGTTAAGCTAAAACTGGTTAACCTCCCCGCCTTTACTTCTCCACTTTTTCCTTCCTTCCTTCCTTCCTTCCTTCCTTCCTCGGAAACTTATGATAGCCACGCTGCAACCAGAAGCCTCGGATTTTGTTGAATCGGTTCCGCCATAATACATCGCGACTTAGCTGCGCTTTAAACGCATACTACTCTGTATGGGTACATTTTACACCCACAGCACTATATTAAATACGTTGCACCGTTTCAACTCCCCAAGTCAGGGATTCCGATACAGTTCCTGCTTTCACAAACACATAAATCTACATATGTAAATTAAGTACATAAATCATCGTGGCACAATATTCGGCTTCTAAGAAATGTACTAAGCATGAGGTAATAATCTAGTAGGGAAAGCAGGGCACATTACTCATTCTATCTTCGACCGCACTAGTTTACGGCGAATGCAGCAAGGCAATGCAGATTTTCAGATTATCTCTCAGTCTTCTGCGATATTTTATCATGCGCAGTCACATTATCAATCTCTGCTAACAGTAATTTATGTGCGTGTTTTTTTTTAAATTTTCTCTAGTTTCGAATCATCTGCTGATATTTGTGTTCCCTTACTCTAACTACATTATTCTTCCGTTTTCTCTTTTTTCTCCGCGCTTGATCAGCTTGTTTCGATAGCGTTTAGTTATTTCATTACGGACTTGTTTCGACGGCGTATTGCCATTTTGCTATACCTTTTGTTTTTGCCATATCTGTGAGCTAATACTCGGGATAGCCGGCCCCTTTGATAGCCAAACTTCCAATATTTGACAGTTAATGAAGAAGAAAAATAAGTATCATCAAAGTACCATAACAGCATCGCCGCAGATAGCATACGTCGATGAATAATCCTCGACGTAGCGTAAGAAAATACTCAGTCAGCCGAAGAAACAAGCTTCAACCAACGTCGGTTACCGCAACTTCCGCGTTTCGATCACGTTACGTTCCCGTTAGCAAGCGCAGTTAGCCGTACTCTCGCGGATATGCGCGGGTCGTCTGCAGGTCGACGGAGCCGCCGGAGCCACGCGAAGCGCTAAACAAGGGCGGCGGCGAACACTCGGACGAGCAACCGGGTCACGACGCAGCGGTACGCGGACCGTGCGTCGCTCACGCTTCTGCTAATTGTTCGACGGCTCATTTGCCGGCTTTCCGCGGCTGCTTCTGCGCGTGACGCCGCCGAGCGGCTCGAATGCCGGGATTCCCGTTTGTCTATCGTCTTTGTCAAGTGTTCGCAGCCCACTTGGATACGCGAACAGGGGCAGCATCTTGT
This sequence comes from Dermacentor variabilis, assembly GCF_050947875.1. Taxonomy (NCBI): domain Eukaryota; kingdom Metazoa; phylum Arthropoda; class Arachnida; order Ixodida; family Ixodidae; genus Dermacentor; species Dermacentor variabilis. Next base: position 212,584,913 of record NC_134569.1, on the reverse strand, counting down.
TATCTCGTAACGATTCCGCCTCTTCGATTGCAATCGAGGAAGAGCAGGAGAAATAAAAGGAGGCTTCTAATTTCGAAGACATCGCGAGCAAGGCGACCAGTCGCATCGTGTTCAGTGGGCCTGAGTGCGGGGTAAGCTACTGGAAGTTTACTGTCTAACCAGGAGCTACGCACTGCCTTGACCACGCATAGCAAACTTCGAGTCGACTTCTCCAGAAGAAATCGTCGCTGTCGCAACTGGCGAAGGGGCTGGACGTGCGGCTGCACTGCTATGCACTGCACCAGGCGAGATCCCAGCTTTCTTCGGGATGCCACACAATGGTCACCATTCTGGCGTGCCGCCGACAAGATTCTGCAGTCAAGTCGCCAGCACTGGACTATACTGGACAGCGCGACGGTCGGAATCGCAAACGCTGTTGTGCTAGCTCCACGTTGCTTATCGGGCTGAACTATCGGCGAAGACTTGCTGACGAAAACGTGTTGGCGATACAATATCTCCAATTGTTCAACACAACTATGCAATAACGGTTCGCCGCTAGCACAGATTTTCATATTAGTATACCTATAGGCAAATCTGGCGCTGCGATCGTTCAACCATCACGGGAATGATGGGAAGTACAGGCTTCGGATTGGCATTCTATTGACTGGCGGACTAGTCTACAAGTATTTTTTGGCAGTTTTGGTTTCGCTCCAAGCACAATTGCTATAACCTGCAGTGGGACAGTGCAACGCAAAGCTCTCTGCCTTTGTTATGTTGCTCGAAGAGGCGATAGCGCGCTGGGCCAGAGACTGGGACGATGCTTGTGTCGCGGTGTGGCGTCGAAGCCCTGACGAGAAAGCGACGGCATCGCAAACGTTGAAAGAACATGTTTTGAGCGTTTAGACCTTGGTTTGTTAAGTGTGTTAGGTTGGCACTGTAGCGTTACGTGCTTTTGAAACTTCAGAATAGGACAAAGAAGGCACTACTGATACAAGACATATACAGTTGTACTTCTAGTGGCTTGACAATCAAATTTTATTGAGAGCTTCATTATGCATTGCTCGTTTATGTGCTCATTGAAATGCGTGTTTTAGGACTTTGAGAACACAAACTTACTTGTGGTAGGAAAGGTTGCTGCTTCCTGGCTGTAGTCTAGTGTCGCAAAATGGGTAAGTGCAAAGCTACGCCATAACGCTTCGGAAGCGGTACGTCAATATAAAATATGATGACGAAATACTCGTAGGAGGCCACTAGCGTCCTAGCTAGCACTGCACCAGATTTGCTTAAAAGTACTTGAAGACATTCAGCAATCGTGACAGCCGACGCAGCCTTTCGAAAGAGTGAGAGAGTTCGCAAGTGCCTGTCGTCTGCGAGAAAAGTCTCGCGTTTGCAGCGAGCAGGCGTCGTAGCAGACAACACTTGGCGCATTTCGCTCAAGGGCGCAACGCTTTGTCACAATGCAACATTTTTATTTCCAGAAATACTTAATGAGTATGTTTATATAAGTACATGCACGGTTGTTTTGCTGTTGCAAAAATGAATAAATAATTATTCTTTGGCGTTAAATTGGGAACAGAATCGCACAAGTATGCATACCCTGGAGTGTCCTGCTGACAAACCATAGTAAACCATGCTTCAATCTCAAAGTCATACAAAGTTTATGTAGCGTGTTGTACATTATATAACATACTGCAGAAATAAAATTAGATTTTACGCGATAATACTTGAGTATAGCTTTGTTTACTGCGCCACAAGCAAACGCCACTAGCCTAAAGACGGAAGTCAATCCGAAGCCTGTACTTCCCATCATTCCCATGTAGGTTGAGGCAACGCTCATGAGAACCCCCGTGGACACTAGCGCCCCATTTCCCTCTAGGGTATTTACTTAGAAACTCTATGGCCGCTAGCTACGAAAATTCACTTTTGCTTTTTTTCTTCGTCGCGTTCAGTGCATTTCGCTCAAGCATCTGTGGTGCGCAGTGCTTCTTGATATCCCATACTGATTCTTCGTCATGCGCGCATCACCCTTTTTTTGACGATTCTTTTCGGCGCAAAGCATGCGTAGGCAGCCTTCATGCCGAGTTCGCGCTGCGTGCGAAGGTTTTCAGCGAAGCACACGCGTTCCCGAAGGCCACATTGGCCCCGCAACTCACGTTCGTCCTGCGATCAGATCCTGGTTGTAGAGTTATTGTACCCGATTTATTGTATTCCTCAATATATTATTCACTAAGAAGCGTGTTGAGAAGAAAGAACCTGGCGAACGACAGCTGCATTCGAACTGATGCTTGAGGAGTTACGTGAAGAATCATTTGGCTTCAATGCCCGTTTTGTTCCTTTCATTGTCTGTTCTTCCTTATACGGTTTGCAACTAGCAGAATATGGACACCACGGATCTCCTCATCATTCTCGCTCTTAACGAGTTATAGGTACATACGGAAGCACACAAATAATTATTCCTGCGTGACACCTTACGCACGTATAGGCATCTGTGACAGGTTTATTATTTTACGCTACTCCTCACCGACGGCGAAGCGGAGGGTCGTAATCAATTGTTCCAAGCCTCCGGCACGGCGGGGTAACGGGTTCGTTAACGCACGCAATGTACTACGCAGCATTCATATAACTTCCCTCCCACGATGGCAGGCAAGCAAACGCCGCGGAATGTCTCGTGACGCCAACCCGTGTAAGACATACAAAATATTAATTCTAGAGTGCAGCGATATCGTGGCAACATCTAGCTCCTCATCCCAGCCCGCGCAACAGGATGCCGCTGCTTTTTCTTCTTTTCTTTTTTTTGCCGATAGGCATAGCAATGTAAGAGGGCGGGCCTTTACTTTCCCGCGTTGGCGTATGGTCAATATATCTCTCGCGACTGCGTGCTTCGCGACCGCGCCCGAAACATACGTGAACTGCTGCGATCTGGCTCATGCGTGCCTTGCCGCCAACGAGTATACACCCGCGTGCGTACGACGCGCCGTGCGGGGCACTTCCGCTGTTCGTGCGGGTGGCCTACGCGCGTCCTTACACTGATCGAGTGGTGTGCGGAACTGGAACCGAACGATGGGCATGCTCGCGCGAATGTTGGCGGCAGATTTGTGCCCCTATACATTCCCAATCTAGTCGTGTACACTCGAGCTATCTGCATTACGCTATCGTTTTAAAATGCAGTCGCGCCTGCTTAGGGCGAATAAATCTACTCGCTGCCCCACCACTTCAGGCAAACGCGCTGTTTTATGCCCGCTTCGAGTCATCTGTTCCCCGTTTCCCTTTCCCCAAGCGTATGGTAGCAAAGTGGACTCTCTCTCTCTCTCTCTCTCTCTCTCTCTCTCTCTCTCTCTCTCTCTCTCTCTCTCTCTCTCTCTCTCTCTCTCTCTCTCTCTCTCTCTCTCTCTCTCTCTCTCTCTCTCTCTCTCTCTCTCTCTCTCTCTCTCTCTCTCTCTCCTATTTCGAGAAGCCGCCAAATTTTCTGAACAAAAAAGCGCCTTTCTCTCGTTTTCACTATAGTCTTACTTTCTAATACGATATGAACGTGCATTTTCTTTGTGTGTGCTGCAGCTCACCGTTACCCAGCTGAATGGTGCACTGGCAATGGCGCCGGTAGTGTGGAGCACACAGGCGCGAATTCAAGTTCTAGCTCACAGGGTCACGATCCACCAAATTCGTGTGTGCTGAGATTCACACATGCATAAAATATTTAGAAATCGCAGGTGTTAGCAACTCCCCCGTTTTTTAAATGCCATCCTGTGGCCTTATGAGCCCCTCTACAATTATTGCTAGTTCACGCATTGAACAAAACTAATTCCAGACTATAAGCAAAATTTGCTCAGAAGAGTCGTTGCTTATTTCGCTGTGTATATCGCTTTTAAGCTATTTCCTTTCTGTGGTCACCACCCTGTGAACCTCAACGGCCGTGGTTGCTTAGTGGCTTTGGTGCTGCGCTGCTGAGCACGAGGTGGCTGCGGCCGCATTTCGGTGAGGGCGAAATGCGAGAACGCCGGGGCAGCATGCACTGGGTGCACGTTAAAGTACCCCGGGTGGTCCAAATTAATCCGGAGCCCCCACTACAGCGTGCCCCATAATGAGATCGTAATTTTGGCAGGCAAAAATCCAGGATTTAATGCTTTTCCGCGGTTAACCTCCTGGCCTTTTGCATTTCGTTTATATCTGACTCTTTCTCCCAGACCTGTATTCGGACAAAAACTGTCACTCACTCACTCACTCACTCACTCACTCACTCACTCACTCACTCACTCACTCACTCACTCACTCACTCACTCACTCACTCACTCACTCACTCACTCACTCACTCACTCACTCACTCACTCACTCACTCACTCACTCACTCACTCACTCACTCACTCACTCTCACACGCCACGTGAGCACACATTAGTTGTTTCACAATAAACGAAAGAAACCACGTATCGTTGCTTATTCTTCCAGCTGTGACTGTTTGAATAATACACCGAGCATATTCCCAGCGGGAAATAAAATAAATATATATGCGTAAGTCAGCAGGCGCTCTCACGGTGCTTTTGTTCATACCCCCACGGACGCGTAGGCTGCGTGAGAGAAGAAAGAGGATGGTGCTACAGCTACAGATGGATCTACTGCCTCGCCAAGGCATGCATGCCAGCGATTGCCCCGCACCTGTAGACTCTATAGAGTCAGTGCTCTGCTTGCTTGAAAGGCGCCACTTCTGGCCCCCGCCTTCGCACCTCATCTTCTCGCACCTGCATGAATTCAAGCGCAAGAAATCTGCGCCGTTGCGCTGGTATGCATGTATCCCGCTGTTTCTTTTGTGCGTTTTAGATATACTCGATCCGGCAGGCCTGCCTCAAATATGGGTCGCGGCCATCGATGACGCCACGGCTGGCGTTTCGAACACGCGCTGAGAAAAAAAAAAGAAAGAAAGAAAAAAAGCCCACGTGTATCTCGATGCAAAAGCAACGCAACCGCGCGGTACGCTCGATGGCTTGCAGTGACCAGCGAAACGCTGTCGCTCTGCAGCAGCTGCAATTATCGTTTTTCGCGTTTTGCAATGTAAAAGAAGGCAGGCCCGTCATATGTTTCAGTGCTTCCCGCAGGCACGGCGCTTTTCCGATATACAGATGTTGTCGCGTTCCCTGCCATTGTTATGGAGTCACCCACGTGTAGCATTAAGTATGTAGGTGGGAGACAAAAATCGCAAGATACATATACACGGGACAAAGCCGGAAAACGAAGCTTGAGCTCCAGACATCTCCGCGCGGACGACTGTACTGAAGGCGGAAAACGGTAGCGTCCGTATGAAGTATCAATTGTTACCAAGTATTAGAGCTCATTATAATCGGGAACTAAGTTGCCATACAACACTGCGTGTACGTTGAACGTGGCAGTTAACGAGCGGCTAACTTTATCAAACGATCAATCAATCAATCGATATATATATATATATATATATGAACGATAAGAACGGGAGTTAACCGAAGGGCCCAATCTTTAATTATCATACCGTTAGAAGCCAACAACCAAAGACACAGAGGACAGCAGAGGGAAAATTACTCGTACTTACTAATTTAATTAAAAAAGTGAAATGATAGCGGATGAAAAAACTACTTGCCGCAGGTGAGGAATGATCCCACGTCTTAGCATTACGCATGCGATGCTATAACCAATTCAGCTACCGCAGCGCCGTTTTCCCATATACTTTCTTGGGTATTTTACTACCAGAACTAACATTTGGTGTGTTAGCCAGCGCCACCACTCACAAACCTTGGCGGCGGGTGCGGCGACTTTATCATTTCTTTAACTTAATTCGTAAGTACGAGTAATTTCCCCTATGTTGTCCTTGGTGTATTTGTCTGCCGGCTTCTAATATATATATATATATATATATCAGTGACAGAAATCCGGCACAGAAATAGTTCAAGGAATAGAATCACGTAGGAAAAATAACAGGACTTGACTGACGTTTCAGCCGAGGAAGGCCGGAATCGCCAGTAATGTCCTGTTATTTTTCCTACGTGGTTCTGCTACATACATACATATATATTGTAAAGGAAAGGAACAGACAAGGGGCCGACACGCCGAACGCCTCTTTACCTCTGCCTCCTTTTCTCTCAACGCACTCGCCGTCCGAGCGCCCGAACCCAAGCGCGCCTCTTTGTCTTCATGAGATACATTACAATATATATATATCGACGCGTGTATACTGAATCTGTTACATAATGTGATTCCTGAGCAGCGCCTTGGCTCCGGTTTTTCGTTTGATCAGCACACAACGACGCAAAAGTACGAACTGTGCGAACCAAGACCGTTCTATATACCTTTCGTATTTCGTCACATCGCTTTATTGTATTTTTCGGCAACAAACTACCTATTCTTTGTGGCTGCGTCCTATATAAGAGAGACACGTTCGACAACCGTCGAGTGAACCGCGTAAAAAAAGAAAGAAAGAAATGCCAGCGACTACGCCTTCCGTATGCTTCCTCGGCTGTTGCGAAGTTTTTGTGTATCCGACCGTGCGAAATGGTGCGAAAGAAGGTGTTGCCTCCTCCGGTTCGGCGCAATCGAAAAGTACCGGGCTTTTAGAGAGCGTAGGGTGGGCAAGTTGTAGGATGCGGGTGTACACGGAGAACAAAGGGCGTCCTTGAGAAGTGTGTCGCTCTGCGAACGCCTCTGCAAAGGCGTTCCGTTTACATTTATATTTATTGATTTTTTTTTCTGCAAAATACGCTTATTCAGTCTCGCGTGAAAAGTACTACAAGCGTGTCATTTTATGCGCTCTTTACAACTTAGCGAGCTGAGAAAAGCCGTCCCACTCCTTTCATGGCAGGCGAGACGTATAATTTATTGACTCTGCCCTGCAGTAACAGGCGTTATGCACTAGGTTGAAACGCTGGCGAACCGTTCCCTCGCTCTGGAATCGACAGCGAATCTACACTGTGCAGTACATTATAGAGTTATGAGCTACCGCGGATCATTAGTTTGAAATTCAACTCGGCAAACTGGTCAGAAAAGCGAAGCGACAGACGAGAGCCAACGCTTTGACAGGAGGACATGACCTTCATCGTGGAAAGTGGAAGAAAAAAAAATGGGAATTTCTGAAAACGTCTGAAGTAATACCTTGCGCCTGCCTTATTTATAATTACGCATTGAGAGATACCAATGCACTGTACAGTTAAATTGGGATGAGATGCGACGTTACGAGCGTCGGTGGGGGCGTGGCACGCACCCCAGTGTGTGTGACTGCTTTTAGCACAACTTAACAAGCTCATACATGGATGCACACAAGTGTACAACCACTCATTGATAAGGAAAGCGTCGTACAAAATGACGTGCACTAATCACTTCAAGATAAATATTTCCATCCACTTATGACGAACATTCACCTTGTCACCTTCATAGTGTGCGTGTGCTTGCGTATGTGTGTGTTTGTGTGTATTTCTGCGTGTGTGTGTGTATGTATGTGTCTGTGCGTTTGTCCGTATGTCTGTGTACGTGCGTGCGTGTTTACACCTAAGATGTGGTGGCACAGGTCAAGCTTGCAGTGAAAGAGCGAATATCGCTCTTTCACTGCAAGCATATTCACTGCCAGCATATTCAGAAGTCCGAGAAGAAAGGCAGAGCAGGCTGCAAGGCACCTTATCTCTACAGTTCTTATCTGACTAGGAAGCACGGTACGCTACGTACACATGCGATGTCCGTTCGGGGTACGAGGGAAGCAACTGTTCGAACAACACGTGTTTTATATAACAGGCTATCTGCTTCCCAACAATGGCGCTATTTAGCCCAATAGTTCTCCTCTAGCGCTCTTTTTTGTTGGGCTACATTCATGTTGATAATTTTCAAAAATTATTTCTACCCTTAACTTATCGTTGAACAGGTCCCTGCTGACAAAGCGCTTTCTTTTTTGACCAGTCGGAACGCACTTATGGCAGGAAAACATCGTGCATACCGTGAGACACCCGGGCACACATCACTGGGTATTTGGGATAGACAGCTTCGTGCGGAGGAGGATCGTTTCGCTGCTTGACTAGAAACGTGCGGACAGAGAGAAACATGTTGGAGCTGTGGAGCACTAGCAACATCCTTCCGATGCGCCTGAGAATTTCGGCTCACGCGGCCGTCACACGGTCTCGCGTCCGATGCGAGAAGTTGAAACTAAGTGGGAACAGCAAAAAGAAAGAACGAAAGAAAGAAAGAAAGAAAGAAAGAAAGAAAGAAAGAAAGAAAGAAAGAAAGAAAGAAAGAAAGATGAGTAAGCAGCTCACGTACAATGTCGCACGTGCACTGCTTTGCGTTCACTCTAGGGCTGGCCGAGATGCCGATGTTTCTTCCTTTATTTTTCATTGTCCCCTTTTCGGCATAGGAAGTCGAGAGGAAGCGGACATACATGCTTTAGTGCTTTTCTCACAATGGGTTAATGAACGCTACTTCTACCGTACAAGTTGGCGCTGCTGTGAAACAAAGGCGCAGAGAGTACCTTTCTTCTAATGCAACCTTTTGGCGAACTGTTTGCCCCACTCGCTGTGACAATGAATTAAGTATCCTCCCCAGAATAGCCCAAATAGAGCGAAAGGGGTTTATTTACGTTTAGGGCTTCTTTTTCTCTTTATCTTCACTGCAGAAAACCACATGTAATCTATGTAAGTCCAGCATAATTTATAAGGTTATCATAAATACCAAGAACAGTCAACGTAAAAAAAAAAAATTTTCTATCAAGTCACACTTGGAAAAAGTGGCACGTCTTTTTTAGGTGATGGAGTGCGCGCAATTTTTAATTTCTTCACTGTGAGTTGCGCCCATGGGAGCGAAAGGCCCGATGCTCAAGTCCGGTAAGCGAGGTAGCGAATGCGATGACGAATGCTACTAATTGCGCGGTGGAGTTACTTGAATCCTCAATAGAGCGCTCCAATTACACTCGTAGTTTGCGAACTCTTATCTGCCACAGCGAAACTTGACGGAGCTGTGCGATCATTATCTGGGGACATTATCGTGCACGCGAAGCCAACAGAAGCGGTCCGACTCGCCCTGTATAGCACTCTCGGCTGAATCCCGAGTCCCGATGGCGCCGCGAGGGAGAGTCATACGTCACAAAGCACGTTGATCTAAAACGGCCAGTAGAGAACGCGATGCCAGACTATTGCAGCACGGCACACAGTAAATTATTCCTTCGTATGAGGAAGAAAAGGATCTGTGAGTGAACATAGAATTTGGCTTCGCTCCGGTGTTTCACTTACGGTTGACATGGTCTAAGGCTTTTCAGCCGGAAAACCGCCTGCTGCGGTGGAGGAGGTCACGCTGCCTCTGGCTCTACGTGTACTTGCCGACGAGATTAAGTCAACTTCTGCGGAGTGAAACGAGACTTGCGCCGCTGCAGCGCGTCTGCCAGGCTGTGCGTTCCGTCGCCAAACCTGAGGTCATGCATGGATTGCGACAGCGATTTCAGCGTCCCAGAGGGCCATAGGCGGGAACGAAAACACAATTTCCTCTGTTTTCAGTCAGACGACTAGTGAAACGCCATTCCAACCGTACGTAAGCATCCGAGGCATTATCGCATGCGCCATGTCCCTTTGGAAGCGGAGCATAAGACTCGAGCCTTCCCTTTTCTGGGTCCCTAGGCGACCTCGAACTGCGAATATAACCGTTAGATGGAGCGCTCTTACATTTAGTCTCTTGCCTCCTTACCCCGAACCTGTAGAAATCCACGAGTTCTACCCGCCTCTTTCAACCAATGCAGTGTACCACACAACGCAAAAAGAGAAATTCCAGCTGAAAGCACGCACGGATGGACGGTACGTACTTCGACGTGAACTCGTGGCACTATAACACCGAGAATGTGCTTATTTGGGGCTTGTTCTTCCAGTTCCTTTCCCGAAAAACACCGTCAAAGTCACGGCCGAGCCAGAAGGCGGCACAAGCGCTTCTCATTCGCTTCGCTTCTCACTCGTCCGTGTTTATTGGCCCGTTTTTCAAATGTGGAATTACAACGCTATAAGGCTTTGTGACCCGCCATCGACACCCTAATTGGTACACGAACCATAGCTCCGAAGTGTGCCAATAGCGGCGTTCTCGAGAAGCCACCTTCCTATACATCGCGTTCTACCGTTCCGGTAAAGGCGACCCGCTGTGCCAGAGCTAGTCGCGTACGTGGCCCGCGTGCCGGTCAACTCGCCCCGGTGGTCGTGGCCGCTACCCACCACACTTACCGCTCGCCGCGGCATATATGCAGGGCACACCGTGCGGCGCGCATAATCACCACCTCTTTAAGACGAGCGAGCCGGAAAATGGAGCCGCACAAAGAGCGGCCCGGGAGGAGACGGAGAAGGGCAGCGATGGTACAACCTCGTGGAATAACCGCTGCTTCCTTCCTTCGCCGAGCCACCGCCCCCTTCCTCGGCGCTGTCGTCGGCTAGCCGCAGGCGCTACCGTGCACACCGACGCCGAAGAGAAAGGGAGGAGGAGGCACCCCGGACGAGGCCAACTTCCGCGAGGTCTTTTGTTCTTTCCTCGCTTCACTATGCAAGCCGGACAATGAGGGCTAGTCGCCGCCGCTTCTCCACGTCCGCGCGCACCGCTTTGCATCCACGCGGGACATGCCCCAGTCTGACGCCGGCTTGGCACTCTTTCTGACGTCCATTTGTTTCTTCGTGCCGTGCGCGTTTCTCCCCCTTCTCCTGTGTTTATAAATAAACGCGCCAAAGACAAAAGGACCGGCTCGCGCCATTCTCGCTATCTGCGCGCACTGTACGGACGTACTGCACCGAGCAGCGTAACATGAGCGTGCGCACAAAAACGACAGCTTGCGGACACCATGCAGATAGTTGTTTTCGCCTTGTTTCTTGTTCGAAGGGTTCTCTGTCGTTTTTTTTTCTTTCTCGGATAACCTCTGGGTAATCTATCTATCTATCTATCTATCTATCTATCTATCTATCTATCTATCTATCTATCTATCTATCTATCTATCTATCTATCTATCTATCTATCTATCTATCTATCTATCTATCTATCTATCTATCTATCTATCTATCTATCTATCCAGGACACACACAAACACACACTGGCACACCACGAGAGCAGGACGGAAGGTACAAGACCATTGCACGTGCGTTACGATTGAGCGAGACGCGCCGTTGTCTCGCTCAATCGTGACGCCGTTGTCAAACTACGTTAGCGAGCAAACAACATGGGCGCACATTCGATCGCCGAGAAACCTCCATTTGTCTCTCTAATAAGAGCGATCGACCAAAACTGGATCGTGTTACAGCCCATCTCCAATTTCGCGCTGGCAGCATGAGCTGCCGAAAAACGCTCCACAAGAGCCTATACGACAAGCGCCGCCCTGCGTGCGACCGACCCGGAAGTACGTACTTCCGCCGGCCGGCGAAATTACGCACGAAGCTCTCTCGGGACTCTATACTCAGCCTCCGAGGAACGCGACCGCAACGGCCTCGTCGAGGCAGCCCAGACTCTCTACGCCGGCCGATTCCCATTCGTACTACTCCTAAGCAAGTCGTGCGTTCGATAATGATCTCTTACCGAGCTCCCCGGTTGCTCTCGGTATGCAGAGGCGTAGGCGCATTGCGCGCCGTCGTTGGCGTGAACGGGGGCTTACGCGATCGCTGGGCGCGGCGTGTGAACGCCGACCCGGTGCCAGTTACGAGTGACCGCGTACTGTATGCGCCACTCGCGGCTTGTTGGAAACGGGCTCTCTCGTGGCTACGCGTACGTGCGAGACCGCTCGGCGGAAGCGATTGTTATGCCGCCCCGCTTCGCGACCCTCTTTTCATCCCACGCGCCGAACTACCGGATCGAACTGTGTATCCTGTACGTTCGGCCTGCACGCGCCCCCGCGCTTAGTCGCGGCAGATTGCACGCCATTTGAGGCGTTACGGAGCGCGCCCTCTCTAGTATCGTTCCTTTCTTCTTACGTGCTATCGCGCTCAGTATGAGCTACAACGCGCGAGCGCTTATTAGTCGTGCGCTTTCGCGTTGTGGCTCATATTGGGCGCCAGGGTACTTTTATATTTTTGCGGTGCATTCGTTGCCTCTGATTTCCTCGTGCTCTCTGTCCGAGTACCGACATTGCTTTGCAAAATAATTAATTGTTCGCGGTCCACGTTCCTTTAGTGAACATACGTGCACAGTTTCTTTATCTGGAATATCTTCATTTGGCTAAGTGTTGTACAAAGGCTTTCTTTTCTTTTCAGTGCTTGCAGTCTGCACGATAAACTGGGCCAAAATGAAAACTCTAGATTACAGCGTACGGTAAGCCATACAGTAAACACACCGAAGGAAAACGCGAAGAAAAAATTATTTCAGGAATTCCACTTGGATGCCCGATGCCGCACTTGTACATCAATGTGAAAATAAGCGCTCCTCATTTCCAAGCACGTAACTTTAATGCCGCACTCGCGAAAGCTTGAGCGAGAGTGGATACACAGTTTTTACACGCAGCAGCAACATGGCTTTTTATATCTGCCCTTCGATTTAGTGTTCTCTTTTGTTTTCTTTCATCAAATCCCACTTCAAGTCGACGTTTTCTGCACTCTGCACATGTACACTGTCATTTGCCACGGGTCGCCTGCAGGCTTCTATAGGTTTTAGAATGCTGTGGCAGAATAAAGCACTGCGAGGTTAAAAGAAGGTTCATTTGAAAGAAAGAAATTCAACATGTAATTCCATCGTTATAATTAATAACCGTACCCACTACATACATTGTGTTCAAGAGAACAGACTGGTGGGCTAGTTGGTACTGCATAACGTGAGGTAAAGCGCAAAACAGCACGTAGGACAACAGAAGGGAACGAAGACACGGCGCTGTGCCTTCGTTCCCTTCTGTTGTCCTACCTGCTATTTGGCGTTTTGCCTCAAGTTACACTTTGTGTGTTCTGCCCGACGTTATTTACCGGATGCTTCAGTGCATGACGAACGCATCAGTACGTTAAAAAAATACATACTAACATCGCGAACTTCTAAAGCACAGCAACTTAAACCATAGAAAAACAAATAAATAAAAAAAATCCTAGGACGCCTAATCAATTTTTTTATGAGCTGTGAATGCGAAAGCACCAATGCAACGTTGCTGAGCGATCCTTCGAGTTTTGCGCTGCGAGTAACTTGCGTGCCACGTAGTGCTACGTTCTGCCCGGACCAGCAAGGCGCAGCAGTTTGCGGTGCCAACGCCGCGGGCCACCGACGTCGTGCACGGCGATAGGCTTCCCCCTTCAAGCAGCCCCTGGCACGCTCTCGCAGCAGCAGCAGTTCCCTCTCGCCTGCTCTGCTCCGTCGAGGCGCGGCCGTGACGTGGCGTCGCAGCCAACGGGAATTCAGCTGCCGTTTCGCGGCTACAGACTACAGACGCCGGATTTCTCACTCAACAAACCATTTGACGCGTTCGCACGAATAAATGCGAACACTAGGTCTTCTGGATTGCGTTTTGGGGGTATTAAGGCGAAAGCCTTCAATGGCTCATGCTCGCGGTCGCGTCCGTCCGTGCGCTGGAATCGTGCCAACTGTGGCCTCTCCTCCGCGCAGCGGCGCAACCTCCTCCTCTCCTTTTTTGCTCCGTGGTGGTCAGCGTTTGCCGATTAAGGCGTACAATAATCGGCATTATCTCAAATGATCGTCGCTGTTCCGTTTCTGCAAATGAGGTATTCCAATGACCGTTATCGTACCTTACGGTATAATCCCAATCGAACTTCTGCCTGCGGACCATTCTTGGCGCAAACCCAAGCGATCCCCGCCAGCTGCCGCAACAGCACTTACAAAAGGTGCCTTCACAGAAATCGTGCACTGGTTCGTCAAGCCGTGGCCGAAGAAGCGGCCGTTTAATATAACCATAAATAACCATGGTCGGTTATTTATGTCTAAGAGGCGCCTATCCTCCGAACAGCTGCCCGCTGCGCGACGCCGACGGAGATTGCGCACGCTTGCTCATTCACGCGCGAGACGCCAAGCCGCCAACTTGCCTCACGCGACAGGCTTCTGGCTAAATCCCAAAGGCGGCGGAAAGCGCGCAAGCGCCTCGCGAGTCGCAACTCCTTTTCGCACGACGCAGACGTCCACGTCCACGCGAATAAACTATACAGGGGCTCGATCGTGTGCATAATACGTATCCGATCGCTGTTATATACACTCGCCTCCGTCGTGCTTAGTGGCAGCTGCTTCGCTCTTCGCCTATTGCGAGCCCGGGGCGTGAAAGGCGCGAAGTGTTTACTCGTCAGTCTTTCTTACCGCGCGTGCGAAGCGCGTGCGTAAAGCTTTACGTGTGCGGCGCCGCATACGCCCTCTGGTGCTTCGCGTTTAGCGCACGCAAACGTCGCGCCATATGCGTGAGCGCGGCGGCGCGCCAGTTGGTGGTTCGTTACAGCGGCGTTTCATTTGCTCCCCCCGCGCGCACACGTGGCCGCTCCTTTGGTCTAACTAACGAGGCGTTTCTCTGAGAACGCGGCACACTCTTCCGGCCTCCTTGTGCTGGCGCAACGGTCCGCGCTTCGCTTTGCGCCGTGCGGTCTGTGTACCCATGCGACCGCGTGTCCCTTTTCAGTGTGTTTATTTTGTCGCTGTTTGTGTTAACGGGTCGCGTCACTTCGCGTCCACTGTTTTTCTTTATGCCTCCCTTCCCCTTCTGCGCGGTGTTTGCGCGTGCGTGCTCCCCAAAAACGCGACGCCCTGGTTCCGGGCCAAGGCAGCCACGCTCGATTTTTGGAGGACCGCGACGGAGGCCCATACCGCGCCTCTTTTGTGCGCGGGCACGAGGAACCACAGTCGGGTTCCTCCAACAAGCGCCGTTTCTGGTCGCTCGAGACGCCGACACGGTTGGTCGTCTCGGCTCCGAGCAGCCTGAAAGGTGATGGTCGCTCGAGTTCAAGCAGTGCGTGTGCGGGGAGGCACACTGCGGCCTGCGCGCTTGTTTCCGGTTCTCTCTCTCTCTCTCTCTCGGACAACTCTTGACTCTGCGTGCTTTCTTTCCGTTTCGTGCTCTAGAACAGGCGTGGGCGGAGGTTACCTTTGCCAGTGCTTTTTACACACAACGGTCGAGCTGACACGCGCGGCACTGCGATAGTGACGCGACGCATCTAAGGAGAGGCGAAGAAGCATCGTCATGTCCTTGGCTCCAAGCAGAACCCCGAAAGAGGAGGGGGGACAACAGCGTTACGCGCAACGCGTTCTGCTCAGCGCCAAAGACACCGCTATGAATCTGTGCCTAGTATTCTAAATTTCCGGGCCCGTATTCACGAAAAAGCTCATGCGCTAGAATTGTTGGTAAGAGCAAATTTTAGCCAAACCTTATAATGGACGTACGTATGGTAAGTGAGGGTAATTAGCCAGTTCCAAAAATCACTTGCTAGTGAAAGGCTTTGTGAATTCGACCGCTAGGGCCGAAGTCAAAGCTTTACGTTCGTAAGTGCCCTTTGGGACTGGCTACTGCCCCTTCGCTGGTAATACGCCCACTATTTAGGATTGAGCAGCATTCGCTCTTGCGAGCAATTCTAACGTAAGAGCTTCTTTTGTGAATAAGGGCCCAGTTTCAGGCGAAGAAAGGGGCGGACTCAATGTGCTACTTTAGCCGCACTCGACCTCCGAATGTTCACGATGCTTATAGTGTCACCGAGAAAAAAAATAGGATAGCTTCAACCACTAACATTGTTATAAGCCAGCGACATTCATCAAGGCCTGTAACAATATCTGAATGCAGTAGCAAGTCAACTTCTTGGGCACTGCGTTGAGCACGTAAGACCATCACATGCAGATGCGACTTTGTTTTTGCTTACTAAACTGCTTGCAGCTCAACTCTTCTATGAGATGCGACGAGTTCGCGTCCTCGCCGGACCTCCAATAAAGTTATTTCACTCACTGTGTCATGTGCTCGCGGCGTAGATAAGAGCGCCAAGTTTCGCATTTCCAGTTATATCATGCAATTAGTGTGCGCTTCAGCGGTCAAATTCACGAAGCGTTTGGCTAGAATTGATTTTTTTTCAATTGGCTGAACGCCTTGTCTAATTTTATGTCGCCTTTTTGTTATCGATCGACGCCTGTTCTTAAGATCAGTTTTAGCGTACGAGCGTTTTTGGGGGATACGGTCTTGCGATGCGATGCGCTGACATAGAAAGTAGCACTTGTCTGACGTTGTACGGACATCGCAGACACGCAAAGAAGCTTTCTCGTCTGGCCTTATTAATTTTTTAAAGCGCAGCTCTAAGGCACCCATTCCTGCGGCGAGCGTCGGCGTCTTTAGCCTGTTTCACATGCAAGCGAAATGCGCCGCAGAAATCTGTTTCGAGCGGCGGCGGCGGCACCAGCGGCGGCACCAGCGGCGGGAGCGGCGAGGTTCGGGCAAGTTGGAATTTCGTCGCAGCAGCAGAGCGGCAGCACCGCTTCCGAACGGCCCGTCTCGACACGTGACCAGTGGAGGACTAATGCGGGAAAGCCAGCGCATAGGAGGATGTTTATTTACTTGCTACACGTGGTACGGGCAACATGCCAAGAGAGCGTTTCAACGAACTGCTAAGCGTAGGATATGTATCTATAAAATAAAGATTTGAGCGGCAGGGACAAAGCAATGCTCATGTTGGTAGTCGCAAACTACTGAAACTGGCTGAAAGTCCCGTGTCTTTTGCCAGCAACATTGATATTCGCAGCGGCGGAAAATGCGCGGCGGCAATGCATGTGAAACGAAACCTCGCGAAAAGCTTCGCAGCGCCGCGCCGCTGTTCGCTCCGTTCGCTCAATCGCTTGCATGTGAAACAGGCTTTAGGTGTAACCGAGCGAACGAGCACCGCGAAGGATAAAAGAGCGAACGCGGAGCGGCAGCGGCGGATGAAAGACGGCGATTCCGAAGAGATCGCGAGGAGCAAAGCGGAGGAGGAAGTGCAGTGAACCATGAGGCGGAAAGCGGAGGAGGACGGTATGGCGAAAGCGTGAGAAGAAAAGCGTAGCGCCGCGCAAGACGGGGTCTGCGGCGACACTGGCTGCACGATGGCGCCAGAGTAGCTCGCGTCATACATATGGAAACAAAGCGCTACGTGATCGGAGGTCTGTCTGCGGTGGCTACTAAGAATCGCGCCCACGCGTCACCCCCGCGCTGCCTCTCGCGATATCCCGATAACCTAGGCAGCCGCGCCACACTTCGCTCCGTTTGCAATGTGCCGCACGAGACAGACTGCGCGCTCAAGTCAATATATGGCGAAATGAAAACATGTATAGAGCTGTGCTCATATTTCGCATTAGGGAATATCGTCGGTTCACAATTTTTTCGTTTTTGGCAAATGCTCGCTGATTTGTAGCGTGGCTGTATAGGCTTAGTTAAGCGCGCAATATATGACGCCTTTTACGAGATAGAGCACTGCAAGCGAACGCTTAATTCGCTCAGAGTCCAGACTATAGGCTTATCGGCAGCTGCTTCCCATCAACTAGCATAGACGTTGCACACCCCATAGTAGAGGAACCTTCTTGAAGTTCTGAAACCGCTATGCGATCGAGTAGCACGTTTAATTGTAACGCGGCACTGAGAGCGCACTTTGCCTTCCCGCATATTACGCAACTGATTTACAGTAGCATCTGGAGAAGTTAGCGCCGGGTTATACACGAGCTCAATATTTAGTGTTTTTTTTTTTCCCCAGCACGGGCGCCTAAATTCGGACGCGCGGAGCGAACGAAACTGCAGCGTCTAGGTGGCGCTGAAGAAGAAGCAATTATTCACGAGATCCAATTTTCTTGTGGACCATATAGCGAATCACGAAAAATTCTCTAGGCTTGTCCTTCTAAGATTGTCCGCGAACTTATGTGCCAGCTTGAGAATAGAGAGTTTTAGTTGGGCGCCCGCCACAACGGCTCTGCGTACGCAGGAATCCCGCGGAGGCGACAGTGCGCGTGCGAAGTACGCAGGAGCACGCATGGTCTCTTTCGTGCGCCCGTAGCTTTTCAAAAGCTACGTAACGTCCGCTGCGGGCTTTGCGCGACGTTCTAGCGTGTCTACGAGAGCGCATTTTTCGATATGGCTCTTGCCGAAGATATGAATCCGGCTTGTGGTTTACTTTCGTGGCGGCCGATATTCGCTATACACCGTTCCAGAAGGCGGCCTGATATGGCGGCTCTGAGTAGCAAGTTACGGGCTCCAGCGCGTGCGCAAGTCAACAATCCCCGTCTTAACTCTTGCGTCGAGCGCTGCGCACGCAGGTGTTCGCGGACCCCCAACTAAAGCTGTCTAATACGTATTGGTAAGCATTTTTCATTCTTCGTATACTGCGCCGCCACACTTGTTATGATGTGTACACCAGCATGCCAAAAGATAACGGAGAGCTGGCGCGGGGTGCACCATAGCTTCGGCAAGCCGGATGGCCAGCACTCACCATTAGCGTTGCTCGCGTTCTTTTCATTCTCACCGTTTCCTTCTCTCTCTCTGTACGCGATAGAAACAAGTCGCTTTGCGTTTGAATGGCACGCGTCTGGGCTTTTGTGGAGCGTTCTTATCTCGTGGTCGCTGCGTGCCTTACTCTTCTCGTGTCGGGAGGCCTGAGGTCGCGGCGGACGTGCCCGCGCCGCGATATGAACGCGCGCCGGTGCAACAAGAACTCGACGCAGCGAGGCCGGTAGCTCGGTCGGCGGCAGCTGGCATGCTCGATTAACTGGCGGCCTATCCACTCCGCTGGCCGGCCCTCCTTTGCCGCAGTAGGCGTGGTACATAGCGCGGCTAGCCTGCGGAGTCAGAGTTAGTCTACGAAATCAAAAAGGAAATGTCTTGGGATAATTCAAAGGATATAGTGCCCTACACTCCAGGCCATATATCAATGTCTCAAAATGCGAAGTTACATCTGAGAAAATTCGTCGATGAATGCTGCACTGCGTAACTTGCACAAAGAGAAAGAGAGCGGGAACCACTGAGCGTGGTTTGTTAGCAGGTCGCGATATCCATTTAGAAGGAACTGAGGGTGTATTTACTCTGCCTGAGGCGTTAGGTGTTAAAGGTATTCGTGGAAGGGTGAATGAATGGGCAGTCGAGAATGTTTTCGTCTCCACTGCAGTGTCATTGACCTTATAGAATTGGAGAGAGAATTGATGCCGTTAAGGTGAGTGATGGCGTAAACGCGAATGCGTAAAGGTGATGGTCCGCCGCGACTGCAGCACTCCCAAACGTTCCGCGCGCGAACGAACATAGCATTTAGCCGAGTGCGTTGCCGCTGCGTCTGCTTGTCGCTATCGTGAACCGCCGCGAAGGAAGCACAGTGCTGGAGCAAATCGCGCAGGCAATGCCCGCGTCACTGCCCTGTCGCCTTTTAAGCCGCAGCACACCCTGCTGGATGTTATATTCGCTTGTACGCGGAACGTTTGGCAGCGCTGCAATCACGACGCGCAAGCGGGCGTACCACGTGGTATTCTTTTTCTGTATTTCGCGGGCATCTGTAGTAACCGACAACTTTCTAATCGGAAAATTTTTGCCTAACGTCGTTGCTTCCGAAGTTGGTAAATTAATCTTGACTTATGCAATTAAGCAGAATACAAAAAAAAAAAACAGTGTGACTTACTCCATACAATAGTCAGCAAGATGCATTTGGTCGCGTCGTCTCAGAGGGCACCGGCATATTTTTAAAGTCCGGCTAAAGTTAGCTGGGGCACCCTGCACACACCTCGTATTGTCTCGTAATTGTAATCGTAGTGCAAAAAATGTGGATGTCACTGGAAACATCTGCCACTTTCTCTGGAAATGTCTTGACCGAAACGTACCCAATAAGATGAAGAAACATCTCGGAAATAATTTTAAAAATCCGCTCGTTCGTAAGAAGCATTTGCCACTTGATTGCCACCCTCGCTATAAAAGTGTTTTGTGTGATAACTGACAGGTGCTTGTTCTGAAGACTGCACTGTAGTGTATACGAACTGCATTGATACAGGCCCTGTCTCAAAAGCACAGGGCACTCGAAAAGCTATATATCGAATCCGTACCTGAAATCTGCACTTTGGCCTGCTGCGCTTACACAGAACGACAGTATGCAGCACTTTACTAACTTACAACACGCCCCTTCTGCAGGAACCAAAGAGTGCGTGCAGTAAAACGCGTTCGCGGTGTGCGCATCAATCAAAGACAACGACCGGATGTTCTCCGTTGTTCCGTGCGAACAGCCGCCGTCGAAGCCGCGCACATCGTCGGCACACCGACCGCCAAATCGACGCCGTCAGAACCTGACTGATGGATCCGGTCAGCCACGCTCATCTTTCTTTGAATAGATATAGACGTCAAGTCGACCGAGCTCCTTCCGTAAAGCAGTGGCCTCTCTCCGCACGACTGACGGAGCGGCGTATATAGCTATACCACAGAGTCGGCCACACGAGAGTGTCGGCTCCGCCCATACGCAACTTACTGACAGCGTGGCGGCCGCAAGTCGACCGTGAAGTCGCCTTCGTTGCTTTTTTTCCTTCTTTTTTTACGGTGTAGATATACGCGTGGTGCGTAGAAGGAGGGGTGTGAGGCGAACGCCTCTCGTCTGGGGGCTCCGCTTCACCGCGTGGTTCGACCATAGCTCGTCTTCTGTTTTCGAATGGCATACGTAGAGAAGCGGCAGTGCGATGATTGCATCTCGTAGAACGTAGAGCGTCGGAAATGAATTGTGCGGGAAACAATAAATCGTAACCTTAATGTCCGACCGGCCGGGGATAGTGGGAACAATGGCCATGATAAAGCTATTCGCAGGGACGCTTACCAGCTGCCTGATAGGGGCGGCGTTAAAGGAAAAACACTGTGCCAAGCGTAGCGAGGTATCCGGTGCTAAAGAGACGCGCATGCGCATTGCCTATAGATTTCGGAGGCGCTGCAGCTGTGGCTGCCAGGAGCTGCGGCATTGATGCACTGCGCATGGCCTGTACAGAGAGTGCCTATATAATGCCCAAGGTAATGCCACCACCATCCCTACTGCTGCCGATGCCCGCGATCGCAGGTTGCGCGGACAGTATACATTTCGTCTACTCGCACAATGCGGTCGTCTATATTCAAATTAGGATGTAATTACCTGTACATTGGTACGTTGGCACGCGTAGGAGGAAATGCTGAGTAGCGTTAAACACTCAAGTTACGTCTTCGAAGTAGAGAACATGAGGAAACATTTTATGTGGAGCTCCTAATATGCTTTCTTTCGACCAGAAACCGGCGAAAACAAAAATTGCGTGGTACAGCACCGTCTTCCCCCAAATGCCGATGATCTGCGCAATAATCACAGAACAACGGGACAACGAGAGGCTGAACGTTTTTTTTTAACGGACGAATGATGCGTAAGTGCACCGTCCTCGAAAAAAAAGTGATAAAAAAATGGTTCTCATCTTTTTTGTGACTTGCTCATTAATGTGTCAAGTCGGCTTGGCACCATAAATAAAGTAATTATTCATAAATGATAAGCAATCGCCCAGTGGGCAATTCAAGATCTGGAAAATTACACTAACCACCTACGTGCTTGTTATGCTCTTCCTCCTTTCGCGTCACATTACGACTTTATAAGTGCGGCTAGACAGTCGGCCAAAGCACAAAGACGGCGGCGGATGCAACGCTACACAGCGCGACACCGGCGAGCCTACATCGACGTGAAAAGCCAAACGCTCGAAAGAGCGTCTATTTTAGCAGCTCGGTCGGGGCGAGGTAGAAGCGCAATCGCGGACGTTCGAGCGAGAAAAGTGCGCGTACGTCACGACACAGCGGCACAGCCTCGCGCGAACGCCGACAGCCACTTTTCACGCCCACGTAGACGTGTGTACAAGCACGGCTGACCTTGAGCGAGCACGCGGTCACGATGATCAGAGCGACGGCTCGGCGCACCGCGGGGCGTTTGGGGGGGAGAGGGGCGAATCCGCAACGGTCAACGTTTGACCTCTCAATCCTTCACTCACGGCAGGCGTGAAAGCTGCCCCGCACGCTCACTTTTGCGCGTGCGCTGCACTAAGGTCCCCTCAGGGGGGTCTCCGAAGGTGTAACCGAAAACACCGTTCTCTGGTGCGCGTGTGTATAGACTTTTCTTCGGGCGCGCGAAGATTGGAAGCACTTCGGCGGGCAACGTCTACGGAAGTCCACTGAGAGCAAGCGCCAGTCGTTGTGACACTAGTCGCAAGCACGTTCTTTTGTTTAAAGCGAAAGCATTACTGGCCGCGAACTTGCGATTTCGCCGTGACCGTGCTCCGAGGAGGCGCATGACGTCACACCACGTTCCTCGTCGTTGCGTTCGCCTCTGCTCGCTTCGCCAGCTGCGTCGCATGCCTGACAACATGTCGGAGGATTGAAAAGCACAGCTCGCGTGCGCAACAACCACAGCTGAGGTGGCAGTATGGACGGTGACAGTTCTGATAAGCAGGAGAAGGCCTGGAATCGACATCGGAACGAGATGAAGAGGAAACGAATCGCCCAGGAAACAGACGAACAGCGCGCCGAACGACTGGCTAAATTAACGCCGCAACATAGCTAGACAACCAGACTAACCTGTACGTGCAATCAGAATTAACGAAGGCTAATCATGCTATGCCTTAACTTTCACTACGTATATCCTTCCATAGCCGAGCTAAGCCACTGCCACTTCTTTCTTTCTTTTTAACTGCAAATCAGATATCGAGATATGAATGAGATTTTGGTTGTTAATTAATGATGGCAGCGTTTATCGACATCAGAGAAGACGCTTTGGCATTTATCGGACGGACGGACAGATACACGGAGTGACCGACAGGTAGACAGCCTCCCCCCCCCCCATAACCCTAAAATATAATGTGCTCGTCAAAGTTACACGCGTAAATCGTTTAATATTGAGGCTAGGTGATAGTGTGTGTATTTAAGTAGGTTTACCTGATTTAGCCGCGCAATTTGATGGAAATATTGAAAAGCACGTAAGTGGTAACATTGCCCCGAAAAAAAAAAAACAA
This sequence comes from Dermacentor variabilis, assembly GCF_050947875.1. Lineage (NCBI taxonomy): Eukaryota > Metazoa > Arthropoda > Arachnida > Ixodida > Ixodidae > Dermacentor > Dermacentor variabilis. The sequence continues at coordinate 212,562,061 of NC_134569.1, read as the reverse complement.
TGCTGAGCATCGTTACATAGAAATAAACAAATACGTTCCGTAGCGATTTAGCGGCAAATGATAGAGAAATGCGTCAGCATTAAGTCGCACCTATTTGAAGTAACACACACACACACACACACACACGTATATGTATATATATATATATATATATATATATATATATATATATATATATATATATATATATATATATATAAACGAGAAGAGAGGGGGTTAACCGAGGGGCCCGATTTTTATTAGTCATATCATAAGAAGCCGACAAACACTGACACCAAGGACAACATAGGGGAGATTACTTGTGCTTAGTAAATGAAATAAACAAACGATAAATTAATGTAAATTAAAGTGGATGAAAAAAGAACTTGCCGCAGGTGGGAACCTAACCCACAACCTTTTCATCCACTTTAATTTACATTAATTTATCGTCTCTTTATTTCATTTATTATGCACAAGTAATTTCCCCGATGTTGTCCATGGTGTCAGTGTTTGTTGGCTTCTTATGATATGACTATATATATATATATATATATATATATATATATATATATATATATATATATATATATATATATATATATATATATATATTTACGTCTACCACGTGTACGGCTTCCTACGATGCTTATACACTGCACATGCACGTTTTTTACACTATGACACTCCTAATGCGAACGCATAAAAAATAAATAATTTCATTCATTCTGCATTCCCGCGTACTGTGGGAATCAAAACTATCAGAAGCATGTTGCAGGTATGGTATGGTATGAAGAACTTTATTGAGGTCCTGAGGGATCAGTCTGGGACTGATGCGGGCCGCTCCCACGTCGGTACAGAGAGGCCGAGCCCCTCTGCCATCACACGGGCCCTCTGGACAGCCCTGAGTTGGTCCGCTAGCACTTCACTGTGCAGCATTCGCTGCCACCACTGTTCACCTCGAGAACCATCACCGGCCAACGCCAAGCAGCGCCACAGCATGTGTTGTAAATCGAGCAAACCCCCACACTTACTACAATAGACTGAAACCCCGCAGTCCGGATTAATTTTATTCATGATGACCGGGTTAGGGTACGTCCGTGTCTGCAGAAGCCTTAATGTAACCGCCTGCGGCCTACTTAATTTAGGATGTGGCAACGGGAATGCCCTGCGCCCTAAGTAATAGTGCTTGGTGATTTCGTTGTAGGTTAACAGTTGGTCCCTGTACTCAGGAGCGGGAGATCCAGCCCCTTCAGGGAGTACACGGCACACTAATCCTCGTGCCTCCCTGTGCGCCACCTCGTTGAGGTTACGCGGGGCTCCCTCCACTGTCCCCATGTGCGCCGGGAACCAAGTAACGGTATGCGAAGTGATATCCCTACCCTGCAGCAGTCTGTTAGCCGGTTCCGCAACAAGTCCTCTCGAGAAGGCTGTAATCGCAGATCGCGAGTCGCTAAACACCAAAACTCTTCTAGAATCAAGTAGTGCTAGAGCAATAGCCACCTGTTCAGCAACCCCCGGGTCTTTGGTATAAATGGAAGCAGCATTTCTAACGCTCCCTTTGCCATCTACTACCACCACCGAATAAGCATTTTTACCATTAATCCATGCGGCGTCAACAAACGCAGACTCCTCCTCCTGATCCTTTGCCTCTCGCAACAAAGCCCTAGCTCTCGCGACCCGCCTCCCTACATTGTGCACGGGGTGCACATTCCGCGGAAATGGACGAACCATGATATTTGCTCTAAGGTTCACGTTCAACTCGTGTAGAGGCGCCCTATCGTGCGACACAGCCACCGATTCTTCAATTGACTGTAATATATACCTACCCGCTGGTGTACCTAGCAACCGCTCCCTCTGTGCGGTACGTTGAGCCTCAGCGATTTCATCTAAAGTATTATGCAAACCCAGTCGTAACAACATATCGTTTGACGTAGTCATAGGCAGACCAAGCGCAGCCTTGATGGCTTTTCTGATTAATGCTTCCAATTTATTTTTCTCCCCCCTATTCCAATTTAGCATAGCTGCCACATACGAGAAATGACACATAATAAATGCGTGAACTAAGCGCATCGCACCTTCTTCTCCTAAACCCCTATGCCTATTAGAGATCCGTCTTATAAGTCTTATGGCCTCCTCCGTTTTCTTGGTAATACGCTGAATGGTTCTAATGTTCGATCCGTTCGCTTCAAGTACAAAACCCAGGACCCTGATTGCTTCAACTTTGGGTATCACCGACCCTTCCCTAGTATGAATTCTAATGCAAGGCTCAACTTCCGGTACCCAACCCCTCGGCCTACGACCTAGCTTCTTAGATTTGAAGATCAACAACTCCGACTTTTTAGTGGAGCACTTGAGCCCCATGAGACCCAGGTACTCCTCCGTAAGCGTTACCACCTGCTGCAGCCTAGCCTCAAGCTCTCCATCACTACCACCGACACTCCATATAGTAATGTCATCCGCGTAGATAGAATAGCCAATATCCTGGACAGTGTCCAGTCTATTAGCCAACTTCGACATCGCCAGATTGAATAACATAGGCGAGAGTACGGATCCCTGCGGAGTACCACAGCAACCCAATTTAACGACTTCCGATTTTATCTCCCCAAACCTGAGACATGTCTTTCTATCCGTAAGGAAAGCCTTGACAAAATTGAAAAGCCGCTGCCCCATATTCAACTCCGATAGCACCCGTAGAATGAAAGAATGTCGGATTTTATCGAAAGCTTTTTCCACATCAAGTCCAATTAGTGCCTTAGTATCCCTTGTTCGCCGGTCAAGGATCTGATGCTTAATCCTGATCATAGCATCCTGAGTCGAGAGGCCGGGCCGAAATCCTATCATCGAATGCGGAAAGACCCCATTGCCCTCAACATAACGCGTTAGCCTATTTAAAATGGCATGCTCAGCGACTTTTCCCAAACACGACGTCAGGGAAATAGGTCTGAGATTTTCAAGCCCTATGGCCTTGCCCGGTTTGGGTATCAGAACAGTAGTTGCCAGTTTCCACTCTTCCGGGAAAGAGCCTTCCTTCCATAGGCAATTGATCTGCCGCGTAAGGAACTCAATTGACCCATCGTCTAAATTCCGTAGCATTTTATTCGTAATGCCATCCGGCCCTGATGCCGATCGACCATTAAGATTCTGCAGCGCCATCCTGATATCACTTTCAGTAAATTCCGCGTCCATAGCTGCATTTTCGTCTCCACTATATTCCAAAACCCCATCAGGTGTATCGTGCCAGGTCTCCAAAGGAAGGTATCTCTGAGCCAAATCCTTTAGCAACTCCTGCTCCGTGGAGTCCCGACACGCCTGATGGACCAGCTTACCTATCACAGTCCTCTGATTAGACTTAGTGTTTGTCTCATCTAGTAAATGTCTGAGCAAACTCCATGCGCCTCCCCTCTTAATGCGACCATCAATAGAATTGCACACTTCATCCCATTGCTGCTTGCACAGTACCCGACAATGGTCTTCAATTTCCTGATTAACCACTGCTATACGCTTTCTAAGCCTTCTATTTAATCTCTGACCCTTCCATCTCGCTAACATCGACTGCTTTGCTTCCAACAAATGTGCCAGGCGACTATCCATGTGTTCCGTGTCAATATCGGTCTGAACCTCTTTAGTGGACGCCTCAACGTCACTTTTAAGCTGACTAGTCCACTGTTCCAAGGTCAACTCATTTCCTTCATCATCGATTCTCTGCGCTCTTCTTTTCCTAAATGCATCCCAGTCAACCATCCTGAATGTGCGCTCCTTTTTATTAGCCACTGCCAAAGTAATCATAAGTATGTAATGATCGCTACCAAAATCTTTATTAGAATTGGACCAGGACGAATCCACCACCCCTCGAACAAAAGTGAGATCAGGTGTCGAATCTCTACATGTCGACGTGCCACATCTGGTGGGATACGAGGGGTCTGTAATCAGAGTTAAATTCAAGTCTAGTGCCTGCTGCCATAGTCTCTCCCCCTTAATAGTGCTATAAACATACTTCCACACATGATATGGTGCATTGAAGTCCCCTCCAATAAGCAACGGTGCATCCTTAGCCAGATTGGTTGCCTTGGTCAAGAGAGATTTGAAACTCTGCTTCGTGTCCCGGGGGCTACTGTACAGGTTAAGCAGGTAAACGCTCCTCTGACATGACCTTTGCCGACCTAAGATTACTTCCACCATAATATATTCAATCTTGCAATCTGCCATGTGAAGATCATGTCTAATGTATGCCAACCTCCTATTAATGAGAGTAGCGAGTCCTCTGCCCTGTTCATTATCCTTAACTTCCGCTTTGAAATTCGTTAAGGTCACGTTAGACGTCAGTGTTTCCTGTAACATGATAACTTGAGGCTTGACACCATGCGTTCTAACAAACTGCTGCAGAGACGCCTTCTTATGATTGAACCCCCTACAATTCCACTGCCAAATACTAAATGAACTATTTAATAGAGCCATCTTGACCACGGAAATTTGGTGAACTATTTTTGAGCTCAAGTCCACTCGGCGACTTACCCTGCTGGGCTAGCGGCCGAGTGCACTCCCGCTCCATAACAGGGACCACTGTCTCGTTTAGATATATTTCAATTTTGCCTAATCTCTGATCCGTGATATTTTCCCGTTCTTCTATCCGCTCCAGTCTACTAATGATCTGATTTACACTTTCTTGCAATGTCGCCATCATTGCTTTAAGCTCGGAACCGACTTTACCCTGAATCCGGACAGTCGAGGATAAGGCCCTCTTTTTCGGAGCAGGCGTCTCTTCGTCCGCCATGTTCTGTTCTGCGACCTCCACAGACCTTGGTACCTCAACCGAGTCATCATGTTTCCCAGTCTGTCTTAAGCTATCGTTGTTACCGGAAGGTAAGCCGTTCCTAAGTACAGCCATCTCTTTGATAAGCCCGTCAATGGCTGCTTTTAAACTACGATTCTCTCTCTCCAATTGCGCAATCCTATCCCTATCCTTATTACCATCCACATGCTCCTGGCGCTGCTCGGGCGCTCGGCCGACGCTGATGCCACCCTTGACCTTGTCAGCCCAGGTGGTCTGGCTCCCAGCTGCGCCGCCGTCGCCACCAGCTGCAGGAAAGCGCACCCGCGCCTCCATAGAAACGGATCGGCTCCTGGTCGTACGAGTCCCAGAAGATGGCCGCTGCCTCGACCTGGAGCGGCTCCTAGAGCGCGAGCGTCCCTTAGAGCGTTGGCGGGCGCTCACCAGCTGCGCCATCTCGGCTGCCTCTTGTTCCGCCGTTAGCTCCGCCCTGGCTCTCTCCTGTCGTCGAACACGCACGACGTAGGGAAGCTGGTATCGTTGTCTGCATTGTTTATCCGCGGTCAGGTGTCGTCCGCCACAAAGCTTGCAACAAGGCACACAGTTGTGATCCTCTTCAGGGTTCCGAGCCCCGCATCCTCGGCATTCAAAACAATCGGGGGCTGGGCAGACGTCCGCCCGATGTCCAAGCTTGCCACACACATAACATACATCCAACTGCTTTCGATACAGGAAGCACCGTACCAGAGTTGGCCCATATCTGACGAAATTGGGCACCTTTAACCCATCGAAAACAATGATGACTGATCCTGTGTTTTTGATGCGTTTGGCCGCCATAGCCAGCGGATTGCGATCATTAACAATGTTCCGCTCAAGTGTCGCGGGGCCATCCATAATGTCTACATTGCGAATGACCCCCTTACACGTAGTGTGTGGGGCCGTCTCGTACGCACTGACCTCAAAATCCTTGTCTGCCACTCTGATTGACCTGAGTCTCACATATCGTTCAGCGTTGCTCCTTTCTGGCGTACTAGCCACCAAGATATTTTGCATAAAGTTCGGGCAAATAACATCTTCCCGAATCTGTTCAATACCGAGGCCTGCCGCCTCTACGATTGCCTTGCCCACCGCTGTAGAGCTAACTTTCTCCAAATTCAGTCCACCCCGTGGGCGAATGACTATTTTGATGTGTTCTTGTGGCATCGGTGGCATGCGCGACGCCTTCACAATGCGATTCTTGATTGCCGAGCCTCCGCGCCGTTCACCTGCGCCCCGTCGTTCAGGCATCTCACTTGGCGAACCGCCATCACCTAATCCATGCCTCGTCGTAGTTCTAGATTTTCGGTTGGACACTGTCCGCCATCCCAGGTCTTCAGTAAAGTCCTCCGCCGGGAGCACTTCCCCTTCAGCGTGCATTGCTGCCATGCCGCGCTAGGTCTACCAGACGCTAGCTCTCGGCCAGCGTGGCGTGAGCACAAAAGTTCCAATGAAGTCCAAAAAAGGGGTGGCCCACCTCAAAATCAGGTATCCGCTGAATCTTCTCTTCTTCACGGATCCGATGATAACAAATTTACACCACTAGGTGACCAAAAAAGGCTCGGAAGCTTCGAAAAAGACGGACCCATAAAAGCCCACAAGCCTCCTTCGAACTTCGTCGTCGTCTTTATACCCCCACCGTGTGATGGGAATTGAACTATGGCATGTTGCAGGGGCCATAGTTCAATTCCCATCACACGGTGGGGGTATAAACACGTTTATTCAAAAGTGACCTTAGGTTGTTCTTTCAGATGCATCTCCGAAAACATAGAATCCACACCAGAAACCACAATGAAGGAGAGGAGAGAGTCTTGGTGAGTACTATGACACCCATCGGAGGCCGTCCTGACCTCTAGGCGAGATGTGCGGTCGAGGAAGCTAGGGACAAAGTATATATCTATTGTAGAGTCAAGAACCAACCTACCGTCAAGTGCCTAGGGTTGCCAACCATCCCAAATTTAGCGAGAGAGTCCCGAATTTGGAGTAAATGTGACGAGTCCCGACTTCACTTCAGTTGAAAGGTACCAAACGTTCCCACTTTTCCTCTTTTTCTAATGAATAACACTCAGTTAACCAGATTACCATTTCATAATGCCTGAAAGCTCGGTTGTGCACTCTTCTCTTTGCCTTCTGTTGCATTGTCAGAAACATAAAGGCGATTTTATTTTGGTTGTGGTTTTGTTCTGTTAAGACCCTAACTATTCACAGTACCTCTGTGTTTAGTTAGCCGTGTCAGCCAGACAAGCACTGCACCTTTCTTGTAACATCGCTGCATGCTAAATATGAAAAAAAAAATTAATTGTTGCACTTACAGATCCGCGGCTCTTGGCCCTGACAGGGTCGGTTGTTGACGTCTAACCAAACGTAACCGAACGTTTTCGTCATTGTACCACGTTCGAGAACGGTAAAGGTAATATTTGGATCCGACTGCTGGTACGATCTGTTGGGAACTCGGCGCTGACGCCCGTGGTTGTACCTGGGTCGCAAGCCCCAAGGGTAGCGTTGGCCTGGCGGCCTGGGGTACAACTGCAAGCATCCGAAGGTCCCGGCAAAGCATGAGTCGACAGGTAACAACAAAACAACTTGTTTATTTTAACATCGCAAAGAGTTGGCGGTCAGGTTTGACCGAAGTAGAGAGACGGGAGAGCACTTCACTCAACGGAAGAAATCGGAGCCCTCCTCTGGCGTCCGGGGGCAGCTGTTTTTATACTCTCGCAGTTGAGGGCAAGAAGGAACCCCTCAAAAGACGAGCACGTGAATGTACAATGGGCTAATGGTGACGCACACTGTCGTAGCGATGCCGTAGCACCATGTCGTGGCGCTGCGCACGATCTCGTAGCACCTGGTCGTGGCGCTGCGCAGCACACTGTCGTGGCGCTGCGCAGCATACTGTCGTGGCGCTGCGCAGCACACTGTCGTGGCGCTGCCGGTCGGACACAATGACTGTAACGAGAAGATGGTCCCTGCTTTGGCATCGCCTGTTTCGGGCACAATGACTGGAACGAGATCCCTGCTTTGGCATCGCCTGTTTCGGGCCCAATAACTGGAAGGAGATCCCTGCTTTGGCCTCGCCTGTTTCGGGCACAATGACTGGAACGAAATCCCTAGGCGGTCGCATCGCCGCAGACGCGCCTGGAAACACCTGGCGATGAGTGTTGCGGTGACGACGATCGGGCCAAAATGTCCGCCGCCCCGCCGCCGTCGCGCCGGCAAAACCACGTGTCGCAGGCGAAACGCAACAGACCGCCCCGCCGGGGAAAGGAGATCCCGATGGACAGGGGACTGCATCCGCTGTCCGGAGGGATGTCGCTCGATGATGCTCATAGCCGAAGTCGGGCGTCCCTTGACGTTTCTTGAGCGCAGCGCACAGAGAAGGCCTCGTTCTCTCGTTCAGGTTCGCACGGGACACTGCAAAGTGACTTCGGGAGAGTTCACATTTTTGTTCTCGTTCCCGGCAAGCGTTAGAACTACGCTGAAAACTCAACCGCTCAGTCAGCAAGCACGGCACAACCCTCACTAAGCCCTGCCAGGCTCTTTCCCCTTTTTATACCACTGCCTAGTTCCTTACAGTAGTCTAGCATCACTCAGAACGCGTCCACAAATTGAAAAATTGCACTAGAAAGCATATCATCACTTTGAAACACTAAACAAAAGCAATATGTTAAAAAAAATCCTGCCTCAGGAAGAAAAACATCAGCAACAAACAATTTTGAGGCTGATTCCTACGTTAGGGGCTTCGACTTAAGCCATCGGCGTTACCGTTGAGACTCCCCTTTTTGTAACGCACCTCAAAGGAATATTGTTGTAAAGCGAGGCTCCAGCGCAGGAGGCGGCCATTTTTGGGAGAGATGGTCTGCAGCCATTGGAGAGGGCAGTGATCCGTCTCAATGATAAACCTCGAGCCGGCTAGATAGCATGACAATTTCTGAACGGCCCACACGAGACATGCACACTCTTTCTCGGTGGCGCTATACGCCTGCTCACGACTGGTCAGCTTACGACTAGCATACAGGACGGGGTGTTCTACTTCTCCATTTTCCCGTTGGCACAGTACAACGCCCATACCTCGCTCACTAGCATCGCACTGAACAATGAACCCTTTTGTATAGTCTGGCGATCGTAGCACAGGCTGGCTTGTTAGGGCACTCTTTAGGGCGCTAAAAGCTCTTTCCTTGGTCTCGTCCCAGACGACTGTTTGAGGCTCTGTCTTTCTTAGAGCATCCGTCAGGGGAGCCGCGATATCAGAGTACCTAGGGATGTACCTCTGATAGTAGCCGGCGACACCTAAGAACGACCGAATATCGGTCTTTGTGCGCGGTTGCGGAAAGTCTCGCACAGCGGCCACTTTTATTTCAGAGGGGCGGCGACGACCCTGACCAATCACGTGACCGAGGTAGACAACCTCGGCCTGTGCTAACTGGCACTTAGGAGCCTTTACTGTCAAGCCTGCTTCGCGCAGGCGGGTTAGCACTGCCCGCAAGTGTGTCATATGCTCAGACCAGGATGCGGAGAATATCGCTACGTCGTCTAGATACGGTAAAGCGAATTCTTGCTGTCCCCGCAACACTTTATCCATGAGACTTGAAAAACAGTATGGCGCGTTCTTCAAACCAAAACTCAACACTTTAGGACGGAATGTTCCCATTGGTGAAATGAACGCCGCATACCTACTAGCCTCTTCTGTAAGTGGAACCTGCCAGTAACCCCTGACAAGATCTAGGGTGGAAATAAACTGAGCGCTACTAACTTTCTCAAGGCGCTCCTCGATGTTAGGGATCGGATAAATTTGATCCTTAGTGATGGAATTAAGCCTGCGGTAGTCGACGCAAGGACGAGGTTCCTTGCCCGGTACCTCAACTAAAATCAAAGGGGAGGTATAATCACTCTCACCTGCCTCAATAACACCGAGCTGTAGCATTTTCTTTACCTCAGCCTCCATAATATCGCTCTGGCGGGGTGACACCCGATACGCCTTGGATCGTACTGGCTCTGTGGAGGTAAGTTCTATATCATGAGTAAGTACAGAAGTCCTACCAGGCCTCTCAGAGAACAGACCTTGAAACTCTTGTAATAGCTGGTGTAGTTCGGTTTTCTGCTCAGGCGACAGCGGTGCTTTACTGATAAGGTCACTAATGACTTGACCGGTGTCTTCCCTGTTCGTCACTGAGCCTAGTCCCGGAAGCTCGACCGGAAGCTCTTCAGGAACGTTTACCATCATGCACACCACTGCTTCCCTTTGTCTATAAGGTTTGAGCAGATTACAGTGGTAAACTTGCTGTGCTTTCCGCTTTCCTGGCAGACTTACCACGTAGTTAACGTCCGACAGTTTCTGAACAATTCGCGCTGGGCCCTCCCACTGCACGTCTAGTTTGTTGTTTAGCGATGTGCGCAATATCATGACCTCATCGCCAACCTCAAAACGACGGGCCCTGGCTGTCCGATCATAATAAACCTTGGCCCTCTGCTGGGCCTTTGTCATTGCTTCACCTGACAACTCCTGTGCCCTTCTTAAGCGTTCGAGGAGCTTAAGCACGTACTCCACCACGACTGGGTCGTCGCCCCTACCTTCCCATGATTCTCGAAGCATGCGAAGCGGAGATCGAAGCGAGCGACCGTACACCAGTTCAGCTGGCGAAAACCCCGTAGCCGCATGCGGCGCGGTCCTTAAAGCAAACATCACCCCAGGCAGACACAGCTCCCAGTCAGTTTGATGTTCAAAACACAAGGCTCTCAACACGCGCTTCATGACGGAGTGGAGCTTCTCAACGGAATTCGACTGTGGGTGGTACACTGAGCTGTGTAGCAGCTTTACCCCACACCTTTCGAGAAAAGTTGTCGTCAAAGCGCTAGTAAACACTGTGCCCTGATCTGATTGAATTTCTGCAGGAAAACCAACTCGCGCAAATATGGACAGTAGTGCATTAACTATCTCAACTGAGCTGAGTTCTTTAAGCGGCACTGCTTCAGGGAACTTTGTCGCTGGGCAGATCACAGTCAAAATGTGTCTGTACCCCGTGGCTGTTACCGGCAGAGGTCCCACTGTATCAATAACGAGCCGTCTAAAAGGCTCCGTAATGATAGGTACCAATTTCAACGGCGCCCTCGATTTGTCCCCTGGTTTGCCCACCCGCTGACAAGTGTCACATGTCCTCACGAAATGGTCTGCGTCCCGAAAACACCCTGGCCAATAGTACTCTTGCAAGAGACGGTCCTTAGTTTTCTTAACTCCTAGGTGTCCGGACCACGAACCCCCATGTGACAAGCGCAACAGATCCTGACGATAGCATTGAGGCACGACCAGCTGATCGAACTCCACTCCTCGGCGGTCTAGATACTTCCGGTACAGGACTCCACCTCTTTCCACAAAACGCGCAGTTTTCCTGGCGATACCTTCTTTGACATTGCAGCGCACGTTTTCCAGGCTGCCATCCTTTTTTTGCTCGGCTATCAAAGCCGTCCGGCTGACTTTTAGCAACCTATCAAGTCCGTCTGACGTAGGCGCGATGAGCAAATCAGTAGATAGCTCTTCTAACTTTCCCGCGTCGGGATTTTCCTCTCCAGTATCTGGCGCCTTCAACGCTACAGACTCAATTCTATTCTGTTCGGGCGTGCTCTGAATATCAGCTTGCTGCGCCTCTGACCCTTTTTCGTTGTTTGATAACGTCGGCCCCGCAACTACCGCCTTTGCAGCGAGCTCCCGAACCTTCGATCTGGTTAAGGCCTGAACACTAGCTTCACCAAACAAAAGCCCCTTCTCGCGCAGGAGGTGATCGGACCTGTTTGAAAATAGGTACGGGTACTGGGGTGGCAGCATAGATGACACTGCCGCCTCTGTCTCAAGCGCTCCGAAAGGTCCTTCAATAAGCACCTTTGCTACTGGCAGACACACGCTATGAGCTTCCACGGCTTGCTTGATCCACGCGCACTCGCCCGTGAACATATGGGGTTCTACGTAAGACGGGTGAACTACATCCATCGTAGCTGCGGAATCGCGAAGCACTCGGCACTCTTTCCCGTTTACGAGGAGGTCTCGCATGTAAGGCTCGAGAAGCTTCATGTTCTCGTCCGTGCTGCCTATTGAAAAAAACACAACTTTTGGTGTTGTTTCCGGACACTGCGCCGAAAAGTGACCCGGCTTCTGGCACGTATAACACAAGCGCGCTCGCCTCATCTCGAACCGCTTTCTGCGTTTGGCTGCCGCCGTCTCTTTACGTTTGGTCGGACTGCTTTCGCTCGCATCCGCACTACGCGTGTCCCCCTTTGCTCTCATGGGTGTGAACTTCGGCCTCTCAAACTTCGAGCCAAATTCACCCTTTTGACCGTCCTTAGCTCCGCGAGCTCGACGCGTCACAAACTCCTCGGCTAGCTCAGCGGCTTTAGCCACCGTACAAACGTCTGGCCTATCCAAGACCCAGTATCGCACGTTCTCCGGTAACCGACTATAAAACTGTTCTAGCCCGAAACACTGCAGAACTTTATCGTGGTCACCAAACGCTTTCTCTTCTTTGAGCCACTCCTGCATGTTCGACATAAGCCTATACGCAAACTCTGTATATGACTCACTTTTGCCTTTCTCATTTTCCCGAAACTTCCGACGGAACGCTTCCGCAGACAGCCGGTACTTTTTTAGCAGACTCGATTTTACTTTGTCGAAATCCTCTGCTTCCTCTCTATCCAAGCGAGCGACTACGTCGGCCGCCTCGCCGGGTAACAAAGTGAGCAAGCGCTGTGGCCACGTTTCCCGAGAGAACCCCTGCTTCTCGCACGTTCGCTCAAAGTTAACCAGGAACAAACCAATGTCCTCTCCAAGCTTAAACGGCCGCATCAGGTCAGTCATTTTGAACAATACGCGTTCTCCTGCACCGTGTGCCTGACTTCCATTACGAGCGCGTTCCATCTCTACCTCGAGACGCTTCATTTCCAAAGCGTGTTCGCGCTCTTCTTTTTCTTTCTGCTCTTTAAGTTCGCGCTCCTGTCTTTTTGACCTCTCCTCAATAGTCTCAAGGCATTCCGACAGCTCGTCATCCTCAGCCTCTAACTCAAGAATAGCCGTTATCAGTTCCGGTTTTCTTAGTTTGTCTGAGACATCCAGACCCAACTCTCTTGCAAGCTCCAACAATTTCGGTTTGCGCAACGACTTCAAATCCATGGCTGCTCTGAATGCTGCTTTTTCTACTGCTTACTATTGTCTTGCCGCAAACTAACCCGGCAGCAACGACAACCACAATTACCAGCTCTGTTTCTGACACTAACAAAAAGCCTGGCAAAGCTCAGTAGAAGAAAGTCCCGCACTCACCAAACCTCGCAGGCAGGAATTCCGCGCAGTCGTTCCGCTGCAGGCAACCAGTCGTCACACAGGGCTCGTTGCACTGCTCCCGGATCGACGTTGAGCTGCTCAGCATACAGTCAACTGCATCTCTTTGCTGCTGGCCTCCGTTGTCGCGATCTCGCCGCTGGCAGACCGTTGTTTGAAGTCGTAGGCGATCTCACCGCTGGCAACCAGATATTTGGCTCCGACTGCTGGTACGATCTGTTGGGAACTCGGCGCTGACGCCCGTGGTTGTACCTGGGTCGCAAGCCCCAAGGGTAGCGTTGGCCTGGCGGCCTGGGGTACAACTGCAAGCATCCGAAGGTCCCGGCAAAGCATGAGTCGACAGGTAACAACAAAACAACTTGTTTATTTTAACATCGCAAAGAGTTGGCGGTCAGGTTTGACCGAAGTAGAGAGACGGGAGAGCACTTCACTCAACGGAAGAAATCGGAGCCCTCCTCTGGCGTCCGGGGGCAGCTGTTTTTATACTCTCGCAGTTGAGGGCAAGAAGGAACCCCTCAAAAGACGAGCACGTGAATGTACAATGGGCTAATGGTGACGCACACTGTCGTAGCGATGCCGTAGCACCATGTCGTGGCGCTGCGCACGATCTCGTAGCACCTGGTCGTGGCGCTGCGCAGCACACTGTCGTGGCGCTGCCGGTCGGACACAATGACTGTAACGAGAAGATGGTCCCTGCTTTGGCATCGCCTGTTTCGGGCACAATGACTGGAACGAGATCCCTGCTTTGGCATCGCCTGTTTCGGGCCCAATAACTGGAAGGAGATCCCTGCTTTGGCCTCGCCTGTTTCGGGCACAATGACTGGAACGAAATCCCTAGGCGGTCGCATCGCCGCAGACGCGCCTGGAAACACCTGGCGATGAGTGTTGCGGTGACGACGATCGGGCCAAAATGTCCGCCGCCCCGCCGCCGTCGCGCCGGCAAAACCACGTGTCGCAGGCGAAACGCAACAGTAAGGAAAAGCGCCAGAGAGAATCGTACGTCAACCCCGTGAGCCGCACATCCACAACGTTCTTTCTATTGCGCATACATACGCAGTGCTTTCCTGACATCTCCGAGCGAGTCTCCAATCGCCCGAGCGAAAAGAGGTGGCGAGGCTTTAAGTTTAAATGCGTGGTTGGGTCGACCTACAAGAATACTCTCGCTTTTTCGCGCCACCGTTGAGACGCTAAATATGCCGGGACGTCTACCTTATCTCTTTGTTCGCCGTCTCTTCGTTTCTTAATCGCTCGCTTGCATACATCCACTTGCTTGCACGTTTGCGGAAATTCTCCCCAAGAACGTGAAAGAAAAAAAAAATTGGAATATGGCGTCTCTCAAGTTCCCACTTCCTTGGTTCTATAGGTGCTCGCGAACTCGTTTTCTTCGCGTCAAAACAGGAGCGAAAAAAACACCAAGCGAGGAAAAAATAAAAGGAGATGAAGAAGAAAAAAGCAGAAGAAGAGAGTATCATCAAAAGCAGAGTGGCTAAACGATGGCTCTTTTTTTGCCCGAAACAAACTGGGTGCCTGTTGAGGATGTCACGGAAAGCGGTAGCAACGCATCTATGTACTCCTCACTCACTGCTTGGCTTTTCGTGCTCCTGAAGTGCGCTTCCTAGTTCGCGCGCTTTCCTCCCGCACTTTGATAAGTGCCCGAGTTTTATGGGAGCTCGTGGGGGCAATCTGTCACTAAACCGAGACTCGCTGCGAAAGCTTTGATCGTCGTCGTTGAAAGCTTCCTGTCGCGCTCGTCGTTTTGGTTTCGTCGAGTCGCTCGTACCCCTTCTTAGCTCGGTGGATTTGCACAGGCAAAGGTCTCCTATAACGGAACGATGTCGAAAACGAGTTGAGCGGGGGACCGCTCGATGCCGTGAATATTAACCAGCAGACCACTCGGCACATTCGATGGAATGCGAAGGGATCGCCCAGTGAGACCCGTAGGTAACGTACACCTTCCAGAAGCGCTTGGATTCACAGTGGACGGAAGTATGAACCGGCCAGCAGTCGAGATATGCAATACGCGTTTAGAGCATTAGTAGAAAAAAAAAAGCAGGGAAGAGACTGATACGACCAGCTCCGTTACAGGCATAGGTAGCGGTACAAGATAGATAAAGTAGTTCTGAGGAAGTGAAAAAAGGATTAACGAAAGAGACGTATACCAAAATGCCAGAATGAAAAGTATGTATAGCATATTTCATTAGCTCAAGTAGGCTAGCTGACTATTTGTCACCGACCCATTTCACAGAGGATGCTAATAAATCATCATCATCAGCAGCAGCATCATCATCGTCATCATCACTGCGACAGCGGCGGCACCGCCCGTGCAGGGGAAAGAGAAAAAAGAAGAATCATAAAGCTCGCTTTCGCACATCCGCGGCTGCACGGTATCGATGAAGTAAACACTTCTTGCGTATGGAATGGACTCGAGTTGCGCTGCGTACGTATGTGCATGCTGCCTCTGAAACCACGATGCGTTGAAGGCGTCCGTCGTACCCGCAAGTAGTCAGCAAGTGCGCGCGCGCGTGTACTCGTGTTTAATTTCTTTATGCAGATCTGCTGCAGTGTTTTGTCCTTTATCCACATGCCTCAAGAAGCAGAATAGAACATACTTAAAACATTTCTCGCACAATAGCCAGCGCGTGGAGACGCTTGGCGGGTTTCCCGAACGCCGGCCGTTTACCGTCGGATCTCAGCTCGTGCGTGTACATCGTCCACATGCGACGCCTGCAGCACACATGGCGGCGCTCTTCCTCGCGCCAGCGTTAGACGTTTCGTAGCTGACCAGGCGCTGCTACTGTATATCCAGCAGGAGTTGCCTTAAGTGCTGCGTCACATCAAGATGTCGCACCCGCATGTATACTTCGAACACCATGCATCCTAGGAGTCCGAGCACAACGCTGAAACTTGCTATAGCGGTCAATGCTTCGCCATTCGGGCGAAACTCCCAATTTCTTTTTGGTAATATTGTAAATTAATGACAGTAAATTTTCCGCGGTACCGGACATAATAGTCGCATACGGTTCTGGGTCACCGTATGCAGCGGTTAAGGGAAATGTGGACGACGAGAAGCAACTAGCTGTTATTTCTCGATACGCAGCGAACGTACGGCTCTTAAGGGACGACGTTGGTTAACCGTGAATAATGCAGCTGTTCGCATCGCTATGCGTCCATTCGACAGCGTGATGCTTTGCAGCACCGCGCCGCTTCACGACATCAGGATGACGTCTCGACCCTCCTTCACAAACCTTGACCTAAGCAAACATGAAGTGAATATGACGGTATGGCTCGCACGGCCCGCTTAAACCATCGGCACGGTTTACTTTCTTGGCCTCTTCTATAGTTGTGTTTCATTACATTGGTTTGCTCCCAGCGAGCAGCAGTGTTTTTATATGCATAAAGAAAAGCTTAAGGCAACACAGTTTAAAAGGATAAGGAGGCGCAACCAACAACATTGATTCAATTTCGTTTGTGAGTTCGAGTAACCGAGCCAGTGGATCCAATCAATGTTACGAGTAGGCGTCTGGTATCCCAGTGTTTGGCGCAGTAGGGGGTAGTTACAAGCAACATGAAGAAGGGGGGCAGTCATGTATCGCACCGCAAGTTCGCACACCAGTGCATGCATGCCGTACGAAAACTGCGACCGCGCTACACCGTGTGCATAAATATCGTCAGTGAGGGCTGTCGAACGCTATAGGCAAACTCTTTCCTTGTGCCTAGAGCCCCAGTAGTGCATACGTTCGTGAACCCGACTTGTATAAGTGCTCGGAGCAGAATGTGTTGCGCTACGGGATCAAATCTCGGGCGTACATTAAATAGGATGCGTGAACGGGCGTACTCTTCAGAGGGGGCACGAACTCTTCATACGGGTCTCAAAGAAACGAAACGTGCAACGATACTCCTAAAAGTGCGGCGAACGGCGCGTGATCGGGACATGCGGACGCACACAACCTACCACCGCCTCGTATAATGCTGTGGACTGCAGCGCAGCTACCGCGCCGTCATCGTCGACAATAGCAGCGTATAGTGCACAGTACTCTCTGGAAGCGAATAAGGCAGGTGACAGGAGAACGGGGCAGTGCGGAAAGCGAGCGTCTGCGTACAGGACGGCGCGAACGGCAAACTCCCGCGCTAAGCCTGTTCTCCGTGCCAGTCTGTGCAGGCTCTCGCTCACCTTTGTTTGACCCCGCTACGCGTGAAATGTAAGGTCGATCGCCCTTGTCGTCGGGCCCTGCACGCACGCCTTGTAACCGAACGCGTCCCACGGCGATAGAAGCCAAAAGGTGACAGCAAGGCTTATCGATTCACGCTCTAAACCAGTACTGCAGGATGCGTATAGGTTTAGGTCGAGAAACACAGCTGCACGTATACACGGATGAAGTGGCAAGGGTGACGATACTATGTGCGATGAAAACTCCGCGCCCAGCAATGGATGTCATCGCCTCTCTGTACGTGCATGGCAAGGTACGAACGAGATGTCTCCGTACCCCGCGCGGCCCAGACTTTCAACAGGGTCAGTGAGGTGCACCGTATACAATTACACGTCGACGCGGAAGCTTCGTGAATCACACAGCGGCTCGGCAAGAAAACGAACACGGCGTCCGTGGAGGGTTGGAGAGGTCGTGACCCGTTGCCGGCCTGCTGCGATAAGGTGTCAAGTTCGCCTCGGAGAGGTCGACGCATCCCCGCTGGCCGCTTCGTCGGGGCGGTGCCGTGCGACCCCGCGCCTGGATCGCGCGAATACCCTCTGCTCGATCACCGGAACACACACAGTGCGACGCATTGTCCTCGGTGCGGCACAAAGTAGGTGAAGATCGCCGCGCCACGCCCCTTTGTCCTGCTAGCCCTTCTTGTCGCCGAAAGATCGCGTGAAGTGAGTGTCTCGCACTTACAACAGCGCGCTTGCTGTTTTAGCTGTGTTGATTGTAAGTTAATTTACTACACTGCGCCAGTACGTTGCTGCGCGTCCGTTTTGTATCCTATATCACTCGGCAAAGCGTTTTATAGCGTCCGCGCCAAGAGAAAAGTGCCACGTACGGTGTTACCGTGTCTGTGTCGTTGGTACCGACAGAAACATGCTTCCTTTCTCCGCCAGGCTAACTGGACGGACGTGTCATCCAAGTCAAGGGGCTTCGCCATAACGCTATACATGAAAGTTTAAATGGTTGGCAGCACGAGGTGACTCTGGTAGATGGCTGATACCCGACGCTATAGTCGCCCGCGCTACAATAAATATAACCTTGGTGCATACCTTCGGTTCATGTTGCGAGGAAGAGAACGAGCAAGTGATGGCATTTATAATGTGGCTGCCACATTTGGTTCGCAATACTTCGGCACTTTCAAGATTACCGAGTGCAAAACGTCAGCAAGTAGGAAAGGAGGAAAGGACGGTACGTTAAATCACTTCAGGAATGGCTATGATCTGAAGATCAGTCTTGATTTGAGAAATATGTTAGTACTCCCTCGCCAGAAGCGACGACGCTATGTGATAGAACGGCCTAGATTTGACGTGAAAGTGTTGACTTCTGAGAAATCATGAAAACTATAACGTACATGTGGTCGAGATTCCTGAGAGTGTTCTGAAGCTTGCTTGCGTCGCCCTTTTGGTCTTTTTTTTTCCTATCAAGATTTAGTTAGAAGCGTTTTGCTGACGCAGCATAATGCGGTCCCCTGATATCGTATGAAGCTCTGGGCGAGGGGTAAATACCTGAAGTGAGAGACAGCGAAATAAGAAAATGCCGCGGTACAATTTTCAGTCTAGTACATATGATTCAATTCTACGTTGCCTTATATCCCCGCCACAAGCACAATTTCAAAGACGTCTGAAACGAACCACAGCTGAAACCCCAAGAATTATGTGGGCTCTGTCGCGCGAGTTCGCGGAATATAGTCATAAGAGTTTGTGGATCTCAATAATAGTTCGCTTATTTCGCTGGTCATGGGCATATAACAGGCTTTCACCTGCGTATGTAGATTAAGACAAAGACATTATTACGAGTGGCGCGAATGCAAGTAATCATGCATGCAGTGAGTGCAGAAACGAGTTATACGATAAATCGAGTTAACGCTCATGTATGAGTGGGTGAAGGGGGGCTGTTTAGCCACCGCTATCTTTAATTGCTGATTACAGAGAACATACTAGCGGGACTATAAGCTCGAGAGGCGCGGAGTGATAAGGGTACTTATTGAAAAGTGAACGGTTTCAATACCTCTAGGACATATCATTCCGTGGAGCAAAAATTTATTCCGCGACTTCACTCGGACACAATGCGTTCTTATGCGACAGCTTTAAACACGCCTGCAACGCCGCCGCAACCGTCGCACCAGCTCTGGAGCGTGATGCCGGCGCATTGCGGCGTAAGCGAGGTTTCACGTGTCCAAATGCGGCGGGTCGAGCATAGTGGAAGTGGGTCGCGTTGACACCGCGTCTCGATTGCGTACAAAGCTGAGCAATCTCGCGCCGCCGCCACTCGTGCACGTACCGAGGACAAAGGAGCGCCGTCCCGTTAACGCCGACTCTCCTCCGCAAATTCGGCAGCGCCCGGCGACACGTAGGGATATGTAGGGCAACGATTTCCATCCCGGCACGTATATACGCTTAATCTCCGCTCGAAAACTATACACGCGACGAAGGCTTGTCTCTCGGGTTAACCTCAAAAGCATCAACGCCGAGACCTAAATAAGCTCGAGAGGCGGCGCGGAGTCGGCAAACAGAACGCACCGTGACGCTTTGCGAAAGAAGTGCCTGGCATCGCGGCCGGCGGCGCATTCGGTTCCACGCACGCGTATGACGCGACCGACTCGGCGACTACTGGCAAGAGCGTCTGTTTGCTTACACACCGAACCGTAACGCCTGCCGTTGACCTTGATCAGCGCGATCTGAATGTCTGCGGAGAGAGAACGGTACGCGTACGTCCCGCGCGCGTACGCTTCATTGTGGTCGCAGAAGTGTGGCAGGTGGCGCTGCGCAGATCATCCCTCCCTCGAGAAGGTACGTAAAAGAGAGAAACCGTTACGGGAGGGGGGGGGGGGGGCGCCAGACGTTTTGCAGAAAGTGTGCGGAACGACCAACGCACGGTGGCACTATTCGCCAGCGCCTCTGGTGTGCCCCTCTCGCCCATGACGTCACTGTATTCAATTCCTAATAGCGCACGCTTTTGCGGCAGCCATCTCGCAAGGGAGGCGAGATGGAGCACGCTGGCGCGTATCTGCAGGACCCCCTTTGAATCCATCAGTTGTCATTACGGAGCGGAGAAAAAGCAGAGACCCACAAAAGCGCGCGCGACTGCTTTCCCCCGCGGTTATACATCACCGCTTTGCCCATCTGCGCCCACTGTCGCACGCTTTCGATGTCGCGTGGCTCCTCGGCGCTCGCGTGTATAATGATCGTGCTGACCGTGACGGCCTTGCAGCTAAGCTTCGGGGACGAGGTTGGCGCGGACATGCGGGACACATCGGGGTCTCTGGACGTGGGAAAGTACATAGCGTCACCTCACGCGAAGTCACGTGCTCTAAGAGGTGGTTCCGAAAAATCTGTTTTCACCAACTCGGACTTCTCCCTTTCCCCCGCACCGCTTTCTTCACAGTGCAGAACAACACTCGGCAAGCCTGTCGCTACACGCAGGAGCGCCTTTTCTTCCATGCTCAATGAAGTGCTTCACACGCGAATCGTACGTTTCACAGCTTAAAAATAGAAACGTCGTTATAGTGAAGTCGTCATGGCCTGAAAAAGAATTTTACTGTGCGAGTACGTTCGCTGTATGAGTACCTACAATATAACGGGCGCTCGTAATATTAGTCAGTTATGCACGTCAGGAAACCTTTCGTGAGCACAGTTGCCTATAGATGACGTTCAAAGAATCTAGAACTTGCAAAATTGTGGTGCTTTGCTTCGATAGTATTGGTTATGATATTCTGAAGTAACTTTATCTGCATATTGTGCTTTCTTTTTCTTCAAAGCTGTCTCAAACAATGCATTATATGTACATATAGTCATCCCGCCGAGCTTGTCGTGCGCTTTAGTGCGCCTTTAGTTTCATTCATAGCGCTGGTAAACAATTCATGGTTGTTCGGCCATCTAACTAATATCATCTGTTTACTGGAAATGGACGGAGTGCACATTTCGTCGTACGTGACATTCTATTACAACACGCCGATCTGGTAGGAATATCGATTGGCTTAACAGGTACTTACTCTCTCCCTTTCTGCCTCTTTCTGTTTCCCTACCCCCCGCCCCCAGTGTAGGGTAGCAAACCAGATGCTGTTCTGGTTGACCTCCCTGCCTTTCCTGCCCTTGTTTTCTCTCTCTCTCTTAACAGGCAGCCGTGTTTCACAGAACGCTCACGTTTACTAGAGTGAAATCAATTTTACGATTGTTCACTGAACAGCGCCGAAGTTGAATCTCGCAGGAAATAAATTAAAGAAGAAAAACAATAAAATAAAACGAATGTGCTTAGTAGTTGTCGAAGCACACGCCGCCCACCTGACTGAAGGTGCAAAGTCAGTGTGTACATAAAATCGCTGGGGACAGAAGTCAATTTAGCGTATACCGAGAAGCGATATTACGCCAGAGGAATACGCTCGCGCTTCGTTTGGTCTTGGCCTTTTCTATGTCAATTAGCTTCGCGTGCCTGAGTCCTTCAGTGCCATAAGCAGCATGCTTCAGCGTGAAGGTAAAAATTATAGTTCTTGGGTTACCTGTGTGAGGCTGCTGCTGCATGCGTTTTTGCAAGGCTTAATTCCACACTGTGCGGCCACGTGCCAGCAGTGTGGTCACAGTGCACGGGCTTGCTAATGAAAAACTGAGTACGAGTTGCATGTTAGGTTCGTGCAGGACGTTGTTCCGCGTGAGTCTGATGAAGCTGGCGTTGCCCCTCGAGATGCATATTTTAAGTGTGCACAAACTCGTTTCAGAGATATTAACGAGCTCACTATGTTCAAACTGAGAACTGCCTTGCCGTTCTCATGTCCATATACGTTGTGCTGACTAGTGCTTCATACATACGTGTAATCCGTCTTCTTGTTTGGAAAATCACATGTCAGGCTTATGGCACGGCTCCCAATAAATAAGTCATCCGTCTCTCACTACTCTGTTTTGAAGACGCAAACGAAGCTCGCCCAGGCGGCATTGAGCATAGTATCCGCGTCTCCTTCATACACAGTCAGACGCGAAAAACAAAAACAAGTTGCAGAAGCTCGTTGTGGGCGAGTTGGTTAACATACATGAAGAAAAACAGAGCTACGGAAGACGCGGACTAAACAAGTTGGGCGCAGCAAAAAGCGATAGCTTCGCTTCGTGTTTCGTACACTTCCGGCACTATCGCTGTTTTTCACCGAAGTCTCCCGACAGCTCGTAACTGTGTTACGCGCATGGCAAAACGTACTTCACCGAACCTGCCGCAGCAAACAGGAATATCGACGCCGGAAAGCTGAGCTCGCTGTTACGCTCCGCTGCGTGTGGGCATGTCCGCTGGATTCCACCGCGGCTTCTCAGAGCACAGGGAGATGTAAGCGGAGCGGCGTGGGCATAAGGAAGCGGCGTAAGAAACAAACGCCAAGAACAACGGCATCGTTAAAAGGGACTCGGCGGTCGGTGTTTATCGCAATCGGATCAGCAACTGACGAAGCGTGTCGCGCGCCGCGAAACGCGCTTTCCGAACGCGGCTTCCGCACGAGAGTTCTGCCATACCGCAGGCTCCCCCCTTCCGCTTTCACGGGGTAAATTGCTTCAGCTTTTTTTTTTTTTCGGCAAGGGTAGCGCCCCGTGAGAGAACGTTCGCGACCCCTCCGGGCAGTTTCTGCATGCCGGACAATTTTCTCGCCCTACGTTCGCACCGCCACCGCCGTGGACACACACCGCTCGAAGCGTTTGGGTTAAGGCCCGTTACAGGAGCTCCGTCGCCGCCGCCACCTGGTGTGAGAACTGGGTTAACAGCTCGAGGCTCTCGGTTGTCGCAATTGGCGACAGGCTGCCTGCTCCCGCGTGCGGGCGAACGACTACCGTATTATATACGGCACGCCGCGAGCGGCGCTACGTCATCAACGGCGAAAAATAAGGAAAACGCGTCGTCGTTCTCCACGAGAGCGCCGGAACAGACAGAAGGACCCGCGGTCCACCGGAGGAAACGGCGGAGCGGAAGCAAATTCCCGCTGTCCCGCTGGCGCCGGTGTCTATAGCGCAGTGCGACAGCAAGCGAAAAACGAAATTTCGGAGCACCGCGGAAAGTGGTGGCTCGACGCAAATGCAGTAATGCGCGCGCGCTCTTGCTCTGAATACAGACGCCGTCTGCTCTGTGACAGCGGACCGCTCTCTTTGAGCACTTACCCCGCATGCGCACTACATTTGCGACAGTTTGTACTGTTGAACTCGGCAGTGCGCAGGAGCCGCAAGTTGCCGTCTCCTCGAACTACCTTTGCTGTTGCAGTGATTATAGGAATGGGAATGAATACGGGGGGCCTACTTGCTTTCGTTCTTTCTTGTTTGAGTTTCGTTTTTATTCGTCTATTTATTTATTTATTCAGTTGTTTAGTTAGTTAGCTAGCTAGTTAATTAATTAATTATTAGACGATTAGGAAATGGTGTGGTTTGGCATACTGAAAAGTAGATCTTTCGCAAACATTTTCGTCGCCAATAAGTTCAGTGGCCCTTGAGTTGCAGCTGTGTCTCAGCCTGGACGCCCAGTGGCCAAGGAAACTCTGCTGCAACGGTTGCGTTGAGCACGAGAGAAACATGTCGCTGCGCCTGCGCAATCAAGGAGTGTGCAAGAGCCGAGTCCAACCGACGGTTGCCGCGCTTGGCTTTAACTTGACTGTCAACAAGTCGAGCAGTCTTCTTCACAGACTCTGGCCCCGTGACCGCGGCCCAGTTAATTTCCTTTGCATTAGCATCTTCCGCCAATAAGCCCAACAACTCGACCCTATCTGAATAAACACTATTCTATGCCATGCTCACACTCTCTCTTACTGAAATTGCGGAAGTCTTGTCTGCGATGGCACAGTGCACGTGGGGCCCTAATTCGCAAAACAGTACGCATCCTTCGCTCGCCTTCATAAAAATGCTCAGAATCGTTCAGGATAAAACAAATACAAGCCAATTGTGATGCTCTACATAATATTAGCGAAGGCGGCCGGCCAATCGCAACGCACTTATGAACAAAATGGTTTATTAATTCAGCGCCTGATTTGTATTTGCTGCACGTTACAGCATACGCACAGGCAAGTGCCGTATGCAGCTCTTGAGGAACTGGACGGTCAGCTATACTCCCAGAACAAGATATCCTACGGCAGTGACCACAACGGGCCTTGGCGCTAAACGCTGTTAGTGCGCTATGTATACGCTTCCTGTGGTATGCGCTGGCCTGTTAAATGCGCTGCGACCAATGCCTGCCACTTGCAAATCCTTCTTGTGCACCGATTTACGCTCCTCTACTCATAGCTTTGACTTGATTTTGCTTTGGATTCCGTCCTTTTTCTGCTCCTTCTACAGGACAGTGAGCCAGAGGCCCCTCAGGTTATCTACGCCTCTCCCATTTCTCTTTGCTCTCTGCTTCGATAGCGCCTTCGTATATCACGCAATTTTCGCAACAGCGTTTCATAAACACAAAGGCAGGTTAGACAACCCAAAAAATTTGGAGGACGCTTAAGTTTCGCTTTAAGAGTGGAACGCGATAGCCTTCAAAGATCCCTGACTGCTTCTCACGCTTCCCGGCAACTGCAGCTTATGTAATCATAATGCCTACCGGGAAACGCTGGCGGCGAACGCTATGCACGAAGGCGAGCCTTCTGGTAGAAACGCGGCCTCTTGCATGGGCAGCGATGTGGCGGAGTCAAGCACTCTCTGAAGGTGCTACAGGGAACCGTTCGAGCGGCTTTATGGCCTTTGAGATTTGCGCGCGGAAACCTGGCAGGCCATGACCGCTCTATGAAAGGTAGAAACGCTGGCATAGGGATCTGCGTTTTTTTTTATGCGTTGCATATTGCAATCACTCAGTTCAGCCCTTGGGCGCGGCCGGGCAGCCACCATTGACCTTTAGCGCAACCACGTGACGTGACGTCACGACAGCCGGAGGAAAAGCTGGGCCCCAACTCGCGCGGTCGCGCGCGGCTGCAGCCACCACCTGACTCCCGCTCCTCCCGCTAGGGGCGCTGCGCCGGCGCGTGACGTCACGGAGGAAAAGCGGGGCCCCAACTGGCGCGGTCGCGCGCGGCCGCAGCCACCACCTGACCGCGCAATATGCAACGCATTCTTGGCTTAACCAAGCTAAGCCTGGCCATTTTTTAGTTTTCGCATAACAGAATTATGTTTTCTAGTATATTCATATTACAGTCCGCTTTCATGTGTTTAGGTTGTGTGTAAGTCGTACTTTAGGATTCTTCTACGTATTTTACTTTGAGAAATTCAATTAGTTCAGTAACTTCCTTGCGCCACATGAAGGCCTGCGTGGTTGGGTATGCCTTGAAGGAAAAAAAAAACAGTCACAAAAGGCAAAGGACAAGAAGAGATGTTCACACCACAACGACTGGACCAGTCGTTGTGGTGTGAATACACCACTATCGCGTTCAAACAAGATTACCTCGAGTGTATATTTAAAAATAAAACAAGCAATAATGAACACATGGCAGGAGTTATAGTCTTCAGCTACGCACTCATGCGACCAAGGCAGATTTTGCACTTGGGTTATCGTTCGAATTAGTTTTCCCTGCCCGTATTTTCATATCCGTAGCAGTTTTTAGCTGCTTGCCAGGTACTTCCAGTCAAGCCCAATGTGGTTTTGGCATTCCTGATACTTGTACCTTTTTTTATTGGATGCGTGCAGTAAAACATTATTATTATAAGAAAAGGAAGCCAGAAAAGAAGCAACCTGAAGCAATCTTACGATTGTAAAACCACGAGAAGCATTAAAGCATTGTGCAAGAAAAGGCTGCCTTTTAGCGGCTGTACGTGCGCGGTACACGAATGGAAGGATTTGGCGTCTCAAAACACCACAGAATGGGGCTACAGAAGGCGCCATGGTGGAGGGCACTGGATTAATTATGATTCCTGGGATTCTTCAATCAACAAGTGAGCGTGTTTTTTTCTTTTTTCTACTTCTTCTTTTTCTGCCTTCTAGCCCAAGCCATTGCTGTCGCGGCTGGGAATTCAACCGGGAAATTTCTCTTCGTGGCAGAGCAGAATCCTAGCCACCGTGTCACCGCGCCAGGCGCAGAAGGGGCACGAACTGAGAACAATGATGACCCCAAATTACTGCAAGTCATCTTCTAGCTCATAAAAAAGTTTGGCGAATTCAAAGATTGGGTAATTAAGATTAATTAATTAGGATTAGGTAATTTCTCAGAATGTTAGAAACCAGTTTCATGTTCGCAAGTGAGTCCACGGCCACGGGTCACGAACACGAAGCAGACATTGTGGCACGGACTACCGATGCCAAAAGTTCAAAGGTGAAACTTTGTGGGACTTCACCTGGTGCGAAGTCTTGTAGCAGGACTGACGTAATGTAAACGCGGGAACACACACACACACACACACACACACACACACACACACACACACACACACACACGGCAAGCAACATTTACTTTTTCTTTTCATTTTTTTCTTCCTAAGTTCATAGAAGTCGTTTCCCACTACGCATGTCGTGATAATCCTGCGTAAGCAAGCAGTGAGAATTCAAGACTCTCGCGCTGCTCACGGCAGGTGGGAGCCATGTGCAAATGTCGAAGCAGGAGCGTCGACGCTACACCTTCTCAACCATCTGCACAGGAGTGGCCGTTTCATATCGGGGAAGATCACATATTCTCACGGGAATTTTACGAAGTTCAAAAGTGGCAGCTCCCGTTGTGTGCCTGCAGGGTAGGCCCAACTTCCACAACGCAACGTCAACCCCAACCAGCGCCGCAAGGTCTCGGCGCCCCTCTCTCGGTGGCCTCGGGACGCCCGCACTTCTTGCGGGGAGCCTAACAAAGGCGCTTTCACCCACCGTGACGAGGCGGGTCGGGTGCGTCTTATGAATGTTCAAGTAGAAACACAAATGCGCAGACCACCGAAGCCCGCCTGCGGCATCCTGCCCTCTGCCCGCGAGGGATATACCGTAATCACCCGCACTTTATTCGCACCGCAGGAAAGATTGTACGTCCTGCATGGTAGCTGCGGGCCGATCGCCCCAGGTGCGTGCGCCCTTGTGGCACTGGTTTCAGATGTGTGGTCAGGTTTGTACGTGTACCGCGCACGTGAACGAACAGTGGGTCCGCTAGTCGGAAGGCGTGAAAGTTTTCTCTCGCATGAGGCGAAAAGGCCGGGAGAGCTACTGGCCCCGCTGGCCAAATATTATTGTGAGTGCCGTAAGATGAGATGTCCTTATGACGATATGACGATTTTAATCGCGCAGATTACGGTCTACTTGCTTGTAAGAGCAAGTTCCAGTCCTTCCTAATGTTGGACACATTGGTGACAGCAGCCGACTAATGTCGAACACCACTAATGAACAAAAAACTATGTCAGTTCAGCTCCTGGGGCCGAATTCACAAAGATTTTGGTTCTTCAATGATCCTTGTCATTAACCCATTGGCTTCTCCACTACATCCAGCGTCAGAATCGATTGGAACTTGCTTTTACAAACAACCATGGCGTAAGGGCTTTCAGTGAATGCACGCCCTGGTTTTTTCGGCTACGAATTATTTTTACAGAAACGCTCGCCGCCGGCCGCATTTCGATGGGGGCGAAATGCGAAAACACCCGTGTGCTTAGATTTAGGTGCACGTTAAAGAACCCCAGGTGGTCAAAATTTCCGGAGTCCTCCACTACGGCGTGCCTCATAATCAGAAAGTGGTTTTGGCACGTAAAATCCCATTATTTAATTTTTAAACGCTCACCGAAGTTGCAAAAAAAATGCCCGGCTTTAGTCTGGAAGTACACGTGAGTCTCAGAGACGTCTAAGACTCGAAATGAACTATCGATATTTTATGGAACACGAACGCTTGAACAGAAACTGAAACGCCTGCTTGCGCCGCTATGGTCGCAGCTGAGCGCGTGACGTTCCAGTAATTTAGGCTAAGATGCAGGTTTCTCAGTAAACGGGATGCTACCTAGCGCACGTCACACCTAACAGGTCGCTCGTGATACCGTCCTTCTTCCCATCAGTGGTCCAGAATAACGAGGAACAGAAGGAGGTAGAACAAGCTGTCACGTGCCAACCGCACCTGTTATAACTTGCCGAATAAGCCAACATTGAGGTATGACGAAACGTTTCCATTTTTGGCCTCTGTGTTTTGGTTTGCGGCGGCAGCCCCTGTTGATCGCAATGAGATGTTCTTCACTCATCTATGAGCGGTTAATTAAAAATAAATAAAAAAATACTGTCAATATCGCCTAGCAAGTACACAGATGGCGTTGCAGTTTTTCGAACCCTCAAAATATCCTGCACGCTCTGCCTACCGCGTACGCGCGAGAACAGGCGGTACACCGGATGTCTTCCGTTCCCACCGGAGCGTCTCCGCCACCGGGGGCTCCGAACCCAACAAAGCAAATCGGCGGAGCAGGACAACGCACGCTGGGAAAGGGCAGGAAGATACGGAGGGGGAAGGGCGGAAAGGTAGGGCTCGCGAGGCACTGAATAACACCTGCCAGGTTTTCCAAGCGGCACCGCTGGAGGCTACCACTCTTCGCTCCCCGAACGTTCCTTCTTGAATCACGGTTCCTTTACCTGCCCTGACACTCAATTTATGGTGTGTATATGTGTGTTTGTGTACGCGCGGGTTTGTGCGTGCGTGCGTGCGTGCATGTGTGTGTGTGTGTGTGTGTGTGTGTGTGAGAGAGAGAGAGAGAGAGAGAGAGAGAGAGAGAGAGAGAGAGAGAGAGAGAGAGAGAGAGAGCGTGCATGCATGTGCGTGTACTTGTTGCGCCACCTATCTACGCGTACGGGGACCACACACAATTGGGAACATCTTGCCAACATTTGGATAAGCTGCGTTGCCGTGGTGCATAGCTTTTGGTGTGGCACAGTGCACTGCGTGCCTGCGCTTTGCCGCTGTCACGGTTCTTTAGTCGAAGCATGCCGCTGTGCCGCCGGTGTCTCGAACTAGAGATGCTACAGACGCTTGCTAATGTTTGATTTTACTTCAATTCAGCGATTTCGAGTATACCGGCTTGCCCATGCAGTCCCCTTACGGCAGTAAGCTGGATGTAGTTGTGACATTGGCGCTTTATTAAGCGCTTCGCAGCGTATCCTTTTGTTTCCCCAAGTAGGCACCGAGCTATCATTCGAATATGTTATTATCTGTCCGCCTCTTTCAAGGCTCTCGCATTTGTTTGACGTCTTTTCTCACACGAAGGAGAAGAAGCGCTGATTGCTGCACGCTTCCGCGTTCCCTGTCCTTTCGATAAGGCGAAACTCAATCGAGAGGCCAAACTTAACTACGCATAATTACGAGCAACGCGCCACAGCTACAAAGTCGAAGAAATCTCGATTGAATCCCAGGTGACGACTCGCTTACCCACACCACAACTTCACGAGGGAGATCGCCCGTTGTGGGACACAAATGAAAGCTCTTATAGTGGAGACTAAAGCTGTGGTTAGTTTAGAAGTTACTGAGGCTGAACTGAGGTACCAAAGCCCACATTACAAGCTTGCGAGCGCACAGTGGCGTTGGAAAGTTCTGCGACCTGAGGGACATGATCAGTTGACAAAATACGGCTCAGGTTGAAGCACAAGTGCACTGAACTGCGATTAGTCTGTAAGTGGGATTGATATTGAATTGTTGCTGGCTGGGCACGTAGCCCGCGCGAACATCAGCGTCCGTAATGCAAGCTTGCGCCTTCTACCGTCGTGCATAATCGCACCGGTGTTCCCTCTGTTTCTCGGTCTAACGGGCCTTTTCCGGAGGGATGGCCAGCTACGCACCGCCGCCGCGGCCGTTCGCCAGCTGTCTCCTCGCGTTCGTTGGCCCAGCAGGCGGCGTGTGTACGCATGCAGGACAGCGGCCGGCTGAAATGGACGCCTGCCTGCCCAACTCTCATTTCACCGCCGCCGACCGCTGCGTGGCCGCGGTGACATCTGAGAGATTCCCGTCGCTATCACCGCGAAGGCGAAACTGGCCATTTCGAACCAAATTAATCGCACAGGGATTCTATTGTGCGACTAGTTAATGCATACATTCTACGTTGCTTTGCTTACCATGCATTAGGTATACACTACTGCGTTTTGTGGTGCTGACCTTGCATTGTAAACATGTTGTCTGTAGCTTATCTGTCGCATTTGATTTTTTTTCTCTTTCCTGTCTTGTTGTTACATTATGCTCAACTACGCTCGCCAGAAACACAGACTGCTATGTGGCTCGTCTTGTGGCTTCGCGAGCCCAGTCAGGTGACCAGTAGTTTCGCCTTAAGCCACGGAATCACCTCATTTTGGGCTGTATGGCTTGCATAAAGTAAATAAATAAATAAATAAATAAATAAATGCTACCTCAGCGTCACGAAGGTCAAAGACACGACACAACCTGTTCCGAGGGCGAGCGAAATCAAAGCAGATGCGGTCAGCGGGGCTTATAACACTGCGGCTAGCCATAGGTTAACCACAGAGTGAATTTCCTAGGCAGAGGCTCCGCGCCGAAGCTGCGGAGCTTGGTATACTCCTCCCCTCAGCGCGCAAATTTGACACACACGCTAAACTGCACGCGCGTGCGTGCTAACTCACACCACGTGTCCGCTCCGTGGGCCCAAGGTATCAGACACTTCGCACGAAACCCGCGCTTAGGAAGCACCCGCGGCAGGCCTCCGGCCAACATGGGCGGCAATGATGGAGTCGCGAGCGGGCGGGCATGACCGTGCGCTCACCTTTCCTACAGCGCCCCTGGCCGCGTCTCAGTGGATGCCGCCGGGTGCGCTGTTGGGCGCACCTACATCAGCGCGTAATTGGATCCCCCACCTCCTCCGGAGCCTTGGCAACCATCGCGGAGCCGAGTTTCTTCTCTCTATCGAGCACTTCCTGGCTGGCAGTGCATGCGCGTCTTCGCTCGATGGGCTCCGCGCCGAGTCGCTCAGTTTGCCGGCCGGTATATGCCCCGTGCCGTGAGCCTGTATGCGAGCTTTGCGTCTACTGGAATGCCGATTACGCGCGCAGCCGTTCCTAAAATCGCTGTACCGCGCCTCGAGCAATGTGTTGTGCCCACAGGCTTTTACCGTCTGCTTATAGATATACTCGCGCGACCTCGACGATCCTTCGACGTCCTTTTTTTTCTGCTTCCTTTTTTTTTCTCGTGGATATGCCTCCATGGTGCTTGATAGAGATGGCGCTCGAGGAAGTAAGGTTCAACGGCCTTGCTTGTGATCTATGAGCAGGTGCTATGTAAGCCATCTATCTATCTAGGTATACACGCCATAGCCGTGCTGCAGCTCAGCTTTCTTGCTCAAACTTCTCATTTACTAAATGTTTGAGCGCCGCGTAAACGAAAATACCTGAACTGACCCAAAATATAACCGATGATTAAGGAAAAAGTAAGCACGCAGGCCTCGTGAAAGGGAGGGGGCCGGGGGGGAGGAGAGGGGGGCGCAGGGCTTTGCGCACACTTGTATTTAATTTAAGCAAGCTATGAGCGACCGGAACTATAGCGGTAACCTTGTGCTCTTAGTGGTGATACGCAGGTGAGTGGTATCGCAACGCTTCGGCGCACTGGTATTTCTGACATAAGGCGAAGCTCAGAAAACGGTTGCATAAAACAACGTTACGGTACTCGCTCGTACGCCTTCTAGCGTGTCGAATCCAGTCAGACTTGAATATGCGGCTCGATATCAGAGCACCCCAAATGTTCGCAACACCTGACAGCACGAGGAATGCCTCGCGGCGCTGTAGATGCGAAAGTGTGCAAAAGCTCACCGTATACACGAAGGAGAGCGAGAGAGAAAGCAAGGAGACGAAAAAGAGTGAGGTTGACCAGACGTGGGTCCAGGCGAGTGCGGATACCCTCTGCGGCGACCTTGCTTGTTCGCGTCTTGGTGTGCGGTTCCCATGGCAGCGATAGGCTGGTCCGTCTTCGTGGTATACGAATTCAGCGAACTTCGTCCACAGCAGGGAAGCATATTCCTGGTTACTAATGCGAGGTCGAATCAAATTATCCAATGTGGCCATAGCGACTCTAAGACAGCAACACTTCGGAGTCTGCATTTTGCTCGATCTGTATCATAGCGCTCATGAGCAGGTGACATAAGAAATAAGAGAGAAACCACATCAAGCTATCGCTAAAGGGCGTGAAATTATATTCCAGTGGCTACCTGGACATGCCGGCACTGCTGGTAATGACCTCGCCGACGAAGCCGCCCGGTCTGCCCATATGGAAGCCCGACTAGTTCCGATCCCTTTATCCAGAACAGACACTGCAAGAAAGCTTCGCATCGTGGCTAAAGCTATGACACACAAATACTGGTCTTCTCCCAACCTTCCAAAGTGTCATCTTCATAGGCTTGATCCATCCTTAAGGCTATCAGTGCCATCAAATGTTTCCCGCTCTGAGGCGACAGTGTTGTGCCGCCTCTGGCTCGGGGTTGCATCTACGAAGGCCTACTCGTTTCGCATTGGAATGGGGCGATACGCTCATGTGCGACTTTTGTGGAACCATACAAAGGATTGAACACATCCTCTGTCTCTGTCCCCAGCACGACGTCGGGCGTGAAGCTCTCCTGACAGCACTGAGCCAGCTGGACTCTAGACCATTTTCGGAAATAAATATCCGCACGCGTCGATAGCACAGAAAGCGTTGTTGAAATACCTCAATTCGACAGGTCTTGGCAACCATGTGTAGACTCGGTGCGAACCTTCAAATGCGCGCGAAACTGCGTTCTCTCTCTCTTCTTCCCCATACCCCCTTCCCCTCGTGCAGGGTAGCAAACCGGACGTGCGTCTGGTTAAGCTCCCTGCCTTTCCTCTCTTCTCTCGAGGTATTCGGCCCATGATGCGCTTGTGGATTGCCTGGTGTTTAGGACATTTCCACATCACACGTTTCGTGGTGGCCTGTTGCTGGTGAGAGTGATCGAGCCCCGGTGCACGCAGGGCGATTCACTGGACCATAAACGGCCCTGAGGCGTGAAGAGCGAGCACGCTTATTTGACAGCGCTGGTGCCTTGCTCACGCAATCGAATTTCATACGAACACATAGGCAAGCCGATGTTCACGACACGAACGAAGGAGAAGCGGCGATCGCAGTGCCTATGCCGGGTCCGACGAGAGTCGCTCTGTATAGCTACGAAGGGCCTCCTTTGCGCCTTGTATTCACGAGAATGGGGTCCCAACTGACACCTTAAAGTCCACCTTGTCAGTGGGACACGCGCATAAGCGCTAGATAAGCGCACTGAATGCTCGAATCTGTGGAACTTCGCTGTTGTTTGCAAACACAATTTCGGCGGCGTGAATGACCCGATTCCAACTGAGCAGGCACAAGAGGCAATCACACCTTTTCACTTATGCGCCACTGGCCTTTCTATATTTAGGAATTCAAAATCCAAAACACAGCGCTCATGATCCCTTAAGGACGACGTACAACCTAGGCAACATGACTGCTGCTTTGAAATGACAGCAACGAAAACGCGAAGAGCGTGCTGCAACGCGGCGCGCGGCATCGTAAAAAATGTGCGTCCTCAATCGTTGTGGAAGCCTGCACACACACAAAGACAAAAAAAATAAAAGAAGTTTACAACTTGCGACCTTTCGCTCCCAGTGCGCCGAATGGAGTGCCTGAGGCATGTCAGAGGACAAAAGAGGAGAAAGAAAAACACAACGGGCGCAACAACTTCGACGGCCCCGAAGGCGTCCAGTGGTGTCCAAGTCGCGACTGCTAACAAGGGCTGTCAGGGCTAAAGGCCGCGTATATTGCTATACGCACCGTCAGCGCGGGCGCACGCGGTCACGACGCGCGCGGGGCGTCGAGTGGATCGACGTGCCTTGTAATCCGCACGCATCCCCGCGTTGCCTGGCGCGTTGAGCGTGCAAATCTCGGCTGCCTTTTAAAGGACAGGCCGGACAACACCGGAGAGAGATAGAAAAGTGTATATCTCTGTGCCTTTATCATACGGACAGCATACGTCCTGCCTCGTGGTGGTCAGCCCGATCTAAACCATTAGTGGCTGTGATAAACAGGAAACATGCATTTCTAAGAACAGTCTATCCTTGGCTTCTCGCACAGCATATCGCGTCTTTCTTTTTTCTTTTTGCATTTTATTTTTTTTCTCGCTTTCTCTCAAAGTAAGGCTGTTGTTTCTCTTGGACTCGATGCAACACTTCTCTTTAGTCGCAGCCAGACCTGAAGTTCCTCCTCAATTCCAGGTCATCCAACTTCATGGCTCTACCTTTGTTTTTTTTTTCACTTATTACAGCTTACTTTTTCTCTAAAGCATTCTCTTTCTCCTCATTTATTTATATATTCACTTATTTATTCTTCCTCCGTGTTCTAGCCAGTTCATCGCACCTTCGTCCGTAGTTCGTGCAATCGCGCGCCCGGCACGCTCCCTGCGTGCAGGCGTCGCCTCGCGATTACCATCACTCTGCTCTTCGCGTCAGCTCTTCTTCACCGCGAAGTCGGCCGTTTTCCCAAAAGCGCACGTTTTCATCGCGCGTGTCTCCGCCTCCCCATTTCACTCGCGTTCGTGAGATGATCGAGCTCGAGCTGCAGCCGCTCGCAGGCCGGCGTACACACTCTCACCGCGTGACGCTCAGGTCGACCAACCAAGAAGGCGGGACGCACCCTGTAGGCGCTGAGTGATGAATGACGCGTCAGCGGGCGTCGCTCCGCGAGAGCTGCGAGAGGGAGCGATCGAATGCGGCGGCGGCGCGTATTCGGCGCACTCGATGACCGGACTAGTTATTGGCGACGCGTTGGCTCGCGCACTCGTCCGCCCCGAGTATATAAGCTGCTCGCGGGGTCAGCGATGAGTCGTCGCAATTAGCGTGGCCAGGGTCACGCCGAGCCGTGTAGGCGTATACGCACGTACGCTGACGCCTTCGCCACGTCTTTATAGAAGGCCGCCCTGCTTACGGGCACTTTCCGAGCTTCCATGTTCATCCTGCCAGCGTTCGCTGTATGCGCTGTCATCACCATACACTTTCCAGGGCGCACGCTGCGTGCTCTCGCTTCGCGCAGTGACGGCTCGAGTGAGAAGAAAAACGCGAGTAAAGTGTGGAACGTGTCAGCCTCTTGATTTCTTCTTATCTTCCTATGTTTCTTCCTTTGAGGCACTGCTTTCACGGGTGCAGGTTCCTTCGTGACTATCCCCTTTTGTGCGAGTCCATGCACGCGGCTGTCGATCTGCCGCGATAGCGGAAGCTGCCAGAACGGTCGGCGCCGGCGCGCAATCCGCGATCCGTCAAAATGTGGAGTATAGCTTGTCCGCGAAGGGGTCACGACGCGAAAGTTGTGGGGCCCGAGCTTTTCGCAGCGAAAAAGAGTTGAGACCAGTGTTATAAAGCGTCTATAATGCTCGCGAATATTTCAAGCTTGTGTTCTGTCCCGTATAGCGGAGCGAAGTTAAATTGCACCTTGTTCTCCGAGCGTGGGGATATTACAGGTCACAGAAATGACGAGTTCCTCCTTCACGTACGAAGATTGATATACGAGGAAAAAGGATCTGTGTGCATGCCTTGCATGCGTCTTTTTTGTTTTTTACATTATACAGCAGTTTCGGTTCCACCATTTCAGAAGTACACCTGTCAGTAGCTCAAGATCAGCCGGAAGGGTTGGACATTGATCAGCGTTGAAGTGGTACTTCTTTTGTAGTAGTTTCGCCTGAGATTGCGTCGTATTTTGGCAAAGCAAGAAATTACACGCTCGACCCAAGTGTTTTCAAACCTTTTCGTATACAGTTCCCATTCAGAAGAGGCAAATGTGAGTGGCAAAATTTCGCCCGTACCATTTCGTCCTCGAGCACAGCCGCCCACGTTGACGGCACCATCTTGCGACGTTGTGCCGATTCAAGGCAAACACATGCGCAGTGAGTAAACGGTAGCCGACAGCTGACCCAGCTATAGCATACGCGCTCGCGTAGCCACCAATACGAAGTTCACCGGCACGGTTGGTTTCTTCGCCTCGCCCATACGAATGCGCTCGACCCGCCTCGTGTGGGCGAGTTTTCGACACCACGGACCACGCGCACACGTGGAGCGCATATTATTCACGCATCGTCGGGTCGAGGTACGGCGCCGTGCAGCGAAACTCTGTTCCGTCACGCAAGTCGTCGACGGTCGCAGTACGCAAGTGGCACGCGAACACGAAACCCGAAATATATCGGCCTGCTTATCGACCACGACGGTGAACCGACACAGCGCGGGCTCCTCGGGCGCGGCCTCTCGCCTCGGTGCCGTGCCGCAGCTTTGCGCGCACTCGTTCGCACGCACATAAACACAATGCGCAGGCGCGGCCACCCTTTAATGCTTATACGACCTTCATTTTTTTTTTTTTTTTGCTCGAGAGCACATTGACACATATGGGTTGCGAGCATTCGGAATTAGCCCGAAGTTTGACGAGACCAATTATGCGCAATCGAGACTTCGATTAGCCCCGAGTATACACAGACACGCGCGTTTCGTAATGTATACACCGGCTTTCCTAAGCAGGGTGAGCTGGTGTTTATTTTCATTACGCAGCACGAATTCACCGTGATTGAGCGGCCGTTCTGTGGTCTTTTTTGCCAAACCCTTTGCGTCCATTTTCGCCAGCTCGTGTGCCTTTGGCTGGCTCGGCGAATGTACGTAAGAGAACTGGGCGTTTCCCTCTCGGGAGGCTTCTTTTCGCCTCCGAGGCAGGAGCGATC
Organism: Dermacentor variabilis; assembly: GCF_050947875.1. Lineage (NCBI taxonomy): Eukaryota > Metazoa > Arthropoda > Arachnida > Ixodida > Ixodidae > Dermacentor > Dermacentor variabilis. The sequence goes on along the minus strand of NC_134569.1, from coordinate 212,525,182 downwards.
GGGAATGAGCGATTGTTCGAGGCCGGTACCTGGCTCTCTCTAATATATGTACGTGTACTTTTTCTATATGTGTCTTTGTCAGCCAGAAAACAGATTCCAGCCCGGAAAGAACGAGGCCAAGGTGGGTGAACAGGTAGCCAAACTCTGAATGCGAGTGCGTCGCTTTGATCGGTCACCAGACAAAAAAAGGCGTTCTTTTGGTATATAGCCCAAGCGGGTCCGCTCTGCAAAAGGTTTATTCGCCTGCTTGATCACGGCCACTCCCGCGACGGGCATTACGAACAACTGAACTTGCGCACAGCGCAACGAGAATTCAGCGCACTGTTGCACGTACCGAGTACACCGGGATTGGGGTAATCGAGGAGCGATGTTCGACTTCGGGAGTATTTAAGAAAGGCGTAACCAGTAATCGGTGCAATTATTCCGCGCCCTTTTGTCCGAGAGACTTGTTGCACGAAAACAAATCAATGAAGTGTGACATCCCGAAAGGTTCCGATGTGTCTGTTGGCTACTGGAATTTGATAGAACCAATTCTTCGATATAATCGTTCTCTATTATTGCTCTTTCAGATAGGTAGACGCACTCAGGGTAAGATTTGCGCTTTCGGTATTGTGATTTACGAATCAAGGTTAACTAAAATTGTGTCTCTTCAAAGACTTCACTGTGAACTCCTAGGCGATTTTTTTTTTTTTGCGACGACGAAGTCGCAGGAAACGATTCAGAAGATCACTTCACGGGCGGATGACTTGCATCTGTTTTGCGTGAACGTAATACCACCTTTGCTTCACAGGTTACGTCGTCAATATGTGCACTGCCAACACCACACCACCTCCTGCGCGGGAATGGAGCGCTGACAAGAAGTCTTGTTTGCCGCGTCTGTACCGTAGCCAACTGCTCCGAGACGCGCTGTTCCGCGCCTGCGCTGGCGCGTCCCCTAGCTGCTCGTGTGTTTTAAAGCGAAAGCTTTACTGGCCGCGAACTTGCGTTTTCGCCGTGGCCGTGCCCCGAGGAGGCACATGACGTCACACCGCGTTCCTCGTCATTGCGCTCGCCTCCGCTCGCTTCGTCAGCTGCGCCGCATGCCTGATAACATGTCGGAGGATTGAAAAGGAGAGCTCGCCTGCGCCGCAACCACAGTTGAGGCGGCAGTATGGACGGCGACAATGCTGATAAGCAGGAGGAGATCTGGAATCGACATCGGAACGAGATGAAGAGGAAACGAATCGCCCAGGAAACAGACGAACAGCGCGCCAAACGACTGGCTAAACGCCGCAACATAGCTAGACAACCAGACTAACCTGGACTTGCAATCAAGATTAACCAAGGCTAACCATGCTATGCCTTAGCTTTCGCTACGTATATCCTGGCATAGCCGAGCTAAGCCACTGCTAATTTTTTGCTCTGCGATGGCTCTGTGGCTTGCCTTTCACAAACTAATTCGCCCTAGACCAGGCGATACTCAGTAGTTGCGAAGTTTCGAAGCGAAATTGTGCTTTCCCGTCTAATAGCGTGGCCAGCTGCTCACTGTAGCGGCCGTCTTCTCTGTACAGAGGACAGGTGAACTATATGTGGCCTGCTCAAAAGACGCAAATAAATGAATGAATGAATGAATGAATCAATCAATCAATCCGTTTTCGACTGATTGCTTCAAGTCACCGGACTGAGTCACTGGCACTCGATACAGCGATTTCTACCAAATGGCGCAAAAGGGCTCGCAGCACTATATCACACCTGGTGTTGTATACGTCAAGGCGCCTGTTCGAAACCCACGCATGTCGACGCAGTCTTCTAAATACATTAAGTTGATTCTGACGCTCTGGCACGCCATTCGCGTTATCTATAAACAAATCTGCTGGAAGCCGCACCTCCCTGCTTTTGTTTTCTCACTGAATAACAAACTGTATATACTCCTGCCTTTCGAAAGCAAGTGCTGTCTGCAATATCAGTTACACAAGAACGCTCAACAATCAAAGTTGAAGACGCTACACCCGAAGCTGATGGCAGGAACTCCCTGTAATACTGACCCAAACAGGGGCCGGCAGACCGGCATTATATCATCTCGCTTTGTACAGGCGGCGTATAGATCAGGGCGTTGGCTGCTTGCAGTGTCAGACCGTGAGCTGTGGCGCACTCTCTACGCGTCGGTTTCCACTGAACACGGTCCGTGGCACCCGCTGGTTAAGGGCGTCTCCCATCCTGCTGACCTTGCAACCCGCTAACGCAACGAACTAAAACTGATCGTGCAAGAAGACCTGCCGCGCCGTCTCTCTCGCCGCTGCCGTCCGCGCCGCCTGCAGACCGGCACGGCGAGTCCGGCGCAGCTGACGCGAGGCTGGCTCGCAGTGCAGGCTCCTCGCAAACAACTTGCCTTCCCCGTCATCCGCCGGCCCAAATGGGGGGTGGGGGGGTGGGGGAGGAGGCGCCGTCACGAGCTGCGTGGATACGAAACACACGGGAACAGTGCACGAAATGGAGGCTGCTGACGACGCCAGGTGGCGGACGGACGAGCAGGCGGACGGCAACGTGGACGAAACGCAGGAGCGAGAGAGGTGCATAAATCTCGTCGCCTGGAAATTTCGCTGCGGGAGAGGCCCTTGGCGTCTCGCGGCCGCCCCGGAGGAACCACATTCCGAGGGAGCCATGTTCCACCGCCGCAATGGTAGCGCGCGCCTACGCATGTGCGGAAGGAGGGGGGGAGCTGGCATACCGCCGCAGGATAGTACAGATGCGTGGCGCGAAGCGTAGCAACTGCATGCTGTGCGATAACATAATCTTTGTCCATCGTGACACACAGGAAACCAATTTCTTCCGTACACTCAAAAATGACGATACACACAACCAGAAACCTAAGGTGTGAGTTTTTGCATAAGTCGGCAAACGCGCTCGTCGTATCCTTCTTTCTCGCCCGTGTCTTTTGCTTGCGTCGGACGAAGAAATGAATCAACTCGCACCAAACGTACACGTTATTAGCACATCCGCTGCCTCAGTGCCTGGGACGCTGCCCCCGCGTATGCCCACAAAAGTACACGCACTCACGTAAGCACGCAATAAGCGTTAGTAATGATCCCGTGGCGTTCTTGATAGAAGCATGCATGAATGAAAATGGGGGCCCTTAAGTTATCCAACGCGTCAGGTTTCTGGGCAATAAGGAAACGAAAGAGGTTCGGAGGTTTCTTGCCGATAATCCCGCACGGGTTTCTTTTATGGCTTCGTGTTGCATTCCAGAGGTTTACAACTTTCCCATTCATAGCCTAAGCTTTGTATCTTCATGCACAGGACGCCGAACTTTTTCAATACATCTTCGCTACTTCAAAGGCAGGCATAACGCCACGAACCAATTCTTAATCTCCCCCATTTGCATGCATCGCAGTCGTAAGTCGTGATGCCAATTTGAAGCCAACGTTTTCTTTTGCTTACCAAGCACTATACAACTAAAAAGAGAAAACAATAACAAAACAAGAAAATTAATTATTCCACGAATAATTAAATATACAAGCGTAAAAATGACCGGATGTTCATTGGTGAGTTCACTTCTGGTGCTGTGACAACGCTGAATGTGGCCGCTTTTTGCCTAGTCGTGTTCGAACTAAATTAGACAGCGAACCAGGTCGCAGGCACGAGCCATACTTCTTGCCATACTTCATGACATGTAATGTTCGCTGTTGGACCAATACCCTGTCAATTGGGCTGTTTTTACCAATTTTTCCCATTTTCATACTTTGCAATGCATCTTTTAGTCGAGCATCTTTGCACGCCTTTGTAGCCTCACTTTATGTATAGCACGGGACAGGGTTGCCTCTACTTAAATTTTCCCAAGAACGTTAAAAAAAAATCATGAGCCATTCCACTCAGCGTAGGTTGGTGACCAGCAAAGCTGTTTAGCACACGACACGGAGGTGACACATAATTTTGAACCAAGGTACGAGCTCATTTATTTTCTTGATTGGTGGTCATCATGACGAAAGGTACGCACACTCTTTATTGTCTTGATCGGTGGTCATTATTTCACTTGCAACTGCAATCACATTTTTTGATAATGTCAAAATGATGCACGTACGCCGCTGTGTGGTCGGTTGGGGCGGATCGATGTGGCATCGCAAGGGATATGTCTGCAACACGGAATGCGTAAACCGCTCCCTTTTCGGGACCGACACATGCACATTGAAATCACCGACAACGACAACAGGGGTAGTGCCATCGCAGCTGATTCACGCAAAGTGAGTAGCCATGACCTTACGGGACTGAGTCATTGCATTTTTTGCTCGCTTACGGGGGTATGAGCCATTGCTCACTGGGTTATGAGCCATCACTCACGGCAGTATGAGCCATTGATGATGACAGTTTTCGACATGCCGTTCTGTATGTTGTATGCGTGATTAGAAAGAATTCAAGCATTGTTCGCTTCACCTTGCCGAGTGCTCGTAGCCCCTGCCTTATGGAGCTACGAGCCATTGCATCTTTTGCTTGCTTGCGGTGGCCATAAAGTTTTTGTTCACGGAGAACAAAAATGCGCGGAACCCTAGCCAATACAGCTTCGCTGTAAAATTTTCCCGACCACGTGTTTCTTCCTCGTCCTGCGAAACAGGACTTCGGTGGTAACAGAGGTAAAACGAGGACACCGAAACCAAACAGTCCACACGCTGACAAAACATTTCCGTCTGGTCCTCCGTAAGGATCGCGAACGGCCTGCATTTCGTGCTCGTGGCCCACGAGCCTCGGAATGCGCCGAAAGAACTCTCGCCCCGTTACGCTGAGGCACCGCTGCCTGCGACTGGCGAGGACAAGACTGCGTAGTCGCCTTCGAAGCAAGCTTGTCAGCGAGGCACCAGGCGGGCACGAGGGCGGACGGACAAAGAAGGAAGCCCCGAGCGCGCGAGCCGATGCGAGTCGACCTTGAACCGGAGCGTCCCGCGAGCTCGTGCGCCGAACGTGCGCGCCCCGAGTATGACGACCGCGACGACGGATTTCAATAACGATCGAGCGGCTAGCGCTCGACGACAATGGAGCGCGCGTGCACTGCGACGGGTATCGACAATGGGAGGCGGCCTGACGCACAAAGCAGGGTCGTGGCTTAAGAAAAAAAAAATAAAAAATAAAGAAACCAGCCCAGACTGCAGGAACGCTGCAAAAGGACCTGACGTTGACGCGGCACGCGACTTCTGCTCTTGGAACGGCTGTCGGCCGTGGTGCAACCCCGGCAACTTGTTCTTGTTTGGAACCGGCATCTCGGTCTCCTCCTTTACTGCTTCGTTTTTCGCTTATACTCCATGACCTTTTGCTTGTGCGCCGCGTATGCACTACTTATGTTTACGGGGCGCCGTACCGTGGCCACGCTTGTCTTTTGAAAGCGCTCTGACCGGCCAGCGCTACAGCTCTTCTTTCTATTTGTAGTAGTTTTCTTTTTCTCTTTGCTCTGCAGCGCGGCCATCGCAGTAGCGCGCCGGCGCCCTCCATTGCCGAGGGTCGTGGTGCCAGAGAACGGCGACCCGCGTGGAAACAAGCGGCAATTACGGGGGCGCGTTCCTCGACTGGCTCGTCATCCTTTCGGTGGTTGCGGTCTTCTTCCTGCGCTCGGCCGTGCGCGGCAACTCATTTTTCTAGGAGTTGCAGTCCAGTTGTCAGTTGCGTTTATGATTTGTAAGGAGGTTTGTTCTGTGCTGACCTTTTCGTTTTCCTACACACACCGAGGGCCAAAAGGCAGAAGTGGCTCCGTTTATAGATTATGATTCTTCGTTAGAACGTTAATGAAGAGCGGCGGGTGGCGCTACCCGAGATGATTGCAGGCCATCGCACCGTGGGTGTTCAAGTGGGGGGAGGGGCTCGGAGCCTGGTCCGGCCGTCCTTTATAGTAGCAAACACATTACATGGCACTCGTGGCACGGCTTTCTTCAACGAAGCGCTCACGTTTGAAGCACTTAACACGACGCTACAGATGCATTCGGATATTGCCTTTCGACACTAAATTATTTATTAAATTATGGGGTTTTACGTGCCAAAACCACTTTCTGATTATGAGGCACGCCGTAGTGGAGGACTCCGGAAATTTCGACCACCTGGGGTTCTTTAACGTGCACCTAAATCTAAGTACACGGGTGTTTTCGCCCCCATCGAATTGCGGCCGCCGTGGCCGGGATTCGATCCCGCGACCTCGTGCTCAGCAGCCTAACACCATAGCCACTAAGCAACCACGGCGGGTATTGCCTTTCGACACTACCTGACAGACGGAAACGTCTGTGTCGTCATCATCGACAGACTAACTAAGGTTCTCCAATCAGCGGCACATGTAGGGGCAGAACATAGTTCATCAGTGATGCGTCCATTGGGCCCCTACAATACGACGTTTTCCTCAACTTCCGCAGCCTTGCATCACACGGGCAGGTCATGCAATGACGCGCTGGTTTGAGGTGCGTTTTGTGTGCCCGACGTGCGCTACAAAAGCGTAGCAAATGGGACAGACAAAGGCCGCTGCTCGGCAGTTAGGCGCGAATCTCAACGGCAGCCTTAATTCCTCACGGCGGTACGAACGGACCGGCGTCGCTTTGTTCGCGGGTTCATCTGATAGCGGTCCTCTGTTTGTAGTTCTATTTTTTCACGCCGCACTCTACTAAGAGAAATTCGCACACGCTGCGTGCTGTGCTGTCTTTGACGCGCGGACGTATCTGGGCCGCGCGCGTCCAGCGACTCACGCCGCCTGCGTGATGCCTGACGCCGGCAGCGTTTGGCTGCTGCAGGTGCAGAAATGACGAGGACGTTTCCCTTCGATGATCTTCCTCCGATGGCCCGGGCGTCTTCATTTGTCTTGTTAGCGACAAAGTGAAACGAAAGAGCTCGTGGGGACAAGGTTTTCAAATTCGGTCTTTCGTGAAAGGTCAGCACTCAGTAAAAGTACAGCTACATAATTCAGTTATCCATGGAGCGCAGGAAGTGTGCAATCTGCCAAGTGATACGTCGCGGAATTCACTGGCAGTCTTCTTTGGTAGCGTGATGCGTCTTGGTCCTGGCCCTTACCAGCGTGAGCTATAACAACGAGTGGGCAATACATATCTTTGCGTCATTTCTGACGAAGCTGTTACTCGGTTATATAGGTATAACTGGTAAACTGAGAACTAATAAACCGCAGGCGCTAATCTTCCACAAACGCTACGCCAAGAATCTACATATGTATTGTACGTAAATTAAACGAATTCGGGCGTTGTAGGAAGGATAGACAGTCACCGGGACTTCGGTAGATCAAAGGTGTCGTTTAATAATGTCACCTGAGAGCATCCGACACAGGATAGAAGAAACAACAGCTTCCTTGCCCGAATCCCGTTGCGGATATCTTAAAGGTGTACTGTATAGAACGGGTCACAACTGCAAGCGCAAAGAGTCGGCGAAACGCATGAAACAGGATTCGTCCGCATTTCCTGCGGGAGCAACATGCGCGGAGGGGAAAGCCGTCCTCAAAACAAAGGAGAAGAGAGCAGGGCTGAGGGTGGAGCTCGTGGCTCGAGCCCACTGTTAAACCTTCGCTTCGTCACTCGCGAAGCTTGGTGAGCGACACGCGTCCTTTTGCGTCCCGCATAACCCATCGCACTTCGCTGAAGCCCGCTCACACTCGGATGGCGACGGCTTCTCCCATTTCGAGGCATTCGAAAACTCCGGAAAAGCTACACATGGAAGCCCACCGACACCCGCTGGCACACACACCTTTTGCAACTACAACGCCGCACGTTCGCCAAGCACGCAGCGTCGACACACACCGCTGGAATCGGTCGTGTGAGCACGCACCCATGTCTGTGGGAGAACGCGCCGCGCCGGCAACAGCATCCACCTCTCAGTGGGTATCGGTGCCAACGGTCATGCACTATTCTTCGCCGACGATGGGGTGGCCGCCGGCCTTGGCCTTCCCGTGCCGTGGCGCGCTGTTTCCGACAAACAGAGCGAACCTCTGGGCAGTGGCGCGTTACGGCGCGGATTCGCGAGCTATCATACTTGCAACAGTTTTGCTGTTGGACTACCAAACGTAAAGGAGCAACGTTAGCGAGCTCTATATGATAATCATGAAAAAAAAAAAGAGCTCTAAAATGGAAGTTGGGGACTAAACTCTGCAAGAAAAAGAAAGAAAAAGCATGCGCTGTGGCGATAAAGAAAGAGAGAAAGCAAAATGGGAACATTTAAATGGTTTCTTCAATAGTTCGGCGCTACCGTTAGAGAATGCTTACCTTGATTTTTTCTTCAGTGGGAAGGGTGACGAGGGCGGGGGACGTTTGCTAGCTGATGATACACCAGCATAATGCGTTCGTTTTTCTTTTGCTTTTTCTCGGCGCTCGCCTCATTTTGACAGGTCAGAATACAGGAGACAAATTAATTAAGAAACATTAGGACTGTTTTAAATTTCTGCATCAAACTAGGTGATAGGGCAGGAGCTTCTGCCGCTGATCCAGTGCCCTATATAGTGACGGTCTGAGTAGACCCAAATGGGGTTTGCAAGTATATGGCACTGAAATGCGTAGTACCCATGGAAGATTATTATTAGTATTAGATTAGTATTACCCCGAAGGCACGAAAATACCTAGCGGCGGAAAAACTTGACACCACATCTCCATATTTGTTTAGACCTTCAGACGTCACAAAGCTCTCGCGTGAGAGCGCGTGCGTTTCAAGGAGCTAGCCGGCCTTCAGCGACGAATTGCGCCCGTTGGTGCACGAAATCGGGCAAAAGAGCAAGGAAAGCAATTTGCTTTAATACGGCTGCAAGAGTGAAAGAAACAAATTAGCGTTATTAAAGAAATGATGATCGCGAAGGCGTATATTTGCTTCATCGAGCATATTTAAGTAGCACGTGTTTTTTCGTTGCGCAATTCGTTAGAGGACCGAGTTGACAACCGGCAAATCTGGAGGGTTAATACAGATGGCTTTAAGTTTACGCCGACTCGACATACATGTATGCGTGCTGTCCTGCGTTGAGCCACGTCGGACGATGACGTAGTTTCCGTTAAACGGAAGTTTGCGGACGACTTAGAGAAAGACCGCTTCTGCTGTAAAACAGCAAGATGGCGACAGGCGAAAGATGCGAGCCTCTGGCATTGTGTCACAATTCTTTAAACTTGGTTCGAATCAGACACATTTCAAATATACTTGAACTATAAGGACATCCCGAGAGTGCCACCTGTAACCGGCTGCTCTCATCATTTAATGACGCGGCTTCGCTCTCCGGAAGCAACCTTAACGTCACGTAGCTTATCTCGTCATCACTCATTGTTCGGCTCAGCACATGCGCGGGGTGGCTATATTAAATTAATTAAATTCCGGGCTTTCACGCGCCGTTACCCCGATGTGATACTGAAACTATCGACAGCGCGAAACGGCGCGAACTACACAAGAAAGATACACGAACACGCGATACACGACAGCGTTTGTCCGTGCATCTTTCCCGTGCAGTTCGTGTCGTTTCGCGCTGTCAATAGTTTCAATACGGATTACCAACGTGCCGAACGGTGTACCGCGCCCGATATGATTATGACGCACGTCGTAGCGGGGGACTCCGGATTAAATTTGAACCCCTGGGATTATTTAACGTGCACACAAAGCACGGTATACACGTTTTGTTTTTGTATTTCGCCTTCGTAGAAATGCAGCCACCGCGGCCAGGGTTTGATCCGGCGGCCGCCCTCGGGCTTAACAGCGCAACACCAAAGCCACTGTGCCGCCAGAGCGGGTATGGTATGCGGGCTTGTGATTCCTGGCATGGGGAAGGAGTCATCGCTGCTTTGCGAAGCTTCTCTGTTTATTTGCTGAACCTCTCCGGTACAAGGTGACCGCATGAGGGCAGCGGCGTGAAAGGAAAGTCAAACGGAACGAATGCAAAAAAAAAAAAAAAAAGGAAGGAGAACAAAACAGAAAACTTACGCTCACAACAAACGCTGAACGAGCCCCGTGTCCGTATAAGTGCATGTTAACTTGTCCGCGCTGAATTTTCGCATGTATTGCAAACATGAACCCGCCATATCCGAAAGGAACGTAGCACAGTAAAACGAAAGCTGAGCACACAACAACGAAACGAAACGGGCTGCTTGCTTCAGTTTCCTATTCGTGGCTTGCCAAGTCACTCACGACGCAACCAGAAGGCAATCGGGCTAGGCGACGACTCCAGCGAGCCAGCTATTGTTCTACAGCTGCGGAAAGCGAACCGCAAAATAAAACAGAGGAAAGTGATCAAGACGGGGCCGCTGCACCACCTGAACCGGTGCCATTAGAAGGGCAGTGCAGTGCGCACGCGCAAACCACGCGGCTGTGGTCGCTCGTAAACATCACGCGGCGACACTCTGGCTGGGTGTACCGCACGCTGCGTATTTAGACACGCAATCACATGCTGCACTCATTCGCAGTCGAAAAAGTCCATAGCTCGGAGGGGTCCCAAGAGGCGTCTCTCTCTTAAATCGCGCCCGCCACTTTCGCAAAGCCCTCTGGCTCGTCCCAAGGCATAACGAGCACCGAGTGGTCGGTCTCAGTCGCCCTGCGATCTTGGCGCCGAAGCGAGCGCGTCGGGCAGCGATTGTTCCTCGCTGGGAGAGGCCGTCCTTCTTTGTTTCACGCTCGATGGCAGTCCACGTGCTTCACGACCCTCGTGCGTGAGTTTGTGCGTGCTTGCGTGGAGGGCAAGGGTCGATAGAATGAGAGAGAGAGGGAAAGGGTGCGCACAATGTCGCCTGCCGGTCGGTTTTTCATTTGCGCCCGTGCGGCCAGCCAGGCGAGCGTCCACGGACCGGGTACGGGCCGCGTCGCGAATTAGGCGGGCAGGCCGAAGAAACGGGGACATAGGCGACGCTCGCGTTTATACACCGCTAAGGGCGCGAAGGTTACGCGCACTCGCCAAAGCAACACGACAGCACTGCTCGGCAGAGATGCAGGAAGATCGCGCCAAACCCTCGAGGTAGCGTGTCGTCACCGAGCGGGGGGGGGGGGGGGAGGGGGGGTGCCCTCGGGATTTCAAACACCATAAGCGCCCGTCGTTCTCATTGTCCCGCTGCCGGTAAGTCACGGCGCGATGACCCAGACGCGCCGCCTTATTGTGGGTTCTTGATGTGGTAGGGAGCTAAATATGAAGACCACATGCTAGGCACCTGAATTTATGTACGGATAAAAAAGAATCCTAATGATCTGCGGGGGACAGCGCGATTCCACCGCTTCAGCTGATTTAGAGACGTGGAAATTACTTTTAAAGACGAATCCCAGTAAGCTGATTCCATATCCATGACCATAAAATGTACGGCAAAGTACGTAATTTTATAAGGATTCTTTTCACATTTAATTCCTTTGGCCATACGTCACTGCAGCTGGCACAACACCGACGCCATCGGCAGGATTGGGCTTGGCTGCCTTGCGGCGTGACAGTTGACATGAAATGAGTAGAAGCAAGAGGAAAGAATGGTTAAAAAGTACGTTCCCGTATGGGTCCGAGCTGCGATGAGTGAGTTGTAGTTAAATCTAGCTGCAACGAGGAGGCGAACTATCCTGTCTTTGCGCACAGAAAGGAGCGCTACACGACAGTCACGAAGAAAATTTAAACTACATTATGGGGTTTTACGTGCCAAAACCACGATCTGATTATGAGGCACGTCGTAGAAGGGGATTCAGGAAATTTGGACCACTTGGGACCTGGGGTTCTTTCAACGTCCACCTAAATCCAAGTACACGGGTATTTTCGCATTTCGCCCCCATCGAAATGATGCCGCCGTGGCCGGGATTCGATCTCGCGACCTCGACAGTGATGCTGCACCGCTCCGGAGCAGCACTGGACGGGCGAACCTGTGAGCCGGTATAACGATTCAGCGAACGCGCATTCCGAAGCGCTACGGGGCACAGCAGCTTTGTCGCAGGTGCAGTCTTGATGGTCATTGAACGATATAGTCTTTGAACGTGCCCTAGCACTCACGCTTTCAGAAGTAGTCGAAGCCATACTCTTAATCTCGTTCCACATATATTCCACTCTACTCCACCTCGCAAGTAGTTTTGCAGCACTGTGGAAGCTGCAGGACTCCTTAGCCAATAGGAAAGCCCCGAATGCTTTCGAGATGTGTTCATCCGCGCCGTGTCGTCTGCTCACCGCCGCAGTAATTCGAAGATGTACGTCTTCAATGCGCAAAAGTCCTAACGTATCGCGTATGGCTGTAACGTATCATGTAGCACGCATAAATAAAACCCTCTAATCCCGCCAATATTGAGATGGTTACGCCTAGAACTATAGTGAGCTGCGCAAGGTCATAAACACTAATGTTCAGTGGCAGGGAGCTCGAGTGAAGGCACAACAAACGCCTAAGGACATTTGTTACACCTATGTCATTTCCTCCTCCGAGAGCGAGCCGCACGTTCGGCTTGCGCGCTTCTCCTCCCCCTCTGAGCTCGGGGAACGCCGGATCTGCCCGACTCTGCTTCGGGGGATGGAGGCGACCAGTCGAAGATATCATTGGTAAATAGAACAATGGTGAAAACATCTTCTACTTAGTGGAGCAAGATTTAGAGGGCGGATCCAGACGGAAAGTAAGCGCCATTGAGTCGGTCCTTCAGGCAATTCCGTCCATTTCATTCAGTTCAATGCTGACTCTGCACCTTCACTGTCGAGATCAGCAAGTTGGATGTCAGAAGCCTTCAGGGACCGTTAAGAGCGTGCGCGCACTAGACGCTCGTTTAAGGGACAGGAAGACGACATTATGGCTTAGCGAACGGACGTACCTACTATTTAAGCCGAGAATAACTTAAATTAGTGGAGTTTAGCATTGAATAAGATGTGTATATCTATTAGAGTAGCAGTAAGAGAGCGGTCTATGCAGTAACAGGATGAGTTCCAAGGCAAAGTACAATGTACTCGCCGACGACACGTAACACAGTCTGTAGTTGGTTGCACAACAGTGAAGCTTTCATTTATTGCTTAGCAATTGAAACTGAAAACGCGTGGCTGAATCGATAGATAAGGCCCCCCTTTTATTTTGCGTCACCGGTGGCCATTGGGGACATCGAGTTCGTGCCCTTTTGTATCACATCAAAGCGAGAGCCTTCGTGATACATCATGACAACATTTTGGCCCCTACTGAAAGTGTTTCTTCAAAGCTAAAATATTGAAGGAAGCGGATAGGTCCATACATATACCGTAAGTACCCCGAGCTTTTTGGTCGAGCGCTATCTTCAAGCCGCTTTAAAAGTTCGTAACGGACATTGGCTAAATTATAACGTACGATAAGGGTGTTAATATTCTGAAATTATATGAAGGTTTAAATAATGAAAGCGTTAGAACATTCTCTTGCGTATTACGTCTACGAAACGCCGCATTCTGAGAGCTGGTCGATGGTACGCGAGGTATTTAGGCGGGCCAGCAGACGACGATAATTTTTTACACGACAGGTCCATAAAGAACACGCTCGTTCTATATACGCATGCACTGCCGCGGTGTACGTGAATCACTGGACCAAACGTTCTCTGGTTGCACTCACCTAAAGTTACGAGGCCGTAGTCGCCCTCGTCCGGTGCGACGTGTATCCGCTCACGAAATCCACTCAAGTCGTAGCACCACTCACACGCACAAAGAATCGCGCGCACACTAAACACTTCGGTAAAAACCTGGTCACGTGGAGCTTCCCAAACTCGTCACTGATCAGGGATGCCGGCCTCGGAGCAAGAAAACAAGAGGCGAGTACTGAACAGTGATCACTGTGCTCCGCAACATGCAAAACACAAAAGAAAGGGCAGTGGCGATGACAGTGCCCACACAAAGGAGAGCGGAAGCGAGATATCCGCTTTCAGGAAGGTGTAAACGAAACGAAAGACATCGCTAATCCTCGGTCTCGGCCGCTCGCGTAAGCCGGCACAAAGGTGAGATCTCGGCTGCGGGCCGACGAAGGGCACGTGCGAAGCCCGGCAGTCGGCAGAAGTCGGTCAACGGCTGCACCACGCGCACACGGCAGCACCACGGCGCATAGCAGCGGCCGCAGCGGAGGCTTGCTCCTCGCGCTACCTGGTCCAACAAAGGAATGGCACCTGCCTGTCCGACCCCCTCCTTCAGGGCTTCCCCCACCGGCGCCGAGGCAGCAGACGAAAGTTGTTGTGGGGCGTCCGGTTGCCAGGCAACGCGCCCCCTGGTGCGGGCGTCTCGTGCCGGACTCGCCCCCTTTCCTGCGTCCCGCTCGCCTCATTCACCGCGCCCCCTTCTTTCCAAACAGTTTGGCTTCCATGGGCGCGTAGCGTTCCGCGTGCTACGTTGTCGCCATCTGGCGCGGCTTTTATTAAACTCCGTCTGCAACTTGCGTGAAGCGAATAGACTGTAAGGCACGCGCATGTTGCTTGGCTTCAACGGAGGAAACCGCAGAGTTGTTCTTAATTATATTTTACGCTATAATAAGGACGCATGACCGCTTTTAAACGGTGACGATTGCTGCTTCGTACGGACAATTACATCTAATGAACCCGTGCTTTCTCTTTTTCTATATGTCTATAATTATACATATGTGTATGAAAGAAGGAGCTCATCGTATCCGGTGTTTATTGAATCGAAAGGAGTGCTGGTGCACGCTTGCACTTCTTTCAGTGTCTCTCTCTCTCTCTATATATATATAAATATATATATATATATATATATATATATATGAGGTGGCAGTGAACTAAATAGAAGGCACAGAATAAAAAAAACTCACTAAAACTTAATGTCAAGTTATACAAATGCACAGACAGCTCACAACCAAGGCCACAAAAATCAGAATGAAATTTAAAATTGTAAAGTGTAATGTGTATAGTGTAAAGTCATATAGTCATAAAGTCGTAAGTGTATAGAGTAATATAGTGTAAGGACACTATATGGAAGCAATGTTGCCTTTATGTTACAGCGGTCACATATGAAAAATGGAGACAGAAAACACCCTAGTATTTCCTCCCCTTTATTTCTCTCTATCACATTTTCAAACAACAATCATTCAGTCAATTGACTAACCAAACTCTTCTCCCAGCAGCCGATGAGCAAGTAGCTCCTACATTCACAAATAGTTAATACTGTTGTTGCTTTCAATTAAGTGTGTTTAACATCAACAAATAAACAATAGTCTGTCAGTACCTTTTCGCACTACTATTTGTTGAAACACAACGATAAAGCACAGAATAAATGATTACGTCTACTGCGGTTAGGAAAGATTTAAAACGACCAATTTAGTTGTAATGAACGATAAGAAAGGGGGTTAACCGAGGGGCCCGATTTTTATTAGTCATATCATAAGAATCCAACAAATACTGACACCAAGGTCAACATAGGGGAAATTACTTGTGCTTAATAAATGAAATAAAGAAACAATAATTTAATGGATAATTAAAGTGGATGAAAAAACAACTTGCCGCAGGCGGGAACAGAAACCACAAACCTTCGCATTTCGCGAAGGTTGTGGGTTCGTACAAAGCAAATAAACAAGTACGGGAATGTCACACGAGTGTCCACTCACACCTTAGCTGATAAAGCTCTGTAAGGCTCTATTTAGCGCCACTAAATGTAATAGCCGCCTCAGTTGTACTCAATTGATCGGCGAGGTTTACAATAATGCTCAATAGGTTACATTGAGACGTAACAATCTTTTATTGTGACAGAAATTAGATGGACACTGCAGGTGCATTTCTGCTGACGGCGTAGTCGGCGTCGTGATGTTCTCTATAAAGTCCAAGGGCCATAAAACCGTCGCAGCACGACGCATGATGTATGTGCGCGAGTGAAAGCATGCGAGGGTGAGCCGGCTAAAGCGGTTTAATCTCGCGCGCGCGAGCGAGGAAAGCGAGCGTGCCCTCTCCTGTTACGCGCGAGGCCCCAAGGGGTCAGGCCAGGGAGGAGGGGCGTTCTTCCCCGGCGTCTGCTACGGTACCTCTGTACAAAGTGGAGAACACTGCGGCGTCAACCACGGCGTTGACCACGCGCATCGCGGACGCCGTAGTAGATGCCTTTGGCGGACGCCGTTGGGAGGCGTTACCGGCGCTCGTGTCTCGAAAGCGGCCTGCGACGACGAGACGTTCACCTGAGGGATCGCCAGCCGTATGTGCGCAGGCGCGAGTAAGAGCGGGCGCGAGAGAGAAAATCAGGGGGCTTTTACTTCTTGAATATATGACCCTGCCTAGGCAATACGGAGGAGGTTTCTTAGCGTGCCTTACTTAGCTTGCGGTCGCTGGTCCAAAATCGCCATGGCATGCAACGGAAGGTTAAGAATGCCGCTAAAACAGATCCTCAGCGAAGAAGAGCTCGCAGAACAACGTCGTAAACCTGCCGAAAGTGCTCGAGAAAGTTACATGGCCACGCAAAAAAGCTTTATTGTATGCAAATAAACCCATGCTCCGCAGGTGCGACTAGCCAGTGCTTCAGCTATGGGCGGGCAGCCATATTCTATTCCTTTCGGAACGGGGCAGTCTCCGGCTATTCAGAAAAAAAAAGATCAGTTTTGTTCGGCATATTAATACATCTTTATTACGTACACGTCACTTTTACACGTGAATTTTCACGGTTTTGTGACTTCGCGTAACAGACAGGCGAACTGAACACAGCTCGAGAACTCTTTACCAATAGCAGAGGGCTAACGGCGAAAAGGCCACGAATTAGGAATAGTTGTTTTTCTTCTGTTCGGCAAAAACATGCTTAATCAGTGTGTACACGTCATATCAGATGGGGAGCTATCGCGGTTTTCGTGACGTCACGTACCAAAACGGTGAAGTGGCGGTGGTGGTGGTGGTAACAGCTTTATTGACAATCCGGCAAATTCGTGGCCTGGGCCTAGGCCGCCTCTGAGGGGGTCCGGAGATCATGTCTCCTCGCCGCCTCACGGGCTTACTGGATGGCCCATATAGTTGATTTTGGGGGTTTGAGCTGCGCAACGCGGCCATCCATCGCGCTGCAGCTTCATCTGGAGAAACTGCATTTTCTCTGCATATAACCTCACATTCTTAGAGAATGTATCTAAGACATGCGTGAGCCCTGCCGCATAGTTTGCAGTTATCGTTTGAGTAGATGTCCGGATATATCCACCTGAGATGGACGGGGTTGGGGAAGGTATTTGTAACTTCCTCCAGTCTACCACTTGGGCCCTGTCGAGTTTGGGGTTAGGGGGTGGATAAACATGGCTGGAGTTTTGATAAAATTTTGTAATATCACAGTACCTGGTCATTCTGTCCCTTTCTGTCCATGCCTACGTTGGATTTCCAACCCCAAGACAGGATCCTTCTACGCGGGCGCGGCATGTGAGACCTCGCTTCGCGGTGGACCTCCCCGTTGAGGTTGGGTACGGGGGTGTCGGGGGACGTGTGAGCCGGAAACCATATAATGTGTCGTTCCTCCGTCTCCTCGGTGGTGACATAGTTCGCGTTGGCTTTGAGTATAGCCTCAGCCTTCGGCAAAATTCTGCCTTGTGCACAGTTTCTGACCGCCGTCTGCGAGTCACTGAGTACGTATCTGCAACTGGGGTTAACGATGGCTAGGGCTATCGCCACATCTTCCGCTACCTCGGGGTTTTTGCCACGTACACTACAAGAACTGACCAATTGTTTGTCGGTATTGAGGACGGCCACTTCGAAAGCACGTCGATCCTCGTATTCTGCAGCGTCTATACGAACAGCGCTTCCTTGTCCCTACCGAACGCTCGGAGTAAAGCCTTGGCTCTACTCTCTCTTCGACCCTGATTGAATTGTTTGCTTCTCTTCCTACAAAATAAAAAGCAGGTCCTCCTATAACAGTGCCGTAAGCTAAAAGGCCCCGGTTACGCCATCAGCGAATATTGTTTGCCACGCATAAGAACGGAGAGTAATCAACTAACATTTTTTGCCAAAGAACAACCGCATGATTTTAGGCTGCCGTTCAATCGAGTTTTATCGGCGACAAGACCTACAGATATGACACTGAAAATAAGGAAGTTGTGGAAGGCAGGTCGTAGGTACAAACGGCGGAGGAGGAGGTATTCCCAGAGTAATGCTGGAGTAAAGTTAAAGGAGCCTTTCATATATACGGAAGAGCTTAGTTTGCCATAGGGATTACTTGCATGCGCAGCTCTAACGGCCCCGAAGCTGAGGCTACGAAGGCGAACACTCACATTTGTACTTGCCATTTTGCCCTCTTATCAGTGCATCAGTGTTCCTTTTAGGGTATATTTTCCTTCGTCACGCTTCCCAACTCTAGTTGCGTCCGCCACATGAATCTTTTCTATGCATCGATGACGAATGCAAACGCACCGGCGTGTTCACACTTGCCACCACTGACGGCTCTCGTCGCCCTAAGCTATGTGAAATTGAGCATGACTGAAAATTGGGCTAGTTTCTAAGACATTACCAATGACGAAGCATAGCAAACATAAAAATAATTAGAACGAATATAGAACGGGAACGTACCGACAGATGTGCGATCGGCAAAGTAGCTCAAGAAACACACACACAAAAAAGAGGAAACGTACGTCTCGTTTCCTTGTCCATAACTTTAGTGAGCAGCTCCTAGGCGCCCGTTCCTGCGTTGAGTGTCGGCGTCGGTGTAACAGTTCGAACCAGCACAGCAAAGAATGAAATAGCGAACGCGAAGCGCAGCCCGGCATTAAAGACGGCGATAGCGAAGAGAGCGTGATGAGGAAAGCGGAGAATGAGGGTATGACGAAAATGTAGAAGAAAAGCGTAGTGCCCCGCAAGACGGGCTGTGCGGCGACGAGCGCTACGAGATGGCGCCATAGTAGCGCGCCGTCGTCTGTTCAACGATGGCATGCGAAGAGTGCGTCCACCGATACCATTACATGGAAACAAAGCACTGCGTTAGCGGAGGTGTCTGCGGCGGCTGCTGTGAGTCGCGCCCACTGGTCACCCGCACGCTGCCTCTCGCCATCTCCCGTTTAGCGAGGTAGTCGCGCTACACTTGGCTCCGTTTGTAATTTGCTGCACGAGACATATTGTCCGGGCCAGAAAATATATCGCGAAATGAAAGCACCTGTATACATTTCGCGTTAGGGAGTAACGTAATCGTCGGTGATTTTTTTTTCAGTGCAGAAAGAAATGGTACAACCTGGGGTGGAAACCGATGCTGTTACAATGTCTCGCAGCGGATTCGGAGCGTTCTGCTACGTTGAAATTACTGGGTAATGAGAGCGGACCCCGAATGCTGGGGTGCAGTTTAGCACAGCGTCCCAAAGCATTAGCTGCCACGAGGCGAGAATAGGACAAACTGCCACGCCCCCGCTTTTGACGCAAGGAACAAAGATGAATTCTAGTGGCCGAATGGAAGTCAGAGCGCACACAAACACAAAGTGGGACGTGAGCACAGTCATGTCAAAAAAGTGTAATAAAGTCGAACGCATTTATAACAGAATGTTTTGGGCCTCCGGAATGCTTCGTTATACCGGTGACTTCATTGCAAAGCTCGCGCAGCGCATAGATTGCACAAGAACAGGGATAGCGTTATTCGTTCGTTATACAGGTCATTCCGTTATAGAGGCGCTCGTTGTTGAGGTGCTCGACTTTGGCGTCGGTATGCGGGAAGCATGCATACGGTGTCAACATCGCGCTGCTATCATTGCGGCATGAAAGGTGTGCTTAGAAAAGAAATTATTTCAACAAGAGACGATACGGACACTGAGTCGCAATCACGGCACAATTCCACCAGAACCATAACATATACAAAGTACGAAACATTACGTCCATGGCACGTTTTGAAAGAAGTGTCCGAGTCCACACTCATCAACACATAACCACAGAGACCCACGCAAACGCACAATTACACATAAACTAATTGTCACATTATAAAAAATGGTGTTCAGTATATCCAGCGTACACAATGGTCAGGTACAATGATGATATGACTTTACATAGTTTTGAAGCGATGCTATGAGATGTGTATGTGGAAAGATGATCATGCATACGAAAACACACAGAAATCACGGGCACCTTCATAAATGTATAATCAGTGAATACTTTTGATGGTATGGCTACAAGAACCAGGCTGGCTGAAAATTAAGCCATACGCGTTCATCAGCGAACGACAGGAAACGGCATGACCAATATGGAACTGCTCTTCCCCAAGAAAGAACAACTCCTCTGATAGAAACGACAGTAGCTCAAAGTAGAGCCTCACCAGAAGTGGAAACAGAGCGCGGTGACGATGTCCCGCGGCAACTACCTCGCACCGGTTGCGCCACAGACAAGAGGCCCCCGCAGCAATTAAATGTAGTGCATAGCGGCCACGTGAGCAGCGACCAGACGTAATAAAGCGGTTAACTCCAAGGCCACGGAAACCAGTATGCACAGCCCTCTAAAATACCGTAGCACCGACGCATTGCAGCAGCACATGCTTGTTGGATTCTCGAGGGGGGGGGGGGGGCATTTGGGACACAGCGAAGATGGTACTATGCCCCACCGCTCTAGTCTGTCACTCGTTGGGACCAAGGAGGATATATAGAATTTGCTGGAGTGGAGGGGGGCGCTCGTCAAGTGAAGCCGCGGCCGCCGCCATCTTGTCAGTGGCAGAAAGCGCGCTCGAAACCGGCTCACGCTGGTGCTTTCGTGCGTTGTTTTGGAGTGCAAGTTGACGCTATAGGCACGTAAACGCCATCGGTTTTATAATGGTTGCCTCTTGTGTCGCCTACGGATGTACAAACAGGCTGAAGAAGGGTTGCGGCCTCACATTCCTCCTGCAAGTACGCAAAAACGTCTCGGTTCAGGCTGGAGCCATTACGAGCGCATTAATGAGGGGCGCTAACTGATGGCTATGAGCGTGCAACAAATATGAGTCCTGAAATTTTCGACAGGTTTCCAAAAGATCCCGAACTGCGGAGTCTGGGAGCTAGCGGGCCGTTCTCCGTGAAAGGTGGCATGCGAAAGATGGAGATCGCCTGCGCTCCGTGCACTTCTTGCCAGAGTGCTTCGGCCGCACTGGGCAAACAACCAGACTGCGGGTGGGAAGTGTGCCTTCCGTGTTTCCTGCGTTTCCGCAGCATCTACAGAAGCCTGTGAGTGTTACTGCAGAATTTCATACCATGAACGCGCTCGAAAAAAAGATTTGCCTCACGTGATATGTATTCGTGGTATCAATACGGCATCGAAATCGAGAGTCGACGAAGGCCCTTGTCGCATAGGTATATTGAAGTAAAGGAAACAAAGCGTTTCGATGTCGACAGTGTTCTCATTCATTGTTTTTTTTTCATATGGTGCTGTATGATTGTGTTCGTGGAAAAAGGTGCGCCGTGGGCGCTGTTTTTCTGCTTTGTTTCGTTGAAAAGAAGTGTTCGTGATTGCATGAGAACAGTCAAGCCGGATATAAAGATGCAATCAATGCCCCGTACACCTGCAAAAATAAAAACAGTCTGTACGGTGTCCCCTCTGCTCGCGTACGACAGCTGCCTCACACTGGAAGTTGCTTCGTCAGGCGAAAGCTTTAGGTGCTCAGACGTCCCAGCACTAAGTTTGTGGTATAGCCAATAAACTGAATTTGGTTTATTAGCCAAGGTATTATCTAACTTGAAACTTAACAAAAATCTATGCTGTCCATTTTAGGTAAAGAGGAAGCGTCCAGAACGCAAACACCGGGACTGCCCTGCCAGTGACACTGCCTATCTGAGCGAAGTACCTGAAGTTGAAGACCCACCTGTGTCTTCGCCGACCAAACAATGGTACAGGGACAAAGTCAGTGCCTCTGAAGAAGAGATAACGCGGTTGAAGAAAAAAATTAAGACTTTGCAGCAAACGAAGGGAAGGCTAGCGAAGAGAAATGAGACAGCACAAGAAGTCATCAAAGAGATCAGACAACGAAAACTCCTCTCACAAGAAGGCCCGCACGTATTTGCGTCTGCTTTTTCAAGTGTCATTCAGCAGCTTCTCTGCAGGGCGGGCAACGAACAGAAGGGCAAGTACCCACCTGAGCTCCCTGCGTTCGCATTGACATTACATTTTTATTCTCCCGCCGCCTATGAGTACGCCCGATCTAAATTCAATGGTGACCTTCCGTCACAGTGTACACTTCGAGATTGGTATCGATCAATCGACGGAGCTCCTGGTTCCACCGGCTCAAGCATTTTCTTTTCTCGAAAAGTTTGCGCAAGCACGGAGTGAACCATTTTACTGCACTCTGGTCGTGGATGACATGGCCACAAGAAAATATGTAGAACTTGTTGGAGACCAGATAGTTGGGTATGTCGACTTTTGAACAGGGCTAGATGATGACATTCTCCCCGAAGCCAAAAATGTGTTTCTTGATGATTGTTGGCATAAACATCAGAATCAAGATGCCAGTCGCACATTTTTTTTTAATTGACGCACTCACTGGCGGAGAGAGCAGAGCTCACCAAGCAGTGTGCTGAGAAACTTGCATCAGTGCAGGCTGAAGTTGTCTCTCTTACATTTGACGGTGCGTCGTCAAACTTCACTACGGCTAAGTGTTTAGGTACTCAGCTTCGACCGGACACTCATTCTTTTATACCAAGTTTTGCCAACCCAACTGATAGCAATAAAAATGTTTACATTATCTTAGATGCCTGCCATATGATTAAGTTCATGCGTAAGTCGCTGGCAACCGTAAGTCACCTCGTTGACATGGAAGGAAAGCATGTGAAATGTTCTCATGTAGTGGTATTGGATGCGCTGAAACGTGGAGAAGGGCTGCGGCTTGGCAACAAACTTACGAAGGTCCACGTCCAGTGGGAAAAGCAAAAAATGAAGGTGCGTTATGCTGTACAAGCACTGAGTGCCTCAGTTGCCGACGCTTTTGACTTCTGCGAACAGGCGCTAAATCTGCCACAATTCAAGGTTGCCAGCGCAACATCAAAGTTCATTAGAACTTTCGATCACTTGTTCGACATCTTCAACTCCAGGAACCCACTAGCAAGGTCGTATAAAGCATCCCTTCGGAATCAGAACGAAGCCTGCTGGAAGCTGTCTTTTTCTGAGACCTGAGCGTACATCAACGGCAGGGCGTGCAATTATAGAAGGTCTGAAAAAAAAAAGAGCTGTGTTCGTTGGCTTTTTGATATGCATGGCAAGCACCGAAAGAATGTTCGACGAGCTTGTTGGCAAGGATCAGCTGAAGTACTTGCTGACGCACAAACTCAGTCAAGATCACGCCGAGGACTTCTTCGGATGCATACGTGGTCGAGGCGGACATAACGACAATCCAACAGCCGCGCAATTTATGGCTCCATACAAGTGTCTGTTGGGTGAGACGGAAGTAACGTCTTCCAGTTCTGAAAATTGCTCCAAGATATGCTCTCTATCTTGCATGCAACCACTACAATAGCCATGGTAGATGCAAGAAGCACGCTCACTGACATACGCAGGTCATCAATCCTACAGTCCGATGACCACAATTATACACATCGCATTGACTGGCCCGAAAGCCTTTCTGCATTTGTCGATGCCATGGTGCCATACATAGCGGGCTTCATTGTTCGGAAAGTTCGCACAACATGTGAGCAGTGCATCACCGCCCTGCATTCAGATGAGCTTGCACCTTTAATTAAACAAAAGAGCCGAGGGTGACTTATTTCACCGTCACGAGACGTCATTGGCCTGTGTGAAGCAGTTGAGAAGGGACTGCAAAGGTTACAGGCTGAATGTGATACCATTGCGACGGTGAAGTCAAGGGCAAAGCATCTCATCTTGGAAGACTTGGGTGCTTCCTTAGAGAAAAACTGGTTCCAGAAATGGGAGCAGCACATCCTTGACTTCGATCGGCTTGATAATCAGATTTACAATTTGTGGAGAAAAATCGCAGATGAATACATAAAGGTGAGGAGGGAGAGAGAGAGAGAAAGCAAGGGTAGGAAAGGCAGGGAGGTCAACCAGAACAGCATCCGGTTTGCTACCCTACACTGGGGGTGGGGGAAAGGGGAATAGAAAGAGGAAGAAAGGGAGAGAGTAAGTACTGAGTACGTGTGGGAGGGACAGCGTACACAATGACACTATAAGCGGTCTCTTAAGCCCGTGCACTTCAAGTACCGCACTAGTGCACGAATCGCTTTTCGAGCCAGTGACGGTTGTGGCCACGGTCCGAGTATCTTTGACTCGGTGAACGGTCTCGAGTCTAGTCTGCGTAAAGTTGCCGCAGAGAGAGGCGTTGGACATCGTAGCGAGGGCAGGTACACAATAGGTACTCGATGGTCTCCTCGCACCCACAGGAGTCGCACATCGGGCTCTCGGCCATTCCCATACGGCAGGAGTATGCGTTCGTGAACGCCACTCCCAGCCATAAGCGACACAACAAGGTTGCTTCGCCGTGGGAAAGGCTAGATGGCAGTTGTAGCCGTAGCGTGGGGTCCAGTTTACGAAATCTGCAATTGAAGCCACTTGAAATCCAGAGATCTTGGGACTTCTTGCGCGCAAGTAGGCGAAGTTTCCTTCGCCCCCACCGCCCCCATCGAAGGGCGATGGGGGCGGTGTTCCAACAGCACCTGCACAGAAGGCGACCGATTGTCCAGTTTTTGGAAACTTTGGCAAGTTCTTCTCTCTCAGGGGTGTATCGTGGACAGTGGCACAGCAGGTGGTCGATGTTTTCTTCGGTGCCACAGACCTCGCATGCTGCGCTGTCAGTTACTCCAATTAATGTAGAGTATGCCTTTGTGAAGGCAACTCCTAACCAAAGGCGACAGATAAGCGTAGCTTCACGTCGAAGAAGCCCGAGTGGAAGTCGGAGTTGCAGGGAGGTGTTTCGTCGATGCAGTTGGCGAGTTCCACTCGGTCAGTGCGAGACTGCGTGCCAGGTGTCGAAGATGCCTTGCGGCGTCTGTCATCGAAAGCGGAATTGGAACGCTGTGCTCTTCTTGATGTGCTATGCGAGCAGCGTTATCGGCGGAATCATTGCCACTGATTCCACAATGGCCAGGTACCCATTGAAAAACGACCTCGTGACCTTTTTGTTGGACGTGATGGTAAAGTTTCGCGATTTCGTATGTCAATTGGTCATGGCATCCGTGTCGGAGAACTGACTGCGTGCACTGTAATGCCGGTTTTGAATCACAGAACACAGCCGCTTTTCTAGGTCTTTCAGATTCAATGAATTCCAGTGCTCGACGCAGCGCCGTTAGTTCTGCCGCCGTTGAGGTTGTGACATGCGATGTCTTGAAGCGCAGTGTCATTCCTCGCGTTGGTATAACCACGGCACCACCAGAACTGCACGACGTAGTCGATCCATCGGTATAGATGTGCACGTGGTTGCTGTACTTTTCATGCAAACGAAGTAAGCTCAGCTGTTTTAGAGCAGGGGCCGGTAGATCTCTCTTCTTCTGTAGTCCTGGAATCATTATATGTACTTGTGGACGGCTCAAACACCACGGAAGAAAAAATGGTATGGCCGCAGGTGCGTACCCTGAAGTAAACGACGCACGATGTGCACTGACAATACCGCTAAATGTCGAGCAGGGCCTTGCAGCAGTGAGGCTCGCCAAGTGGTGGGAAGGGGTCCTAGCACAATGCCTGAGATGCATACGCATCGTCTCAACGGTAATGTGCGTCGTGATTGGGTAATACTGCGCAAGGGCAATGGTTTCAGCCGTTGATGTACTGCGTGGTAAGCCAAGACATAAGGGCTTGGGCTTGAATACTCTGAATCGTACGCAGGTTAGTCTTGCAGGTGTTGGATATTGCAGGCAGGCTGTATCGCAGGAATCCAACGAACAACGCCATGTACAGCTGTAACAGCGTGTATAGATACTCCCCTACTTTTTCCTGCAAGGAACCTGAACAGGTGACAGATACCAGTCAGCCGCTTTTTCACGTAATTCACGTGCGGAGTGCAAGATAGGTCTCTGTCAATTACGACTCCCAAGAACCTGTGACTTCTGCTGTATGGTATAAGTTGCCCGTTAATAGATACGCCGTAAGCAGACATTCGCTTCCTCGCGAATGCCACCATTGCGCACTTCCCACATGAAATTTCAAGTCCTTGTTCACGAAGGTAGCAAGATGTCATTGTGGCAGCCTTCTGAAGCCGAGCGCGAAGCTGAAGTCGTGTCACTCCTGATGCCCAAATGCAGATGTCGTCCGCATAGATGGAAAGTCGTACGGTGCTTGGCAGGTTGTCAACTAATCCACAGAGGGTGAGATTGAAAAGAGTCGGGCTAAGCACTCCGCCTAGAGGGACTCCTCCGCTACCGTAATGCTCGGATGTCGGGCCATTTTCTGTGTCCACGTAGAATGGTCTTCTCTGTAAGTAGTGCACACCCACATATACATCTTACCACCAAGTCCGACGGCTTCTAACGTGCTAAGGATGGCTTCATGGGTGACATTATCATAAGCCCCTTTAACGTCTAGAAACAGAACAGCAGATAGTCGCTTACAGGCCTTTTGGTGTTGCACAAATGTTATCAAGTCAACAACGTTGTCTGCTGACGAACGGCCACGTCTGAATCCGGCCATAGCATCTGGGTAGATTCCATAGTACTCTAAGTACCATTCCAGACGTGTTAAAATCATTCTTTCCATTGTTTTTCCGACACAGCTGGCAAGTGCGATCGGAGGGTATGAGGAAATGTCCAAAGGCGACTTGCCAGCTTTGAGAAGTGGAATGAAGCGAGTTGACTTCCATTCTTGCGGAACCATACCCGTTTGCCAGGAGTCGTTGTACAGGAGCAAGAGTGGCTTCCAAGCTTGGTCTCCTCGGTTACACAGGGCGCGGTATTTAATGCCGTCAGGTCCTGGCGCTGAAGAAAGCCTGCACAAAGCCAGCGCAGCTTCTCGTTCTTCCATAGAAAATGGGCATACCATGCGGGGATCGCGTGAGAACGGTGGGTGGTCGAGCGTTCCAGTACCCGTTGCATCGGAATTTGCTTCGCCAGCAATCTTTCTGCAGAAAGATTCAGCGGCGTCAATATCTCTACATTGTAGATGGAGTGCAAGAGATTTAAACGAGTGGCGCTGACCAAAGGTTGCGCGAAGGCCACGAACAGTCCTCCATATAAGCGACAAAGGTTTTCGCGGATCCAGGGACTCGCAAAAGGATACCCATTGTCGCGAAGCCAGCTTGTTCATGTGACGCTTTATTTTCTTTTGTGTTCGTCTAGCCAATCTCAAATCATAATTGGACTTCGTGCGTCTGTATCATCACTCCGCACGACGGCGAATTGCTCGAAGTTTCGCTAGTTCGATGTAGAAATCGTTGCGGGAAGAACTATTCGAAAGCAAATGCGTGGTTGTTTGTATGGCATCCTTTATCGCGCCCTGTAGGTTATAGGAGGTGGCGTCACGACAACAGTCTTCCATTATTATTTTGTATTTAGGCCAATCGGTGCACTGGATGGTTCTGGAGGACTTGGAGGTAGTCAAACCTTCGATCTTCAAATTGGTTGGGATGTGGTCGCTACCCCGTGTTTCTAAATCCGAAAACCAGTGCACTCTTCTCGAAAACGAACGTGAAACGAAGGTAAAGTCCAAGCAGCTACTATACGCTGATCCACGCAGATAAGTAGGGCTTCCATCGTTTGACAGGCGAAATTCGAGTTCATAGGCAAAGGACACCATCGTTCTGCCTCTAGAGTTCACTTTGGGGCTTCCCCATAGGTAATGGTGGGCGTTAAAGTCACCAGTGAGCACCCACGGCTGTGGAGTAGGTGTCAAAATTCCCCGTAGGCGCTCACAATCTAGACGGCTTGTTGGAGATAAATAGGCTCCAAGAATTGTGAACGTGAGTTTTTTCTTCTTCACTGTTAAGCAAACGTATTGATTTGATTCGTCAGGAGGCACTGGGTGATGCACATATGTCAAGTCGCGGCGTATAAACACAATGACCTTGCTGTACTCTCCGTGGGTAGAGGACATAAAGCACTCATACCCGGACAATCTGATGGGAGCTGACAGGTTGGGCTCGCAAATCACGATAATGGGGAATTGGTGCGTGAATACAAATTGTCTAAAGTCGGACATGCGTGACTTACGTCCTCTGGCGTTCCACTGAAAGACAGATGCATTCTTGACCTCCTCTTGAAACGACGGCAATTCTCGGGCCGTGGTTTTACCCTAGAGCCGCAAGCACCGGACTAAATGTGTCCAGCACCTGCAGTGCGCTCTGTGCCGACGGGGTTTTCATGCTGCTCAGTAGAATGCGCATGGCGTCCATAAGTGACTTCAGCATCACTATGACTTGGCGATCCTCAGTCGTCGTCGCATCCGCGGTTTGTGTGGTCATTCAGGGCGCTGCAATTTGATGTGACTCCGATGCAGGTTCTGCTCGTGGAAGTGTAGGCCACTCTTCAGGAGGTGCGAGTTTTGCCCCTTTCTTCGTTTTCGCAGTGTCTGTTTTTGTGGAAGTCGGCGTTGATACGGTAGCCGATTTGCCGGAAGATGATGTATATCTTTCAGTAGATGTAACTCTTCGTGATGCTCTTCGATGGCGCTGGCGATGTCGTCGTCGCCTGAGAGTAGCGGCAGCCTCTCTGTGTGTTGAATGGTCCCGTGCCATACGTTTGAGTACTGCTCGCTCGTTCCTCACCCGCGGGCAATCATTTGATGAGGCCTCATGAGTACCATGGCAGTTAGGGCATTTTAGCACAGTTGCGCGGCAGGCATCTGCTGAATGAGATTCAGCGCACCGTGGGCACACGAGGTTATTCCTACAGACACCTTTTACGTGTCCCATCTTGCAGCATTTGTAGCATTGCAGGGCTTCGGTATGTATGGGCGGACTGGATGGCGGACGTGGCCAACTTTGACGTGTGAGGGAAGGCTGTCTCCCTCAAACCACAGCTTCAGGCAACGTGTGTTGGCAAGTCTTGTGATGTGCGTGATAAGAGTGCCTTCTGTAGTTGGCTTTATTAGTATCGGTAAGTCGTCGGTTGGTATAGAAATATCGACACCATAAATGACGCAGACAGTGTCATTGCAGCCTGTAGGTATCATGGATCGCAATTGTACTTTGTCGATCTCCGTTACGTGCCGCAGGCTTTGCAGTAAACTACGGTGTAGAACATCTACTGCTAGGACATTCTTCCGTGCGTTTATTCTCACGTCCTTTATCTCGTTTGGTGCGATTCCCTCAAGAAACACAGAATGCTCGATGTGCCACTCAAAACATTCTCTTTTTCAATGAGTGAGCGCCATCGTAATTTCGCACGGGGCGGGGCGGGGGGGAGGAGGTTCAGGACATCGTGTCCGAGAAAAACAAAATTGGTTGTTCTCAGGATCACCATACAACTGTTGCAGTTTCTTGTAGAAATGTGGCGCTTTGAAATTTACTCAATTTGAAGGGCGTTTGTGTTGCGCTTTGTGTGTTTGTATCACAGAGAAAAGTCGGATATGAGGTATATCGGATATATTTTATGAAATTGGTTATTTATTCCTTATATATTATACAACTTGTCATTGTTATCTAAAATCTAAATCATCAATTCAAAAGGGTGTGTTAGTCGTACAGCCTAACATTTGTGAGAGTCGTTTTTCAAGCTGACAAAATTATAATTGAGCCGTGTGTTCAGCCCTCCGTAAATTGCACTGAGGTGGTCCATGCAAAAATACGGAAGCTGATGCATTTGACGAACACAATCACAAATAATTTTAGGAAGTTTACTCGTAGTCTCTTTTGTTTTGGTAACCCACCCCCCTCCCCTTTAGCACCCCCACCTGGCTCGGTCACCCGACTATGCCCCACACACTTCTTCACTGCACTACACTTCACCGCACTACACGCAACTGCTGCCACAGGACGCATATGAAACCACTGCTTTTAATTTTTGCCTGCCCGGAACTGGTAGTCTGAAACAAAGAAGAACAAACGAACAACGAAGATGAAGGGCCAAGGAGCTATCGTCCTCATGGATTTTGCCGAGAACTGCCCTTTTCTTGGGCAGATTGCTCGACAATCGTACGATTGGGCAAACGCACAGGCGACGGTCCACCGACGTGTAGCATATTGTCGACCGGAAGACAACTCTAAAATCATTTCAGTCAGAACCTTCGCTGTCATTGCAGATGGCCTAGAACGTTGCATGGAAGCTGTATCTAAGCAGCCGGCCGAATTTCCTAAGATTTTTAAGCGATACGTCCCCGTCCTAAGCAAAATACACTAGCTCACCGACGGCACCTCCTCCTGGTGCGAAAAATAAAAGAAAATTCTTTTTTTTTCTCTAACACTTTCACCCCGAAGGCGACTATCACTTGTTTGTTGAATGAAATTATTTTGCAGCGTCACATGTGAAAAGCACTTGCGAATGCGAAGGTGGAACAGTAAAGCGCTTAGACACTAGGGCGAGTCTTCAAAGACTTTGCAAATGGCACATTAGGATAACTCGCCAACGCTTTGCATGTGCACAGGAACATATCATGGACGTTGGTGTCTTCTGCATAAGAAAGGAAAGCCAAAGCCGCCTCGAGATTAGAAAGGGCTATTTCTGTCGGAAGGACACGAACACTTCACTTTCTTCCTCACTCTGCAATGTTCACGCTGCACTCACTTCATACTCACCGACCCAAGAGTTTCAAGGGGTTAAACATCTGGAATCATGGCCCCCTTCGCAGGACTCCCGTACCGTGACACAATAGATCAGCAGCAGCAACAGTGGACTAGCCGGGGCGTGCAGTCCAGTGAAGACGAAGTGCGGGGCGACGTCGGGCGATCAGGCAGGGTAGTGTGGGGAAACTCTTCAAAAATATTTTTCTCATTCAAAAAAGAGCGAATGAAGGGTTAACGCTTTCGTCTATAAAGAATTATCTTCCATATTTTTGCGTGGACCACCTAAGTATGCCATTGCCGGCTGAACACACGGCTCAGCTATAATTCTTTTTTTTCTCTCAGGTTTAAAGTTTGCTGAGTACCAAATCACTTCGAATTGATTATTTGAATTTTGAGCGACAGCACCTACGTCTTATAACATAAATGAAATAAATAGCCATCTTTATAAAATATCTCAAATATCCCTTATACTGAACTTTCTCCTTTGACCATAAGCACACAAAAAACAAAACAAATGCACTTCAATATCTGTTACTTTCAATGCCCCATCCCTCTAGCCTCATCCCACTGTAACAGTTTTATGGTCATCCGAGAAAAAAAAGCTTTCAATGTTTACCTTTGTACCATGTTATGCCCTCCAGTATGAAACTATAATGCTGCTCACACAGCCAAAGATATTCCTTATGGGCGAAACATCGTAGATACGCCGCTCTTAAAATACTGGCAGTAACCATTATTTTTTTAAAAATGGGAATCGGTGATGATCGAGCGCCCACACTGGTACGTTTGCGATGGAATGACCGTATTACTAAAGCTTCCCTAGAAATGCGTATGTGTGTTGGTGGTATTTCTAATGCGTGATGGATGCAATACATTATAGAAGCATGTCTGGTCCCTATCTTCTATTGAATGCCGGAGTTCCACTCGTGTAAACGCTCGCCATCCCGGTGCATAACCCGTGACCGATCTGAAAAGCGAACATGACCTTGGATGGCAGAGCACGGATTGTTGGCCGACTGAAAGAAGCAGGGAAAGAAGCTTATGGAACTGTGATCTACTTTCTTTCATTTGCAACAAAGGGGCGGAAGGTGAGGGGGTGAGGGAAGACGAACAACGACTGAGCATTTCGGTATGATGCGTGTGGCCTGTCCAGCAATGTCACTGCGGCCATGGTATATTACGTAAGTAAGAAAAAAATCAAGTAAAACAGAAATACATTCAGGTGCAATCGCTTCATGCGCCAGCGCCAGAAAACGCCACTCCCTCACCCCCTCCGTTTTCTTTTGACGAAGGTGAATGTCAAGGATTTTGAAACGCAGTCGTGCGGGAAATTCTGTATTCACAATTCTCGGAGGGACTTCAATGGACTGTCTGGCCCCCGCTTTTGTTTAGCAGTGAAAGACAGGTCGACCTTGAATGAATGAATGGATGAATGAATGAATG
This sequence comes from Dermacentor variabilis, assembly GCF_050947875.1. Taxonomy (NCBI): domain Eukaryota; kingdom Metazoa; phylum Arthropoda; class Arachnida; order Ixodida; family Ixodidae; genus Dermacentor; species Dermacentor variabilis. The sequence goes on along the minus strand of NC_134569.1, from coordinate 212,493,354 downwards.
AATCATAAACCTCAGAACTAGCTAAGCTTCACAAATCTTATAGTTCGTTGTAAACTGCATTCATATATCGCAATCCATCTTAAAGCAGCTGGCGCTGGACTTTGCGTCTGCGGTGGTCTACCGCAGTATTGTGATCGCATGAAAATTTAGCAGCAGCCTGCTGTCGGGCGCGTGAGCAGTGCTCACTATACAGCACGGAGGATATCTTGCTTCTCGTGATGTCTAATAACAGATAATTTTGGTTTAGGAGTAAGAGGGGGAATACAATATTTAATACGCGATTGTGTTGTACATGGAAGCAATTTTGTTGTTCTATATTGAAAATGGCATATACAGGGCGTATCAGGTAACTTGAACGAATGATTTTTAAAAAAATGGTTAGCCACAGCTCAATGAAAACAACGGCATACGGTTTGACGTCCTGTGGTGCTCTTTAGAGTATTTTATATCCCACCTAATTAGCTAATTAAGAAAGATGAATTAAGCAAAATTTTCAATATGCTCATTAGAGCTAAGTGCGTTTCGTAGCGCTGTAGAGGGGATTCAGAAGCGGCCAGCCCAATATTTTGTGGCAATGCGCGTGCTGCGGGGTTGACTTTCTACGGCGTTTAACAAAGCCCGCGAAATATGACATAAAACCACCCGACTGCGCTCATGCGCTTACGTATTGTGCCTTTCAGTGAACCTCTTGTACGCCTGCTTGGGCCACTTGGTATATATCGCTGTTTATGCGCCGCCCTTCAATCAAGAGCTTTCACGCTAACTTGGGTTACTGGGTACATGTTATTGGATATGAAGCCACCCTTCAGTGAACCTCTTTCCCACAAATTTGGGTTACTTGGTATGTATAAGTGGTTCATCATCATCATTAGCCTGGTTACGCCCACTGCAGGGCAGAGGCCTCTCCCATAATTCTCCAACTGCCCCGGTCGTCTACTAATTGTGGTCATGCTGTTCCTGCAAACTTCTTAGTCTCATCCGCCCACCTAACTTTCTGCCGCCCTCTGCAAGCTTCCCTTCCCTTGGGACCCAGTCCGCAACCCTTAATGATCATTGGTTATCTTCCCTCCTCATTACATGTCATGCCCAGGCCCATTTGTTTTTCTTGATTTCAACTAAGATGTCATTTACTCGCGTTTGTTCCCTCACCCAATCTGCTCTTTTCTTATCCCTTAACGTTACATCTATCATTCTTCTTTCCATAGCTCGTTGCGTCGTCCTCAATTTAAGTAGAACCCTTTCCGTAAGCCTCCAGGTTTCTGCCCCGTAGGTGAGTACTGGTAAGACACAGCTATTATATACTTTTCTTTTGAGGGATAATGGCAACCTGCTGTTCATGATGTGAGAATGCCTGCCAAACGCACCCCAGCCCATTCTTATTCTTCTGATTATTTCCGTCTCATGATCCGGATCCGCGGTCACTACCTGCCCTAAGTAGATGTATTCCCTTACCACTTCGAGTGCCTCGCTACCTATCGTAAACTGCTGTTCTCTTCCGAGACTGTTAAACATTACTTTAGTTTTCTGCAAATTAATTTTTAGACCCACCCTTCTGCTTTGTCTCTCCGGGTCAGTGAGCGTGCATTTGCTTCTTATGATAGGCAGTTGGTCCCCTGAGTTACTAAGCAAGGCAACATCATCAGCGAATCGCAAGTTACTAAGGTATTCTCCATTAACACTTATTCCCAATTCTTCCCAATCTAGGTCTCTGAATACCTCCAGTAAACACGCTGTGAATAGCATTGGAGAGCTCGTATCGCCCTGTCTGACGCCTTTTTCTATTGAGATTTTGTTGCTTTCTTTATGGAGGACTACGGTGGCTGTGGAGCCGCTATACATATCTTTCAGTATTTTTACGTACGGCTCGTCTACACCCTGATTCCGTAATGCCTCCATGACTGCTGAGGTTTCGACTGAATCAAGCGCTTTCTCGTAATCAATGAAAGCTGTATATAAGCTATCACTGGTTACGTGCGGCTATTTAAGGAACCTGTTTTACGCTAACTTGAATTACTGGATATGTGTTTAAAGCCACCCTTCCGTTAACCTCTTTTCCACCAACTTCGATTACTTTATATGTATGACTGGTTACGTGCCGCTCTTCAATGAATCTCTTTCACGCTAACTTGTGTTACTGGGTATGTTATAGTGGATATGAAGCCAGCCTTCGGTGAACCTCTTTCCCACCAATTGGCTCATTTGGTATGTATCACTGTTTATGTGCCGCCCTTCAGTGAACATATTTCCCGGTAAGTTGGGTTATTGGGTATGTGTTATTGAATATGAAGCCACCCTTCGGTGAACCTCCTTTCCACCAACTTCGATTACTTCGTATGTATCACTGGTTACGTGTCGCTCTTCAATGAACCTCTCACGCTAACGCGGGTTAGTGGGTACGTGCTATTGGATATTAAGCCGCCCTTCAGTAAACCACTTTCCCACCAACCTGGCTCACTTGGTATGTGCCAGTGTGTATGGGCCGCAATTTCAACGAATCTCTTTCAGTTTAACTTGGGTTACTGGGTTTGTGTCACTGGATATGGCGCCGCCCTTCAATGGGCATATTTCGCGCCAACTTGAGTCACTTAGTATGTAACACTGGAAATGTGCCCGCCTTCAATAAACGTATTTCACGCTAACTTAGGTTACTGGGTATGTGTCACCGGATATATGTGTCACCTTTCCCACCAACTTGGCTCACTCGGTACGTGCCTCTGGGCGTGTGCCGCTCTTCAATGAAACTCTTTCATGCCAACTTAAGTTGCGGGTATGTGTCACGGGATATGGTGCCGCTCTTTAGTACACCTCTTTCATGACAGCTTGGGTGTTACTGGATGTGGTGCCAACCTTCAGTGAAACAATTTTAAGCCGACTTGGGTCACCTGACATGCAATCCATGGCTGGCGTTCTGTTTCATTGATTTATGTAGATTCATTCTTGGATTATTATCACAAGGGCGTTACTTCATGGGTGGCCGAAAAAAGATGGAGTCACGCGGTTAAACAGTCGGTGCCTTCTTTCATTTGTTTATCGTTCCACCCAGTGCATTACTGTGCAAGGAAGGTACGGTAAAAATTTTATCTTTTAACGTGTCCGAAAGAAAGGAAAAGGCTGGCTAGAGAAAGCGCTGCTTACAATTGAAGTTGGATAGACAAATATGTTGCAAAAGAGGAGACGCGCCCCAGGAATGGGTGGCGAGTGGTTTACACCTATTGTGTAGGTAGATATCTGTACCGTCATGGTATTTCGATATTGTGATATTGAGTTAATAACAAATGGCGCTGTCCCGTAACATTGCCCAATCTGTGTTTGAAACGAAAAAGCGGCGTGCGTAGGGTGCGCTAGTATTGGCCTAAGTGACATTTTATAACCATTTTATTGTCTGCTGCTTTCGCGCGCTGTGCGGTATCTTTTTTCACTGACTACCGTTGAGCAAGCTCAGACGAGCAAGAACTCTGGGAAATCCTGCGTAGCACCGCAGCGCCCGTATTCAAAAAGACGTTCTTGCGTTAAATCTGTCCACCTGGGTTGGTGCCAGACAATTGTGGGGCGAGACATATTATTAGCTTAGGAAATCGGCCAATGGCAAACAACACTTACGAACTTACTTACGTAGCTCTTTGTGGATACGGCTCCAGATTATTTTAAAGAACGCACCAGTGCATTACGCTCGTGCAGATATAGGGTTTTCATTGCAGCTCTTCCTTTCTCTCTCTCTCTCTCTCTCTCTCTCTCTCATCGCTGTTTAAGCTTATGTATTTCTCATTTCACATCCACGCACACGTGATTCAGTTTATGATTATGTGCCCTGTCTGGATATATTTCGAAATGGTATGACGGACAACTCTTCTTTTTGACCAGCCCAGCTTTATCAAGCTTAATGTCGTAGTTTTCAGAACGGAATGTTTAGAAAGCTGGGCTGCCTGTAAGAAGCGTTAATTCTACCCCGTACCGTTGTGTTACTTAACTGAACAAATTACTTTCTTTTTTTTCCTTCTTTCTTTATTTAAGAAAAGCTTAGAAAACGTTATATATATATATATATATATATATATATATATATATATATATATATATATATATATATATATACATATATACATATATATATATATATATATATATATATATATATATATATATATATATATATATATATATATATATATATATATATATATATGCACACCAAGGACGTCATAGGGAAAATTACTTGTACTTACTAATGGAATTAAAGAAAGGATGGAAATGAAAATGGATGAAAAAACAACCGGTCGCAGGCGCGGAACGATCCCATGTGTTCGAATTACGCATGCGATGGTCTCGCCAACTGAGCGATGGCGGAGCCGTTCTCCCGTACACTATATGGGGTATGGAGTATGGGGTATGGGTATGTTTTTAGTACTAAACGAACGCTGGGAATGCTAGCCAACGCCACCACTCACAAACGTGGGCAGCGGATGTGGAACATCCTTTCTGCCACAGGCGTCAAGAGTACGTGATCTTTTTGGGTGAAGGCAACTGGTCAATAAACCCACACGTGCTACCTGAATGCACAAGTGTTGCCGGATTTGAGACCCTCGTTATGTAATAAACGAGAACAAAAGAGAGCTGAGGGGCCCAAGTTTTGTTAATGATAAGTTAACAAACAGAGACACTAGTGAGAACATGGGAGAAGTTACTTGTACTTACTCACTGAATTAAACAAATGAGAAATTACGGAAATCAAAATGGATGAAAGAAAGTCGCAGTTTCCCTCAAAAGGTGAAGCATCATGTGATAGCAAATTTGTAGACAGCCATACGAAGTAAAGATAGCAGATTTCCCGGCTGTATAATCTTGTAAACATTCGCTTACTAACTAAATTAACAAGCATGGTGTCCCGCGCGCACATGCAAATATGAACACATATCACTCGATGACCGCAGAAGCTCGCCATCAAAGTGCTGCAGTGAAGAAGAGCGGCAGCAGCAGGGAGCGAACTGACCTTTGTGCTGCGTGTGGCTTGAACGCGAACTAAGCGTTGAAAGCACAGCGAATACAAAGCTACCAGCGCTCGGCGCACTTTGTCCACATCGCAGATCGCTCTCAAGATATGGTCGCCCGCGCGCCGCGACGTACGCTGCAGCTGCCGGATTAGAACGCCTGCGACGCCTTCGACAAAAGAAGCATGTTCGACATCCGCTGCCAAGGCCGTGAGGTATGGCGCTGGCTAACACTCCCAGGTTCATTTCTCGTAGATGAACATAAATACCGCAGAAAGTGGATGGGAAAACGGCACCGCGGTAGCTCGTTTTGTAACAAGATCGCACGCGTGATGCGAAGATGTGGGTTTGTGCCCCGCCCTGTGGGTAGTTGTTTTTTTCATTCAATTTCCTTTCTATTAATTTATCATTTCTATAATTAAACTAATAAGTGCATGTATGTGCCTCTATGCTAGTTTTTTTTGTTGGCTTGATATGACACGACTTTACATATATATTTTTTTACTCCTTAAAAACTTCTCAACGCATACGCTTGTGTTCACCATAGACGTTGCAGAAACTTCATGTAAAAATTTATAACACAGCCCTCGTCATCATCTTACCATTAGCGCTACTGAGCTGAAACCGTGAGAAAGATATCAAGAAACAGGGAAATAAATGCCCGCCTTTCCGCAAGTGCAAATTTCTCAAGCCTTGTCATGGTGCAGCTAAGAAAAGCAATCGACCACCGGCTTTTCGAATTTTTCTTTTTTTTGTTTCATAATTTATTTATTCAATAAAAATAAAATGTCGGCAGCTATGTTATTGCAGGTTCTTCCAGAAACGATAAATTGTGTAGGACGAGATTAGCTGATATGAAAAAAGTTCAAGTAATAAAGCACAATTCTCAAACGTGCCTAAGCAGTGAATAAAAATAATAATGAAAATACCAGTGCTTTCCAAAGTTACTGCCTAGAGACCCATGTAAATCAAGTCTCCCTAATTTCGTCATGCTCTCGTCGCATTATGCGAAGTATTGCTTGCTTTACACTTTTTAATGCCTGCTTTTTAAGCAGGGGCGTAGCCAGGGGGGGGGGCTTATGGGGATTCAGCCCCCCCCCCCCCGAAATGTTTTCGTGCTGTCCGTGCACCGCCGACAAAAGCAACCCCCGGCGCCGGAAATCATTCTGGATATTGTCTAGAATGTCTTTTTGACGCTCGAAAAGACATTTAACCGCGACGATAGCGAACTCGGCTGGATTTCGCGGCAACGCCCATGCAACGAGAGTCACATAACGCCACGCAGCCCCATCCGACCACCAAGTTTCAAGGGCGTTTTGATGGTGAGCGGGCTCGCCGCAGCATCTCGCTGAGGCCGCGGAATCTATGGAGCGCATGGATGGCAATTCCGAAAAGTTATGGGTATAAATCTCATAAACTCTAGATGTGAAAGGTGCATCGACAATTCCAAAGTTGTGCTTTAGATTTTCAATTGCGGAACTTTGTGGATATAATGTTGTTATGAACATTTGACGCCAAAGGTCCACTACTTTTCTAAAGTCTTACATCGGAACACACAACGATAAAAGTCAAATCAACACACTAGCAGACAAGTTGACAAAGCACGCAGCGAGGTTCAATGAGACGAAACGTTGTGGTGGTTCGTTTGTGCCGCCATGTCACATAAAAAAAAAATATCAACATTTTTTTTAACCTACGCGAAAACATCCATGTCAAAACACTAAAGCCAACCAGGCTAACTACGTTCTTATTTATTTTTTCTACTTTGACTTTTATTCGAGAGGACACATTGAGCCTCTTCAATTTTTTTTTGTTCTCGCTACCATACCCGCGGGCTGCCAGAGCCAGCCAGAGCGCATACGTTTTTCTCGCGTGACCACCGCGCGGCGCACTTCGGTGTGCGTTCGGTTTTCTCTGGCCGAGTGGATTTTCGCCTGGCAGAGTTTTGGACACTTTCTGGCTAGCAGACGAGATAAAGAAACAATGGTCGCTCGCCGTCATCACTGTGGGGACTCGACGGATTGCACCGCGTTCGCTTTTGCAGAACTTCTCCGGAAAGTCTTGTCTCGCTGGTGTAGGATACCGAGCAGTATGCGTATGGTTGGTTCTCAGTGGACCAAGCGTCTCATGTTTTCTTCGATATTCCTTCCGTAGCCACATTAAGTGCCCAAAGTAGGCATTCGATTGTGGCCAACATACTTTCCTATGCGTTTTTTCATTTCGGTGACCCCGCCCCACGGAAGGAAAAAAGAAAATACGTTGTTGCGGCGCAGCGAATTGTCGTATGGTGAAAGTTCGATTTTGTTACTTCTTTTGTGGAAAGTAATGAGCCACGGGACGCTTCAGTTGCCAAATACTCTTATTATATTATTGCGATAGGAATTATATGGACACTCCAGGCGCATTCCTGCCGTCGCCGTCGCCGTCATGTTTCGTATAAAGTCCAAGGGTGCTAACATCATGACCGCGTGCCGCATGCTGTATGTGCGAGTGAAAGCGTAGGGGGGGGGGGTGGGGTGGAATGGCTGAGCTAAGTCGTGCGTGCGCAAAGGAAAAAAGCGGGGAGCAAGCGCGCCGCCTTCCGTCGCGCGCGATACATCGGGGGGAGTGCATGGAATTGGGGCGGAATCTAGGATTCTGTGAATCTGTGATCGCGCAACATGTTTGTTTCCCTTGTTTGACGCATTATATACAGCGACTTTTTATTAGATACGTAGATTTATTGGAGACTTACACGTATATTTAAATATCTTGTTGCGAGGTTTCGTGTTTACGTGCAATGAATTCACTCTTAAAATTTTCACACCCTTATGGGTGTAATGCGGGTGTATTCATCTTTCCACCATTGTAAACACCCTTGAAACACCCTTTTTCAATGGAAAAGGGTGTTCAACAAGAAAACACCCTTGGAACACCCCAGTCTTTCTAATTTACACCCTAATTATAAGGGAGTAAGTGAACAAGCTTACAGTATATGATAAATGAACATTGCCAGTTAAGGCGTTGATATTGGCTATACATGAAACGCGCGCTACCTGCGCTTGAATCAGGTAGCTGGAATGATTAGATCGGGGCATCTAGGCAGCAGCGCACTGGCTCCGAATGTTGATATCGAACGGATGACACTAACGCGCAGACTTTGCATAGCCAGATATCTGCAAAAGGCTTCATATGATCAATGGCAAAACATTTACAATGCTATCACTGAATACTTAAAGGTGTGCAACCAGTTAGACTGGGAATGGTTAGGAGTGAGGGCTAACGGTAATTAGCTCACCAACTTACGGTTTGTAGATGACATTGGTATACTCAGCAACGCTGCAGACTATTTGCAACAAACGTTTGAGGACCTTGTCGAAGAAAGTGTAAGAGTCCGATTGAGAGTTAGTATGCAGAAGAGAAAAGTAATGTTCCGCAGGCTGGCGAGAGAACGAATGTCATGGTCGGCAGTCAGCCTCTGCGCAGAAATACGTTTATTGAGGTTAATTACTCGCAGGGGCCTCTGATCAAGGAAATTAACAAAAATAAAAAATTAGCTGGAGAGCTTACGGCAGGCATTACTAAATCATGACCAGGGAGCTTACTGCTAACCATTGCTTTCTACCGTTACTAACGTATGGGGCCGAAAGTTACCAAAGAAGCTTGGGAAGACGTTGAGGACCGCGCAACGAGCGATGGAATGAAAAATATTAGGCATGACGATAATAGACTGTAAGACAGCGATGTGGATTAGAGAGCGAACGGAGATAGCTGATATTCTGGTTGACATTAAGAGGAAGAAGTCGTGTTGGGCAGACATTGCAATGCGTAAGGGAGAGAACTGCTGGTCTATTGGAGTTGCAGAATGGGTGCTAAGGGAAGGGAAGCACAGTCGCGGACGGCAGAGAATAATGTGGACGTGATGGAATTGGGAAACTTGAAGACACGTGGAACCAGTTAGCACAAGACAGGGGTATTGGAGATCGCTGGAGAAGCTTTCGTCCTGCGATGGACGTCAAAATAAGCTGATGATGATGATGATGATGTGACGACATCCATGCTAGCTTCGCGGCATGTCATTCATGTTATGTCATGCATGCGTGTCATGCACGTTCTGATAGCTCGATTTGCATCGATTGCGGGGGGGGGGGGCTAGTAGCGGCGTAGCCAAGTGGGGCACGCCGGGCACTTGTAGCGCTCACTAACAGTAAAATTTTTGCTGCTATGGCAATGGCCCCGCTCCTTCCCCCTCCACGGTCAATTGGGACTCCCCCCCCCCCCCCCCCCTCACAGGAAAAATTTTTCTCGCTACGCCACTGTGGGGAGGGGGGTGTAAGGTTGCTCTAGACCCCTCCCCCTAGCTTGTCAACGGAAACGGGGGACGGGAGGGCAGCTGCCGCCGGGCCGCAAACCTTAGGCAGCCCAACTACCGGCTGCATTTCCCTTTGGACGTGAATACTGCTCTAATGTCATTACACTAGGATTCGTGGCGGTTCGAGGGCATGCGACAATAAAAAAAAAACACATACAGCCATCAGCAAGTCTTAGCTTGAGCAGATCTTTTGGTGCTGGGCAAGAATCCCACAAAAAAAAAAGAAAAAGCTTGGCACCCCTCTTACAGGCATTGTCGACTCTGGGTCCCACCGCCGACTGCACATTTCCGCTAAAAAAAATCACACAGGAACTCCTCTCGGATTTGTCTAAATGTGCGTAAGCATTGTGACTCTTCCTCATCTACGCGCAGTCCATGTGGTTATCAATGTTATGAAACTTGATCCGACAAGTATAAGCGACAGCGCTGCGGCGACACGAGCTGCCCTGGCCGGCGGCGCAAGCAAAGTACTGCAAGTGGCGGGGCCGAGCGCGCTGGTGACGTTCCGTTCGTTTTGAGCCGTTATCGCTTTTTAGCCCTCCTCATCCGCGTCGAACCATTATCAACCGTTCTCCGGCGGCGGCTGCTTGTGACACGGCCGCGCGAACCGTATCTTGAAAGCGAACTGCATTGGGGACAGAGTGTGCCCACTGCTGAAAACTTCACGCGCTGTGTTCTCACCGTTTACTTCGCTTTGAAAACAGACGCGCGCACACCTATCTTGACAGTGATCGGCGAAAAGCGCATAGTGCGGCATAAGTTGAAAGCTTTGTGACCGCAGTGTTCTCACCGCTTCGGTCGCGTTGAAGCGAGAGCTAGCACGAAGGTGAATTCACTCGCTGCTGCGGGTTATATTTTGAAAGATGTGCTGTACGGACTGACGGATGGATGGTTTTTCTTGTTGGGTAAGTATAGAAATGCTTACGTTATAAAAAAAATCGCAGGGTTCGCGAATTTCGCGATAAGAACCAACACCAACCTACTCCCCCGCCCCCTGCTGAGCGATGCCGTCTTGATCGCCCTTTTCCAACTCCGGGAAAAGGGACACTACCTCTCTATCTCAGTTGAAGAAACGATGATGAAACGTTAACAACGACAAGAGCGGCATTTCCTAACGAGTTGTCTTATGGCCTCTGAGATTTGCGCGCGAACCTGGGAGGGCACAATTTGCAGCTTAATAGCATAAAAAGACAAAGATAATGCCAAACGACACAGTTAAAAATTCAAACAAAGAACTGGTTTTAGCTATACTGTTTGGGGAAAAGAAATAAAAAATTAGACAGCCGCAACACACGCCACTAAAGCCACCACCGCCAGCATAAAGGCCAGAATACATGGAGCGAATATGCGACGAATAGTCAGCGTTTGACGCCCGGCGGCGTACGCGCGACGCGCAGCGGCGAAGAAAACGTCGTTCGCCGCCGATCCAGCTGGCGCAGAAAAGTTCGTCGGGCGGCGACGATACCGGAAGCGGCAAACGAGCGGCGCCCCAAAGCGAGCCAATCAGGTCTTACTATCCGCCCCGACTTCCGGCTAGGCTTCCCCGCTTGTCCGTGTATCCCGATCCCGCTCTATCGTTCACGCCGGTCTCCCGCTTTTCGTATTCATGGCATCCAAAGCGGTTACTAAGTTAATAACAGCCATGGTTAGACAAGCTCACGTGCGCTACTTCCGGGTCTGCTTGCTTCGGCCGCGCGCGCCTTGAGCCACAGAACAGAGCCGCGGAGTTAGAAAGGCGAAAGTTGTTTACCCGCCCAGTGTTGACACAACGCATAGCATCGCCGCTTTCTTTAAACTACATCGGCACATGAATGTCTCAAACACATAAAAAACATTAGAAATCATTTCTAAACAAAATTTTACGCGTTTTTAGGGTGTTCCGCAATTCAAAAGCGATAATAGTTGTCGTTAAAGTTCTTTTTTTGTTTTATGTGTTTCACTACAGCGCATTTGCCTCGTCTATATTTGAAGTAGTGGCTTAGCGCGAATTAAACTGCCTAGCCACGCCGATAACAACGCAGCGACTCACCGGCGGCGGCCGCCGTGTCTTCGCTCCATGTAGCGCAGCCCGAAGAACACACGGCGTCGCGGCGTGGCAGATTTTCTGCCGCCCGAACTTCGTCGTGAAAGTTCGCTCCATGTATTCTGGCCTTAACGCGGAACCAACAGTTGGCAACATTCACTCGCGCGTCATTATTGCTTCGTCCGCTTCACGTTCGTCTCCGCAACGAGAGCCGCCATCTTCTCGCGCCTAACGTTTTGTATGGTTCTGTTCTCTGCAATCCGCGCGCACAGCTCATCGGTGGATTCACGTCTGCGCGGCGTCGCAATGCGGCCTGCGTCATTTTCTGGTGTTCGCGCAATCGGTGTGAAACATGTCGCATGTGAAATGTTTGATAGAAGTGCCTCACGTCCAAGTCAAGCCGCTGTACGGGTGTACGGCTGTGCGCCCCGTTCTCGGAAGCGTCGACGGGTTTCCGGCATGCGGATTTCAGGTACGTGCAAATGCGTTTCGCCCTCCTATTGAGCTCCGGAGCAAAGCGTGCAATATTTCATGTGAAAGATGCAGTGCCAGTCATCATGGTGTGAATTTTGAGCGGCAAACGAGAACTTTGGCACTTAGAGCACACTGCGGCTGCTAAGTCAGCGTGGAAATTGTTATACGTTACCGTACTATGTTGCTGTCAGTCTGATCTGCGGCTTGTGGACAGCTAGCCCATTGACTTTTGCTTGTGGCAGCGATAGGTATATAAATAGAAGCGGTAATAATTTTCGAGAGCAGAGAGTTGTTTCGCTCGATGTTTGGTCGTGTTCATGGCGTTATGAAAGCTAGAAAACTAACTGGCTTGATCGTGCTTAGTTCCAACTCCAAGGGGCGTAACGTTGGCGCTGTATATGTTTGTTTTCGGTGTCACGAGTACCACTTTCATGCTTTTGTTGCATGAGAGTGGTAGCTGCTGCATGCCGTCTGGGCAGAATACAATAAAAGCAATTTCCTCACTTTCATACGTATGCAATGTGACGTAACAAAATTTCCAGCGTTTTATTCGGAGCGTAAATATCCAGTATAGTTTAGTAAGAAACTCAAATTCTGTCTTAGCTTAGTAGGCGTGAAACAAGTGAAACTCTCATTCCTTTTTGAATTGTTCGCCCAAACCGTACCGCTCGCAGAGGCGTCATCGGGTAATTGACAGTAGCTTCGCTACGTGAGTTGTTTTATGCGCCAATATTGCCCGGTTAATTATCCTGTTAATTTATGCCGACGCTCGTTCATCTTGATTTCAAGCGCTTACTATCCCCGAGTACCGGACGATGCCAAACTTGTGAGGTGTAGCAAACGCGGGAAATTCAAAGTGGCTTTGAATGCAAGTTCCTGTTTTTACGTTTCTTGCATTCAAAGCCAACAGACACAGTATCACTGATTTATTTTCCATTTCTGCTGTACTTGATCAATCTAATGTGACAACTGCATTTGCTCTTTAATGTTCTCCATTTACTGTGTATTCAGCTTGGCTGCCGTCCTCTCTTCAGGGGATGCGGCTGTGATAGCTCTTTCGTATAGCACATGCCTCTAGGCCCTTGTGTTTCAAGGGCTCTGGCGAGGCAGCAGTGCTCCAAGTAATTTTACCATCCTATATATTTTCTATTTTGCATCATTCTTCCACGATGGATTTTAATGTTCATAGAATTCGTCATTAGTCATCGCCATAATTTTATAGCACGTAGATTTTACGCACTTTACAGCGACAATTTTTAGGCCAGTTTACAGCCAAGTCACATCTCCCATAATACAACGTCAACATTACCACTTGTCATGGCGCTCTTTGGCGAAACCTGGCCCTTGCGCCATAAAAAACCACACATCATCATCATCAGCTTGGCTGCCTGAAAATGCTTGAATTTCTTTCGGTATCCAAGTGACGAAATATTTCACTGACGGCCGTGTGTGAAACACGCTAGATGACAAAACTGATAGCAAAATGAGATATTTCTTTTATAGCGTTTGGACTCGACTTTTGGTGAGGATGTCGATTGACCTTGGGCCTGGTGACAGCACACCCGACATCGCCAAAGTGCAGCCTATCAGTTGAGTGCCCCCGAATGGACCATCAACATCAGAAAATGAAGCAGAGCCAGGTAGGGGCAATTTTTACTTTGGAACAGAATACTGACAGCTGCCTCTTTTTTTTTAAGAACTAAATAACCTATTTATAAACCAATCCTTTCTCTTTGTGCAGCCTATATAGAATTGTTTTTTGCTTGTTATACAGATCTTCAGAAAGCAGTTCTTCTGAACCCTTTTTGCATGCACAAATAAATAAAGAGGAGTGCACTTTCTGAAGAAATTGATGCACTGAAATGTGCGTTCGACACACAATGAGAGGCAAAATAACCAACAACTTTAAAGCGGTAAAAAAAATACAAGTTTGAAACATGTTCTAACATCATAACCCGCCTTGGCATACGGATCTAAATATAACAGCAACAGAGGTGCATGAAGAGAAGTGTTTGTAAATGTTTGCAAGATATGTACATTGTCTAAGAAATTGTTTTTATTTACTTGGAGCTTCTTGGTGCCATGGCAGTGCAGTAAAAGCTCAAAATGATGCCCCTGCTCCTAATAAAGCACCTTTAGATTTTTAAAATTAAATTATGGGGTTTTATATTCCAAAGTCACAACCTCAAGTTTTGGGAACCTGGCCTTCTTTAATGTACACCTGAATGTAAGTGCATAAGCGTTATTGCATTTTACCCTCACTGGAGGGCAGCTGCCATGGCCCAGATTGAAGCTGGGACCAGCATGACTGAGCAGCATGGCATCATAGTAAGTGGGCTATAAAACCAGGTCAAAATGAGAAATACTGCTTAGAACTACCAACTTCTTGGCTCAGAAGCACTTCGCACTAAGTTAAAGGAGTATGGAGTACTGACAGCGACCGTTTATGTACAAATTTCTTTTTAGGCTCACTCCATTATTAGGGTCTGAAGCTTCAATTAGTCAAAACCAGCCTAAATTACAGAACCAGCTCAAAACACGCACCATGTATAGCTGGATTTGGACATGAAAATGGAGTCAATTCATGTCGCCGAAAATGGAAGTGGCAGTCACAATATTTCATGCATTTTGCCTAAAACATAGTCAATAATAATTAATCAATTTCTAAAATATTCTTTTCAAAAAGTTTTTTTCAAGCATGAAAGGAGGAGCCAAATGGTGTTCAGGTGCACGAGCGGTTAGTTGCACGGCACTCCTTGCATGTGTTCACTGGCTTCTTTCAAGCTTGAAAAACAAATGTGTTGCACCTATTGAGCAGTAGAAAGCTGGATTGGGAATTTTTCAGGACGCTCTACAATTTTCGCACTGACACTTTTGCTTTGAATATAATATTTGAGCAGTTAAGTAATCGTTAATAACTAATTACCTAATTAGGAAAAATTCAAGAATTGGTTTCACTTCCTCAAAACGATGGCAAACGACATTACCTTGGTGCTGTCCAGCTACGTGGCACTTGCACATATTTAAAGCTTGCACATGTCATACAGACCACCTGGTAATTACAAGGCATATATAGAAGTGGTTAAGTTGTGTGAGCCAGCCATGTGTAGAGAATCATGAGAAACAGCCATGTTTCTTTGACTTAAGGGCATGATAAAATTTACATGCTCGACGCCTTGTATCAGTGTGTTCTAGGCCTGTTCGTAGTTTAGCTGCTACATAAATATTTCTCCACGTGTAAGCTCATATGCATCTTTCAAGTATATTGCCTCGTGTGTCCAAAATGAACCATCCTCGCGCTTCCTTCATTATGTCTTCATCTGTTGCTGTGCTAAATTTTTAACATGCAACTGCACAAATTTTCATTTAGTTTTCATATTTCCTCGTTGTTTGGTGGCTTTATTTCTGAACAAGTTGTTTTCGTTAAACCCTGTCGCACACAGCAGTACACAGCACTTCTGCCTAGAGTGGGAATTTTTTTTTTTCAGATTGACATTAATACACCTTGCCTGGGCAATGTAAGGTATTCTACAGAACACGGCCCTGCAATAATGTTTTATATTGCATTCCAGCATGATGCAAAACTGTTTACTTACCAGATTAGAATATGTATAAGTGTTGGAAGTAACAGAACTGGAAAAAGCCAGCAGATAATGAGGCCAAGGAAAGCATACAGGAACATGTTTTAAGTTTTTTATATGAAGTATAGAAATGATAAATTCTAGGTAAGTGAAAGTGGATTAAAGGATATCCACCTGTGGGTGGGGAACGGACCCATAACCTTCACATTACGCATGTGATATACTAACCACTGTGGTACTACGGCCGTGTTCGAGCGTCGACAATCTGAGGGGCCATCGTGGACGGTTGAATGCTGCCTCGGTGGCACAGTGGTTAGTGCATCGCATGCCTAATGCAAAGGCTGTAGGTTCGTTCTCCCCCCATGCCTGGTTGTTTTTTTTTACCATTCTCATTTCCCTTTATCATTTCTACATTTAAATAGAAAATTACAAATAAGTTTCCGCGTGCCTTCCCTGGCATCTTCCAGCTGTGATTCAGAAAAATTTTGACCCTCAGTATCCTTTCTTCTCGTTTGGAAGAACAGGAGCTTCATTTTAAAAATAATGAATTCACCTTGTTCAGCATCTCAATGTGGTCTCAAATCTTATCACAGCATGTGTATTACTAAGTGAAGTTTTTGTTAAGGTGATGGTATAGCATGGGACCTAATAAGTAGCCTTTGTGTACAGATATGACTAGTCTAATAAATAGAAGGATTTTAAGAAGCACTTCTAACATGGTCTGAGCATGTGCTTAAAAAAACTAATCTAGCATGATTTCAGGCATAACTGTTGCCCCTGAAAAATATTTGGATCATCTGCATTGGCATTGTTTTTAGAGAGCACCAATACTGCTTTGATAGAAGTAGCCTCGTGGAACATCAAGCATCGCTTCTTGCTGAGTCAAGGAAATATTATCTGCATACCTGAGGTGCATGTGTCATATGCTCGAATGCTGTTTAAAGGCTGCTAAGAAGAAAATTACTTCACTTGCCTTCCAGAGATTGCTTCAGTAGTCTATGCTACTGGATCATAAACAATTTACCAGAGTGAACATTCATCACAGTTGGCTTTGCAATGTTTATGCAAAATACCGCAATTGCCTACTAGACATGCGACTGCACTAAAACTTGGAATTAATGACCAGTAAGATTTATGGGACCAGCAAAACTTAGTTTATTGCTCCAGAACAAAATGCGAGGCACTTCCGTTATTTCTGCCATAGAGTTTCTTACAGTAATTACTTGAGGGAACTCTGGCGCTGCAGTCGTACCACCATGGGAATGATGGGAAGCACATGGATTTGGCTGATATTCGTGCTTGTGAATTCAGGCGTTCTTGTGGCTTCGTATATTATACGCTATATAAATATTGTCGTAAATTTCAGCGCAGTCTATGCTCTTCGAAGTGCAGAAGAAGGCGCCAACACGCATAATTGCTATTCATTGCAACGATTGAGCTTGTCCAGGTGGCCAAATCGAAAGGCGCCAAGTGTCTCAAGGCACTGGTATGCCCGCGATAAATTCATCAGGTCGTTGCACTTGCTTGTCGTTACATGCCTCCGTGGCTTAATGGTTTCAATATCAGACTTCTGTTGCCCGCGATAAATTCATCAGGTCGTTGCACTTGCTTGTCGTTACATGCCTCCGTGGCTTAATGGTTTAATATCAGACTTCTGTTCTAGAGTTCCTGTGTTTGAATCCTGTCGTCGGACGATTTTAATGTTTATTTATTTATTACACAGTATATTGTTGAAAATGACTAGTTTACAAAGTCACAAAGCCGTTTGTAGCCAAACAGACGACGTTTAGGCAAATCCATGTACTTCCCATAATTTCCATGCTGGTACAGCCGTTCTTGTTTGATCTCCTGTGGACACTAACGTCAGAGTTCCCTCTAGTAATTATTGTATGAAACTCTGACTTCTGCACCGCGCTCGTGCAGAAGCGGCACCACACCTGCTGCGTAAACATGCACTACCTTTTGGCCAAGTGCAGGGATTGCTGTGAACTCGCCCTGTACAAAGCCTGCACTAAGTAAAACAAATCACAACGTGCAGTTGCTGCCACGTTGAACTGGTGGAATGAGTAGTGAAATGCAGCACCTCCTGAACTAGTTCAGAAAGTGCAGGTTAATCAAGTGGAGATTATATAGTAACAGAAGTTGAGTGATTCTGCATTACATTCACGAAATATACTTCATGATACTTTTCCATTTATTTCCTTAGTTATTAAGAATCCCTTTTGCATTGTTAGACAAAACTACAGAATGCCAATATTTTCAAGCATTCACTGGTAGCAAACATGTCAAAACTTGTTCTAGTTTCTGGATTGCCGCTTTAGCCGTTAACCCCCAAGTTAATTCCGGAAAAATGTACCAAATTTTCCAAATTTTTTACGTACTCAATTTTTCGGTGTTATTCTCATTCTTAAAATATATTACTTCATTGGTCTCTGGTTAGAAATAACACAAAAATAAGAGCTGCTCTTGGGGGCAGCTTTCCCTCAATGCCGACTGTAACTCGTCTTTGACAATAAGAGCAGCATAACATCGGGCAGAAAGAGTGCGACTCGTCATTGGCGATAATGGTACTACCTCCAGTCACTACTACAGCTTGGGATCAATGGTTAAAGGTTGCGACTTTGTTGCTGCCCAATTTTAATTCTGCAGCTGTTACACTTGGGCGTAGCGTGTGTATGTACGTGTGCATGCATTAAAATGACTTCACGCTAGAACAAAGCAACTGTAGTGCTGAGAGGCATTAGTCACCTTTATATATTTGCTTTGTAAAGATGCACTAAGTTTATCTTTTGCAGTATAGACTTGGCGCTCATTGGCCAAAGATGCCCTTGTGCTACTAAAACCTATCAATTAATTCGCTTTTTGCAGCAGCAGGTGCTTATTCCTTTTTCAGGATCGCTCTGTGAGTTTTAATTTGTTTTTCTTGAACTGTGGAATTCCCTCTCACAGGACTGCATGTCATCTGAGGTGTTCCTTTTCCAATCAAGAATGTTGAGGTTGTGTTTGTGAAACTCGATTTCTTGCCTCAAACGAGCTTGTACAAACTGACCAAGCTGGTAATTCTACCTGCTTATATATTAAATATGTTGCGGTTATGAACCCTTATAATGAATGACACATAGTATAAAAATTTTATCTAATAAAACAATTTAATGAAATTTTTCATGTTTTTCGCGTTCGTGTTCACTTCTCTACTCTCGTGTCTTGTCTGCATGCCTCACCTCTTTTTTTTTGCATATTAAATATCGTATAAACTTAACCATGATTTTTTACCACAATGCAGGGGAAAAGGTTCCGGTAACACCATGCATTCAGTATGGTGGCCAGACGTGTATGCAAGTAACCCCCTTCATGTGGACCAAGAACTACTCTGCAGTGTCTCGCAGACTTCCATGTGAAGCCCTCAACATTCTCGTCTCAGTGGAATGGCTGCTCATCTATCTGCGTGTCCACACCAAGACAGCCAGTTGTAAAGCTCCTGTATCCGTTTAAGAAAGCTTAATGATTTTTTAATGTAGTTTTCACGGTTGGCCGTAGAATCTTAACATTTTTGATGTTTCTAACATTTTTACCTGGCACAAAGTGGTGCAATAACTTTAAACCAGTGTAATGTATTTAAGTGATGCTCACTCTAATGCCTATCTGGTTTTGTTTGTGTTTAAGAAATTTGAATGTGTGATGAGGTAACAGCATTGGAATTTGTCATCGTGGCTCGTTTCAATGAGCTGCTAGGAAATAAGACGCAAAACTTATCACACACCAGTTGTAGCATTTTTGTTTTCATGACTAAAGTATGCACGTTTCAAAAGATGGAAAGTAGGGAAAGAAACCTCAAGAACATAATCATCCTAGGATTGTCATGTCCTTACACGTCTGCAATGACTAATGTCTTATACATCTTGGGAGCACATTGGTCGCAATACCTACAGGTATACTTGATAAGAGAATAGCTTGCACTCAGATTTGCCACGCAGTTGATGGCTGATGGCTTTTGTTTGTCGTCTTCATGTTACTACTATGTATTCAATATTCATTTAGATGTTCTGCGGTTTTTTGCAGTCACCTATATATATATATATATATATATATATATATATATATATATATATATATATATATATATATATATATGTATATATATAATATATGTATTTATATATATATATGTGTGTGTGTGTGTATATATATATATATATATATATATATATATATATATATATATATATATATATATATATATATATGTTCTTCGTTTAAATAAAAATTTGTGCTCGATATAAGATGTGTGCTTAAAACGGCAAAAAACTGCTTGACAGGCAAACGTATGCTTCTGTGCTGCACTTGTTACCGTCGCCAATCCATGCATTGCTTGCGCTCTATTGCATTCAATATGAGCTACAACAACGAGCTGTGGTGTGTTTCCCTCCTGGTCGAGCTGGTGTTGCGAAAATTTTTGACCAAGTGGAGGTATTTAATTATTTCTGAAATGCATGTAAGCATGCTTTTGGCTGTGTGCTGTTTCCACGGGGTTATAAGTACTGGTGCACCAAGGTGCGGGAGATCCTGTGTCCTTAGTGCAGCGCACATTGTTATTGCGCTCTGCATCCTGCCGGCAGTGTACTATCACTGCAGAGGAAGATTACGAAAAGCATGGCGTGTGTGCCTTGCTGCAATGGCGAAACCTTAAATTGTTTGCCTGAAAGGGTCGCACGTTATGCTACCACATGACGGACCAGAAGCGCAATATGACGATGCCTCACAGATTCTGGCTCATTCTGAACAAGGTAGTACCATAGCTAAGGCTAGGCAGCATTCACAACAGCTAGTCTGCCCATTAACTACATGGCTGTAGTGAACGCTAAAAGACTTGCAGGGATAACACCCTTTTGGAAGGATGTTGTCCATGCTACACCCATATTGAAAGGGTGGTGTCTGTGTTACACCCCATATAGACAGGGTGTTGTTTGTTTTACACCCATAGGCGAGGTGACGTCATCTTAACACCCCTTCTTCTGTAGGGTGTTAATTTGCACCGCTTTGCTTGGGATGTAGCAATACACCCAAAAAGGGTGTCACCCATGGGACAAGTCATTTACACCCTTAAGGGTGTTAAAATTTTTAGAGTGAACTTTGTCTCCAGTCACACTTTTTGCCCTTTACCAAGCTGTATCTTCGCATTTGTATATCCCATTGTATCTTCGCATTTCTAATGCACGAGTGCAAGTCTCAATAATGGTTCGGTTCATTATCTGCGAGGCATGCGCATAGCAGAGTGGCATCTCTCATTTACAAAAGTGGTACGCATGTGTGAGGATATAGGTCTCCTCGATTTGGCTGCACTTTTTGCACTAGTTCAGAAAAGTGTCGTGCCAGTGCAGCGCCAGTTCTTCAAGTGTAAGTGTAGGGCGACACTAGCGCTCTCAGTGCAGCGGTCAAATCGAGGAGAAAAGTGCAAGAACGTACGGGCCTTCGTCTGCTGCGACTGGGCGACTGTGGCTTTTCTTTTGTTGGTGTGTGCCGCGAGCTTAAACGTGTGCGCAATGGCCTTTTTGGTCCTGTGGAAAGAATTTATGTATTAGTACCTAGAAATTAGTTCAACTTCGGCATCATTATTCAGAAAGCATGACCGAGCGCGGTTTCCACACATTTCTGAATCATATATGGCACAACGTTTCAAACGACTGACCGGTCTGGTTTTTAACGTCGAGGTAGCGGTAAGCTCGTGAAAATTAATACAAACGACTGTGACCTGAGGGAAAATCCCGGCCTTCAGTGCACTTAGCAGTAGCTGAACCCGGAAAGCGCCCTTAACAAGATGCTGCGTACACATTCTGAAGAAAACTGGCGTCCGTGCTGCGTTACTAATAACAGGCGCCGTCGATGCCTTCTACCAACACCCGCATGGCCACGGAGGCGCATGTGTCGTCTGCTATCAAAAGCCTTGCACTACATGCACGAGAAAAGAACTTGCTGAGAATCTAGTGCCGAAGTGTACATGAACTCGTGCAGCACGACGTCAAATCGAGTGCCGAAGTGCAGGTGGCACTAGCTGCACTGGCAAATCGAGTGCTAGAGTGCTGCACTCCCTGAACTAGTGCAGAAAGTGCAGCCAAATCGAGGAGACCTTAGATGTTCTTTAATGCTCTCATACACTGGGTTGAACATGGTTGCCTGACATAATGGACACCTCAAAAGCTGAACAGCGTGGTGTCGCGAAGTTTCTGAGAGCTAAAGGTGTTTTCCAAAAAGAAATTAATCGCCGTATGGCTGCCGTGTACGTTGAACATTGCATTTCATTGGCCACTGTAAAGCGTGGGAGCAAACGGTTCCAAGAAGAATAGGAAAGTTGCAAAGACATTCCAAGACCGGGCCAAAGCCATCGTGCAATCACATCCCGCACAATTTCAAAGGTTGATGAGCTGATGAGACAAGAATGGAGGACAAGCATCGATGAACTGGCAGATCGTGTGAAAATCAGTCACGGCTCGGTTCACGCCATAATTCATGAGCACCTCGGTTATCGGCTCTTGTGTGCGCAATTGATGCCCAAGATTTTGATCCACCGCCAGAAGACGCGGAAGTTTGGTGCTGCTTTGACTAATCTGCTAATCTGATCCGGTATCACAATGAGGATGACGATTTCTTGTTTGCTATTGTGATCGGGGACGAACCATGGTGCCACTACTACGAGTCTGAAACACGACGGCAAAGCTTACAGTGGAAACATTCGAATTTACCACGGCCAAAGAACGCAGAGGCCGTCATTCTCGCCGGAAAGGTGTGGTTGACTTTTTTTTTTCGATCGTAGGGGGCCATTACTGATAGAAGTTGCTCAATCTTGAGAGACTATCAATTGTTTCTGATATTGTGAAACGCCGTAACAACTGCGTGTCGCAATCAAGAAGAAACTACATGGAAAATTGACTAATTGGGTCATCTTGTTCCACGATAATGCCCGTCCCCACGTCGCTGATTTGGTTAATACAAAACTGGCAAAGTTCAAGTGGGAAACCCTGCAACATCCGTCATACAGCTCAGACCTGTCCCCTTGCGACTTCCACATTCTGGGGCAACCGAAAAGCAGCTCAACAGAGCTAGATTCGTGCCGGACGATGACGTCAAAGAGTCAGTTACAGACTTTTTGAAGCAGCAACCTAAGGAGTTTCATGAGACGGGAATCACGCGACTCGTTAGTCCATGGGGCAAATGTGTAAATTCTCATGAAGACTACTTTTTAATAAAGTACCCCGTTTGTCATATATTCGCATTGGCTCACATTCATTTGACTCGCCCTCGTATAGCTTGCAGAACTGCTTTTTATACGTGCTCTCTGTTGCGACTATAATTTGGGTACGATTACTCACGATTCCCGACCGGTGACAGCTGCTCCTGCGCAATGCATTGGGACAAATGACAGCGTCATGGAGATTTTTGACTGGCCATTGCATATACACAAGAATGTAAACACAGTTCTTGAATGACTAAGTTTCATTAGCAGATTTGTACTGAAATTGTTCATTTCATGGCCTTTTAATTTTTCAAATCAGCGGCATGCGCTGCTTTCCTTCATGTGAAGCTCATGTTATATTTTCTTTACTTATTAAATAGAAAAAAACATGGAAGTATTGATATCAGTTACTTTGGGCACAAATTTTGACACATACGAGAATATTCTTTTATAAAAAAATACATATTTTTCTTGTTTGAACAGTGCGTAGCATTCAAGAATTCGTTTACAGCATTTTTGACAGTGGTAATGCAGTTATTATTCATGTATTTGATCCCTCGACAAATTGTTTAAGAGGAAGCTTTAGCTGGGGCCCAATCCGACGCGACCTATTCAAATACATGTAAAACGCAGAAACGCTTTTCTGCGATAGTCCTGCTAATCGCTTTTAAGGAAATTTGTTGCATTTGAGAGAGAGGGTAAATTATAGTGTCTGTTGGAAACGGAATTTCGGTTTACGACCTGAATTTTGTATAAAATATTTTGAAAAATTTGAAATTTCGAAAAAATAGAAGCACGACGTTTACAAAATAGTAGCTATGTACCAAGAACAGATATCTCGGTTCTGTAAACGGCAACTATTAGGAAAGTCAATGCGGACAAATTCGGTGTGTCAATTTGTATCGTGCGCGAATTGGTTACGTTGTGTACAAGGGTTCTGCAAAAGTCGTATTTCCATAATACTAATTTTTTTGAGATTCTTGTTTAACATATCTATTTTGTCCGCTGTAGATGTGCTATTAGGTGCAATTCACAGAATTGTGCTATCATTTTTCATTGTTGAGTTACTGAGTTTTAAGCTTGATAGTTCCGTCATCTGAAAATTTGCGCTTTTGGCCAATTTTTAATATAGTATTGACCGCCTAAATGAAACATTCGAAACACCAGTCGGTAGAATTGAAGTTTTTCTTTTATATTCAACGAACATCGTCAAATTTGGTGCAGTTGTTTCGAAGAAAAACGAATTACCCTTCTACATGTATTTAAATAACAGCACCCGAGCTAAAGCTTCCTCTTAAGGAGGAGGCCGAGCTGCAAAATGAGCCCCCCTCGAACGAAATTTCTGGCTACGCCACTGCCTGTAAGAGACCGCACTTCGCCACTTGCGACGTTTTGAATAATTTCGCTGTTTTGGATTAGCACAAGAATGTTACTAAGCGTTGTCTTAAAGTAATCATGAAGTGCGCACTTTGTATGGTACTCCTAGAAACGAAGACCCTAACTTTGTGTTTATGTATCTTCCTCTCATCTGAATTCATTGGTACTCAGCGGTAGTATACCGTGCGTGTCAGAGGAGTTACGACACATTATGGCAGTTACGAAGTTAAGTTGTTTAAAACGCGGTTTCCTAATAGATGCCTTACGCAAAGACATCTCGAGAAAAAGTCTCGTAGGTGGATTTCGAAAACGGGAGCTGCGGGGCAGTGCACTGGTATTCGTCACAAGGCGGAGACTTCTCGTTCTTTCGATTTGCATAAACACGAGTGGGTTCACTTGACATTGTGAATAAAACCACTACAGGCACGGGAAGGAGGGAGACGCCAACACAGGGCGGTGTCGTCGTCTCCCCCCTTCCGTATCTGTTGCGGTTTCATTTACAATGTCTCACCAACTGGCCTACAACTTTAACCTGCTAAATCACTTGACATGGCGAGTAGAGGGGACCTAACACGCAGGGGAGATCCAATCAGTTCGAGCGTGGTCACCCAACCAAGCTTGCAGAGGTGTTTGTTCGCAAATACAGGCAACGGAACGTCGTTGCCGCGCTTGACCAACTGAAGATTGAGGGCACCAGGCCCATTGTAGATCGGTTGAAACAACTGACTTCACCGTTCATCCCACGCGCAGGACGCGGCACAATGGGCCGTTTGGTTCGCGCTTACCTGTTCCCATATATAGAAATGCGTATATAAGGGAGGGCAAGCGATCACTATATACGTTACCTACAAACTAGCCGCACTGATCCAACTGCGCATCGAAGCATACGACAGCGGCGGCGCGTCCGTTTGGTTAGCGCCATCGTCAAGCAATGGGCAGGGAGAGTGGACTGATGAAGGAGAGCGCTCACCGCCACTCCCCCCCCTCCCGAAAACCTCACTACTCTCTCTCTCTTTTCTGCTCCCGAGCCTTGCCACGCTGTGTACGTTTGTACAGAGCTGAAGAAAGACCATCTGATCGATGGGACATGGTTGGATGATGCCGCCGCTGACCGGAAAGGTGCGCCTGCTAGACCCGTTTGCTCGCGTATGTGCTCCCCGATATATTCTTTTTTTTTTTCGTGCAGAGGAGAAAAAAAAAAAAACAATACATGGCGCATTGGACGACTTTTGCGAAGGCACTAAACACACCTGTTTTCAACTGGGGCATGCCTCTGAGTGGTGTTATAAAATGTAAGAAAGAGGGTCGTGTTAGCTTATTTCTTTTGTCGGGCAACTCAAGAAATGGGCCTCGCTTCTTGCCTGTGTGCCCTGAAGTTCGAAGCTGCTCTTTATTTTCCATTTGAAATACAACGAAAAAGATGAGTTTTACCACTCTAAGCAGTTAATAGCTCGGCATAGACGCACTACTGTAACGCAAAACGCTTCTTTGTAACACCACGGCTGCCAGTTAACATCATACTCGAAGCTTTAACAGTGCAAATAAAACTTGCAAAGAGTTCGCGAAATTTTGTGGGTTCGAACCAGCAACCCCACGTCTCTGGAACTGGTTCTCCGTTATTATAGCGCAACCACGTGCTTTTGTTTTGTAGTACGTGGTGCAAATTGAAAAAGAAAAAATCTGGCGATGTATCAACACAAATTATATAGACAGCGGCCTAAACAACCGATGCTGCGACTACAAGCAAAAAACAAACTATTCACAGGACAATTATTATAGCAAACATTTCGCTAATAGGAAGGTAAAAATGTCAGCAAAGCCGGTCTACACAGTTACTTTGCCCTACCCGGTCGTTCGGGCGTTAAAATTAAACTATGGGGTTGTACGTGTCAAAACCACTTTCTCAGTGTGAGGCACGCTGCAGTGGAAAACTCGACCTCTCGGGGTACTTTAACGTGCACCTAAATGTAAGTAGGCGGGTGTTGTCGCTCCCATCGAAATGCGGCCGCCGTGGCCGGCATTCGATCCCGCGACATCGGGCTCAGCAGCCCAACACCATAGCCACTGAGCAACCACGGCAGCTTGCGTTCGGGCGTGTCGGCATCGATTTCTATGCGCCGCTTTCTCTGGCATCTGCTGGTAACCGCTGGGCCATCGTGGCTGTTGACCACCTCACGTGATACGCCGAAACTGCCGCTCTCCCGGCAGCTACAGCGCGCGATGTTGCCTGCTTTCTACTTCGCCGATTCATACCACGCCATGGTTCACCATAGGATTTACTCAGAGATCACGGACGTGTCTTCCTCTCGGAAGTCATCGAAGCCATCCTCGAGGAGTGCCACGTTGTGCATCGCACAATTACTGCTTGCCATCCGCACGCCAATGGCCTCACAGAACGCCTTAACCGTACACTCGGCGACATGCTCGCAATGTACGTTTCCTCCGACATGGGATGTCATTCTGCCTTTCGCAACCTACGCCTATACAATACCACCACTCAGAGCACCACTGGATTTTCACCGTTTCTTTTTTTTATTGTACACGTCCGGCACCCTTCGCACACAATCGACACAAATCCTTCCGTACATGCCGGATGCGTCTGAGTGCGTGCCTATTTCCGCCACAGCCAGACATGCCGAACAGTGTCGCGATCTCGCGCGGGCCTTTACTTCAAATGACCATGAGCGCCAGAAGAGCGTTCGCGGTGACACCGCTTCTGCGCCCGAGTTCCTCCCCGGAGCGCTTGTGTGGCTCTCGGCGCCTTCCACTGCAGCTGGGCTCTCGTCGAAAATACCGTCCAAGTATGAAGGCCCCTACCGCGTCGTCGAATGCACATCGACGGTCAACTGCGTGGTCGAACCCATTGAGCCGTGTTCAGACATGCGCCGTCGTGGACGAGACATTGTCAGTGTCGACCGCCTCAAGATATACTATGGCGCACTCATAGTGACAAGCTGTTAGATCGCCGGGTGGCTGCTTTTTCGTTCCCGGGATAATTTTAGAGGATTGGGACGGTATAGTGGGTATAAACCAGCGTCGTCGTAGACCAAGATCGATCGGCTTTCGGCCCGTGTATTGCAGGCTTCATGGCTAAATACAATATAATCTGTGATGCGCAGTACGCTTTTCGGAAAGGAAGATCTTGTGAGCAGGCACTACTGATTGCTAAACATGCAATCATATAAAACTTTGAACAAAGGCCATACACTATTGGGCTATTCATAGATTTAAGGAAAGCTTTTGGTTCGGTGAATCATGACGTGCTTTTAGATAAGCTACATTAATATGGAATACGCGGTATTGCCCTTAAATTATTAGAAAACTACATTACAAATAGATGCCAATATGAGGTAATAGTTCTGCGGAAATCCGCAAAGTGTGGAGAGGTAATTAATAAAGGGAAAATTAGACATCCACCCGTTCGTAGCAACTGCTACAAAGGAAACCCATATGGGTTCCTCGAAAGAAAAAGACTCGCAGTGAAAAATTCGTCCTGGTCCGGGACTCGAAACCGGGACCACCGCCTCTCCGGGGCAGCCACTCTACCGTCTAAGCTAACCAGGCAGCTAGCAGATGGCAGGGCGAAGTCGAATTTGTCGACAACTCGAAGCAAAGGCAAGAGTCTGAAGTAATAGTTCGGCGGAAACCTTTCTTTCTTTCTTTCTTTCTTTCTTTCTTTCTTTCTTTCTTTCTTTCTTTCTTTCTTTCTTTCTTTCTTTCTTTCTTTCTATCTTTCGAGGGACCCGTATGGGTTTCCTTTGTAGCAATTGCTACGAACGGGTGGATGTCTCATTTTCGCGTTATTGAGGCCAATATGTTTCAGTCAATAAGGTAAAGTCACCGAAATTAATATGCAGAATGGTGTACCCCAAGGGTCCAGATTAGGTCCGATATTGTTTCATCTTTATATTAATGATCTTGCTTTAATTACATTTTCCCAAAGATTATTAATGTGTGCCCATGATGCGTGTTTTTTGCGGACAGATCGATGACAGAGTTGCAAAGTTCAATTATTACATATTTGGATCGGCTATCGAATTGGTTACACATCAATAAGCTACATTTAAATGGTAACAAAACGAAGTACATAATATTTGCGCCAATTAACAAGCCGCATCATTATAAAATTACGATTAAATTCCGTGTGGCTGAACTTCAGAGAGGACGTATCATGGTATACCCATGTTATTACCCTTACAGCTGAGTTTGGCAAAAGATTAGAGGTTGTTTCTCTAAATTAAGTGACACTAGACCTCTTTTTTAAAAGTTCCCTGTATTATTCATTATTTTACTCTAGATTTTCCAATTGTATATTAGTACGGGGCACTATATATACGCAGAATTACAAGAAACTTATTATATTACAAAACAGAGTGGTCAGAGTTTCCGAAAATTATCAAAGAAGACCACAACACAGAGCCTTTGTTTATCAAACACCAACTACTGAAAGCCTCCCAAATTTACTATTAAAAGTTATTACGATATGTAAAAGCTAATGAACTTTTTGATGTATGCGGGTCACAATCCCAAAATTAGTATCCACTACTTAGCAAAGCTATTCGAGTTACGCGGACGAGAACTAATTACGGCAGACAACATGTAACTCATGAAATCTCTGCATTGTGGGATCGTCCAGGAACTATGGAATGCAATATGCTAAGAAATCAATCAAGTTCTTGTTAATTGGAAATGAAATCATATATAACTGGCTGTTTTTACCTCCCATTATATATTCAAAGTGTGCTGTACTTACTAGGTTGTTAATTACTGTTCCTTGATACTCATCATATTTTGTATAAGTTCTTCACGCTGTTTAAGGGCATGAAATCTGTATAATGTCACTTAGTATTAATCTCTTGCTGGAGACTATATTGACAATTTGTAATTTTGTTTGATATGTCTGTATTGAGTACATGTAATATAGTAACTATATCCCTTGTCCTAAAACAACGAATAATTTCAATTCTAATAGTTATTTATCATTGTAATATGGCAGTTGACAATGCTATTTTTTTCGTCATAATATCTTAAAACGACGATGTTGTATTTACTTTTGAGCTACACGTAAGCTATTCGCTGCCGCCAAAATTTTAACGGAGCTGGAGCCTCTGTCAGGCCTCGATGCCTTTTGCTCTTGTCACTGTGTCACGATGCCTTTTGCTTTTGCTTTGTCACTGTTTCTGTGAAGATACAGAAGAAATAAATCTTTCTAAATCCTCTTCAGCGCTTTTCCTCGTCCGTGCTCTGGTTAGACTGTCGCCGCTGCGCTGCTCCTAGTCCGATCAAATAATATATGTATGGACAGTGTAAATATGAACAGTGCGCCTCCACATCTGAATATCGCGTTCCTGTCAGGTGAGTAAGGCACATAAGTTTGCCAAACGTTACCTAAGCAATGCTCAAGAGTGTTCGTCGCTTCTCACTTCAAATCAGTTTGGTTGGAAGCAATAAATGCACTGCTTTGTCAAACTCAGGTGAATAAATAAAAAAAACCAAACTCCACAACTGGTCTGCAAGGCTGGCAAAAAATAGTTGCTTTGTAATTTTAGTTTCATGGATCACAACATAGCGATCTCAAAAATATATGAAACCAATATTGAGGTTGAAATGAAGCCTGTATTAAAATGTTTTCTACACAATCAAGTGGAAAGCAGAGAGAGGTATTAGCTGACTCCATGATTTCAGAGATTTACGACAGCGCTGTGTGTGTTGCCTCGATGCTGGGCTTAGAATTCCAGCATGCCCGAAGCTTTGACAAATGAAAAAAATTACAATGACTCAGCAGGCCCTAGGTTAATGACTAAGATAAACTAAGAAGCTACGTGGCAATGTATCCCATACGCATGACTTAGTTACCACAGCCATACAAATGAACAAATGTTTATATAAGCAATGGTCAATGCAGATCGTCAGTTGAACGCCACTGCGCATTGAGAGTTTCGGTTATCAGTGACATGGTGAAATTTGTAGTTCTTAGTTCGATCAGGTGCTTAATGAGTGCTGCCTCCGTTCAAGGTGAAGACTGGGCACAATATCCGCGGCCGTGGCCATCTTTCACGTATGCTCTGTTGTTAAGGTGTTGTTCTCTTGTAGCAAAGCGAACAACAAATAACCAGGAAGAAGGCAGACAGACACAAGCACTGAGTCATAGATGAGGGTTTACTAGGGATTATGACATATACCTATATACACACATATCTATGGCATGTGCTCACACTGGCATCTTTTTCTTCTTTGTCATGTACTCCTTTATCGTCCTTGAGAATAAATCTCCGCCAATTAGCCCAATTCAGCGCATTGTTAAAATAGTTCAGGTATCTCTGCACTTCTCGTAAGAATTATTACAGTGCTCGCTGAGACATCAGTGGGGTTATGCAGCTTCCTGCAAATAGCCCACTGACGTTTTGAAACAACAGAAATTCAAGCGTGCGAACGGCGAATGGCTGACATTCCGGCTCTGAAAATGACATCAGAATGCACCTACACGGAATCAACCTATAAGGAAGTATTTCGCATGGTGTCAGCGAGGACGAGCGAGTCCATGAGTCGGTTGTGAGGAAGCGAAATTGAACGTAAGGGTCATCTCAAACCTGTGTTTGCAAGCACGCAAGATAAGATGTCAGGCAGGACGAATCATAAACTGCTGAGCTATACTGCAAAGTATGCCTGGTTAAAGAAAACGCAGGCAGAAAAACCTGAGGGATCACTGATCTAGCGGTGAATGCATTCAACTCTGGTTCAAGGAGCTCACAGGCGTATTCGCGTCCGTGAGGCGTATTTTCTCTCCCCAGTTCATTAGGAGTCAAACTGCCGAAGCCAAGCGGCGTTCCAGCTCCCTGCTTTCTCTCTACATCTCAATAACAGGTCGTGTAAGTTGTATGCAGCTCAAAGGTCGTCAGTGGAGCCCGGTGCTTTCACTTAGAACAGAACGACATGCGAATTCCATCAGAACTAGCTATGTGAACGTGTAGTTAATCTAGGATCCGCGAGGAACGTGGCGGAGGTGGTTTTGGTCGCCGATGGCGGCAATGGCGGCACGCGAGCGTGCATATAACGAGGACGCGAGATGCTGTAAAGCCGAATGCATGGATACTGCCGAGAAGTACCGCTTTCGAGAGGTTCCAATGTCTTCTTTCGGGCATTTCGATAGCATGTATCCATAATCGCGCGCTTAACTGATTAGCAGATTGGGGATGCTTGGCCATTAGATGCATTTATTGCATAACACAAGATCCTTTAGCTTTCAGGATGTAGGATGCGGGTAATATTTCCCGGAGCGTCTACAGTGCTCTTAGGGTTGTTCAGCCTTCATCATTTTTTAAAGTTCTTGCTGCCACTGTTCGGAGAGCGTTGCATGCGTGTGTCTGAGTTCTCGCGTGTTGAGCTTAACGGCCGGACGACTCCGTGGTACGGGTAATTTTCTCCAGTGTCGCCGGCAGGTATGCGTAGGCATACTGGCACGTATAGCTCTTCGTATGCGTGCAACGAGTTTGTTTCACGGTGAATAACGAGCGGGGCGAGCTCACCGTTCTTGTCCAAGGTGTCCATGGGCGATGCTGCGTGCGGGGCAAAAGTGCCTGTGAACTGAAACTATGCTGCATGCGAAGTGAAACTGCGATACGCAGGCTGGTTGCGATGACCACGCACTTACTAGCTTTTTTCGTGCAGAGCTTGAACGGCAGTGGTTCACCTCTGCCTTCGTGAGAATGGTGCAGCCTAATTTCGGTGCTGTAGTTAAGAGGACGAGAACAAACGGTTGTTAAGCTGAAGAAGCTGGGCGCGATATGTTAAACAATTAGACAATATCTTCATTAGAACGTGTAAGGAAGGCCAGTGATGCATTTGCCCACTTTTTTGTTTTACAATTTTCCTTGTTTTCCCGCTACCTTAAGGAGCAGCGTACCGGTCGCCCACCTTGCTGATTCGCTAATCAGTTTTACTGATTATTGAACAATAAATTGTAACCCTTCTGATGGTCGCGTTTTTGGGGGGAGGGAAAAACAAAGTTCTTAGTACCATCCACACAAAAATTTGTTGCACCGTTATATATATATATATATATATATATATATATATATATATATATATATATATATATATATATATATACATAAACTTTATTTTTTGACAACTCTTAGTCCGAGTCGTCGCTGTCGGAGTACAGCTGAGTCCCAGTCTTGGTGGTGATTCCAGTTGTCTGGATCTATCTATGTACCGGCACCACCTCGATCCTGTAATGGTACTGTTGAAACAAATATCATATACAAATGTTTTTCATATGTTGCAAAAGCAAATAAGCAATACCAACAGCATCGTTGATCAGTTCATTTTGATTTTGCCTTTTGCAGCACTTTCTCGAAGACTACAGGCCACAATGTACTGAAGTAGAGCTTCGTTTGTCGCCCACGGTTGTGAAGTTCTTATAATTTACAAAAATGTTAGGCAGCTTGCTGAAACTAGAATTACAAGGTGCCCAGACTTCTAAATTGAATTAAGCGACTGATATAACGCGCCTTTCTTGTGGTGTGTGACTACCCGCAGGTGTGCTTCATTCAGAGATGTCCTGCTGTCGTGCTCAGGGAGCATATGCAGCTGTCACCATCGCTTTCACTTATATAACATAACGGGAAACAGTGACACCTCCTACAGCCGCATGTGCCCGTTTATAATGTACATCAGAGAGAACCTTGGCATATCAACTGGAGCAGAACAAGCTACGGCCGCCAAATGGTGGCCGTAGCTGACACTGCTAGGTGACACTGATAGCTGACACAATGGCGCCGACACCGTTGAACCAAATACACAGAGAAAGTGGTCTGAATGTCTCTATTCTGCTTAGGCAAACCACGCGAAATGTCTGCATGATAAGCTCTGTTGCCCGTGACAAAGTCATGTTGTCTTTTGTTTTTGCATTTTCATAACTGTTTCAAAAACCTTCGTGAAAATTTCTTACAATAGTTTCTTTATTTAACTTTCGTGTTTTTCAGAATGAAGTATATATTTTTCTTTTTGTTAACAGCGTTATATAAATATATAAAACGCGTGCATTCAGTTTACCGTTACGAAGCTGCCCTGAGTATGAGATGGCCAGGTTACCCTCAAGCTGCAACCTGCAGCTTTTTCACCTGATGGCCCTCGCAACTGTGTTGCAGAATGAACTCAATTCAATTCACTAACCACCGTTAATAACGCTGTTAGTTAAAGGTTTCCAACTTCCATCTGCATACGCTGTGGCTGGGGGCTGTCCCAGAGTCTAGCGCGTAATTGAAACTCGGCTTCAGAACACATATTTAGTTGCAACTAAAGGTTACGGCGTGCACGGTGCCAGCGCTTTGAGGTCAGCCAAGATAGACAAGAAGAATGGTGGACCCGGAGGTGGCTGCATCCGCTCATCCTTCTGAGCCGGCAAAACTGAAGCGCAATGCATGCAGGCTTCATGCGTGGATGCCAATTAGCCAGTAAAGAATCGGAAAAAACGCGAGCACAGCAGCAGAAGCAGCGTTAAAGCAACTTAACGATAAGAATAATGAAAACTCGAATTTATAAAGACCACTTCTACCCAGCGGTTCAAGGACGCTTGCCCCACAGATCATTTTTCTTGCCCGAGGACCAAAGAACGTTGCGCCCATGAGATCGTATCGGCTTACCGCCGGCAATGCACGGTTCGGATCGTGCGTGGCCTGGCATAACCAACAGTGAAGCAGGCCATGGCTAATTAGCGTTTGCGGGCTTAGCGAGTGCGCGCACGCTTTCAGCGGCACAATCTGTTCATCGGCACTTGACCAGTTCGTGGCATGCAGCCCGCTAGGCAGCGCAGGTACCGGAGGGCGGGAGCCACTTGCGAAGCTAAAAGCGTGGCGTTGCCTATTTTATATTAAGGGAATCGAGGATGCGTATTGAAGTCATAGCAGCGGTCAGCCATATATTCCATGACCGATAATGTCGGGTACGTGGGTGGGCAAAATAAGCGGAACGCACTCGGACTCACTTACACAATTGTTCTGGCTCGCTGACTCGCACTCGGGCCCACCAAAATTCTACTTATGACGGCTCAGTCGGACTGACCCACGGGTTGGTCTGAGAGAGTCGACTCATGAAGGAGTTTGCCGACAGATAGTTGGGTCTAATATTGCGAATGCGCATTTCAATAAGCTTGTTACAAGACTTGTCTGCATAATCTACTGAATATTACTGCCAGAGTAATGTAAAAGCGCTAAACGAGCTCCCTACGCATTATCCTGCCACTGAAGTTGCGACGCTAGCTATAAGGTAGGTTCAGGCTGCGCATGCCGCGCTTTTAATCTCGAAACTCCTACAACGCTCGTCAAGTTCCAACACAGGTCACGACCGCCGCTTCTTGTACATAGTGCTACGACATCCCAAACATTCGTTAATATATAGGCTAGCGGTTAGCCTGTTTAAGGATATGATGTAGCACAAAGGCACAACCACAAAGAGGCACACAGAACACGTCACTGTGGTTGGTTGCTAACAACCTTATTGAAAGGCCACTGAGCTATACTACATATACTCTTTCCAATGCGCGGATGCGCCAGGCGCAATCGACATGCTACAGAAGATCAAAACCGACAAGAAGATTTACATGATAAAAAAAATCTGTTCTCCGCGCTAAACAAAACAACAAACTTCTGACTCACTCACCCCTTACTTTT
The DNA here is from genome assembly GCF_050947875.1 of Dermacentor variabilis. Lineage (NCBI taxonomy): Eukaryota > Metazoa > Arthropoda > Arachnida > Ixodida > Ixodidae > Dermacentor > Dermacentor variabilis. The sequence continues at coordinate 212,458,662 of NC_134569.1, read as the reverse complement.
TGCATAACCGCGACTATTTTAGTTAGCATCGATTGCCCGTACCGGGTATGTTTGTAGTCTCTTATTGTGGGCCGACGCGTGAACCGATATGTGCTAATTGGGTATGTGCCCCTGGGATCACTGGTTGCCGTTGAATTGAATTCTGGAGTTTTACGTGCCAAAAGCACTGTTTGATTATGAGGCACACCGTAGTGGGGGCTTCGAAATAATTTTGACAACGTGGGAATCTTTAACGTGACTCCAATGCATGGGACACGGACGTTCTTGCATTTCGCCCCCATCAAGACGCGCCCGCCGCGCCCAGGATATGACCCCGCGACCTCGTGCTTAGCGGCGCAACACCATGGTCGCCAAGCCACCGAGGCTGGTTACTGGTCGCGAAGAAAGGAAGCCGCGGGGTCCGATTATTGTTAGTCGTATGAAGAAGCCAACAAACAATCGCACCAAGTACACCACGCCTTCGATTAATGCGAAGACGTGGGTTCGTATAACAACTGCATCCACTTGTTTTTTCACCCCCTTTCATATCCATTTTTTCATCATTTATTTAGTTCACTTAGGAAGTGCAGATAATTTTCCCTCTATTGTCCTTGGTGTCATTGTCTAATTGCTTCTTATGATGACGACTTCTTATGATATGACTAGTTCAGCAGCATGTTACACTCCTGCAACACGTGAAGGCGAAAGCTTGCTGCACTCTTGGTAATGCGCTGTCTCACATCGTCGCGTTGCTGCTTTCGCTGTTCGCCTTCTTCGGCTCGTTTTCGACGCTAAGTTGTGGCTTCGCGCGCTCGTACAGGGGGTCAGACTCGCGCCAACGACATTTCTCTTCGACTTTACGTTACATCTTCTCAACAGGGTATCGACACGTGCACTGTTCTGTTTGTTGTATGGGTGATTTCAATGGAAGTATGCACTGTTCGCTTCACTTTGCTGAGCGCTTGTAGCCTCTGCATTACCAGACGGATGAGCCATTGCATTAATTGCTTGCTTAGGGGTGGAGGGGGGGTATGAGCCATTGCTGATGAGTATAGTTTTTGTACCATTGGATCGGACGACGCGTTTTCTTCAAGGCCATCGGGGGTATGAGCCACTTGAGGCTTTCGCCGTAAAATTGTCCGACGGCAGGATCTATGCAGCGGACTCCTGGCACAGCATCCCGATGTTTTAACCATTAGACCACGGGTGCAGGTCTAAGTGAACGGAATAGAACACCCTTAAGCATTTCCCGCGTGCACGTAAGCACACTGAGGAACTGAGCGCGTTTTATTGCGAAACCATTATATGTCCCATTACGAGAAAACCTGGCGTTGTCGTCGGCGGCATGACCGAAAGATGGTAGCGATAACGCCCGACGGCGCGAAGAATAAAAGCATGTTAATATGCTCGGATTGAGGCCAAATGTTTCAGGCAGGTTTCTGTAAACAAAGTCAATAAATGTAATTGAAAATAAATACGTTACATTTCGCTCTGAGTGGGAATCGAGCCCCGGCCTTCGGGGTGCGAGACTTTCACGCTTCCGCGACGTCACGGAGGCTCCACGGTTATGGTTGACTGAATTTGTGCCTAGTGCATGAGTCATTGCACACGTCACGTCACTGCCGTAGGATTTTTTCCGTTCTGTATCTACTGGGATACTCTCTGAAGCGGCTACCTCAGCGGCAGCTGTGAAACGTGGTCGCCCACGGAATCACACCTCAGAAGACTAAGCAAGGGAACACAAAAATGACAACCATTCCACTCTGAGAAGATGGAATGGCAGCGAAAACTGACGACAGTCAAAGCTCTCAAACGAAAAGCAAAGTGCTTTCGCTGCCACTCTATCTTCACAGAGTGCAATGGTTGCCCAGGCTCGCGATTGTCGTTTTCGTTCAACATCGCGGGAACGTTCTTCGTCGGTGGTCGTCTCGCGCCGGCGCTGCTTACATTCTCATTGCTGTTGCCTCCGGCGCTCCTCGTACGCATGTTGCTCTTTGGGTGTACTAATTATACGTGTCCGCCCATCAATAACACAGCTGTTTTTAGCACCGATACCTCTCGTATACTCATATACTGCGATAATCTTGACGTCACGCTATTTCTCATAGCGCGTGTTGTAATCTGTTCCGCATTTTGACATTTGCACCGCCACACTGCACCCGTACGTGATCGCACACAAAGCAAACAATGAAACCTTGCGCATGGGTTTGTTAGAAATCGCCAAGTCCGTTTCTCTTGCATGCCAGACGCCGAAAAAAACTATGGGAGGTTAGTCATATACAGCTTTCACTCTGAAAAAAGATTAATCGTTATGCAACAAAATGGTCCGAATGTTTCCAACTTGTCACCAACGTATATGCAAACGCACAAACCCATTCAGCAGAAAGAACTATAATGCATGGCAAAAACATACCTCTAAAACATTTCACCTAAGCGACTACAATGCTTTCGCATTCCAACACGTACGCAATCTTACGTGCCTCTGCTGAATTTTGTTGCTATATCCCTGGCATGAACAGTCGATACAATCATTCGCGGTCGTCGATAATTACAAATAAAAACAGATTTATTTAGTTTTAATATGTTTTCTGAAAACAAAAATACTCACATTAACTGTACACTATCGCTCTGCGTAGTGCCGCGCACGAGGGGCTTTGTGGTGACGACGGTACGAGATGGCGCCAAAGCAGCGCGCATCGTCTCTATGGAAACAAAGCGCTGCATGCGCGGAGGTCTGTCTGCGGCGGCTGCTGTGAATCGCGCACACGCGTCACCCACGCGCTTCCGCTCGCGACCTCCCCATTAGCGAGGCAGTCGCGCCACATTTCGTTCCGTTTGCAACGTGCCGCATGAGGCAGAAGATCCGCGCCAGCTAATATGTCGCGAAATGAAAACACGCATACAGCTGCCCTCAAATTTCGCATTAGGGAATACCGTAATCATCATGTGTTCCTTGTCCACTTTTGTTTACGCGACATGCATTCATATCGCACAGTGCCAGAAAGAAAGGACCGAGTTCTATACTCGTGTGCCTTAAACGCATGCACGCGCGCTACACATACATAAGCGCACGGACTCACAAACACATAAATCAGAATTTCTACATTTTCTTAAAGATCCGTTTAGCACACTTTATCTATAGGCGACATACATTCAGCACTCACAAGATCGCGCGTCATCCTTCTTTGTTTCTTAGAAGACAGTCTTACATTCTGGGCTTTGGCGTGTCAGAACCAGGATATAATTATGAGGCACGCCGCACTATGGGACTGCAGACTAAGTTTGACCACCTGGGTTTCTTTAACGTACACCCAATGCATGGTACACGGATGTTTTGCGTTTCGCCCCCATCGAAATGCAGCCGCCGCGGCTGGGATGTGATCCCGCGCCCTCGGGCTTAGCAGCGCAACACCAAAGCCACTATGCCACATAAGGCGGTTTAGAAGACATTCGGATGCACAGGAAACAAGAAATTTTCTTGTACGGTTAACACTCTTACGCATAAATTTTCCTAAATGTTTAGCGTTTGTAATTCCTCTGCATGTGCTATTTATGCCGCAAAGTTCTCGAGAAGTTAATCGAATTGTGTCTAACCAAATACCTCACTAAATTTAATATTCTCTCTTCATGCCAATTCGACTTTCGTAACGGACACTCCACAGGTCTGGCATTCATACATCTAACTGATCTAAAAAATAATTGACGAAGGTCTATTTGCAGGTTCAGACTTCATCGATCTAGCAAAGGCATTCGACTGCTTAAACCATAGTATCATTTTTGCAAAGATTGACACTATTGGTGTACGTGATCCTACCCTCTCACTATTAAAAAGCTAGTTGTCTAACAGAGTTCAGGTTGTGTTCGTGTCTAATGTCTATTCCAGGCAACAAACCACTAATATTTGTGTCCCTCTTAGGATTAATACTGTTTTTGACTTGTATCAATGATGTACCTAACTGTTTGTCGTCTACTAAGTTCATTTTGTACGCTGATGATACTACCATATTTGCCTATGATAAAGACATGTCACTTCTCATTAACAAGCTAAATACTGATCTAGAAAATGTTTGAAGTTGGTGTAACACTAACTTATTATCTATTAATGACACCAAGACTAAATTCGTTGTATTTTTCCCACATCAACAACATTCGGCATGTTTCCCTTGGCTCACACTCTATCTTTCCCACTCAGTGTTCATCTTTCCTTGGGATTTCTCTTGACTGTAACTTTAAATATAAAGATCAAATTTCTCACGTAAAAAAGAAAATAGCTTACGGTATTCACGTTCTTATTAGAACTCGTCGCTACTTTTCACATGACACTTTAATCTCGCTATACCACTAATTCATTCACTCTCATATTCAACTACGGCATAATATGCTGAGGCAATACTTATAACACTCACTTGGCGTCTCTCCAGGTGATCCAGATCCAAGCCATAAGAATTATTACGAGCAGTTCACGCTTTGCAAATAGAAAATTGCTAAATGAAAACAGTATCCTAACCATTTCAGAACTCACCAAATATAATCTAGGGATTTTATTCTACAAATATATGGCTAAGGATATACTATTGATCTACTTCTCACCTTGTAACCTGATAGCTCATAGTCACAAGATTCGCACTCAATAGTAATTTCCTTCTACCTAAAGGGCGTACTAACTATCGTAAACAGACTGCGGAATTTTACTCGATATCGCTTTGGAGTACTCTACCATCCATAATGAAAAATGCAAGATATTTATACCAATTTAAAAGAGAACTAAAAACATTCGTAATACATACTTACTGATAGTGTCGATTTCTTCTAATTTTATTCAGTTTTTTATGCTGTCGTGCTGTTCACAAGTGTTGTCATCACTCATAGGCTATAAACATGTTTCGATACTACTCTTAGCTCTCATCTGTATTACTGTTGCTTTAAACATTGTATACCACCATAAGTGCATTTAACAGGAGGTCCCGATAAAGTCTTAGACCATGGGAACTCCTTATGTATACTACAGACATGTAATATTTCTGTATTTTTACCAATAAATACATTCTGAAATTAGTATCGCATGAAAGTCCTTTAGTCATGCATACGTTAAGTTTAAGAGAAAGCCCGAGTTTGTGAGAGCCTGTAGGCCAAGCATACCGGCCTGAGTCAGATTCTGGTGAGCTAGTCCGAGTGAGGCCCGGCTGAGTAGAACTATTGTGAGCCTGAGTCGGGATGAGCCCTAAGCATAAAATATATTTTGTGAGTGGGCCTGAATGAGTTTCGTTTATTCGGCCAACCGATGTTTTTCGGTGTCTTTCAGTGTAAAATCAGCGCGTTTATTGACAGTGGATCGCACTGAAGACAGTAGGGGTCACTGACCCTCCGGTGAGGCCACCGTAAAAAGACTGGGTCACAGTGGACGAGACGCTGGTTTCACTGCTGTGAGGCTTGGGCGCACAGGTATTATAGCCAGAAATCTTTTTCGTGAAGGAAGGCGGGGGGGGGGGGAGGGAGGAGTGAGCCTGGGCAGCCTGTTGAGCATCAGCTCAATAATGGCACGGTAGTAGTGCCAGCAGCAGGTTTCGCCATAGAGTTTCCCACGATATAGTAGAGGGAACTCGGGTGCGGCAGTCGTTGAGCCACCGTTGGAATGATGGGAAGTACATGGATTTGTCTGATGTTCGTGCTTGGGGATTCAGACGTTCTTGTGGCTTTGTTTATTACGCTTTATATGCCATCATTGACGGAAATTTCCGAGCAATCTATACTCTTTGAAGTGCAAAAGGCGCTGCGACCATTGTTACGGTTGGCGTGTAACACCTCGGGCAAAAAGGATGCTCTACCACCATGCCTCATCGAAACGAAGGGTGGATTCCTAATCTGCTGTGGTTGTCTCGAGTGGTTACCGATCTGGCGGACGCCCCGCAGTGTTCACAGGCCCCTTTTTGTGTGTGCATGAAAACACTTTTCCGCGAACCTGACGGGATCCCCGGGCTGCCGCCAGCAGAGGCACGCACGTGAAGACGTCAACTGGGAGAATGGAACAATCGCCCATCCACAACCAGACGCCCTTTCCGCGAACCAGCGACGCGCGAAAGAGAAGGGATCAGCTGCCTACGATCCCCAGGACCCGCGGATTGACACCAGTGGAGGCAAGCTCGGGAAAACATCGTCCTGGGAAAGTGGGTGCCGCCTCTAAGCACAGTGGCACTCAGTGCATGTCACGTCACGTTGACGTGAATGAGATCCCGCCTACGATTTTAGTGGGCCTATATAAAGGGCCCCGCAATGTACTTTTTCACTTCATTCTCTTCATCTTATCTTTCACCAACCATTGAATAAACCGTGCAAGTTTCGCACTAGAAGTCGTCACCATCCCTGCCTGATCGCCATGGTCTATCGGATGCCTGCAGCCTGCCGACAAGGTCACGCTACGCAATAGTAACGCCGGTCGAGGTTGAAGAAACAGGCGTTGCTCAACTGTCGGCAGTGGTGGAGTACGCTTCCCTGGAGAACGCAACACCATGCACAACCGCTGCTAATTGCAACGGCTGAACTAGTTGAGGGGGCTAAATCGAAATGCGTCAAGCTTCTGAAGGCACTGGCTTGCCCGTGATAAATTCATAAGAGCGTCTCATATCGCTGGTCGATGCATTCGTCCGTTGCGTAATGGTCTCAACATCGGGCTTCTCTGCTAAGGTCATGTGCTCGAATCTTGCCGTCGGACAATTTTAATAATGTTTACTTAATTATTTATTACGCAGCACATTGTTGAAAATGATAGCCTGCAAAGCCTCACGAAGTCGCCTGACGCTACAAAAATGAAGTTTAGGCAAATCCATGTACTTCCCTTAATTCCTATGCTGGCTCAATCACTTCCATTGCAGATCTCGTAGACACTAGCGCCAGAGTTCCCTCTAGTAATTATTCTACTGGGCGAAGTCCATAGAGTTTCGCCCAAAGCAGGAAGCAAAATATCAGTTGCTTTAACCTTGCTGGCGCACGGCTCGAGTAGCCGCAGCTGGTGCACTGTATACATGTGGCGCCGAGAAGTCGGAACACAGCACTATAGAGCTGTTCGCAAAGTTCACGGCTAGACTGGAGAAGCCATCCCCGATGATGCCAGAATGAATAACACGAAGTCTTACCTCACGCCTTACATTCAAGTTTACAGATCAATGCCTCACAAGTTAAATCCTTGCTGAATTTTCTTGTTGTTGACAGTTACAGGGCACGAGGCGGATTTCCGATGTCCTCATTGGAACGTCAACGGTACAGCATGCGGGCACAGGCACTCACGAGCCGGGAAACCTCAATCGCTCGCACCGCATTCGAGAGCCTGGCTGCACGCTAATAAACGTAAAGAAAATGAACGCGCGTCCTTCTGTATTTCTTCTTTGTCTTTTACCATTGGAATGTAGTCACACGAGAATAGATCAAACAGGCACGTCCAATCTCCACTCCGTTGACTTGAACCATCATGCGGCTAAGCCACACGTGCACAGTCACACTTATAGTGAAAGCGGTTGGACGTTGCTATACCAAACGTTAAAGTAAGAACTCTCGCACGATGAGCAAACATAGCGCGCTCTCAAGATCTCGCACGCGCTCGCGCTCGCAAGTGTGTGCATGGAAGTCCTTTCCGTCGAAAGGATCCCACCCTACGAGTTCACTTTACGTCAGTTTTTCCGCACAAAGAGGCGACCGACCTGCACCGCACATATCCACGCTCGTCGTGGTCTCCCCCATCCCGCTCAATCTCCTCGTCCGGTTTCTTTCGCCCTCTTTTGCGGACTGACGACCATTATGTACGCTTTCTCCTGCTGGGTCATCACCTTTATTTTTGTTCCCCTTCCCTTCGTGCTCTTCGTGTGCGCTACCGGGAAGCCCCTGCGAAAGCGCCGCCGCGGCGCAGACGATTTTCACAGAGCTCCAGGTTCCGCAGAGAACGTGTTTTCACCCGATTATCTGCTTGGCGCAGTGGGAGTTTGCTATCTGCTTCTTACCACATTTTCTTTAGTCTTCGGTGCTTAGCCTACAGTTTTCTGTCCAAGCTCAGTACACGAGCTCTTGAATGTGGCGGCATTCCGGCGGTGAAGGAGCTATCTCGGTGCCCTTTCCCTCTTACAAGAAGAGAGAATGAAAATGGACCGCCGGTGTCAGCGCTTCAGCGCTTGTGTCCACAGCTTCAGCATTAGAAAGAACAAGTTGCGTAATAAGCGCACTGGGTTTACGATCGACTTACTAATTTAGGAAGGCCGAGGTAGAAACAGCAGACAAGCAGGAGGGCATAGCTGTAGCTTGCACAAATCGTGCTGCGTGCAGCACAGTTCTGTTTAAGAAGCACGTTCGGGCAGCCATCGGTCTCGGCGGCGGCGCTTGAATATTACCGCAGGCCGTGTGAAGGCGTCGGCAAGCGCACAACCGAAAGCCGTTCGTAAAGAGAAAGAGTATGCGTTTTCAACCTTCCGGTCACTAGGGCTATTTTTCTAACCTACACTGGCTACACGAGTGCAGCTAGTGAATGAAGCCGCCATTCTTTTTACTTGGTGTAGAAAAGTTTGGCTCCGCCCACCTACACGAAGCCGTTTTTTATAGCTGTAGTGTAGCATGAGAACTAGACCTCTTACTCTGCAGTTTCAATGAACGACAAACAAGCAGGCTGGCGTTGCAAATGCGTTTGTCTGTGACTGTCGGCGCTGGTATAACGACGATAATGAATATTCGCTGCAAAGACGGTGGCGAAATGCTGGCGTGACCACGTGTCACAGAGGAAAGTGAGCTCATCTTCCAAGAGGATAACATCATAAAATCAACGTATTTGCGGTTGGTGCGGGCTGTTTAAGATTCTGCGCTGTATTATGCGCATTGAGAAGTTGTCTTCGTGCACTGTGCATTCACGATGTATTTCGCTGCGGTTTGTCTAGATGTGTTGGTGAAAGGAAACTCGTGCAATGGCGTTTAGTTTCAGGCGAGAGCATATATGCAGCCAGTAAGTGTGAAGTCAGGCCTCCCGGCATCCCGCCTCTTGTGGTGATCAGTTCGGTTTTCTTAGTAAACATTTTGCATGATTTGAAATCATCAAATATAATACTTATGGGAGATTTTAATGCACCTGGCATTCACTGGCCCTCTCTCGCCATTACCGGCTGCGACGTGTCTCTCTCAAGAAAATTATTGCATCGTCTTAAACAGATTGTCCACGAGAACACCAGGGAAACGGCTGTCCTAGATTGAGTTTTTCTTGGCTCAAGTCTTTTCGAAAGTGGCTTCCAGTGCTGCGTTACTGACGGGATTTCTGACCACAGAGCAGTACTATTCCCGGTTTGCGGTATTGTTCCCAAACCGCGGATTGAGTACTGCAATTTTCATGATTTTAGCCGCGCCAATGATGCTGCAATTACCGACACACTTAGCGAATCGTTTGAGAAGTTTCATGAATTATCTTTGAACAGTGATGTTTATGTTGCCATAGGGTTTTTTTGAGAATATTGTTGAAACATGTATTAACCAGTTTGTTCCCCTGAAAACAAAAAAGAAAAATATTAATTCATCATGGATGACAAGAGAACTTCTGCATTTATCGCATAGTGTTTCGAGATTGCGCAAGTCTAAAAGAAACGGTGATCCTGTCGAAATTGCGGAGTTCAGTGATGCCAAGAAGGAACTTCGCCAGAAACTAACATCTGCCAAGGATTTCTACCGTGCTGTTACTTTGCCAAAATTAATGAAAACAAACCCTCATATGTTCTGGAAATCGATAGTGCCAAGTAACACCACAACTAACAGTTTAGTTGTTAAGGACGTTGCAGTTTCAGATTCACTCACGATTGCTTCCGCTTTTAACGCCTATTTTCATCCCGTGTTCACACAGGATAACTCTTCACTTCCACCTTTTAGCTGTGACCCATACCCTCCTATTGAAGACATCGTCGTCTCTAGTTCAGGTGTTCTGAACATGATCCTCCATTTAGATACTAAAAAGAGCTGCGGCCCAGATGGCATACCCAATTTCTTCCTCGTTCGCTACTCCCTTTGGACAAGCAGATACCTCTCCGTTATCTTCCGTAAATCATTATCCACATCCACTGTTCTCCAATCCTGGAAGCTTGCTACGGTCATTTCGATATAAAAATCCGGTACCGTTCAACATCTGCAGAACTACAGACCCATTTCATTAACGGCCCACTCATGCAAGTTACTCGAACATATAATTTTTAAACACATCACGGAATTTCTCGAAAGCCACAATATCCTATCCAATTACCAACATGGTTTCCGTCGCGGATATAGCACCACTACCCAACTAATCGAATTCACGCACGATATTTGTCACTCATTAGATTTAGGCGGACAGAGTGACGGTATTTTTGTTGACTTATCTAAGCTTTCGACACCGTCATACACCCAAAACTCCTCTACAAGCTTGGCTCCATTCTAAACAAGCCTGCTCTCGTTGGTTGGATACATAGCTTCCTAACCCAGCGTTCTCGGTCTGTGCACTCTAAGGGCTCTATTTCCTCTCCTGTCAGTGTTTCATCCGGCGTCCCACAAGGTTCCGTTCTAGGCCCGCTTCTTTTCTTATTATATATTAATGACTTGCCGCATTGCGTGTCCGTTAATATTCGTCTTTACGCTAATGACTGCGTCCTCTATCATAGTATTAACACAACAATGGATCATGATTTCCTTAATGACTTTGCAAAATTTTGTAGGTGGTGCAAAGAATGGCAAATGAGCATTAATTTCTCTAAAACTGTTTCCATGTCCTTCTCCAGACGTTCCATCACTTTTCACGTACGCTTTCCATGGTCAAGATTTAAAAAGAGTAACCGAATTTAAATACCTTGGTCTTCATTTCTCCCATGACATGTCATGGTCGAAACACATTGACATCATATGTAACAAAGCTTTTAGACGTCTCAGTTACCTCCATCGTTCATTGCGTAAGGTTCCAAAGGATACCAAACTGATGACGTATAAAACACTTATCCGCCCCATCCTTGATTATGGCTGCATCATATGGAATCCTCATAAGAAATTCGATATTAAAAAATTAGAATCAGTCCAAAAGAAATCAGTGCGCTTCATTTTTCGCAACTATAGCCGAGATTTTTCCCCTTCTTCCCATTATACAGCTGCAGGTCTTACAGTTCTTTCACCTCGCCGCCGCTTAGAATGCATGAAATTTTTATACACGCTGATTCATTCTGAGCGCCTTGATACACTAAATAATTATTTGAACTTTAGTCCACCTTCTATCACTAGGAGTTCTCATAACCCCTTACCCCTTTCCTTTGCCGAACGGAGATGTTCAAGCACAGCTTCTTTCCATTGGCCACTGAACTCTGGAATTCACTGCCTGGAAGCATCCGCTCTTTACCCACGCAAGAATTTTCGAAAACAATTGCTTATACTTGATATTCATATTTTTTTTACCTGTATTTTGTTTTCTCGTTTTCCTTTTTTTTCTTCACTCCCTCACTGCCCGCTCCTGCAATAGCCTCACCGAGGCTGCACTATGTATAAATGAATAAATAAATAAATAAATAAATAAATAAATAAATAAATAAATAGGCGTGGAGCCGGACACCTTTCGTCGGCGGATGCAGAAGTTGACGCGCTGTATGCTCCGATTGGCTACAGCCCAGCGAGCCAAGTGCAGCACACGACGTCATAGCCTCTGTCTGGCACTACACTCGTCTATACGCGAGCCTGCACGAAGTGTAGGAAAAAAAAAAAAAAAGCCCTACTCTTTTGTGTAATTGTATGCAGTGCCCACATTATCGCGGCAGCCCACGATAATGACAGCTGGTTATATTGGTCGCACATGATTTTGCTTTCCAGGTGGCGTGACGGCCATCGTTCTGCTAGTTTTATTGGTGATCCCTGTGTACGCGAACGAAGATGAGTCGGCGAGTGACAAGATGGACTAAGCAACCTTTGAAATCTTCACCGTAGTTGGTTTTAACTTGCCTGTGTTTCTTGTCTTGCCGCCTTATGGTCGTCGCACAAATGCGATTAAATAAAAAAGCCTATCTCAGCGGCGATCAGAGGAGGTAAGCTTAAAAACCAATTGGCAACCCTCGCCAATACATTTCTCCAGATTGTTCTCCGGCTAATTTGGCCTCCGAAACCTACACGCTGCTTTCTACTGTTTGATTAATTAACAGATTGGTGAGGTTGACATCCACTTTCATTGCCTTTCTTCTTATTATTTTTATATTTAGATAATTGCAACTGTTAAATTCTCCTATGATTTCTCTCTTCATTTGCTATTTTTCACATCACTACAAATTTTAATAAAAAAATTGAGCCCATTCATTCCCCTCATACTTCTCGCTCCAATCAAGCCATCTACAAGGGATATCCGCCGACGCCTCTGAACTAATTTGCATATTATCGTGCAGTGAGAGTGCAGTAAAAGAACATTTTTGCACTACACCATCATCTGGGCAAATATTCTTTTAAAGTACTTGTTTCCGTAGATACTAAGGTCGCAGTGTTTCGTGGATACAATTTTGGAATCATCGTACGGTGTAAAATATATACGATTGGTCATGTAATGCTAAATGATATTTATACCTCATTCATTCATACCTTGCAAAGGTGCGCAGATAGAGTACGTGCGCATCATGAAGTCTTTACATGGCCCCAGACGCTAAAATGTTGGCCTGATAAACAGAGAGAAGGAAACAGATACACACACACACAGTCGCACACACAGTCGCGCACACACACACACAGTCGCACACACAGTCGCGCGCGCACACACACACACACACACACACACACACACACACACACACACACACACACACACACACACACACACACACACACACACACACACACACACACACACACACACACACACACACACACACACACACACACACACGCACGCACGCACGCACGCACACACACACACGCACGCACACACACACGCACGCACGCACGCACATACACGCGCACAGAGAGAGACATACAGACTGATAGACAGAGGGAGGGGGCGGGGTTCAACAACTCGACACCTCTAATGTTTCTTGGTGAAATGCGCGCTTTATAAACAGAGGAGCCACATTCCGACGTCCGACGAAGAATAAGGGAACCAGGAACGAGTGGACTGAGAACAAAAGAAACCACGATACAGGAAGACCTGTTGCGTTTGCTAAGTTTCCATGCTCACGTTTCTACTGTCTGCATAAACATCCGGGTATGCGAGCGGCGCACGTGGTGTGTACAATTTGGTGTGCACGTGGTGTGTACAGTTTGTACAAGTGATGCAACGTGGCCAACAGTCTATCTAAACACGATGCTTCGCGCATATTCCTCACGGTGGTGTACAGCAAGCGGAATTTTCCAGGGTTTGACGTCGATGTACGTTCTTCCCGACCCCGATAGCGGGTCACCAGCCATAGCAATGACACTTGTATCGGACGTCCCACGATGGAACGAGCCGTTTCTGCCGCCGTATATCTCCGATTTCTAATGCGAGTGGCATGCTTAGGATCATCATCATCATCATCAGCCTGGTTACGCCCACTGCAGCGCAAAGGCCTCGCCCATACTTCTCCAACTACCCCGTTCATGTATTAATTGTGGCCATGTTGTCCCTGCAAACTTCTTAATCTCATCCACGCACCTAACTTTCTGCCGCCCCCTGCTACGCTTCCCTTCCCTTGGAATCCAGTCCGTAACCCTTAATGACCATCGGTTATCTTCCCTCCTCATTACATGTCCTGCCCATGCCCATTTCTTTTTCTTGATTTCAACTAAGATGTCATTAACTCGCGTTTGTTCCCTCACCCAATCTGCTCTTTTCTTATCCCTTAACGTTACACCTATCATTCTTCTTTCCATAGCTCGTTGCGCCGTCCTCAATTTGAGTAGAACCCTTTTCGTAAGCCTCCAGGTTTCTGCCCCGTACGTGAGTACTGGTAAGACACAGCTGTTATACACTTTTCTCTTGAGGGATAATGGCAACCTGCTGTTCATTATCTGAGAATGCCTGCCAAACGCACCCGGCCCATTCTTATTCTTCTGATTATGTTAGTCTCATGATGCGGATCCGCGGTAACTACGTGCCCTGAGTAGATGTATTCCCATCCAGTGCCTCGCTACTTATCGTTAACTGCTGTTCTCTTCCCGAGACTGTTAAACATTACTTTAGTTTTTTGCAGAATAATTTTTAGACCAACCCTTCTGCTTTGCCTCTCCAGGACAGTGAGCATGCATTGCAATTGGTCCCCTGAGTTACTAAGCAAGGCAATATCATCAGCGAATCGCAAGTTACTAAGGTATTCTGCGTTAACTCTTATCCCCAATTCTTCCCAATCCAGATCTCTGAATACCTCCTGTAAACACGCTGTGAATAGCATTGGAGAGACCGTATCTCCCTGCTTGACGCCTTTCTTTATTGGGATTTTGTAGATTTCCTTATGGATGACTACGGTGGCTGTGGAGCTGCTATAGATATCTTTCAGTATTTTTACATACGGCTCGTCTTCACCGTGATTCCGTAATGCCTCCATGACTGCTGAGGTTTCGATTGAATCAAACGCTTTCTCGTAATCAATGAAAGCTATATATAAGGGTTATTTATATTCCGTACATTTCTCTATCACCTGGTTGATAGTGTGAATATGGCTTATTGTATAGTAGCCTTTACGGAATCCTGCCTGGTCCTTTGGTTGACAGAAGTCTAAGGTGTTGCTGATTCTATTTGCGATTACCTTAGTAAATACTTTGTAGGCAACGGACAGTAAGCGGATCGGTCTATAATCTTTCGTCTTTGGCGTCCCCTTTCTTATGGATTAGTTTTTCTAGAACTATTTGCCCACCATCCTTCAACAAATCTGCTGATTACCTGATCCTCCCCAGCTGCCTTTCCCCTTCGCATAGCTCCCAAGGCTTCCTTTACTTCTTCCGACGTTATTTGTGGGATGCCAAATTCCTCTGAACTATTCGCTCTTCCATTATCGTCGTGGGTGCTACTGGTACTGTATGAATCTCTATAGAACTCCTCAGCCACTTGAACTATCTCATCCGTAGTAGTAATGATATTGCCCGCTTTGTCTCTTAACGCATACGTCTGATTCTTGCCTATTCCTAGTTTCTTCTTCACTGGTTTTGGGCTGCCTTCGTTCCTGGGAGCATGTTCAATTCTATCCATATTATACTTCCCTATGTCAGCTGTCTTACGTTTGTTGATTAACTTGGAAAGTTCTGCCAGTTCTATTCTAGATGTAGGGTTAGATGCTTTCATACAATGCCGTTTCTGGATCAGAACTTTCGTCTCGAGCGACAGCTTACTGGTATCCTGTCTAACGAGGTTATCGCCGACTTCTATTGAACACTCCTTAATGGTGCCCATAAGATTGTTATTCATTGCTTCAACAGTAAGGTCCTCTTCCTGAGTTAAAGCCGAATAGCTGTTCTGTGTTGACCTTAGTGTCCTTAGTGTTGAAGCAATGAACGACAATCGTATGGGCATCATTAGGGAGTGTGCAATAGAAGTCGATGGTAACTCCGTCGGTGGTAACTTCGGTCACCGGTTGTGTGACACTGGGTGTGTGCCGTTCTTCAATGAACGTCGTCGACGCCAGCTTGGGTAACCCTGTGCCACTTACTATGTGTAGCCCTTCAACGGCAAAAAAGAAAATTATTTAATATTCCCGCAGTGCTTGGCCACAATCAAACCCGCGTCATATACACCCAGACAGACGTCCCTGACTGTACATCCCCACAAGCTCCATGCGCGCACTTCGCGGCGGCGTCGCTGGATGACACATCGTGCCCAGAGGTAAGCGCAACAGAGGAGCCCGGCAGCGTACTCCCTTCACAGACGCGTCTCTGTGGTGGCAGCGCTACGCGCGGTCGCTGCTTTGACTCATTGCTATAATCCCATTAACTTCGAGAGCCATCGTCAGATGGGTGCTGAGGCATTTTCAAAAAATCTCTCTGAGGCAGGATCGGCTGACATACACGTAGGCTGGGCCTCGGAGCTGGGAACGTGGCTCTTGTTGTTCGGCCGGATCCACTGCTGCAGATGGCAGCGACACCGTATGAGCTCCTGCCTCAGCGCGCAGCGCGATTAATCAGTGCGGTAGGTCGCGCGAAGGAAACATACCAAATATATGGGAATTAACAGCGGTTCTTATTGAAATAAAGAAATGATAAATAAATGGAAATGAAAGTGGATAAAATAATTGTCCGACGATTACGATACTCCCTCATGCGAAAGTTAAGCGCAGCATTATAGGTGTTTTCATCTTGCGATATATTGAGCTGAAGAAGCTGAGACCGAAATCACCGCACCGACTGGCAGTGGGCCAGTGCCGTCAGCGCCTTGGCAGAGGGAGGAGCAACGCTAGCATGACGAGCGGCATCGGAGCCAGCTGTGGAGGAAGACGACGACAACGAGTGCGCGAGTACGAGCGCGAGGGGCAGTATGGGAACCATGCAGGAAGGAAAAATATAGGAGGGAGCATTGCGTCACGCGGCCACCCTTGGCTGCGGGTCGTAGGATCCGTGAAGCCACCGTGGTGGCCTAACACGTGCCCTCTTGCGTCGGGATCACGGAGCAAGAATTGATATTTGCTGAGACGTACGGTTCCCAGTAGCTACGCCAGTAGTTTTTATTCGGTGCGAGCTTGTTGAGCTGCCCTGCCATGGCTTTGCCTGCAGAGTGGGAACACTAAAACAAACCGCGCACTTTGACGTGCGATCACGTATTGTGCCGACAGGTCTGGCTTCAACCGCGCGGCGGTATGCTCCCTCATGTCTTTTCCTTCCTCCACGGTGGGAACGCTGGAATGAGTGGCATCGGAGCCAGCTGTCGGAGAAGACGACGACGAACTCACGAACAATTGCACGAGCGCGTTCGCGCGATTGCACCGACGCCGACGCCGATGCTCAACCCAGAAATGGGCGCCGAAGAGCTGCGCTCTAAAACAACTCGCCGCAGGTTAAGCACGTGCCCTTGCTTCGCATTGTGTGTGCGATGCTCTTACCAATTGAGCTACCGCGGCTCCGAGTGCAACCGTCAGTCAGCCAGGTGGATTAGCAAACGTTTCAGGCGGACGACACTGAATATGGCGGGAAGGTTGACGCTTCAGTGCATCTCGTGCGGGTGCGGGTGGTGGGAAGGCCCTCGCACAACAGGTAAAAACACTGTAGCAGGTTAGTTGATCACGGTGTGATTAAGGTGCCTATTCTAGACGATGTTGGTGTGACAACACAGTGGCCGCGTTATGCTATCTGTGCATTGCATGGCACGCTGTCTCGTATGGTGCACTCGCGTGCACGGAGAAATCCGGTGTCAGAGACTTGGATGAATCGGCGCTTTCTGCGGGTGGACGGCCGTGTGCAAGACGAGGACCCGATATGCGAATGACGGTTGCTGAGGAAGGCCGATCACTGTGTTGTAGAAGCAGCAGAAAGCGTCCCACATACAGTCAACCACAAAAGTTTACGGACTACAGGATCTCCAAAAACGTTCAATTTGTAACAGTAGACAGCAAAACCGAGCATCACAATGTTGTTCACGTACACTACTAGATGCTGTAAATGCGAATAATTGGCTGCGTTGTGAGGCTGCCCAGATACTCAGCTTTTTCTTACATCTCGTGTTCCGTAAACTTATGTGGTTGACTGTACATTGCTGCAGTGGTCTTCTGCGTATAACGCGCTTCATTGGACCTGGATGTTCCACCAGAAGTAGTTAGCGCATGGTCAGTGGTCTGGTAACCTGCTTCTACCGGCCATCCTTTACTTTTGGAGGTGGTTGCATTCGATGCATGATGGGTGATTTGGTCACTTTTTCTTACGAAAAATGTAGCTCTAACGAAAGTTGGGTTGTTAATCCCGCTGGTGTCTGTCGTAAATAGTTACTTCCAATCAAAGCAAACGAAAGAAAGCCGGTTAGGGACCAATACTGATCGCGTTAGCGCGAACTACAAGTTTCCAGTCTTAGCAGCCGAATCTGCGCAAGGGAACGCGGCACGTATTCAGACCGTGAAATCGACGCTTTACTCTGGCCTTTCTGCCGCTGAGGGTTGGAATGTCTGTACATAGCGTTTAAATATACGTGGTGAGATGAAACAACAAGTAAGAATGAAAAGAAAGAAAGAGTAGTGGCATGGCTGTGCCTCATGCATTCTTCTTGCACTAGTGGGCCTTCTATATTTGCGCGCGCACCTTCGTATAGTTAATGTGATGAATTGAAAGATCCACTGTGGTGGTTAATGCATTCTGTTGCTGAGCAAGAGGTTAGGGGGCTCGAATAATTTCTTCTGCGGCCACGTGCCAGATGGAGAATGGCGGTATGTAGGAACAGTCACGCTCCGAGCTCCGGTTGCATGCCAAAGATTGCCAATTAATTAAGGTCAAACCTGATACTGCTAGATCCATCCACCATACGCCTCAACACGGTCCCGTGTTGCCTTACGACCGTTAGAGCCACTCAATAAATGCAGAAAATAAGAACATATACAAATTTTTCTTGCAGAGCGATGGATTCCCGTTTCTAACACTGCCTGGTAGGTCGTGCATATTGTGCGGGGATGATAAGGCCGTGATTATAGGAAGTGCCCGCTTACAGAAAGCGTAGAGTCAAGTAGGCAAGATGAAAGCTAACGGTTTCATCAAATCTAAGAGGGGAGTATGCAACAGAGTAGTGCTGTGCTACATGTTATAAGAGCTTTTTTTTCTTTTGTAGGACCCAGTGCAAGATATTTTCCTTGACAAGCAAATGATAAAAGGCATGTCAATGCAAAAAAGGTTTCTTGCGACGTTTGCACAAATTTTCGCACAGCGCATACCGGAAATTCAAGATAGTTGTTTGATTCTGCATAAGCTAAACCTTATAATTTATTACGCTATATTGCATAGCCGTCCAGCGATTCGGAAAGTGTCTTTGTTGCCGGCATAGTCCTTGTTTTGCAGCCGCGTCGTCGCCTTCTGGGTCATCGACCACATCCTGGGTGACAACGCCTCCCCTCGTCGGAGAAAGAAGTAAACGTCAGCGTTTATCGTTGCGTATATGTAACGTCCACTACACACGTTCATTAGAATCACGATACGCATTTTCAGCGATATTGTTTTTTATTTAAGCAACGTCATTTTCCAGCTTTTCCTTGATTTACATAGTACCCTTGTACTGGTGAATCATCAAAAAAGTGCAAAATAACCAATTTTGAAGTGTTGTATCCACGTACCTACTATCCTTGGCAGTTGTACCGGCTTACAAGCGTCAAACACATCCCGTCCCTAAAGCCGGCCCTTTGAATGCGCATGTGCTATAGCGCAAGGCGCGTTGTTCCCGGACTCCATCACCGCTCCTCTCCCGTCATGACATTTTTCAGCCCTGTAGGAGTCGCTAATCCGTTTCACCAAGTAGCAGTTAAAGGCTCGAAATCTCGCTCACCGTCATAGCTATCGCTTGACATCAGACCCCGCTGTTACGAGCAGCGCACCTCCTGACAGCTGTACGCTGGGTCTAAGGGGGCAGCCTCGCAGGCTCCCCGCACCCCTCGTGCGAGGAGAAACAATGGGCCACACGAGCACGCAAGCAGCAAGAACATGAAGACCGTAATGCGAAGGGCAGTGCTTGCTTCTGCTCTCGCAGCCTCTGCTTTTGCTGCGCGAGCCAGAGGTTCGACACAACGGCGCACCGGCGCTGCAAAGGGCGCTCGTCCTCTTATTTCCTCTCGCCAAGCGCGACTCTTCGTTTCCGTTCGTCGGAACTGGTCACGAAGAAAGCCACCGGTGAGCGCGGCTTCCAGCCAGGGATTGCTGCTCGGCTGCCGTGTATGCTCGTTCGCTCACTGGTAGCCGGATCACTGGTGCCACCCACTTGCTCGACGTTGTGCTGGCCGAGCGATTGTCGCTGCCTTGTTACGTGCACGCTTGGAGTTTACTGCGAGCGAGCCGACGACGGGGACCCGATCGCCGCTCGCTTGCTTCCAACCACTCATTGAACCACTGGGGCGTTCCTTTTGTACCTGTTATTTTTTGTGTTGCTGCGTCCCCTCTCTAGGAGGTCCGTAACGCCGTAAAACAATAGGTGTTCGCTGCTGGAGCGGAATCGTGAGAGAAACGCGGGCCATTGCTCACTCTACGGGATGGTGAAGTACGTACGTGTAGGGTCTGCGTACATCGGTCGCGTAGCCTGCGCAGCACCTCTAGCCGAGAGTTGCTTCCTTTGTTTCGTGCGCGGCCTTACGTTACGTGCTGCTCACGGGGCTGCATAATGACGCTAGAGGTTAGTAACATGCGTTGACGTAAGGGACAGAACGTGATCGTAGCTGCCGGGCGTTGTAATGCTTCGCAATAAATCGCTGCAATAGAATAGAGGTGGAGTTGCATAACGCTCAAGAACGAACTCGCTACTGAGCATGGGACACTGACGTAGAGGGATCCACTGCTCAGCGACACGAGCAGTCGCATGACCACGTCCTTACTGTCTGGCGCAAGGTGCAGCTTCCCTTCCGGTGCCAGGTTATTGTGAATCAGAGTATCTCTCCTTTCGTCTGAGCTATATATTAAACAACGACCGGTTAATATGTCGGTTCCTGCAGTGCCGTTGAGTTCACATTGTTTAGTTTCTTTTTAAAAGAATAGTCTAATAAACAAGCGTTAAGCCCGTGATCGCGGATTGACCGAGTTGTAGTATTGCACCCTTCAGTCACAATTCTGGTGAACTGTCAATCAATGGTTCAAAGTTATAAAACTTTATACAAAAGTGCTGCACACACCACTAAATGTAATCAAGGTCGTCGTACGATATTTAGCGCATTTTCTAGTGAGTCCTTGTAGATACATATCATAACGAAATTTTTATTTATGGTACAGTCAGTCACGTCGCGTTTCTTTTTTGTTTGTTTTCGTAAATAAATCTGAATAACCGGCTCACACCGTATATACAAGTTGATTGCTGGCTGCGAGCATTACGTGGCTCCGGGCATCTTCCTTCACCGTGCACTGCTGAAAGAACGCGGCGCGTCGAACATGCCGTCAAAGGGGGCAGTGCCTGTAGTAAAGAAGTCGTATGCAACACTTTGCAGCCTAAAGTGCAATGGAGTAACTGCGAGTATGAAGAAGGCTCAATTGATACGCTCTGAATATCCATGGTTTTATTCCTTGTCCCTACTGGACAAGATGGGCTGCAAAGCCCATCTTGTCCTAATGTCTTGTCCTAAAGCCCATCTTGTCCTAAAGCACAAATTGGAAGAATGTATACTCCGTGACTGAAGGTGTCGCAGGAGCGCCTTGAGGATGATCACACCGCTGTAACTGAATGTTTAACTCTTAGCCGAAGCTAGCTATGTTGAGTCTGGTATACTGAAGGTAGCCTTTTATTCGAGACAGACAAAGATGACGTTGAAAACATTTCGCAATTACAAAATCTGTAGAAAAGATGCCAAAAAATAGGCCTTCGCCATATTCCGATCTAATGTTGGTTTGAGTAAAGAGATACTCAGTGTATAAGGGCTCAGCATCGGCAGAATTGAACATGTCTGCACGCGTGAAATTAATGAGAACTACTCCAGCCAGTTAATTACGGAATATTTTTTTATGTCAGACAGGTACTGCGGCATTCACAATGGTAACGCAGCGAGTTTTTGGCAATACTATGGCCCGGTTCTTTTCTTGTTTTGTTTTTTGTTACCCACGGTCTGCTGTTTCGATAACACTCCCATTTCTCGGCCTAAATCCTTCTGCAAGCGCGTGTGAGAAATTTCGGCCACTGGCAAAATAAAAAGAAAGTGTGAAGGGTAAAAAAAAGTTGAAGCCATTTTTTTTTTTCAGTAGGATTACTAGCTTCCTGCCTTGGAAACAGGCTTCTAGGTGACCGAAATGCTCTACTCCAAATAGCGCATCCTAAATACTTTCCAAATTATCTTTGTATCTTTTAACTAAGTTGGAAACCGCGTATTTTTTAAATACTGTAAATACTTTAAATACTTAAATACTTTTCAAAGTATATTTTCAAAGATACACCCTTCGTCACTGTCAGGCGCGGTATCGGCGCGCAGTGGGCTCGTCACAACGGATGCGTTGTGCGCAGATGGCAGGTTCACAAACTGTCTCACAGCCGTTAAGGCCGGCATGCTTACAGAGTAAACAAAAACAACAAAATAATTTCTCTTAAATACATTGTCTGAGTATCTTGTACAAGCTTGCTTGGAAAGCACGTTATAACGACGAGTACACGCACTACTAGTGCAGCTGCGAATGCGGGTGAAAGCACTTTCAATCCAAGCAGGCTAAGCGGAAGCTGCACGCAATGCCGACGAAGATGAGATGGTGATCACCAGGCCGAGAAGGTTTTATTCGTAGTGAAAATAATGACTGCACCCAGCACAACCGCGTGACGTGGGCGTGGCCATTGCCTTTAGGTCCCATGGACGAAAGGCGAGGGTGCTTACCTCAGGGACGACGTTTGAAACGCAGTTGAGGGCGCACGTTCTCGCTGCGCGCTTTCATCTTGTCCGTTCCACCGTCGCGTGCCGTTCACTCGCGTGGCTCAGGCAGAGGGAATGCTGTTGTTGCCCATCTAAATGCTAATCGCTTGCCTTTATTTATTTTCCTACAGAGAGCGCTGCGTCAAGAAAGTGTACGATGGAGTTTTGATTGCTGCATGGCATGAACGGACAAAGAGCGAGGTCTTTCGAGCCTCTTCCGTTAAGTGGCCCGCAGCGCGCTAAGAATCGCAACTGCTGAAATAGTTACCGTCCTGATCATCAGATAATTCCTACGTATACCGCACACGTAAAACTACCGGGAATTTTTTTCATTTTATAATCATTTGCATACTGCTTCTTTGCCTCATTAAATCAAGACCCAAGTACGAAGTTTCGTAGCTGCTATAACGAAAGTGAAACTTCTAGGTCACGATGGGGTTCCATTACGGTTCCAAAATGAGCCCCTTTCTGTTCAAGGTTGTATGAGTGTTCTTTTGTAAACATTGCACAGACGCACATGTCCCACACACGAAATGCGCGTCATATGTCATGGACTAAACGAAAACTATGAAGACCAAACCAACTTCTTAGAATCTATGTAAAGCGCGATTTCAGAAAGCTGTTAATTATATGCTCTAACAGTAAATCTGAGGTATAAAACTGTCTTTATCTTGTTAGTGTTGGCTTTTATGCACAGCACAGGTCAAAACTTTCACGTCGTGCAACACACTGCACTGTCAACAGGTTGTGACGAAATACAAACTGCCGTTCGGGTGAATGCACGTCGACGTAATTGGTGTCAGACTAAGATGTGTCTTTAGGTTTTTTAGGTTTGCCCGGAAACCACAGGCTGCCCTTCAATTCAACCTGTGCCCATCGAGCCCCGCGTTTCGCTCTCTCCACGGCGCTCACACAGTGGCGCGCGCTCCGCATGCCCTACGTGTGCCAAGATCACCGCTCGTGCCCCACCCGACAACAGGCTCTGCACGTCTGTTGGGCACACAAACAGCTGTATATGACGTCACAGCTTCAGGAGCACACACGGGTGTACCCACTACGCGATGCATATTTCTGTTGTGCGGGGGGGAAGCAGTATGCAGCCGCGCGTGCCGGATCCTTTTTCTGATTGAGAAACGGTCCGGCACAATAATGGGCCTGCGCGTCTACGAGCCTTCTTTCCTATCGTACGAGAATCACAAGGTGCGCAAACGCGAACAAGGGCATACGGTAGACTGCTCTCTGCACCATTGTAACCCGCACCATAAACACACACACGCATGAGCACATAAAGCGCCTGCGAACGAAAACACGAAATGAAGCAAAAGCACCGCGTGCGCTTTTGATCAGTGCAACGAGGCATCTCCGTCGTCACCCTTTCCCGTCGAAGCGCTCCTTCTTCTGCACGCGCCCGGCAGAAGCCACCCCGGCAACATCCTCTCCGCTTAAGCACGTCCCATTCTTGTTACCTTGTTCTCGTTCCGTCGTGACGAAGCGATGCGCTCCAATGTGGCATTTCGGTGGCGCCAGAGAAATCGACGTCACGGAAATCGTGGCCGTCCCACATAGAACATCGCAGGAACAGGTATAGACTATAAGCGTCCTCTCTGTCCTTGCACCTGATCGTCGGGCCACTCGTTTGCTTCTCCATTTTTCTTCTCGCTGGCGGCCACACGTCGCCTGCTAGAATTTATTCTCCCTTTCTCTGTCCTCGTACTTACGCTGTCTAACGTAGAATGTCGTGGACGAATAAATAGAAAGAAGGGGAAGGCTATATTTGCAGTGCCACATCTATTTATTTATAAATGATTTATTTATTTATTTATTTATTTATTTATTTATTTATTTACATACTGCCCAGGATGGAAGGAGCTGGGGTGTCGAGGGGTGGGGGGATAAGGTAATAACAATGGAGGAGCCAAAATGAGTGTTATATGATCATGATCAGCATAAACAGATATGTGAAACAGTTAAACAGGAGATTTCCTGGAGATGAACAGACATGACACAGCCCTAGTATGGTAACGCCTTTCAGTAGAGAGCAAATTAATACAGTTAATACCGTGGTTGTGCAGTTACATAGGCTACTGAGCTGGAAACGCCAGAAAAGGACGACCACAACACAATCCCAACAAGATACCCAAGAGCAGGTTTCCCGACATTACAGTGAGTGAACTGTTCGCTTTGAAATAGTCAAAAGACAAAAAAAAATAAGAATTCCGGCAAAACTCATCTACGATGACTGTCGATGGCAATGCGAATATCATTAGAGCGACGTAGCGACAGACCATAGTGCTGAAGTAGCGTTTAATTAATACGTGAGACTTTCGTGAGACTTTTGTTGCTTCGGCTATCCTTGGCTAGCAGCGCGACAACCTACGTAGCAAATTAGAGAAGGGGCCGGGAAGAGCGCCGTCTTTTTCTTTCCTGTCCCTTCTCTCAGTTCCTACGTCGGTCATGGTGCTGCTAACCAAAGATGCAACATTATCAACATGCCCGTTCTTCCCTCATTGCGAATAGCATATCGTGTATATGCCACACGCTCTGATGTCATCCCACTCTGCTGTGGCACTCGCTTGCCAAGGTCGCCCATGAGCATTGTGGAATGATGACAGCTGTATGACGCCGGCGCAGTGACGATGGCATGACGGAGAAGGAATAATATCCATAGCACGGCGAAAACTCTATAACCACGTTGGTATGACGACAATGAGATGTAGATTTCTAAACTATGACAATTATGTGACGACGACAGCGTGGCGACGGGACGTGGAGAAAGTCAGATGATGACAACGACTCTATGGCGACGATGGCGTGAAGAGGACGGCATGATGTCAACGGATCAAGAAACTGGAATGATGACGATAGCACGAGCATGACGGCATGACGTCGACTGTATGACGATGATGGCGTGACGACGGTACGATATCAATCGGATGAAGAAGGTGGAATGATGACGAAGGCACGACGACGATGGTATGACTGTGAATGTATGATAGAGTCTGTCTGACGACGACGCAATGACGATTATCGCATGGCATGGTGCGGACTGGCGACATAATGATTACAATGGAAGGACGGACAAGGAATGACGTTGGTGGGTCGACGAAGGTGGTATGACGACGACGGCATGAAGGCAATGAGATGATGTTACTGGAGTGAGGACGATGCTATGACACCGGCAATGATATGACCATGAGTGTCTGAAAAGGATTACAGACAGACAGACAGACAGACAGACAGACAGACAGACAGACAGACAGACAGACAGACAGACAGACAGACGACAGAGTCAAAACGGCTAAAATAGACAAAGAATGCTATTCGCCTTAAGAACCTTTAACTCTCGTATGAATGCACGTGATAGTCAAGTGACTCTCGGAAGAGGGAAATAAGAAACAAGTATCATAACAAGGGCAGTAGTGCGCAAGAAATCCAAAAAGGAGACGAGAGGGCACAGGACAGAGCGCTACACTTAACTACGAATAAAAGATTTGTAGTTGTCAGTTATGCTAGTTGTGAGTGTAGCGCCCCCTATGTCATGTCGTCTCTGCATTTTCCCAAAATTTCGCGCTATTTCCGTAACGTCAACCGACAAACCAGGCAAAGAATTCTGCGAAGTAATGAAAAGTGCTCAGCTCATACAGGAAAAAAAGTGATTTTTATCAAGTTGATTAATTTCTAGCATAACATGTCTGCCTATAAGGTTACTTGTATGGAAGGCGAGTGCTTGATACTTCTTGAGAGTCCTGCTGCTACTCTCTAGCGTGGCATCTTCCGTGCTGGCTCCATAGGTCGTAGGCGCGTGTTGACTGCCGCCAAAATGAATTCACAAGATGAGGACCTACTGCCATCTAAACTGCATTTATGCATATAACATCGTGCCCTATAAACCATTAAAGCAGTAATATCTCAAACAGCCAATAGTGGAATACTCCCACCACGCTTAACAGAAGAATAGGAAATGTAAGCAGCGGCCACGCGAAATTGCTAGTCCTATCCCGGAAGGTTATATAAAATGTGTGGTTTGGGGGCGGCTGTTTGGAAACAATGATTCCGTCGAGAATCGGAAATGCCAAAGCATTGTGCAATGGAACCAGAAATTGTCAGGTCTACGCGATGACGTACCACTGATGTTCGTCGTCATTGTTGCTCTTGAAGTATATGTAAACTACTATAACTGTATTTTTTCCCTCGCTACCTTCGACTTTCCAAAACTACTCTATGTTGGCCATTATACTCCCGCTGGTTTTTTTATTCTCTTTCTCGTTGGATTATAGCAAATTATGTTGCCTGCCGGAGCGAATTCAGGTTGTCCATAATAATATGGTTACCCAAGAGTCAAAGTACGCCATTCTTTATATACCAAAGTTACCATCGCTTCGAAGGGCCAGTAATTCTTTTATAGTTGCCCGGTAGTCTGCTACAAATAAAAGCGATCCTTCTATTGTCTGGTGGTAGAAATACATCACAATGACAGGCCAATGCATTAATGAGCGGCGAAG
This sequence comes from Dermacentor variabilis, assembly GCF_050947875.1. Classification (NCBI taxonomy): domain Eukaryota; kingdom Metazoa; phylum Arthropoda; class Arachnida; order Ixodida; family Ixodidae; genus Dermacentor; species Dermacentor variabilis. Next base: position 212,431,730 of record NC_134569.1, on the reverse strand, counting down.
ACAGCTTTGCTATGAGGCAAAGAAATTGCCACCTGACGGGTTTTTCGGCCTGCATCGCCAGGAGTGTGGATGTCGTCCGCTCTTTCATAACGGTTTTATGTTGGGCTGGAATAGGTGTAGTTGGCTCGCTTAATCATGGAGAGCAGACGTATCGCGAAGTCGGTGAAGAATTTAAAAGCAAATCTTTACTGACGCTGCCTGATAAGGAACTGCATCACCTGCGCACACGCTGACGTTTCAAGTATGCTGGAAGTATTCCGCTTACTGTTTGGTTCGTGCGCACTTTAAAGCAAAGTAACGGAAGTTGGCCGACTCAGTATGCATTCATATTTAAGAAAGCTGCAAGCAGCGCAAGAAAACGCGGACAAAGAGAAGTTTGTGAATTGCTGGCTTCTGGCTGTTACTGTTTGACCGATTATACAACTTGTGCCACTGGATACGTGCAATTAGGCAAGTGCCGCTGGGTGTATGTTTCAATCGACAGCTTGGGTCAGTAGGTAGGTGCAAGCGGGCATGACATGTGACACTGAGTGTGTGAACATTCTTGGCCAACTATTCCGCATCGGTATGCGCCAAAGGCGTACTTACCAGGGGAAAGTGCCCCCCACACACTCTATAAAGTGGGCGCTCTCAGCTGCACACCGGGAAATTCAGCAAAACAACAGCTGAGGCCAAACTTAATTTCTGAAAACTTTTCCAGCGTAAGTGTTGCTTTCATTTATTACGTATCCCCCGCTTGGGCAACGACGATTTTCTTTTGTGCCTTACCGCCGCGGCACGCTGTGGCGGATAACGCGCGGGATGAACCAAACGGCCAGTTCTCGCCATAACCAATTTCAACTTGCCTTTTTGCACGCGTCACCCCCACTTTTTCCGACAACCTAATAATATTTGAAAACACAGGACGAGATTGCTAATGGCGAGTGGTGAGGTCGGGATAAAGTAGTGTAACCAGCCGCGCCCAAGGATAGCATGCCTGAAAGGGCCCCTCACCAGGTCTGGCCATATTGAACTGACAAGCTCAGAGCATACATTGCACGATTAAAATCGTGTATTCAAAGTATTGCATTTCCACGCGCCGCGGAAAGATCTGAAATTTCAATCTGAGCACCGTTTCCCTCTTCACTCGAGGCCGCCGCGCTCCAAGCCGGACGGTGACGTAATCGTGCCCCTGCGCTTACGTAATCGTATCGGCAGTGTGACGTCGCTCGCGGTGACACGTGACTTCAATAATTATTCAAGACAACATCTGTTATCTCTGCGATCTGTTGCTTGAATTGACGAATTGAAGTTTAGAGAAATAATGAAACACACAACCGAAATGTCTGTGTGTTTTTTGTTTTACTCCGCTCTGGAGCAAGAGAGATGTACTTCCGCTTCGTCTGCTTGTTCCCACGGTGGTGCGGTCACGTGCGCAGGCACCGAAACTATGCCATAGAGCTGTGCACAGGCCGCAATTCGGAGCCCGCGCCCGGCCGGGGCCTACACTACCAGAGGCGGCCCGGTCCGGCCCGACGCTAAAGAAGCCTGAGTTCGCCCGGCCCGGCCCGGCTCGGCCTTAGGCAGGCTTAAGGCCCGGCCCAGGCCCCGCCCGATCTGCAATAGGGCGCCGCCGACACAAAAAGTAACAATATCAGGAAAATCGGTTCATTTAAATGACCTTATAATGTTGAACTCTTGCATTCCATATAACAAAATCGTGAATATATACAGATTTACCTTATGCTTAAGTATACTTTCGCATAAGGTACGCAGTCGAGATCGGGGAGCCAGACCGGTCCGTCCGAGACATAGAAAGCCTGGCCCGGGTCCGGCCCAAGCCCGAGTACGGGAATCTCCAAATGGCCCGAGCCCGTGCATAGCTCTACTATGCCATTTTCCACCGTGTCCCAGCGCGTGATCACGCTCTGCGATCCGCTTGTTCTTCCTCAGTATTCGTGTAGCACTGAATTATACCGCTAGTCATGTTTTCTTGTGCACAGCGCGCAAAACCGTGCGCTGCGCGAACGAGACAACAGCACACCCGCGACGCCGTCGGCGGAAGTGTGTAGCGCCGAAAAAACAAGCGCGGAGCACACACACACACACACACACACACACACACACACACACACACACACACACACACACACACACACACACACACACACACACACACACACACACACACACACACACACACGCACGCACGCGCACGCGCACGCGCACGCACACACACACACGCACGCACACACACGCACGCACACACGCACACACACACGCACGCACACACGCACGCACACGCACACACGCACGCACACGCACACACGCACGCGCACGCACACGCACACGCGCACACACACACACACACACACACACACACACACACACACACACACACACACACACAAACACACACAGTGAAGGCGGGGCCTGTGACGCATGCGTCACGCGATCCTCGAGGTCCGGTATGGGAGAACGCAGGGAAGCAATTCGCTTGCGTAAGTTAGACGGGGCGGGTCGAGAGAGAGTCTTGCTTGGCAGTGGAGCCCGCCTGCTGAAATCATGGGTTCGCGGCACTGAAATATTTCTATCTCGGCTATTAATGAGCCGATTTGAAAAATTTTTGCGGCAGAACGCCCCCTAGGGAACACGTAACAACTTCCAGCGTATAAGAAACATTTGCTATGGGGCCTGGTGAGTGGCCCTTTAAGGCATGAAATTGCTATAGATTATAAAACACCGGTACTTTTGAATCTGTGTCAAAATATTGTCGACATAACGCTGCAGTGTCCATCTACTTTCAGAATAAGGAAACAAACAAAACACATGACGTACAGGTCCGACTGTCGAATTTCGTAATATAATCACGGGTAACCCCAGATGTGTTTATGAAAACAACCATTTCGAATGTGTATAGCCTTTCAATACCTTTGCAGCACTGACCTGAGTTTTTTCTATTGGCATGCGTCATTTATGACGTTGTCTGTCACTTTCATTTTCAGGCTGTTTTTACATAAACGTTACACTAGTGCATGTTCCCTAGCAATAGCAAGAATAGCAGATATTTCATATCTTTAGAAGGCTGGGGGCAATTTTTTCGGTCATGCATACCGAAACATTTCTTGCACAGGTGTGCTGCGGCGCAAAGTATACAATCCATATCTAACTGATCTCAGCAACTCTAGTGAGAGGTGCGTTCGATGAAGCTAATAACAGGGCATCCCTAATTCGTTAGCGACTGTGTCTGAAAAGGCTTCTTCGACGCCCGTGGCAGCTAGACGTGATAGTAAACAGCTGGGCGAGTCGCCGTGCGTACGTGGTTCGTGGTTTTCGGGTGAGTCCTGCGATCCGTTCCACCATGTTTTCCTTCCCTTCCCGTTTGAGTGCTGTTCAAGCCTGTTGAAAATGTCTAATGTGCCTAGCCACTTTCATGGTCGCGTGCTCACGCACGCTTCAAATCCACGAAGTTAGAAACATTTTAAAACTTTTTATTCCGTGTTTTAGTATTATTTGCTATTCGCGCCTCTCGACGCGGTCAGAGACAGTCATATGGAGCAAATTAATACATAGTGCTACCAATGCATGGGGCAATACTATATATATATATATATATATATATATATATATATATATATATATATATATATATATATATATATATATAGTATTGCCCCATGCATTGGTAGCACTATGTATTAATTTGCTCCATATCATGGAGCAAATTAATATGATGATGTGATTATGCTCGAACACACACATATATATATATATATATATATATATATATATATATATATATATATATATATATATATATATATATATATATATATATATATATATTCGAGCATAATCACATACGCCCCAAATTTAGCTACGATTGGGTGGGACTGAACGCCTCCCCAGCGATCACGAACGAGAGCTCACTTCGAGAGGCGGTCTACGTACCCGCTTTATAAGGGCGTGCTCCTACTGGAGCCTTATTCCTACGGCTTATTCCTTATTCCAACTAGTTGCTATTTTGACTTTTTTTTGTGCGTTCTTTGTAGCGACACCGTAGCGCGTTTTCGCGGTAGGTGTGCCGATATTAGGACTCTGGGCGTTTATGGCCCGTCGTGGTGGCTTCTGTTCAGTTATATACTGTTATTCTGTTATATACTGTTCAGTCGTTCCACGGAACGACTGAACAGTATATAATATAAAGCACATGGACGAGTTTCCAGGCGTCCCACGTTATCTCCGCGACGATTCACGGCGAGCTTTACAGACCAGTGCCTAATCACTGTAAAAAGTTATTGAAACTGTCGGCCCATTTCTTCTCATCGCCCATTGAAGCGGTTGGCCGGGGTGTAGGAAGAACACCATCTGCTTTGAACAGTGGAACACTGCATTGAGAGAGAGAATGCGGCTCCCATTGGCACACCAGCCTAGAGTGACAGCTAGTGACAGGGAAAGCACGTCTCAGGCCGATGCAGAGGAGCTCTGCTTCGGAAACGATATAGAAGCAAAAATTTTGTACACAGATGTACGGCCAACTACGCAAGCACAGATATTCTCTTTGTCCAATTCTGCGGGACTCTTTGTACTTGAGCAATTTCGGAGGACGAGAAGAGGAACGGGGCGAAAGCAAGGTATCCAGTGCATAGACCGGCTGACAGCACTGTGCTGGTATAATTGGGTAAAGAGAAATTAAGATTGCAGAGGGAGCGTTATCCGACATCAGGATTTTATCTACACTTTGAAGATATAGCGACGAACACCGAGTATTCTGCGAGCAGTTGCTTGCTAGTCATGTCTAATTTCAGGCCATTTCCACACGAACTCAACAAGTGTGAGGTCCAGAGACAAAGCGATTTTCTTTAGATAAATACCCAACAACTTTCTTGAAAAAGTCGGAGTAGAAGAAAAGTAATATTTTCTTCCTCTTCCGGGTAAACCAGCCGACCATGCGCAAACAGCATCTTTTATGCGAGTTGCATTCTGCGCGCCTGCCGTGTGTCTACAGACGTGCGCATTTGGCTTCGAATAAAATTCAGTTGAGAGTTCGCATCTCTTCCTTGTCTGCCAGAATGTCCCGCGTAAAGACTGTGCTTGGTATTTCACACACACATACATTTCGCCTAATTACATAACTAGACTGAATCATTCAACTTCTCGAATATTATGATTAGATGAAAAGTGTCAATGAGAAAATTGTAGACCGACATGAAAAACTCCCGATACAGCTTCCTGTTTCTCAATACGTGCTACACCGAAGTGTTTTTCCGAGCGTGAAAGAAGCCCGCAAATGCACGCAAAACTGCCACGCCCCTGGCCGCTCGACGCACTTTGCTGTTTCTCCCACTCCTAGAGCTCTTTTGCAACTTTCAGGCACACGTGCAAGAGAAAGCACGCAGGAGAATAAAGTACGAATGAGGGCGTCGCAAAGGAAAATGAGAACAACCTAAACTTTACGTCGTAGGAAGTTCGCAACCTCTTATGGCACACCTACTGTTCCAACGGCTGCCTCGCTTTTAACTGTGCTCGCGCCAAGGTCGAGACGAAAGACCATGTTTACGTCGCGCACTTTCTCGTATTTTTTTCCAGGGCTTTTCTTTCCTTATTCAAATGCGCGCTTCCGGTGGTCTTTTGAAGCTGAAAAGTTGTATACCGAAACCAACAATATGAAGTGTCAGTAATGCGATTGTGGAGCAACAACAAGGAGAATAAACTAGGCGCCCTCCATCATTAGGCTTCAGAACCGGGCTTCTCGGCGCACTCGCAGCAACCGGTGAGATCACCGTTATTGTGTAGGTGCGCCAACAGTGCATAGCGCAGGTTCGTATCACCGACGCGTAAATGTCAAGGGCGCGTGGCGCAGCGCGCTATAGCCGTCCATGGTGCGTGCGGGAGAATGATTGCGTGAGAAGAGAAACGCGTGGCTTGTTCCTGATTGCAGCGAGACCTCGGGAGCCAAATTGCGCGAAATATTGCAACGCGAGCGAAAAGAGAGGCGCTGTAATTTTGCCCGCAATAAGATGCGCAACAGAGCCGAGGAAGTCTCGCGAGCAATGGAAGAGTGGCCGAGAACGGAGCGGAATAACAGCTATTGAATAATGAAAAAAAAAAACCATGTGTTTTGTCTTGTTCGAACGTACTTGCCAAGAGATGATCTGGGGAGTGATGATGATGATGACAATCTTTATTGGCATCCTATCTGAAACGGCACGACGGCAAAATGTAGTGCGCTAAGAAAAAGTCACTTGGCCTGCTCGATCTAATCATCTTTTACTTTGTCTATCGGCGACCTGCAATTGGTCGTTGCGGCGTGCAGCTAAACTCTGTTGAACCATACCGCAATCCACATGTCGTTCTGCACGTCTTCATCGGCAAATAACGAACAAACAAATACATAAAGAAAGCTTCACGAAGATAGGTTGTAGAAGTAACGTAACATGACACTTGCTCCAAGGCTGGTCGGTTATGTTTTTGGAAAGAAATAAAGGCAAAATAACAACTAAATTGGATGTGTAGAGGGAAAATGATGTGCTGTGGCTATCAGACTGCGGCAGGCATTGGATGGGCACGGCGCTGATCACGAGGTGTCGCCGCCATTCAAACTGCATCTTAATATCGTATCATGGTGATGCAGCATTATTAAAACGTCTGAAAGTTGAATACGTTGGTAAGTATTCATGTTAGGGAAAGGAAGGGGTGAACGGAAGGCTCAACGAGGAAAAAGAAAGGTCAACACAACCACCGACTGGTCGGTGAGTTGAACAATATTACGTAGTCGATATTAAATGTAAATACGATGCAGCCTTTTTCAGGGACACCTGAATTCGTTTTGAAATGCAACAGTAAATTATTATAATATCAAAGTGACGTTGCGTATGTGTCATTTAAGTTAAAGTTTATATGTGAGGTGTTTGCCTCAGCAATCTGTTACTTTGGTTCTCACCTAGCGTTATATCGGCTTCACACTGGAGGTCAGCTAGAAGTTTGTACGGCTGCAACAGTGAAAGCAGACCGCGCGATGCTTCAACGAATCCTGCATGGGGGGCCACCATGGCGCTGGACATGGAAGTTTATCACCTGCTGTGGTATTACCGAGGCACGCTACATATGCGGAAGCCCTTACACAAACGGTCTGGCCTCCGCAGTGACCTGAAGGCTGATTTCAGGAAGTGGAGTCGCAGAAGTTGTAATTAAAGGGACTTGCTGGATTTCGTGCGTGATGCAACATAGCATAATTATTTATAATTTTTTTACAGCGAAGGTGTGTGTGAATGCGGTTTTATGCATTTCTTCGTGTCCGTTTGTCAACAATAAAAAAAAAAAACCATGCAGGAACTCCTCTGGTAGTTGTCTGAGTATACGTAAGCATCGTGCCATTTGCTCATCTCCACGCAACCCGGTGTCATTATCGATGCTGTGGAATTTGACCCAACCAATATAGAGCTCAAACCCCACGCGAGCAATTTTGTGCGCGACGACGACAAGCGACGGCTTCGAGTGACAAAACGGGCTATCGCGAAACAGATCGCTTGTTTTTGTCGCTCGATCGCTCGGTTTCGGAAATCCAGAATTCGTTGCTCCTCGTCCGGAACTGCTATGAGCCACTAGTCAATAGCGTGACGCCGGAATTGGATGTAGATCAGTCAAGTGCTACCGATTGTCGCACGGAACGAGCAAGCGAATAAATTTTGATACGTGCAAGGATAAAAACCTATTCCAAGAGCTTCAGAAACATTTCATGCTGCTCTTTGCAGTGAAACACATCGACTTAAATTAATAATGCACGCGTCACGCCAGTTTTGGCGAGTATTTGCTGCCCTCACACCGGTTACACACGGGAGACGTTTCTCAATGTCGTCGCTCGCGTGGGGTACGATTTGTAGGCGACGAGCGAACGTGACAGCCATCACGATCGCGTCGCTTGTCGCCGTCGCGCACAAGATCGCTTGCATGCGGTTTATACCTTAACCCTTATCGACCCCCATCGGTCGTTCGCTTACCATGTTCGATAGCGAACATGATAAGGCCGCTTTAATTAAGATAGAGTTCATTAGGGCATTCCAACCCACGAACATTGGTGTTAATAAAGAAGTTAATTAGCCACAGTTAATTAAGATAGAGTTGGTTGAGGCACTTCAACTCTCGACTTTGATGGGAGTCGAACTTACGACCTTTGGTGTTAATTCAGATGAATTAAGGTTAATTTAGCGAAGCTGTTGCAAAACGACCACTACATTTGCTAAGGGGGCTATAGAATGCTTTAGTGATGGTTCGTATGCTTGTTTTGAGCTTGTTCTGTACTGAAACGTATGCTTTTTTGTTGTAGGGGTGATTTGAATGAATGTATGCATTGTTCGCTTCACTTTGCTGAGCTATTATAGCCTCTGCCTTACGTTCGTATAAGCAATTTCATATTTTGCTTGCTTACATTGTATGAGCCATTCATTGTCTTACGTGACGGACAAGAGAGAGAGAGAGAGAGAGAGAGAAGTCATAAGGGAAAGGCAGGGAGGTTAACCAGGCTGAGCCCAGTAGGCTGTTCTCACACAGGTAGGGGGATAGGGGATTGAAAGAGGAGAAGGAAGAAAGAAGTTCAGAGTTTGCACTGTTACACTCACAGGCGTTCATCGCTGAGTCTGTCCTGGCGGTCATATACACCGGTGCATTTCAAGAAACGTACCAGCGCCTCTGTGGCCTTGCACATAGCAGACGCACGTGGCCACGGTCCCAAGATATTCTCCTCTGTGAAATGCCGGTCGTCTAAATGCAACAAAGCTGTCAGAAGAACACTCCTCTCATCTTCGTATGTGGGGCAGTCCCACAGGAGATGCTTGATGCTTCGACACCACATGCGCTGCGACAGGGACTGTCCACCATTCCAATTAGGAGTGGGTAGGCGTTTGTGAAAGAAACTTCTACTGGCAAGCGGCACATGAGCGTTCCTTCCCGTTGGTATAACCAGGTAAAAGCTGTAATGTGCGGGTCTATGGCATTAGGCGCCAGTTGGGGAACTTCGGTGTTTTCCATTTCCTTAGAGTAATAATATGGGCAAGACCTCCAGGTGCCACGCGGCATCCGTTCTCGACAATGCCATCGAGGTGCTTTCAAATTTATGATGCGCCTCACGGGCAGCTTTGTCGGCACTTTCATTGCCAGTAATGTTACACTGCCCAGGTAGCCACTGAAATACAATGTCGTGGCCTCTGTGGAGCCACCGCTTGATCGTAGCGTAATCGTATCTTTGCTAACAATTGACCACATGGGCTGCGGCGCAGAGCCGACTGCAGGGCTGGCTTTGAGTAACAGAATATAGCCCAGTGATTTGGTGACTGCTGCTGCACATACAGCATTGCACTACGGAGGGCAGGAAATCGGATATTGTCGATGTTCTGACGTGGCTGATCTTGAACTTCTTGCAGATTGACATCGACGGAGTGACTACCGCATCACTAGAGCTGGCTAGAGTCGAAGAGCCATCGGTAGAAATGTGAACACAATTGGAGAATGGATCATGCAGTAGATGTAGAGCAGCTTGACTCAGGGCACAAGTTCGCGAGTTGGACTTCTTTCGAACTCCTGTACGGGAAAGCCGCATTGTCGCTGCCGGAGACACTCCAAAGGACAAGGTGATCTTGCTGCAGGCGTGAATTCGGCTGGAGGAGAAGATCGGTACGAGGATACAATGTCTGAAAAAGTTGCCTGTGGTCCACATTCCGAGTGAGAACCAAGACATGCAGAATGGAGTAGGGAAAGGTGGCGAGGATGGTTTCGAAGGGTGTCTGTGGCGATATACGTGCTGATGGGCTGTTCACTGGCGATGACAGTCGTTTCGGCTGTGGAAGCGCATCACGGTAGACCGAGACATGTTCTAAGCGCTTGAGCTTGCATGCTCTCAAGCACTCAGAGATTTGGTCTCCGGGCGCTTGACAACACCGGAGTGCTGTAACAGAAGAAACGCATTAACAGCGCTTTGTACAGTTGAAGCATAGAAAACACCGACGGTCCCCATACTTTTTCAGCAATGGCTTTGAAGAGGTCGCAGATCGGGAGGAGTCCCTTCCTTAGGTAGTATAGATGGGGGCTCCAAGCGACGTAGCGGTTGATAATGATCCTTCAAAATCGATGGGTTGTCTTCTACAACATAGGCTGGCCATTAATATACGCCGGGTATCCAATAATCGATTTTTGCGTGAAGGCGACTAATGCGCATTTTTCCGTTGAAGCTTCGCGGACTTGTCTCTGAAGATAAGCAGGCGTCATCGTTGTACTCTTTTGTAACATTGCGCGAGCCTGCGGGCGAGTTACTCCTGATGCCCAGATCCAGATGTCATCTGCTTAAATTGGCAGACTGACCAACTGTAGCAGGAATTCCGCTAGCGCAATCAGAGCCAGGTTGAACAAAAGAGGGCTCAGAACGCCAGCTTGTGGAATTCCACCGCTGGTGTAGTGGTTGGTAGTTTGACCATCCTCGGCGAATACAAAGAAGCTCCTCTCGTTCAGGTAACTCCGAATCCACCGAAAAGTGCGGCCTCCGATTGCAGCAGGCACGAGCACGTCAAGAATGGTTTTGTGAGAAACATTGTCGTTAGCGCCCCTCACATCTAAATATAGCGCTACAGAGAGGCTTTTGGATGATTTCTGTGATCAAATCCAAGACACAAGATTAATTACGTTGTCGGCCGACGAACAGCCACGTCGAAAACCTATCATTGCGTCGGGATAAATATTGTAATGTTTAAGAAGCCACTCGATGCGCGTGAGGATCGTCATTTCCATCAACTTGCCAACACAGCTGGCGAGAGCAGTAGGTCCAGATGATGTCATTTCAAGGGGAGACTTTCTTTGCTTTAAGATTGGGACAAAATGGCTACGCTTCCACTCAGAGGGAACAACACCGTCACTCCATGAGACGCGGGGATGATAGAGCGGGATCGCTCGTTCTTCATGGTCAAGGTGGTGGAGAGCAGCGTACGTGATGTTGTCGGGTCTGGGCGGAATGGAACGTCTGCAAATGGTTAGAGCAGCCTCCAGTTTTTCCATGGAGCAAGGTTTGTTCATTGCCGAAACTTGTATGAAGGGAACGTACAGTTCAAGCTCCTGTGGTAGCTCTATGTCACATGCAACTGCCTCACAAAAGTCTTCTCCAACATACACGTTTCGATAGCCTTGGTGGAGAGCCAGTGCCTTCAAGGGATGGCGTTGCTGAAGAGGACAGCGAACGTCCTGGAGATTTCGCCAAACATGCGAGAGAGCTTTTCGTGGGTCTAACGAGTTACAGAATGATTGCCATCCTTTGTCGTCTAATTTCTCGATGCGACGATGTGTTTTCTTCTGCGTGCGCCTGGTTCCCCGAGGTCTAGAATTGACGTTGTACTTATATATCTCCTCTCGGCATACCGACGTAAAGCACGAAGCCTTTCGGATTCAATTTCAAAGTCCGTGGAAATAGCTGACCATAAGAAGCAGTGCGTTGCATCATGCATCGCTTCCGCAATCACAAACTTTGTGCTAAGTTCAAGGCCGCCCTTGCATTCAGCATTCACATATAGGCTTGAAATGCGGGCAAATGAATTGTTCGAGAGAGTATAGGGGAAGACACACTGCTTGAACCTTTGATAGCAACGTAATTAGGGATATGGTCACTTGCACGTGTTTCCAAGTCAGTAAACTAGTAGACGTTCGAAGTAAGGCATCGTGACACCGAAGTCAGATCTAGGCAGGTGCTTTGTGACGACCCTTTCAAGAATGTTGGGCTGCCATCGTTCAAACGGCAGAGGTCATGGTCCGAAGCAAAAGATACAAGAATCCTCCCTCTTAAATTGGCTCTCGTACTTCCCCAATTGGGTGATAAGCATTAAGATCTCCTGTGATTATCCAAGAACTGGGGGTCGTCGTCAAAATATTTCCAAGCCTTTTGCAGTCTAGACTTCATAGGGAAATGTAGTTTTCGACGAATGTGAAGGAGAGCCTCTCCTAATTTATGCTAAGGCGCACATACTGGCTGTCGTCATGGGGAGGCAGGGCCTGGACCACGTACGTGAGCTCGAACATAAACGAGGGCCTTGCTGCTTTTGTCATACGTGGCGGAAACAAGAACTTCGTATCCTGATAGTCTGAGGATGTTTGTCACGTTTGGTTCAGAGATGACTAGCACAGGGAATCGGTTTACATATAAAAATTGTCGAAAATCGGAAATACGTGATTTCAGGCCTCTCGCATTCCACTGAAGAACTGAGGCATTCTTGACTTCTTCAAAGGGTCGCTTCTGCAGAAGTGAGTGAGCCATGTTTCTAAGGCAAGCTTTCAAGCGCAGGAGCGAGAGCATCCATTACTTGTAAAGGGCATCGAGCAGTAGAAGTTTGTGCATTTCCCAAAAGTATGGGAATCGCAGCCATTAGTGACTTCAGCAATATAACAGCCTGCACATCCTGTTGAGACAACTTGTCGGAAGCAAGATGTACGTGTGATGAAAGTGATGTACGGCGCTCAAGCTCAGTAGGTGTGCATGCATGTGAAAGTGCAGGCCAGGAAACGTCACAAGTACTTTTGTGGGCTTTTTTGTTATTCATAACGTTGTGTCTCGTTTGGTGATGTCGGTGAACCTGATGATGTCGCTGGACTAGGCTGGCGCTGGAGGGACAGAGAGGGGCATTCGCGTTCTTTGGCTTAGGTAGACGGTGGCGGCGGAAGCCGTCGCTTTTCACAGGATTGGCTGCTTCCCGCCGGTGCGTGGAGCCTTCCCTTACCAGCTCCTAAAGTATGCTCCACGCCTTCTTGATTCGGCGGCAATTTCTCAACACGGCTTCAAGCTATTCTTTGCACTTTCTTCACTTGAATCCAGTTGCTTGGCAGGATTCCGTGGTGTACGACTCAGCGCAGCGTGCATATGTTGCCGCGTTATTACAAACACCTCTGACGTGACCCAAGCTAATACACTTGTGGCACTGCAGAGGCTTAGGAATGAATACTTTTATGGGGGGGCGAAAATCGCTCACCTTGACATTAGATGGTATGACGTCACCCTTGAAGACTATCTTCACACACCGCGAATTGCCTATCCAATATACCTGCATGATGGTAGCATCAGGACTGGCTGTCTTCACTAGGATAGGCAAGTCTTCTTACGGTATTGCAACATCTACGTCGTAGATGACGCCTATTGTTGTATCCTTCTTGACTGAAATGTGGGAGCGCACTCTGATCCCGTTCAAATCGGTTACTGTACGCAAGATGCCAAGAGCGGTTGAATGCGCGACATCTACGGAGAGTATGTTCTTGTGAGTGTTAATTCTTATATCGGTTATCTCACTTGGTACTAATCTTTCAAGATAGGTGGAGAAAGCTTTCCTGTTGAGGCGACGCAGATTGTCCGAGGGAACCACGGGCATGAAGAGTGTGGCGGGGGCTCGAGGACGGCATGCATTCTCTACAGTGGACGTAACTGACGGCGAAGGTGTCCTGAGGCTCCTTAGGTTCGCCTTACGGCTTGTAAAGTGTGGAGCCGGGCGTGAATTAGATGGTAGCTGGCCCATGCCCTCCTGCAACTCATCCACGCTGAGAACGTTGTTGAAGCGTGAGACTTGTTCTCATCGAGAACGAAGAATATGGGTTTATTTACAGTACCTACATAAGGACGTTGCAGTTCATCAGTCTAGCATGACTGCGAGAGAAAGCACACTGAGGAGCCGCGCAACAGCTCCTCAAATACACTCTGACCTCTCTAGATCCCTAGGTGAGGGCATACGTTCGACTAGAGTAATCGTAGCCGAGCCGCCTTTGAGGGGGAGGGCTTACACACACACTTCCGCACAGTTTTCACTGGTCCCACCGAGGCGAGACGGTCTTCGCAGCTGGGTCTTGCCCTCAGTAGGCGGCTCTTAATCCCCGAGCTGACCCCGCAGTGTGGATGCCATGGTTCTCCATTGTCTTGCGTCTTGAAAGTCGCGTGGGACAGTGCCACCAAATACATTCCCTCAGGAATTCCCCCGCTCCCGACAGACCAGGTCGGTGATGGCGAGTTCACTAACAAAGCCTGGTTCGCCGACCTCGTCCTGGCATTCCGGCGACGAAGAGTTGCTGACTCGGCGCATTGTCCTCCTCACAGAGTCAGTCACCGCAGCAGGCATCGTGACGCCAAGAGGCTGCGGAATGACGCCTTTTGGGCCTTTCAAAGCAAGTCTCCACAGTAGAACTAGTGGCGCCGTTTAACTGGAGACTGACGGTCGGTTCCTAGAAAACGCCAACCCCACTGCTGCAGCTTGCAGGGAAAACTTTGCGTGTCGGCACCTCTGCAGACCGTTTCTAGCAACTCCTCCATGGCCCGGAAAATCTCGACTGTCCAGCGCTGACAACCGCTGGGCAGGAAGACAACGGCTGGTGGCAAGGGGGGTGATGCCTTGCCTTGCAGCGACCACTTGTGTAATGATGTCACCGCCCCAAAACATCCAACAAGGACAGGCAACTGCAGAAGGAACCCCACAACACGGCTCTGCGCCGAGATGACGTATCTTGGATCTCACTTTAGACCCGCTAGGCTTCAAAAAAAAACATAAGTGCAGAAACAAAAAACGCTGCATTTCGCTATGTCAATTTCTTTTTTTTAAGGAATTTTGCGCTGACAAATTGAGAAATCATGGAGGTAATTATGCTAAATGAGAGGGGATCTTCTTGGCCGAACCAAATTACCAATAAGAACCCCAAAGTTTAGGTGGGATCCCTAAACGCAGAATTCCAATGAGCCTGCTCAAACCATCCGCATTGCTATGCAACTTTCCCTTCTGATATCTAACGGAGAAGTTGTACTCTTGGAGAGTGAGGCTCCATCAGATCAAGCGGCCATTATTGTGTGACATTTGATTGAGCCACTTTAGAGGACAGTGGTCGGTCTCGAAGATGAACCTCGTCCCGTACAAGTAACACGACAACTTCTGGGCTACCCAAACCAAACAAGTGCATTCCTTCTCTGAAAAGCTGTAGGCTTCCTCTCTTATAGTTAGTTTACGGCTGGCATAGAGGATAGGATGTTCCTCATTATCGTCGCCGACCTGACTAAGTACCACGCCCATACGTCTGTCGCTTTATGCGCACTGAACTATGAATTCCTTTGTGTAGTCTGGCGCGCGAAGCACAGGACGAGAAACCAATAGCATTTTCAAACTTTGGAAAGCGTTCTCTTTTTCCTTATCCCCGTGCACGCTATTCGGTGCTCCCTTTTGGAGGGCGTCCGTTAAAGGACTTGCTATTTGCGAGTAATTCGGAATGTACCGTTGATAGTACCCCACAAGTCCCAAAAATGAACGAAGGTCTGTCTTCGTGCGCGGCTGTGAAAATTCTCCAATCACAGCTGTTTTCAGCTCGGCCGGCCGTCTCGTGCTCTGGCCGACAACATGGCCCAGATAAGTAACCTGCGAACAGCCAAATCTACGCTTTTCCGCTTTCATCGTTAAGCCGGCTTCCCTCAACCGTGAGAACACCTGTTTTAGGTGCGATACGTGCTGTTGCCAGCTGTCCGAAAAAATTGCTACATCATGAAGATATGGCAAGGCGAACTCTTGCAAGTCTTTTAGGACAATATCCATTAATTAGAGAAGCTAAACGGCGCGTTCTTCAGCCCGAATCTGAGTGTGAGACGGCAAAAAGTGCCTACAAGTGAGATAAATGCGGCATAGCCGCTGGCACTTTCTGAAAGGGGAACTTGCCAGTATCCCCGCACGAAATCTATAGTTGAAATGCATTTAGCAGCGCTAACTCTTTCAATTCGTTCCTCAATATTGGGTATCGGGTACAGCTGATCCCTAGTGATGGCATTTAACTTCCTGTAATCAACACACGGACGAGGGTCCTTGTTAGGGGTTTCTACAAGTATTAGCGGTGAAGTATATTCACTCTCAGCGGGCTGAATAACCCCCAGCTCTAGCATGCGCTGTATCTCTACCTCCATAATTTCTCTCTGTCTTGGAGACACCCTGTAAGGCTTGGATCTTACTGGTTCGGTTGATGTCAGCTTTATTTCTTGCGTTATTAGTTCGGTTTTACCTGGCCGATCGCTGAATCTGTCGAGATATTGCCCTCACAGCCCTCTTAGCTCATCTAGCTGCTCGGGTCTAAGAGAGCGCGAGCTTACCGAATGTTTTTACCACTTCTTCCAAGCTGATTTAAGAGTTGGAAGTCGCCCTACACTAATTAAACTCGGTACTAGTGTCATCCTGCTCCTTGATGGTACAGTTAACGACTCCGGTCCGCTCTACGTACGGTTTCATCAAATTGCCGTGATATACCCTCACCTCCTTCCTGCGACCGGGCATTTTCAGAGCACAGTTAGTATCTGAAAGTTTGTGCAACACTTTAACGGACCCGTCCCAGTGAACTTCAAGCTTGTTCTTTCTTGAAGGTTTGAGGATTATTACCTGGTCTCCGGCGTTAAACGTACGAAGCCTCGCATACTTGTCCTAATAGAATTTGGCGTTCTCTTGAGCTACTCCCATGTTCTTTTCGACTAGTTCTTGGGTTGCACTTAGCCGTTCCAGTAGATTTAGCACGCATTCTACCACTGTTGGACTCTCTCCTCTTTCCTCCCACATCTATTTTAACATTCTAAGTGGAGAATGGGGTGTCCTCCCATACACTAGTTCTGCTGGCGAGAACCCTGTAGCCTCATGAGGAACCGTTCGCAAAGCAAAGTGGCCTGAAGACAATTCTCCCAGTCCTCGTGTTCGTAACAGAGCACCCGCAAAACTCGCTTAACCGCTGAATGCCACCTCTCTACACTATTTGACTGAGGGTGATGGATGGAACTGTGTATCAACTTTACCACGCACTTTCGTAAGAATGTGGAAGTCAGTGCGCTGGTGAATACTGACCCTCGATCCGCCTGAATTTCGTCTGGAAACCCAACTCGTGCAAATACTGTCGAAAGCGCGTCTACTACTTCAGTGGAGCTGAGCTCTTTCAGAGGTATTGCTTCTGGAAACTTTGTATCCGGACACAGCATGGTAAACAAGTACCTGTAACTCGATTTTCTTTTTGGTATAGAGGCCCTACCGTGTCTATCACGAGTCATCTGAAAGGTTCTGTTATTAAGGGTTCTACCTTTAGTGGAGCTTTCCATGTCTCTCCTGGTTTACCCGAGCGCTGGCAGGCGTTGCATGATCTTACGAAGTTTTCTACGTCTTTGGAACAGCCAGGCCAGTAGTATTCCATAAGCAATCTTTCCTTTGATTTCTTTATGCCTTGGTAGCCGGACCACCCATTTCCATGACAGAGAAGCAAAAGGTCCCCCCAGTACTTAGTAGGTACGACTAACTGATCTAGAATCCTGCCCTTTCGGTCTCTGTAGTGCCGATACAACAATCCTCCTCTCTCTTGTATCGTCATGTTGCGGCTAGCAATGCCTTGTTTAGCTGTGTGATGTAATTGTGCTAAGCTGTCATCATCTTTTGCTTGGCAGCCAGTGACTCTCTGTCCACATGTAAGAGCTGATCAAAGTTCTTGGAGGCCGGTGATAGTAACGACCCTGTCTCGCTTGCGATAGCGTCAGCTGGCTGTTCCTGCAGGCGTGAACTTTGACACCCTAGTGATATGCTCTCATTGAGCTGGTCAGCTGGCAGGCTTTCCTCAATCGTTTTTTTTTTGTCCCGCGAGCCTAGCTCGGATTCGGTTGCTGAAGTTACCTCTTTTGCTACTTCCGCTGGAGCAGCTTGTGCATTTTCAGCCGAAGGCGACGCGATTTTTCGAGCTTGGCCTCGCGTCAATGCCTGTACTACGCCCTGTTCCAGTTTAAGCCCTTTGTCACGCAGTAACTGATCCGACCGATTTGAAAAAAATGTAAGGGTACTGTGGCGACAAAAATTTGTAAACTGCAGCTTCGGTCATGAGCTCCCCGAATGGTCCACGGATTTTGACTTTGGCAATGGCCAGACACGTGCTGTGTTCATCTATAACCTGTTTGATCCATGCTACTTCTCCAGTGAGGTCATCTGCCGTCACATAAGACGGATGGACAATGTGCATAGTGGAGGCACTGTCTAGCAGCTCCCGGCATGGTTTGCCATTAACATGAAGGTCGTGAAAATATATGGGCCTAAAAGTTCCCTATTCACCTCTTTTTCATCCACGTAGGAGAAAACTACGCTAGGCTTCCCGCAGTTTAGCGCGATATGTCCTAGTTTGTGGCACTTGTACTTGCACTTGCACTTGTTTCCTCTTTTGATTTCTCCTCGCTCTTTTCTGAGGGCTTTTCCTCTACGTCTACAGACACCGGTCGTTTAGTCTGCGAACCCTTTTTTGAACGGAAATGGTTTCCGTGGTCTATTTCGACCATCCCAATTTCCATCCTCGGCGTTCAGCTTTCTAAGCGTTCCGTAGCTTACAGCTTTCTACGCGTTGCGTTGCGTTGCGTTGCTAATTCAGCCGCCCTTTCCACCGTGCTTACATTCCCTCTGTCTTGCAGCACCCACAGTTTCACAGCTTGAAAGGATGCTTTTGGATGCTTGAGGATGCTTTTGTAAAACTGCTCTAGACACATGCATTCAGTGATCATGTCGCTGCTATCGTGCGCTTCTGTACTTTTTAGCCACTCAACTAGGTTTGCCTTTAAGCTATATGAAAACTCCGGATATCCCTCGCTATCCTTTTTTGCCTGCGCTTCTAAACCTCTGCCGAAAAGCTTCGGCCGAAAGGTGGTACTTTTTCAAAAGACTAGCCTTGACTTTCGCATAATCATATGCATCCTGCGCACTGAGTATCGCGAGTACTTCCGCAGCCTCACATGGCAACATAGACAGCAACCACTGTGGCCACGTGCTCGGGCCGAAGTTCAACTTCTTGCAAGTCCTTTCAAAATTTCCTAGCAACAAGCCTATGTCGTTCCCGACATCAAATGGCTTTAACAGCCTGTCCAGGCGGTATGATTCTGCCTCACTTGATCGTCCCAGAGCCCCTTCACTTCCTTGAGACAACACCAAACGTTTGCTTTCAAGTTCAAATAGCATTTTTTCTTAACTCCTGATGTTTCTCGCGTTCCTCTCTCTCTCTGTCCCGTTCTTTTCTGTCTCTGTCCCGTTTCTCTCTTTTCTTAAGAAGTTGCAAACCCATTTCAATGTCTTCTCACGGGCCTGTTCGGAAGTTAGCTGCAATACTTCCGATTTTAGCATTTCCTTGCGTACCTCCAGGCCCAGTTCCTCACCAACAATCAGCAATTTGTCGTTCAGCAGTG
Source organism: Dermacentor variabilis (assembly GCF_050947875.1). NCBI lineage: Eukaryota > Metazoa > Arthropoda > Arachnida > Ixodida > Ixodidae > Dermacentor > Dermacentor variabilis. The sequence continues at coordinate 212,412,538 of NC_134569.1, read as the reverse complement.
TCCTTAACTCGATGATTGCTGCTTTACTGCCTTGGTACTGCTCGCTATACCTAGGAAAACACAGCCTAGCTAACAATCAGCAATCTAGCTTCCCTACTATTCTAAACAGAACAACCACAATATGAAGCCTAGAGAGTCAAAGCAAGAACCAAGCACTCACCGCAGACACCGCACCACGTCGCAAAGTCCGTCTCACCGCTCTCAGCCTGTTCTTAAGCTTAGAGTCGGGCATGAATTAGATGGTAGCTGGCCCATGCCGTCGTCCAACTCATCCACGCTGAGGACGTTGTTGAAGTGTGAGACTTGTTCGTATCGAGAAAGAAGAATATTGTCGCAGCACTGTGCGACTGAGGCAGAGAAAGAAGAAGAAGAGTGGGCGCGCGTGATCTCGGGGTAGTCTGCGCCGCTGGGCCTGGCCTGTAGCTTCCATCTCAGACCTCGTTTCATCCTGTAAATAAACATCATTCGTAACAGCTTTGGTGGAGGTGCGGGGTAAATCTTGGACGATCCTGGAGGACCCAGCTCTACCAACTGTCCGACGGAGTAGGCGCTTGGCCGGTTTACGACCACAAGCAGAGGGCATGGCCGATTCCGGAGAAGGCAGTGACGACCCCACCTGTGGCGGACCAGACAGCAATCACGCAGGTCAGGCTGGCTACTGGACACCGCTGCGAGAGCCACCCACCTTTTCTGGGAAGGCGAACGAAGACGTCGACGACCGGCTTAAACACTACAACAGAGTGAGTCGCCGCAACCACTGGAGCACTACGAAGCAGCTCGATAACGTGGTTTTTTTTTTCTCGCTGGAACCGCGCTCCTCTGGTTTGAAAACCACGGGAGCGTTCTGACCAGCTGGGACAATTTTGTAGAAGAATTCACCAAGTGCTTCGGGGACCCGATCTCTAAGAAAAAGAAGGCTGAGCAGACGCTTTCCCGACGAGCTCAATTACCTGGCGAAACGTTTACAACGTACATAGAGGCTGTTCTGAAGTTATGCGGAATCGTCAGCGCTACCATGACAGACGAAGACAAAGTAGGACATCTGCTTAAAGGAATCGCTGAAGATGTTTATAATTTTCTTATAACGAAGGAAGATCTTAGTACTCCGTCTGATCTGAGGAAACACTGCCGGGCGTTTGAAGCGCTGAAAATGAGAAGGATTGGGCCAAAGTTTTGACGCTTGGACAACGTTACTACTATTGCAAGTGTGTCCGTCCCAACCCACGACGACATCTCCTCGGTGATTCGGCAAGTGGTCAAAGAAGAGCTTGAACGCCTTAAAGTTGTTGACGACGCTCATGTGCGCCATCAGTGTGCGTTTGATCATCGCTCTCGTGTGCCACCGGCCACCTGGGCACCTCAGAGTTACCGAGAACCTCGCAGGACCTATGCTGGTCGTACGGAGAGCAGCAACTTGCCACCGCAACCAACAAGTCTGGGACGCCGACAAGATGCACCACAACGATTTGTTCCGCGGGCTCTTCCCTCCTACAACCAGCCTGAGAGTACGTTTCCACCCATAACACCCATGTCACCGGTGTCACCCGCGACAAGCCGCGACTCCCGCATTTGCTACAGCTGCGGTGTGCCTGGACACATTGCTAAGTATTGCCACTGCCCCCAGCTGCGTGCTCCACGGTTTTATTCCTACACACCCCGCGTGCCCGCTGACAAGCCCTGGCCGTATCCCAGTTCCTTCCAGCGGCTGCAGCAGGGATGCGCGAACCGCAGTGACTCCACCGTTTCCGATCGCAGCCTGACACCACCACCGACACGACAACGACGCTCTCCATCACCTCGTCGTCGCTCGTTATCACCGCCGCCGCTGGGAAACTAGCTGATGCGACCGACGGGGGTGAGGCCGCAACATGTTCATCTTCATCAAGACCCCCTTGTGTAAAATTGTTTAAAAACAAAGTGTGCGTTTTAGTTGACAATGTGAGTGCTTTTGCTTTAGTTGACACCGGGGCGGCAGTTTCTGTTATGAGCCTGTCGTTCAAAAATCGCCTTGGACAAAAAGTTATGTTTTCTTGGGATCGGAACGCTACCTTTGGTGGAGTTGGTGGGGAAATGTTACGCCCACTTGGGGTCTGTTCTGTTTCAGTTACGATAGGGGACCAGACATTTCGAAGTGAATTTGCTGTGCTTGAACGTACAACGCATGACATTATTTTAGGAATTGATTTCTTGCGTGAGTGGGGGGCAACTTAGGATTGTGGAAGTGACGCGACTTCTCTTCGCCGCGACGCACGAACTTCAATGACAGATAGCACCAGTGATGCCGCGGACGTTCTCTCCGTGTCACAAGATGTGACTTCGCCCCCTCAGACTGCAATGTTTGTACCTGTGAATACTCCTCGCCCTCGTACAGGTTCTTGTTGTGGTTTAGCCGAGCCCGACCATAACAATGCGCTCAAGAAAAATGCGATAGTCCCTCGCTCCCTCGTTGTGACCACTGATGGTTGTACTCGTTTGTGGACAGTGAACGTTTCAACCCAATCCATAACATTGCCGCTAGGACTTAAACTGGCAAGTTTTGATGAACAAGCCATTGTCAGCGTCGGAACGGTCGAAATGTCAACTGCCGAAAAGAAATTCAACCCCAATTCCAACCATGATAATTCTGCTGACTTTAAGCGCATGATTAACAAGTCGCTGTCTTCTAGTGAGCAGTGTCTGCTGGAAGCTGTGCTCGCTCGCTACGCCACAGTGTTTGATTTTGCTCAAGGCCAACGAGCGTCCCATACACCACCGGCGTCTCGTATGCAACACCGCATCCATACAGGGCAAGCAACGCCAATTCGTCAGAAGCCCTACCGCGTTTCACCTTCAGAGAGAAAAGTCATCGCCGAGCAGGCCGAAGAAATGTTACAGAAAGGAGTGATCCAGGAATCATGTAGCCCTTGGGCTGCTCCTGTGATCCTAGTGAAGAAAAAAGACAACTCATGGAGATTCTGTGTGGACTATCGCCGCCTAAACACCGTCACAAAGAAAGACGTGTACCCCCTACCACGAATAGATGACGCCGTCGACTGCCTCCACTCCGCGTCGTATTTCTCTTCTGTTGATTTACGGTCAGGATATTGGCAAATCCCCATGCACCCCTCAGACAAGGAGAAGACAGCCTTCGTGGCACCTGACGGTCTCTTGGAGTTCAACGTTATGCCCTTTGGCTTATGCAACGCTCCAGCGACATTCGAGCGATTTATGGATACCGTGCTCCGCGGACTCAAATGGGAAATTTGCATGTGCTATTTAGACGACGTCATTATCTACGGCCGGACATTTCACGAACACAATCAGCGCCTGTCGATCGTTCTTGACTGTATCCAGCAAGCTGGCCTTATTTTAAACTCGAAGAAATGTCATATCGATGAGCGTCAAGCCCTCGTACTAGGCTTTCTGGTCGACAAAGACGGCATACGACCAGACCCTGAAAAGATAGCAGCGGTTCGCGACTTCCAACAGCCACAAACGGTGAAAGATCTGCGAAGCTTTTTGGGCCTTTGCTCATATTTCCGGCGCTTTATCAAGAATTTCGCACAGCTTGCCTCTCCCCTCACGTCTCTCCTTCACAAAGACACCACATACTTGTGGACTGCTGACTGCGAGTCGGCGTTTCAACAGCTGAAATTTCTGTTGACTTCTGGACCGGTACTACGGCATATTGATCCGGAGGCGTCAACTGAGCTGCACACTGACGCCAGCGGTGCGGGTGTTGGCGCTGTGCTTGTTCAACTCTGCGATGGCCGTGAGCATGTAATTGCCTACGCTAGTCGGACACTTACAAAAGCGGAGACAAACTACACCGTTACTGAACTCGAGTGCCTAGCAGCCGTATTCGCCATTCAGAAGTTCCGTCCGTATCTACATGGCCGCGCATTCACGATAGTGACTGACCATCATTCACTCTGTTGGCTGGTTGGGCTGCGTTACCCGTCTGGTCGGTTGGCCCGCTGGGCTTTGCGCCTTCAAGAGTACAGCTTTTCCGTTAACTACAAGAGCGGGCGCTGTCACACGGATGCTGATTGCCTATCCCGTCTCCCTTCGCGTCACACTAAAGCCGAGGATGATGACTTCGATGACTACCTAGTTTCCATCTCTTCCGACTTTCCAGACCTGCGTACCTTCGAGAACGAGCAACGTTGCGACCCTACCTTGAAATCCCTACGGGAAGCTGCACGTGAGCCAGCAGGAACAACACCGTTTACGTTTCGTAATGGTTTGCTGTACAAAAAAAATTACTCGGCTGATGGTCCCCCATTGCTTCTAGTTGTGCCCGAAAATCTGCGCCCTGCTGTCCTTCGTTCCATGCATGACGATATCACGTCCGGGCACCTTGGCTTTGCACGCACACTACACCGACTTAGACAGAGATTCTTCTGGCCCAAGCTCTGGAAAACAACGAAACAGTATGTCGCCAGCTGTACTGTTTGCCAGCGCCACAAGCAAACAACGACGGCCCCAGCAGGCTATTTACAACCAGTTAGGCCACCGACGCAACCCTTTGAAAAAGTCGGCATCGACTTGCTTGGCCCGCTCCCAAAGACGTCGGCTGGCTACCGCTGGATTATAGTATGCGTAGATTATCTTACTCGCTACACGGAAACGGCGGCACTTCCATCCGCCCCTGCAGCCGATGTCTCTTCATTTTTGTTGCATCACGTCATACTTCATCACGGCGCTCCCCGGTTGTCATCAGTGACCGTGGACGGCAATTCACCGCCGACGTCGTAGAAGAACTTTTACGGCTTTGTGGTTCTGCATATCGACATTCCACTCCTTACCACCCGCAAACCAATGGCCTCACGGAGCGGACGAACCGAACCCTTACCAACATGTTATCAATGTATGTCGCTGCTGACCACAAGAATTGGGACGCCGTCTTAGCTTTTGTAACGTACGCGTACAATAGTGCCAAGCACGAAGTTACTGGATATGTGCCGTTCTTTTTGCTGTACGCACGCGTTCCCCAGAGCTTTCTGGACGCTATTCTACCTTTCTCGTGCCGAAAAGATCCTTCCATCGCCGAAACTCTGTGTCGTGCTGAGGAAGCACGTCGACTGGCGTATCTTAGGACGTTGTCCTCACAAGGCAACAGCAAGATTCGCTATGATGCGCGGCATATCCCCGTCAGCTTTACTCCCGGTGATTATGTTTGGTTGTGGGCACCTGTTCGCAAAAAGGGATTGTACCGCAAGTTTCTCGCCACTTACACCGGACCATTCGTTATACTCAGCCGCTTGAGTGATGTGAACTATGTCGTCGCCAAAGTGACGGCAAGTAATCGACGTTCACGTGCGACGCAAGTTGTTCACGTGGCCAGACTAAAGCAGTACAATCACAGGTCCCTTTAACTCGCTCAGCGAGCTTCGTCTGCCCCCGGGGAAAATGTCGCAGCACTGCGCGACTGAGGCAGAGAAAGAAGAAGTAGAGTGGGCGCGCGTGATCTCGGGGTACTCTGCGCCGGCTGGGCCTGGCCTGTAGCTTCCATCTCGGACCTCGTTTCACCCTGTAAATAAACATCATTCGTAACAATATGTGTTTATTTACAGTATCTACATAAGGACGTTGCAGTTCATCAGTCTAGCATGACTGCGAGAGAAAGCACACTGAGGAGCCGCGCAACAGCTGCTCAAATACACTCTGTCTTCCCTAGATCCCTAGGTGAGGGAATACGTTCGACCAGAGTCATCGTAGCCGAGCCGCCTTTGAGGAGGAGGGCTTACACACACACACTTCCGCACAGGTCTCACTGCCCCCACCGAGGCTAGACGGTCTTCGCAGAACTGGGTCTTGCCCTAAGGAGGCGCCTCTTAATCCCCGAGCTGACTCCGCTGAGTGGCTGCCGTGGTTCTCCATTGCCGTGCTTCTTGAAAGGCGCGTGGGACTAGCCGCCAAATACATTCCCTCGGAAACTTTCCCGCTCCCGACACAACAGCTCGGTGATGGCGAGTTCACTAACAAAGCCTGGTTCGCCGACCTTGTCCCGGCATTCCGGCGACGAAGAGTTCCTGACTCGGCGTATTGTCCTCCTCACACAGTCAGTCACCGCAGCAGACATCGTGACGCCAAGAGGCTGCGGAATGACGTCTTGTCGTCCTTTCAAAGCAAGTCTCCACAGTAGACCTAGTGGCGCCGTTCGGCTGGAGACTGACGGTGGGTTCCTAGAAGACGCCAACCCCGCTGCTGCAGCTGGCTAAGAATAGTTTGCATGTCGGCACCGCTGCAGGCCGTTCCTAACAGGCTTCGCACGCATTCGAAGCCGTCTTCGCAGTCATTCCCGCTGGCCGAGTTGAGTTCTGTGCTGTCACTGGCGGTACCGTTCATTTCGCTGTTATAGTTCCGAGATGACACGGCCGAATGCGAAGCCAGCTTTGGAGGAATACGGGCAGCGTCCACTTCCATCACTGCCGGCGGGGGACAGCTGTCCCGCAGATAAACACTGGAAAAACTGAAAATCACCAGGAGACGCGAAAGCACCGGTCAACTATAGACACACTTGGTCGTCTTCCCACGTGACGGACAAATTTCTGGTTGGGTAGACATAGAAATGCTTAAGAAATAAAAAAAGGGAGCGTGGGACGATCCCAGATATAGTTGCATACCGGGGCGACACGTGGTGGAGGGGAAGCAGGCTTCAAGCGCTCCGCCAATAATAATAATAATAATAATAATAATAATAATAATAATAATAATAATAATAATAATAATAATAATAATAATAATAATAATAATAATAATAATAATAATAATAATAATAATAATAATTAAATGAAATAATTAAATCAAGATGCATTGGTTCAAGTCGACGGGTATTGGCCTCGAGCGCCACCACTGGAAAAGCTGGCGCCACCGTCGGCGTGACGTGCTAGGAGGGATCACGTGGACATAGCGGCCGCGTCGGCTGCTTCGGGAGCGCCGAAGTGAGCTGAAAACGAGTTTAAATTCCCTCATACGCTGCGGTCCTCATTTAGTGGCAAAATTTTCCCCCTTCGAGTGTCTCCTTTACAACGCTTGAAAGCACTACAATAGGTAGTGGCTGCCTTTGAAGGCGCGCAACATGGTAGGCTACTGCTCGGTGCCGCAGGGCCGGACGCACGTAACGGAGGCCGGTGTCAGATACGTAGCCGCAGGACAAGAAGCTGCGTGAAGCTTGGCTCGCGAAGCATAAAACCGGCAAACACTCATCGGCTACAACTCGGGTATGCAGCAAGCACAGATGCGAGAAAGATTTCTGCTACGGCGCCCGGTCTGCGATGTTCTGAAAACGCGCACTGAGACGCTCGATCGAGTCCGCTGCCCGACTAATGTCATGACGGTTTGGTCTATGAACGTGTCGATGCTATAGATACTGGCAAGTTCAGTGGAGTGGAAAGGCACCGGTAAGAAGCACATTTAAAGAAAGCATGGCATATGGTCATGTTTATGTTATGAATTAATGCACTGGATTACAAAAAAAGGAGCAGCGGGAAATTGCACGCTGAGAACACCTATAAACATACAGTGCGACGCAACTCGAGAAATAATATTGAAAGTTCAAAGAATTTAGAAGAAAAAATATTGAATCGTCGCGACGGCACATCACAGTCCCTGTAGGCGTCGAAGTCTCTACAATGAAATTACTTTTGAACCGCTCTGATAGCGCCCACGCAACAATGATTGCTTGTATACTGTCAAATGCTCATATTCTGCGGCCTAAAGCTCATGGAACGGTGCGAAAACGCGCGCGCGGAGAAAGCGAAACTGTGCGCGGACAAGCATGCAGACGCGCATTCGGTCGCTGCGAATCTGCGCGATCGCTGCATTGAGGCTTCGTTCTATTACGCTCCATTTAGTTATACAAACACTATAAGAACATATTTCAGATAGTTTGCTCTCAGCGTTTACCTACCTTTCACGCAAGAAGCTGGTTCGGGAGACTTCATCGCGGCGACCGCGCGCAGTGGCGTTCACTGTACGTATTCGGTAAAGCGATAGAGTCTGTAAACGATTGTGTGCTTTCAGTTTGCCCAAGATTATTATTTAGAGAGTAAAAAACTTCTCTCGTTTCTAAAGTACTTACAGAAATGACCGGGAGAGCTCGCGCGTGGTGTTTTCAGTGAGCACTGACAGCAAAACCTATGAGGAGCGCGCCACGTGATCCCTCATACTACGCCAGCGAGGCGCTTCCGATAGATGGCGACTCCGTAACTCCTCGCCGCCAATACTGGAATCGTTTGTGAACAGCCTGTGGACTCACGAGCAGGAGGCGTTACCATATATGCAACGGAAAAAATGCATGTAAATCTATGCACCCTTGATTCGCAAGAGGACAATGCCACTGACTGCAGGCATGTCTGTGCCGTACAAACGAAAAACGGAATTATGATATTCACTGTCTATGAATTCCCCTGCAGACCCGTATGTGATATCGAAAAGTTCATGGTCACGCACTTTGCATGGGTTAGCCCTGATGACACTACCCTGTGACTGTCGCTGGAGAGTTCAGTGCGCACATTTCAAACCCAGACAGGAAATGGTTCACTGAGTTTGTGCTAGAAGAACTTGTTTCGAAGTGCCACACCAATCCAAGTCAGTCAACTGCCCAACAACGGTCGTGCATAGACTTAACTTTTGCCAAGAGTCTGTCCGATGTTGTAACCGAACCAATCAGCGCATATCACTGTAATCACAAAGCTATCGTCACTGGCATTACCATATGATGAAAATAAATATATCTACCCTTGTCTAACCCTGTGTGATGTGGTACAGCTTCGCTGATAATCCACCTTAACAGGTTGGAATGACTCCTTAATTCTTCGCAGTCATTTTGGTGTGCTTTAAAGCAGCCCTCGCCAAAGATATTTTAAAAAGTGGCAGTGGCTTAGCTCGGCTGTGCCAGGATATGCATAGCGAAAGCTAAGGCTTGGTTAGCATTGGTTAATCTTGACTGCAAGTAAAGGTTAGTCTGGTTGTCTAGCTATGCTGCGGCGTTTAGCCAGTCGTTCGGCGCGCTGTTCGCTTGTTTCCTGGGCGATTCGTTTCCTCTTCATCTCGTTCTGATGTCGATTCCAGGCCTCCTCCTGGTTATCACAATTGTCGCCGTCCATACTGTCGCCTCAACTGTGGTTGCGGCGCACGCGGGCTCCCCTTTTCAATCCTCCGACATGTTATCAGACATGAGGCGCAGCTGGCGAAGCGAGCGGAGGCGAGCGCAACGACGAGGAACGCCGTGTGACGTCATACCAAACGGCGGATGCGGAAAGACGCGGCGCTGCGCAGCGGCGGAACACCTGTGGCTCGGTGCTACTAGTGGCGCATGCGCAGTAGTGACTAGGGAGCGAGAGAGTGAGAGAGAGAGAGAAATATCCTCGGCGAGGTACGCATATTGACGTAATGTGCCTCCTCGGAGCACCGCCACGGCGAAATCGCAAGTTCGCGGCCAGTAAAGCTTTCGCTTTAAAATTCTGTAGAGGCACTTACGACTGCGTAAGTGTGGGAATGCGAAAGTAAGTCCTTTAGGTGAAATGTTTCTTTCCATGCGTTCCTCGTCCACGGAAACTCTCGCCTGCGTTCTAACTGCGCCTGAGTTAGGTCAAGTGAAAACGCGCGAAGCGTCTCAACGTGCTCACTTGCGTGCGAGGAGTTCATAACCCGAAGGACCGCTCAGTGCCGTTCAACTGGGCATTCATGCTTCTAAATGCGAAACGTTTCTATGGTTATCCAACGAGACAACGGTAGAAATGCTGTAGAAGAAAATTGTGCTACCCTTTTGGCTGAAAGAAGAGAGTCCTGCATTTGAGTGCTAATCTGCTGGCGCCATCTCAGCTCTGTGTATTTCATGGAATCTCTGCAGCATTATGTAAATTGTCTCTGTGACATCATAATTGTGCATAAGCATTGTGTACACTGTATATATTGAACATAATTTTATATATGTGACAATTAGTTTATGTTTAACTGTGCTCTTCCGTTGGTCTATGGGGTTATATGTTAGTGAGTGAGGACTCGGACACTACTTTGAAAACGTGCCGTGTGTACAATGCTTCGTACTTTGTATACGTTATCGTCCTGGTGGAATTGTGCCGTGATTGTGACTCAGCGTTCGTATCGTCTCTTGTTGAAATAAACTTTTTCTAAACAGGTACATTACGACATTAAAGAAAAGTCCCTCGCGAATGATCTGCGAGGGGATAAGCATCATCATCTTTCATTTTCTAGAAGCAATGTGATAGTCCCGGTTAAGATCGCTCATGAAGGCGAAAGCCTTAAATGTCTGTTTCAATGACGCGTTGTGAGGTACAGAAAATATCATGTGACCCAAGGAAGGCCAGAAACGAAACAAAGCGTGTCCAGCCGTGTATAAAGATTATTCATGATTAGCAAAGTTAATTTTAATTGATCAGTGATTGGATAAAGGTGGATTAAGGAGGATTAAGGTGGATTAAGATAAATTAGCATTGATTAAGGTGGCTAAAGAAAGATTAAAGTGGATAAAGGCTGATTAACGTAAATTAAGGTGGATGAAGGAAGACTAAGGTGGATGAAGAAAATTAGGGAGCATTAAGGTGGATTAAAGTCGATTAAAGCGGCCAAAAGGGGAGTAGGGTAGATTAACGTGCAATTAGGATGATTAAGGTTGATTAAGGGTAATCACAGTAGGCTTTACACGGCTTTCGCCTTTGCGTCTCTTAGGCAATAGCTAGGACACCTGGGAATTTTTTTCTGTTGAATGGGGTAAATGAACTTTGGCGCAGTAGATGCCTCTCTTAGAACCTTTCATGCCTCTCTCAGAGCCTCTACAGTGCAAAAAAATACAATCTCGTCGGAAGCTCAGGCGGGGCATGTCCCTTTCAGTTTCTGTTCAGGTTTTGACAGCTTGTGTGAGCGCGTCACAGTTCGGGATTCAGCGCCATGCAACGAGGGTGGCATTGATTATATTATTAGCCCAAAAGTGCTTTAGAGTGCAGATCTGAGGTGTCGGTTCCTGGGCTGAGTGTTGGCGTCCCTCGGTGTAACCGCGCGAACGCGCTCGTGCCACTGCTCGCGCGTTCGTCGTAGTCTTCCACAGCTCGTTCCGAGGCTCATCATGCCAGCATTCCCATACTGCCCCTCCATGTGCGAAGGCACTGACGGCGCTGGCCGAAATCCGCGCCCGTGGGTGCGCGGATTTCGGTCTCAAATTCTTTGCCTGAATGTATCCCGAAATGAAAACCAATGTTGAGCTGTGCTCAAATTTCGCATTAGAGAGTATCGTAATCGTCGCGCAAATTAAAAAGACACCCAGATAGAAAGCTGAAAATTTGCAAAGAAACAAGATTGTACAGATCCAGCTCACATGTTAGAACTGAGGAGCGAAACTTTCGTGAAGCGGGTAAAGAAATGAAATGCAACCGACTGTAATCTACACTGCGTTTTGCGCCATAGCGATTACCCACCTGCCAGGGAAGAAGGCAAGACGTGGGGAGCACCATCCGTGACCCACGCGACAACGCATTATACAGTCTCCGGGAGTGGCCTCTTTCGCCTATACGACATTGAAACCGGTGTCGGTGCGCCCAATGGAATGGATGGACCCTAGAGATAGCGCAATCGTAAAGTGCACTTTACTCGGCGAAAGACAGACAAAGCCAATGCGCCAAACCCGAAACCCCAGGAAAGTAGGTATACTGTTAGTGTGAGCGCTATTCATAACTATCCTCATCTTCATTTGTACATATCATCGCCATGCCGCGCGTTGTATCTCTTTCTGGAAGGTTTCAGATTAAACCGATGTCTCAGATTAGAAAGGCTTTCTTTAAAAACTCTTGTCTTGATGACTTATATTTATAATAATGAAGATATTTGGGTATTGTTTGTTTTATCACTGGACAATTCCATAGAAAACAAGGACAGCAGGCAGGGCACTTATAAGGGTGATGCTGACCTGCGCATGAGCTTCTCGACAAGATAGCAGATGGTCAGCAAAATCCGAGAGTGTAAAGCTTCGCTTTAATAGCATCAAATATGGAAAGTGAAGCGATGCCCAATGACACGTGTTGTCTCGTCCAGCCGTTAGCAGTAAGCACAAAGGCGCAGAATTGAGCAGGCCTTACTCGACCACTTACTCGACACTGCATCGCTAGGCAGAATAAGATGTCTGGAGGGTAGTTCCTGATGGAAGATAAAAAGAGAAAGGCGCGTCAACCAAAGTCGACGCGATAGAATGCAAGTTCGACGTAGTACGCGATATGTGCAATGATATGTACTTGAAATCGGAGGCATTAAAGATAATGCAATGCGGCACAAATGGATGATACTTTCGCATTATTTTTACTATTAATTTTCGTTCCATTGTCAGACTTCACATTTTAACCGCACCCTCTATTTCTTTTTCTCATGTAGAGCTTTTTCATTCGCCTTTTTTTTTAAGGCTCGTGTATGTACGTGGCTGTTGTCTCCTTTCGCGTGAACTTTGGTTGAAACGATCTTATTCTCCATTTTCTTTCTTAACCAAAATGCCAGGTGGGCTGATCCCAGAGGTGGTGCCACCTAGGCAGCAATGTGGTTAATATTGGACTATATTGGCGCTAATAACACCCCGTACCATTAATTTTGCTACTCTGCGACTAATTATCACTCTTCTCGTTCTGATACCTTTTCCGACTGATTTTTGACCATCAGGCAAGACAGATACCCAGATACCACGTACGACAAACCTACGTGAAGCCGCCCTAGAAGACCGTGTCTTCAAACCCCATGACGTCCATCTCAGTATCTGTTTAGTGATTGGCAACCGACGGATTATATATAGCACAAATAAATAATTATGTCGGATGGTCATTTGCAGCCACATCAATGATTAAATAGCTTTCATATCACACACACACACAGAGAGACACACAAGCGTGCGCGCGCCCACTCACACACGCACACACACACACACACACACACACACACACACACACACACACACACACACACACACACACACACACACACACACACACACACACACACACACACACACACACACACACACACACACACACACACACACACACACACACACACACACACACACACACACACACACACACACACACGCACGCACGCACACACACACACGCACACACGCACACACGCACGCACGCACACGCACACACACAAAGAGAGAGGTGGAGATAGGTTCTTTATTGGATGCTGGAGTTTGCATGGCTATACGTCAAGGCACATCGCGGCATCACGTGCTGAATATGAACATGGGCAAAACACGCGAACATTGCGAAATCAGAGCTTAAAACAAATATTTGGGGACTACTGCCACACGGTGTAGAACTCATGGAAGTGTAACAATATGTATTTGGCCCTCAGACGCCTTTACCATTTAGCTATCGTGCAATAGAGCTTGGCAATTTGTGGAAGCTTTCGCGCTCCACGCAGACTGTGGGAAAGGATGCATGAACTCGTTTAGCAATGGTAAGCGGCATACTAACGCAGTACAAGGTGAATCCACGGCCCGCCAGTTATAGGCGTACACAGAACATACCTGAAAGAAGTGTCTATGCTGCGGAGGACATTCCTTATTCCAGTTAAGGCATCATGGTAAGCAAATTCGTCGAGTACAAACACTGTTCCCTCACACGGACACCTTTCTTAGTAACGAATCCTAATCACAAAGGATCCGCCACTCTGTATTCACTATTGCGGAAAACCTATAATACGAAGCATGCCCTGTGGAATCAACATCTTCGTTCTCCTTGTCTTCAAACTTCCACCAAATTACACAGGTGGCTGACGGCGGTCTATCAACTTCATTGCCAGCAACAGGGGATATACGAAACTCCACTAGTACGCTTCTCCGAGCATTTGGTTTGACCCTTACATGATGGCGGACGTCGCCCTAGAAGTGTAAACAAAGCAGGCGCGCAGGGGCTGGTGCCGCTACCTTTGTCACCAGACAGTGTATTAACTCCATGTTTGCCAGTATCTCTTCCTTACTACATTCTCGCTGTTCGCAAGCCTACTCTCGACTCAAGGGTGCCATTAGCAGGACGTCGGTCACCTTCTGTAGGAAGACGTAACAGCGTGGAAATGCCTACTTCCAGCATTCCAGCATTTCGCTTAGGCGTACACCTGGCCGATCACATGGGGAAGCCCTTCGACGAGGCTCAGGCCTTTAGGGCTACAACCTGAACGGAGCGTCACCCATATATAAGCATATGTTCTAATTTCTAAAGGCGGTTAACAGCAGATATCTGGACGTAGTGCTCTGAGCTATTCTGAGAGCTCGCGCAGAATTGCATTCCCCTTTCTTTGTCTCTATAGCGGTTCGGTTATCCTCGTCCACCTTCTCGCAAATGCGAATGCCACAGTAACAGCTCCTGTTCCACAGAAACTATTTTGCACATGACTCCGGCAGCAGAAAGAAATGAACGCTTCTTACACAGCAAGATAGTTCCACAGACAGCTCTGATAAGCTATAATTACAGGGATAAACAAGCTGAGCGCGCAGATAACAAACAGACATATTAGTGCGGGGGCATCACGCTGTGCGCTTTGCGTGCGTCTGGTATTAGCTGCGAAGAATACACATGCTGGGGTACACAGCCAGGCGCAGGAAAAGCAGGTGCTATAGGCTCGGTGCGTACCGAATGGCAGCAGGAATGGTGGTCGCTATACCGCGCCCCAACCCGCTTTTCGAACAAGCACATACGTGTCCGCGCATACGTTTGTGTACACAATTGCGTACGCGCCCGCCCGCCTCAAGCGGCCAGACAGAACCGCCAGGCAACGTTGGCAACCTTCGTCGAGCACACAATGCACAGGCTTCGCGATAGTTGTATGCACATGAGAGGCATCGCTCATGCGGTAGCCCTATTCTAACGACCATCGCTCCCGAACGCACATGGCGGCGTTCTCGACACCGCCCCTAACGGGCTGATTTGACCGCAGAGGAGGGAGCGTCAACAGGCATATCGCAGTGGACGTCATGTAGCGGTGGATTCGAGCGGTCTCGCATGTTTGCAACTGCTTTGGTACCGCCAACGGAGAATCGCTGCACTCAAGGAGGGCAGCAGCGGAAAAACAGACAAAGCTGAACGAGACAGGGAAATAAAAAGAAGCGGAAAAGCAAAGTAGGCTAATCGCAAGCTGCGATGGATTGTGACGGAAGATGCCGAGAGCTGCTGCAGTAGCACCGCTTTGTAGGCGGCGGCCCCGAAGTGAGTGCGCTGCAAACGCCAGCAGCGATCACTCTGCGACGCGATGCGTCGCATGTGAATCGCAGGCCAAATGTTGACAATAATACCGTTAGGAACCTCCGTTGTTCGACTCAGTCGAAGGTTGTTTATCTTGTCTTACAGTCGAGAAGGGCGCTATGACGTAAAGCTATTCCAAACTTTTCAATTCCAATTCTGCAATCAGCGCTCCGCGATTGGTCAAAAACTTTTTTGGACCGCCCCCGCTTCGCCTGTCTGTCACGCGACGTCACGAAAACCGCGATAGCACCTCATCTGATGTGACGTGTATACACTGATTATGCATGATTGGATGGAACAAAGAAAAATATGTATTTTTGATTCGACGCCTTTTCGCCATGAGCCCCCGGCTATTGGTCAAAAGTTTTCGGGCTGCACCTCCTTCACCTGCCTGTCACGCGACGTCACAAAACCGCAAAAACTCACCGCCTCAAAGTGACGTGTACGCATTAAAGATGCATTAATATGCAGAACAAAACTGAATTTTCTTCCGAGTAGCCGCAGGCTGTCCTGTTCCGAAAGGAATAAAATTGGCTGCTGCCGATCGCTCAGGCACTGGCTACTCGCACCTGCCGGAGAGCTAGGGTTTATTTACGTATAATAAAACATTTTTCGTGGCCATGTATCGTTTTTGAGCACTTTCGACACGTTTACGACCTCGCTCTGCCAACTATTCCTTGTTGAGGATTCGTTTTAGCGGCATTCTTAGCCTTCCGTTGCACGCCGCCCCGATTTTCGATCAGCCACCGCAAGCTAAGTAAGCGAAAGCGGTCCAATCGCAGACGCCGACACCACCCTCTTGATCCCGTTATCCATTTGTAGTGCGCTGGCTCGGCCCTATCGAATCCCTCTCCACTTGAGCGTGCTCCTAGCCTCCTGGCAGCCAATTGCAGATGAAAAATCGCTCAATGTAGGCAATATTATTCATTTTGAAAACAAAGAAAAGTGACCTGCTATAAACGAGGAGAGCGTTTGTTTGGGCTGTTCAGGCAACGCTCCGGGTCACTGCCTGATGCTTGCGTCAGTGGTAATGCAAATTTGTTGTCAGGAGATTGTATTAAAAACATATTGGAATAGTTTTACGTTATAGGGCCCTAAATCTGTTTCCAATCCAGTTTTATGTTTTTTCGTCTCCTTCATTTAAATTTTCTGAACTCTGCGCACCTCCATCGTGATCGTCGAGCTCATTCGTTAGACGCAACAGGAACGTAATAATAATGGATGAAACCAATGAATGGCGATCACTTAGCTAGTCTGCTCAAATGTAATGTGCTTTCGAGTAGCAAAGAAAGAAAAATGGCGTGTAAGAAATGCTACCTGCACGTTTTGTCATTCACTTTCACCGGTTCCGGACGATGACCGTAACCTAAAAGGTCGAAGAGCAAAGAAAGATCGAGCGAAACTACAGCAGGCGTGACAGTGGCAGGGACGCCAGCTTCTTTGTTGAACCGCTGTTCAGTAGCGCTGGAAGAGCAGTCGTGCTAGCTTGCGCGGTAGGTGCTCCACTTACACCGGAGGGAGGCTGGTCGCGCGTGCATTTTCTCCGAGCCAAGTTTACATTGAGCGCAGCTCAGAGAACCAACAGAGGCAGGCGGCCTACGTGTACGATGCTCCGCAATGCGACCCGCCCCTTGCTCTAACATGCTGCGTAGCCCGCATAGCTGCCTGAGCAGCGGACGGAAGATAACTACACATTTAGGCTAGTCTTCGACATTGTTTTCTCTTCATCGGGCGCTCAAGTGTAAGGGGCGACGCGAGTGTGGTAGTCCGATCACCAAGATCAGATCGCGCTCCTGACGCCCATGCTGTTGTTCTCATTCTTTACTCGCCACCGTGGGAGCTGGCAACGTGATCCGTGTTCGGCATTTCGCTATCGTGCCGCGTGTGCAATTGTAGACGGCCGCCCTCGGTGTTTCGGCCTGTGCTAATCTGATTCAAGCCTTCATAAAAGGTGCCGGCAGTGATGACGAGGGGAAGGCTCGGGCGTAGACTGTATACCTACACGTGAGTGGAAGCGACTCACGACTTCGGTACCCGTAACGTTATTAGGATCACGTGACTGCGGTTCCGCGCTCTTTTGTGATGCAGTGCGAGTCTGTCGGCGCCAAGGCCACAGTGCGCGATGATGAACGGTTAAACACAAAGCCGAACGGCTCTGAAATCGCTTGAAGCGTTGGGAAGCTTCGTGAATTGGGGTTCCATTGTGGAGCTCGTGTATGATTACGGAACAACCTCCGTTTAGACAAGACGACTTCCGTTTGCCCTTTAAGCGCCATCGTGATCGCCATGCTGATGACGCAGCAACTCCGCCCTGTTTGCCGTAACTGAGTCGGTAACAGTTGTGTGCACTCGACGTTCGGTACTATACGCGTTTGGGCTCATACGAATTGCATTCACTGGTTGTTGAGCCGAATGATATACCTTCTGAAATATTAAAAGAGTGCCCAAATGACACGGACAAGACATAGGCAAGACAGAAAAGAGCAAAGGCGTTCACTTGCGCTGTTCTTTGTCTTTCGTTAACTGAACCAATTAAGTCACCCAACAACACGTCTTGTTAACGCATCCCGTGACCTACCTTAACAACGATGCCATAGTAAAAGCCCCGTGGTTTACGAAACACCGCCTATGCCTTACAGCCATTTCAAAGATACAATTGTGGCTAATAGACGGCTTGAATTGGGGCTAACTAGAGTAGCATTATTGCGAAAGGGCGCTGGAAAGGTTGAAGACAGACTCAGCTGTTGCTATTGTGTGTCTCGGAAACCTTTGCAGCGCTGCTTCCGAATAAGGCTAATTGACTCGCGTGTGGCTGAAGCGGTTTCCATTTACCCAATGGAAACACTTTGAGTCGGAAATTGGATTCTTGTCGTTGCGGAGCGATTCACCTGTTGCCTTGAAGGTGCTTTATGTAAATGCGTCGAAACAGAGCAGATATTTTTTCTACATTCACATCACCCAATTTGATGAGGTTTACTGCATATAAAAAGGAAAGTCAAATATAACGACTGTCGCCAACATATATTTCATGCTATGGCCGAATTTGCTGAAAATGTAATATTTTAGAAACTGAAGGATCTAGCTTACATCTTCGTGACCCAGCCATAGAATCCATATCACAGTTATGTAAACTGCGCCTATTGACACATCGAAACCAGACACAATGGTTCTGTTTTATACTATTCTAAAATATACCACTAGCTTGGCAGGACTTTTCCAAAGACCCTCGCAAGCGGTGAAGTAAGTCAAAGTGAGCAGTGAGATCATATAAATAATTTGTCTGCTTGAGATGTTCTAACAGATGCTCTTCATATAAATGCAATAGCTATTGTTAGTGCGCGTTTCAATACTGTTTTGAAACTTGCCAATTTTGTGGAAACTTCTAAAAAGAATGCAATGTCATAAGTGACCATTCTGCTTGCTCCAGTGGGTAGTCAAAATTTTTCTCTTAATCCTTTAGTGACGAATATTTCCTCCAGAGGACATATGGGAAAAAGAATTCGTGTTGAGTTTTGGTATTGTGAACAATGTTTCCGGCTAAATGTGTTCCGCCAGAACTGAATGACAGGCCGCAAGCACCATTTGTAGCTTCAGAGCAAGAACAGAGCACGAGGAAGAAGTTCGGCAGGCCACTCGCTTTATTTTTGCAAGCACGCTCAAAGGAGAGAGACCGTTGCAAGATCTCCGCCTGCAGTGGTATCCCAAACGTGATGTAAAGCAAATGAAATATGCACCTTTCGTTCATATAGTACGGGTGCTGTCTTCATAAATTGCCAACGAAGCGATAGGTGGCTTCGGGTGTAGCCCACTTTCAGTTTCTGGCTGGGGTCCCACCTTCTGCATTGCACGACACGACAGTACACTGTTGGAAAGGTGGTTTACGAGTATCTTTAAAACGTGTAACTTTCTTCAGGAACTAAGAGCAATTTATCGTCAATGTCTAACCATTTTTGTGGGACGATGCCGAAGATAGCGCAGTGTAGCCCATCGTTGGAAACAGCACGTTCGTTCCGGTACCACCATGTACCGTTGGAATTGATATTGACAAGAATTGATATTGAACTCGGGATCACGTAAAGATCGTCTCCACAAATAGCAGTTAATTCAGGTGCAGCAGTGAAAATAAGCACGAAGTTACGTAAATCCACCGGATTAGAAATGTATTAAACAACACTGAACGCGCTAATCGCGACAAGCATGCGGAAATTAAAGGACGAGAAGGGCAGAGGACACAAAACACAACACAACCACGCTTTGTCTTTTTCTCTGTGTTTCCGTTTCTCTTCCTGCACGTCTAGATCGAAACACTTTAAGAAGTTACACGGACCAACATGTCCCGTTTATTGCTTTGCCTCGCGAGGAATACATGAGCAGACACTGAGGGGGCTTCATTAAGACCGTCCGGAATGAGTTGATAATGCTAGTGATAAAGTTTTCCACCGCGCATGCACAGCGGAAATCGCTTCACAGCGCATGCGTATAAACGGAAGCCGGTTATAGGAACTCAAAAATAACCCGAACATGCGCGCCGTCGGTCCAGTTTTCTCGTCATGGCACCACGCTCTCCGGGGACGCAGCGCCCCACTTTTACCCAGATTCGAGTTCAAGAAGAGCCGCGTCATGCATATATGCAGCTCTGGGCGCCGCCGCTGCTTCGTGCTTCTGTTCTTTTCGTCTCGAACTCCCAGCCGTCGCCCGTACGGCCACAGCACGGTCTCCGAAAGTGAACTGCGGGCACATTTGCACGCGTTACGCGGCTCGCGCATAAACCATTGTTCGAGGCTCCTTCCGAAAGCGTCCTTCTCTCGGCCTAGTCTGCGCAGCTTTCGCCGTGCATGCTTGCAAACCGCTGTGCGTTGAAGCAGGAAGGGCCTTTCGCTCGCAAACCTGACCAGGGGTGTACTCCGTTCTGGGAGCGAGCACGAGCGGTGGCACGCGCCCGCGCATCATTTGGGACACTGGGCACGAAGACGACCAGCTGCCTCTCCGCAACCAAGCGCCGCCCGCACCAGGAAACGAAAGGACAGCCGTGACGAGCGCGGTAGGCGCATCCAGCAATGCACCCGATCTGGACTCCAGCTGAACAATATGCGCCACCACGTAGCGCAGGGTGCACGCATCACCTCGGACCCACCCGGTATACGGGGCTTAATTTGCGCCAATATATGAGCGGCGGTGTGTGCGGCTATGGTTAACGGTGGGCGCATTCGGCATCCTGCGGTTCGTTGTGCCGGAAGAATGCGGCCTTTCTTCGAGGCAAGCCGGTTCAGTCAAGACCTGCAGATTGAAAATACGCGTATAAATCTGTGTGCGCACGCTACATATAGGCGCCGCCTGCGTTAGCATGCAGCTCGAGTGTGAGTCGAGCTCTTTTGTCTGTCTGCTCGCTCATAATCGCGCACTCTCGAAGCTCGGTTTCTCACGTGCAACAAGCTATAAGCGTGCCTTTTAGCCTAAGCTAACTTTCAGCGCCCTTATGAGAGGGTTTGACATTAAGCACTAGGCCTCGAACTTTCTAAATGAGGTGGTGGCAACACTGGTGCAGGCGCGTATCTGCTGTCGCTCAAAATACAGCCTTAGTCGCGATGGTACGGAACACGGTAAGGCTCGTGAAAACGCTCAAAAATCTGTTGCTCCTTATATATGTACGTTGCTATGTAGCATGTGTGAACTGTAAAACTTATGTGGTTTTACAACAATAGCTTTTAAGAGCTTTCGACCGGCTTGCACATAGAGCTTGATTTGCGCGAGCTTTCACTAGCCCTGCCGAGAGAAATAAAAAAGGGTGTCGTAAGTGTTTGTACTGAACGTAGTCGCAGTTGGTCGACTGTAGACATGCCTTTGATAGATCATGCTTTACTCTGTGCTGCAACACACGGCGTTTTCTACGCATCCCTCACTCCCACTTCTTTTTACAGTCCCTCTCTATAGCGAGACGAGAACAGAGAAGCCGGCTTTTGAGGCGTAGCCTTTGCAATTGTTTAAATTTCCATCATGCTTAGCTTTTGCTTCCGTAGCCAAGTGGGGAAAGAAGTCCAGGAATTCATACAAGTCCCAAGCCTCCTCAGGATGTAGTCCATTTCTTTGCACCATTCCCAATATAGACTACTCCGCAATAATTAAGCAAAGGAATGTTTTTGCAGTTTGCTACGACAAATCAAACAGATGAGGCAAAATATCAAATTTTCGCTGCCCGATTGCAGGCTGCTCAAATGCACAGCTCTATCAAGGAAAGGTTGTTCGACGATGTTCTGCGTGTTGTAGGAAATAGAGAGTGCTTTGCAATAGAGCGGTGAATTAAAGCTTTATGCCTCGCAGGGTAGCAAACTGGATATCTATCTTCCGGTTAACCTCCCTGCCTTTCGCATCTCATTTATCTCTCTCTCTTGATGCCTGTTTTGATTGGTGTGCAACTTAGACGCAGCGTGGAGTCGTCGCTGAACTCGGTGCTCTCCAGTGTGTAGACGATGTAAACGAGAGTCTCGCAATAAGCCACTTCCGAGCGTGAGCCTTGGTGAGTGCCGTGGAGTTCAGTGACCTTAGTTGCGCACTCGCTCTGCCAATTTTCGCACAAAAACTACTGTCAACACGCCCTTATCTGGCATAGACCAACTTCGTACATCATTTCTAATGCTGCGAACGCTATGGCTTCCTGATTAGCCTTGCGCCTTTCCGGAAATGGAGTTCTCTCTGGGAATGAGTTTTGAAATTGCCCCTTTTTCCTCATTTTCACTCCGACGTCTAACTGTCGGCCATTCCAGGAAATGGTTTCATCTATGTTCACCGTGACTCGTTTTCGCTTTTCTTTGAGTGAAACGTGCTGATTCACTTCCAGACAGAATTTTCCAAAGTGCGAGAGGCCTGCTCTATGGTCTCCGAAGTGCACATGCTGCGAAGTGGCTCTTCTCACAGGCGTGGAAGTGAACGCACTCGAAATTGTTCCTTCGGCCGGCCACGGCTCTGGATCCCAACCAACCAAGCGACATACGGCCTGGAGCGCTTTTGCGACTGGCAGCCACATCGTGCGCCAGTTGGCAAGTAAAATTGTGCGCTGAGGAGAAAAAAAGTGAGGTGGCCTAAGTGGGCGGCGAGTGGCGCTGGTTGACACATTCACAGGCATAGAAGCAGCGTGCTGAACCGAAAAAAATAAATACCGACTTGGTTTACGACAGGTACAAGGCGCTCCAATTTCGCTCCGATTTCTTTCTGATTTCAGTTCCGGCTCGGCGAAGTACAAAGTTATAACGGTTCATCAACAGGTTCGCAACACTTAACTGGTTGGCGAAGTGGTTCGGCTCGGTAAACTTCGCCTCGCCCCACGGCGACTGTGCTATCGACTTGCTCGAAATTTGCATGAGCAAATTTCTTGAGGTGGTGTAAGAAACGGGCTCCCTGGCACATTGCAGAGAGCAATCGATTTTTGCATGTATATCAGTGAAGTTTAATGTGACACAGCTAACAGCAGGCATACCCATCTTGGGCAGTGGCGTCGCAAGAGTGTTGTGCATCGCACGTTGTCCTGGGTTTGTGCACGCGGTGCGGCTTCATGCCTGCGCTGCAGCCTTCCCGCGTTTCCTTTTACGGGCACCCACACTTTGTGCGAGCAAAACATTAGAAATTTTTTGTGGTGTTCGAATAGCCAAACTTTCGTAACGAATCGAGTACGAATGTTCAACAGAGGTTTGCTTAGATTATTTGATACACGTAATGCCGTTAGCAGCTGGATGTCAAGCCAACTGAGAAGCTCCTAAACGAGAAACAAAGCAATATATGGTCACATATGGTGCGTGATGACAATGAAAGTAATAAAATTAGCATAGACGCGTGCGTCCCAGATTTAAGTAGTAGAGCGCAGCGCTCGTTGAAAGCAGATAACGGCAGTGCTGCGGCACCAAGCATTGTTTCGAAGTAATCCAAATACGATGAGATAGGTGAAATGAGAAAGTGCTTTCTCGAAATCGAGACAGTGAATTGTTAGGCCTTCTGATGCGAGACATACTTACTCAACAGCTGTTAACTATTGTGCATAAGTAACCTCCTGCGTGTGTTTGCCCCGGAATTTGATCGTCTGCGCCACAACTGCGGGGCTGGTAAACCAGAATTATTCAGACGAGTCTCCATTTGCATCATTCTTTATCTATGTAGACTGAAAGAGCTGTTGTTGTCCCTTATGGCATCCGAATGAAACGAATATTCGTGAATTACGAATAATCAATTCTACACGTTATCTATCTTGTACACGTTCGAAAAGCCGACGTTCGATTTCGCCTCGCGCGATTGTCGAGGCTGCGCCGATATCGCGGCCTACGCCAATCTAGTCCAATCACGTGAGGCCAAATCGAACGTCGGCTTTTCGAACGTGTACAAGATAGCGTACCAGGCTTCCCCGACGAGCGCGCTCTTTGCTTAGGGTGAGGACGACTGCGTCGTCTGCTATGGCGGCCACAATTCTCAAGCTCACCGCTGTCGGCGAGAAGCATGGCGTGCTTAGCGCCACGAACCTGCCTCTTCTAGGGTGCCTCGACGCTAGTGACGCCGTGATGTGGCATTGGGGCACCCTATAGCCGCTTGTGCTCGACGTCTATACAATCCCAGCAAAGGGAAAGACAGGCGTTCTGCTCTATTTTGTCTTGACTGAGCCATCCAGAAACAAACTGCAGAACGTCGTTACGATGTATACAAGACATAACGAAAGCTACTGGTAACTCTGTGCGGGCTTTCTGTCCGGTAAGCGCAGCGTGCGAAATATAGAAATGGTACTCTAGTGTCTTCCAACAGAACTGCGTGATCGCGGCTACCACGAAGCCAGGTCTTGTGACTAGTGTTTATCCGAAGGAGAAAAAGGACTTGAGCTTATGTCAGCAATATCAGAACTCGGGGTGATTCCCACCTGTACACCGAAAATCATATAAGCTTTGGAGCGTTTTCCACGAAGACGCGTGTATTTGATTTTTTAAAAGAAAATTTAGGCATTCAAGTACGTTTGTACATATTGATCATTACATGACTGAACATTTCTCTCAGATATAAAGCCCTTCTCCAAAGCGATACTTTAACTTCTAGAGTGTCTCATGTACTATTGTTTAACATGCAAACTTTGAACTGCTTCGCCTTTTGAGAATAACGAAATTTGCTTTGCACCCTTTTTCTAGAATGGGCGGCTGGTCTGGTATCTATTCGGGAGGCGTTTGTACTTATAGCAAAATCTGAAGCTTAATTCGCTTTCAAATAACTTTCTTTTCTGCGTGGAGGAGCACGGCGTGTTTATAGGGGGAAAAGGAAAGGTAGGGATCTCGCGCTGTTTTTAGCCGGCAGTATGCTGTCCTTGAAGTACAGAGTATTTCTTCTTGAAGGCAGTGAGTTGCTTTCGCACCTCAGCCGAATCTGTTCGTCTAATTTTCTTCGACAACGTTGACATTAGGTTCCTGAGATATCTCAAGCACAGAGTTTACTTAAAGCACTTCGCGCAGTGCCTGCTCAGAGACCTCAAGAAACATTTCACCCACTCCGAGTGCAAGGATCCTTCTTTGCGTTCGTGATCGGCTAAAATTTGTTCTTAGGAACGATTCTAGTACAGAGAGAATGAGAGAAGTCATAAGGGAAAGGCAGGGAGGTTAACCAGGCTGAGCCCGGTAGGCTGCGCCGAACTAGGGAAGGGGGAAAGAGGAAAGAGCTATTTTTGAATAAGGGCTGATGTGCGTTCGAAGAACTGAGCTTGTATCATTGACAGACCGTGAATGCGTCAAATTGGAAGCGAAAAATATTTCGAGCCGCAGCACCTCCTACATCACACTTCATTGAGCTTGGCTTCGCTTACGGCAGCTGGGGCTCATCGAAGTAATTGACGTAGCAGGTTTCATCGCTTTTGAAAAAGCTGACGAGTGAGACATATTTCAGTGTTTCTGCTTTTGCACTGGCAATAAAGGGAGTTGTACTGCTCGTAATATAGACGCAGTTATGAGAGTGACATAATGATTAACTTCGCTTTATTCCCTCTAAAATTTGCTTACGGCCGATTTTAGAGATCCCAGATGGCTACAAATTAAACCTTTCCCGCCACTTCAATGCCTCCTGCATAGCGACCCGCGCGTAGGCGACCGTCAAATAACCTAACCAAACGTGTGAACGTCCGTCGCTCGGAAGGTTCGTTGGCCTGTAGGGTGGCCAGTTTCTTCCACAGAGGCGGCAGACAGCGGATACCAACGACGATGGCAAAAGGCGTGTTCTTTCTCTCTTTGTTTCCTTTCGTTATTTGTTGCTTTCTTTGATTACTTCGCCGTGCCTTCCTTCCTGCAGCGGGCTCAGGTTCGGTGTGACGCACACACGCCGCAGAAGGCAGTTGCCAAGTCGGGGTTACACGCGTATTCGTGCGCATTCGATACGGAAAGTTCTCGTGCGCATCTCTTGTCTTTCGTATCCCATTGAACCCGCATTGTCTCGACCGTGACGTTCGCCGACTACCATTCCACGCGGGTGCTTTTATTGATTTCTTCTTTTCTCTCTGCGTCGAGGTGGTTCGTCTTGCTTTTTGTGCAGCACCGCCAGACCCATCATCCTGGGATCGAGGCCTAATTGACGGCTTGCGCCTTCTGTTCGTCGACCGTGCGGTGCGGCTTTGCCAGTTCTGTATGTATTCCGCCATTCCGTTCAAAGTACTCAGTCTTCTTTCCAAAGTCTCCGGAACCAATGCCGGCAGGGGGTATGCATGGGAGGTTCTCCTCTATGCGTGGTGACAAACTTACTACGCTACCCGCGGACTTTTAAAATGAACGCGCACAACATACAAACAACGAGGAGAGGGAAAACAAGCGGTCAGTTTCATCGAGGAAACCTCTCGCCACTCCACGCCGGTGGCACTGACCTTCGCGCGCAAAGCACAGGCGATGTCTGCGGTCGTTGTCTTGGTGCCGGAGAAAACGCCGTATCCGAAAGGCATTTCAACCAAGAGCGTGCAAAATGTGAACGAGTTCACTCGTGAAGGCAGGCGGGAGCCGCTGTTCCCTCTTTATTGTTAATCTCGCGCGGCACCGGCGCTGCTGCTTGGCCGGTAGTCTATTTCTGAAACGGGTCGTCAGTCCTGCTACCGCCGTCGGTTCACTCTTAACGCTCTTTCCCTCTCTCCGCTTGCCTCCTCTCTTACTCTCTTTCACTTTTTTTGACTAGAGAACTTGGCGAAACCGCATTTTAAACTCGGAAAAGGACGTTCTTCCTCAGTTCTTCCGCGTAGTGAGCGACCTCTCGGAGCTGATTCTTCGGTCGCGAGCGTAAGCATCGGCTTGAGCGGAAATTGCGTTGCACGTTAGTTGGTCTGAACTTAGGCATGACCGCTTTTTCTGCGTTACGTTATGCAACGCTTTAACCGAAGATTGACATCTCTCTCTCTCTCTCTTTCACTTTTTTTTTTTTTTGCTGCTAGTTCTGGGTTACTACATGCCACAACCGCTATCTGATTATGAGGCATGTCGTGGTGGGGTACTCCTGATTAACTTTGACTACCTGAGGTTCTTTGAAGTGCACCTAAATATAAGTGCACGTGTTCTTTTTTTTTTTTTTGGCATTTGGCCCTCATTGAAATGCAGCCGGCACGGCTGGGGATTGAGCGCGCAACGTCAAGCTTAGCAACGTAACGCCATACAATGTGTGACTCACAGACAGCGATATATTATTTTATCACTATTATTATTTTGGCATGAAAGTAGGAAAGGTTGGTGCACTAATATGACGAAGCTGGCTACCTGTTTCATAAATATGTGGTATAGCTACACACATAGTTTTGTAGGCTGATGCGCGTGTGTCGCTTATGTGGAAGAACCAGTAGAAGTGAAGTTAATGCACGAATAACGATTTTACATAATGGGACAGTTAAAAGGACACAGCGATATTACGCACGGACTCTGAAGCCAACAACCAGCCACCTTCTTACTTTACAGTTCATAACTGTTTATCGTAGTAGAAGGAAATCAAAACGAAAAAATAACGCTAAATGTAGAGGCTTATTTATTAAGTAATAAGATTCTGCGAAAATACGATACCGAGGGGTGAGCCACCTAGTTATCAAAAATAAACTCCCACGACTAAGAATGTAGCAATGAACTTAAAATAAAGCGACGAAAGAAAGCGACAAAAGTGGATAAATAAGACATCAAATATGTCCTATGTCCCTATTGCATGTCATAAACGTTTGTAACAACGTAAAATATAATCGATAGTATATAGAGGCGAATGTCACATTGTTCATGTGATCATGTAAATTAGATATCTGTTAATAGGAAAATCCTAGAGGCATTATCATGTAGCAAGTAGTTTGGACTGAAATAAAGCAGGTCCGTCTGGGATCTAATTCCTTGTATAAATCGTCTCGCTATTAAGCACGTTCAGGTTAGTGCACCGTTTTAGCGCATAGAGCGATGACCCAGTATGAGTGGTGGGATGGCGCCCTCTTTCTGTTATGTACGTTTTTAGTCCTAATCAGGATGGCCATAACGTAAGAATTTTATTCCGGCACTATATTAACTTCCGTGCTTTGTCGGTGATCTGAGCGACGCTTCTCTAGAGTTATTACTGCGATCGTCTGGCCGTGAACGGTGGGAGATAAGAAAAGATTCGGATGGAGCGAAATGGCTCCTTCAAGTGCAGAGGCCGCAGTCGGTGTCATGAACGCAAGCGAACACGGAAGTGTAATAGCGCCTGCCGGCCGATTTCCATGTGTTCGTGTTTGAGTTTATGCTAACAGTCCTGTTCTGTTGCATATTATTTGGTGTGGAGAGAGTGAAGTAAAGAGTACGTCGGCTAGCTTCATCTATCCACGTTATGCAGCAAGAAATAAACGAATAATGGCAATAGTGAAATGAATACATGTTTAAAAAACGAAATGAAACAAATAAAAATATATCGCAAGGGAGAGTTCAGTGACTTGTGTGCATGCCGCAACCTGAATGCACTTTGTAGCCATTATACACGGGTTATACCCGCGCTATATTGATGGAAGGTCCAAACTCACGCTTCCGTACGAGTTCCATCCACAATACAGAGCATACGCGCTTAACTTCACGTATAACCGATTAGGAATACTTGTGGCAACCGCACATCTCTGACTACTTCTCATTTCTAAAAGGATATATTTGCCTACGCTGATAACAGCTTTGATAGTGATTCGTGTCTACTTGCAAAGCTCCTAAAAAAGGTGCAAAGCGATTCTAGATGGCGATAGGCTGTCGACGGAAAAAAAAATGTATATTATGGCCTTTTGAGTAGCACAACAGAAAATGAAACAGTAACTCGACGTTGTATTTAGCGAGACTCTCGTGAAGCACTTTCGCCTGAAAAACACCAATTGCGATCCGAAAGCAAGAAAAGCCGTTCCTGCGACTACAGCAGTTACGAAGCGACAGTGAAGTCAACCGGCATAGGCCCCCTTTCAAGACAATTCTCTCGTGCGAGAAGCCATCCACTACGCGCATTCTTTCATTGATCGCAGCCGGCTATGCACCAGGGGAGTGAGCGCACGCGCCTCATAAAACTGGGACAAAAGCGATAGGAAACAGTGCACCAAGGAAGGATTCCGTGAACGCTGGCCGAGCGAAATGGCTCGGACACGTTCCGGACAGCTTCGCCTGAAAGCGGGAAGCGAGGCGCAGTACACTTGCTCCGGCCAGGCTGTTCTGCAGAAACACCTTTCGCTCTTTTCAACGCTGAGGTTATATATGCAAATAAAGAAGAATCGAAAGAAAGAAAGACACAAAGAAAGAAAGAAAGGAAAAAAAAAGGAAATAAAGGCTTACAGGTAGACGCCGCTTGTAAAAGCAGGTTCTTTCTGCAAACTGAAACGTTCAATGGAGTGTTGACTGGACTTTTGGCCAACAGGAACCAATAAAGTCCAGCCGAAAAGGCCAAAGAGCGAACGAAAGACTGAATGTGGGTGCGGTTTATAGGCCGACTATTTTGTGTTCTTTAGCCATAGCGAGAATATGTGGCTCTAACGAATGCGTGTGGATATTTATGGGCGCAGATCTTGTAATACAGTTAACGCATTATCAGTCGTATATAAAGTTTTCTGCTCGAGTGAGAGTGCTGGACACAGACGCGCAGTTCTGAAGCATCATTAAAATGTCTAGCACTTGGCAGCTTTTGTTCGCGAACCTTCGCACGCATGGAGAACGCGGCGATGAACAAAAATGACACGTCTATAGCGCCAGTCTAGTTGCGCAAAACTGTTGCCCGTTGTTTCTAAAGGTCAAATCTCAATCTGAAAATGGTGTCTCAAAATCGCAATTCGCTTCGCTTTTCTTCTTACACTTTTCCGTGGGTCTTCTCGTTTTACAACAGTACATCCCACAGATTACTAACAGTTAATTACGGACGAAAAGTTACGCAGGTCATTTATGCAGCTTCTTCGCGAATAAGGACTTCATGCTTTTATTAGCGCGAATAGCATTTTACGCATTGTCAGACCAGTTTTTTCTCCTGCTATCTAGCTGTTTAAGCATAAAAAATTTGGACCAATCTCGATGGTATTTGGCGCACTGGATCTGTGTCCCTCTTCAGTGGACCTCTTTAACGCTCAGTTGGGTCACTGTGTATGTACCACTAGGCATGCGTGGACTTGACGGTGACACCGCCAGAGGACGCAGCTGTCTCAACAGGGAAGCGCGTGAGAGGGGCCCAGCTGCAGTACGCGCCTCATAAAGGACGCGTTTCGGCTATGCGCACATTTGGACACCATCTAACGGGAGTTCAGCCCGATTCTCAAAAATAGTAATATGCTGCATGGAAAGCCGTGAGATTAAGAGAAAAAAAGCTAACTACCCGATGGATAAAGTACCGCGCATATGTTTCTTATTTTACATGTGTACTATGTCATCATCATCATCATCAGCCTGGTTACGCCCACTGCAGCGCAAAGGCCTCGCCCATACTTCTCCAACTACCCCGGTCATGTACTAATTGTGGCCATGTTGTCCCTACAAACTTCTTAATCTCATCAGCCCACCTAACTTGCTGCCGCCCCCTGCTACGCTTCCCTTCCCTTGGAATCCAGTCCTTAACCCTTAATGGCCATCAGTTATCTTCCCCCGTCATTATATGTCCTGCCCATTTCTTTTTCTTGATTTCAACTAGGATGTCATTAACTCGCGTTTGTTTCCTCACCCAATCTGCTATTTTCTTATCTCTTAAAGTTACACCCATCATTCTTCTTTCCATAGCTCGTTACTCGTCCTCAATTTAAGTAGAACCATTTTCGTAAGCCTCCAGGTTTCTGCCCCGTACGTGAGTACTGGTAACACACAGCTGTTATAAACTTTTCTCTTGAGGGATAATGGCAACCAGCTGTTCATGATCTGAGAATGCCTGCCAAACGCACCCCAGCCCATTCTTATTCTTCTGATTATTTCAGTCTCGTGATCCGGATCCGCAGTCACTACCTGTCCTAAGTAGATGTATTCCCTTACGACTTTCAATGCCTCGCTACCTATCGTAAACTGCTGTTCTCTTCCAAGACTGTTAAACATTACTTTAGTTTTCTGCAGATTAATATTTAGACCCACCCTTCTGCTTTGCCTCTCCAGGTCAGTGAGCATTCATTGCGATTGGTCCCCTGACTTATTAAGCAAGGCAATATCATCAGGGAATCGCAAGTCACTAACGTATTCTCCATGAACTCTTATCACTAATTCTTCCCAATCCAGGTCTCTGAATACCTCCTGTAAACACGCTGTGAATAGCGTTGGAGAGATTGTATCTCCCTGCCTGACGCCTTTCTATGTATTGTGTACTATTTCAATGTTGTAAGGATTTCGCTGTCGGGCTTTTAGGACGATCGGAGGAACTTGGGGTGACAGGACTAGGCGAGCAGGATTTATTTACATTATTTACATTTGAACATGGGATACATTTATACAGTCTAGCGTGACTCCCAAATGGAGCCCGCAAGGCGAAGCATACAGCAAACGAGCACACAGCTCACGAGTACATTTCGAGCACAGAGCACGACGACGAGCACGAGCACACTCTAGCAGCCGACAACCGCTGCTTATAAGCACTATATTTGTCCTTAGTTCCCTAGGTGATGAAAACGTTCGACCAGTCAATTCGTAGAAAGTCCTCGTGGTCGCCTTCGTGAGAAGGGGGTAGGGGTATTACACACACACATGCCGCACAGGTTTCGGTGCTCTCTCCGAGGGCCGACGACCTTTGCAGCGTAGTCTTCGTGGTATCCATTGTCTTGCGTCCCCGTAGTCAGGTGGTCACGCCCGACCTCAGCCGGCGCCTCTAAATTCCAGAGATGCCTTTTTCCTGTAGTCGCCACGTGTGTCGACAGACAGACAGCGACGAATCCTGGGGCCCCCGTACCGCAAAGCACCCTTTTGCCAGGGCGGCTCCCCCTGCCGCAGAGAGACCATGACGACCCGGCAAATTAGCCAACAATGCACGGGGCGCCAAACGTGGCCAGCCCTGTTGTCGTCACCGATCCTCCAAACGAGGCGCATGGTCGGTTAGCGCTGTCCTCGCTGGTTCTCTTCGGGGAAGATCGCAACGCTCGCAGCTGCAGCTGGCTGAGAAAACCGGCAGTTCCGCAACTCGGCAGGCCATTCCTAACAGCTCCTGCATGGCCCGGAAAATCTCGACTGGCCAGTGCTGACAACCGCTGGGTAGGAAGAGAATGGCTGGCGAGCAAGACGATGGCTTTGCTCTCTGCAACCCCTGCGCACTTGGAATGCCTTCGGCCATCTCACAACAACTGGCAAAGAAGAGTCGATCCCGGCAACACAATACCACTCAGCGTGCAAACGCCCGGAATTAGCTGTTAACCCACCAGGCTTCCTATCAAAATTTCAATGGAAGCCACTCAACTGTGAACCCCACATTTTGCCCCAAAATTTCGTGCCGCCAAAGCGGGCGTTCACGTTCCCCCTGAGTTCGACCAAACCTGACCGTCGCGCTGCACAGGAGTAAAGGTTTAGGCAGAATTAAACTGAAGGCTCTCAACCACCAATACCTGAACATAACTTAAGCAGCCTAGCTTTACGAACAGCCTGTTCTTATCCTATCACAGTGGTGTACTTATCTCATGTACGGTTGCCACTGAACCGTCTGGCCAACTCCACAGGTACGTAATCACAATCGCGCTAGCTTTGTGGTCCCTATTCCAAACACGTGCTTGCGTCGCACGCAAACGTTTCATCACGCTTACTCACGTGTCTTTCTCTAGTCCAATCAGGACACGTAACTTAACCGAGCAACTAAACGTGCGTAACTCACGCACACCGCAGAACCCTTAAAAAATGCGGCTGCTAATAACTCGTTCCACGCACGCTCATTAGAGAAGTCAAAGTACGGCTGCTGTCAACACACATGAGCAACGCCGTCAAACATTCTGCTTCCTTCCGTCCGCACAGGACACGCGCTACAGCAACTAAGAACGCTTCTCAGTGCAAATCATGCATTCACTGAAAATCTACGCGCTTAACGTTAGAAAATAGAAAAAAACACAAAGAAAGAAGGTTAACTAATACACACACGCGTTACCATAGGCCCCTCACCGATAACCTTGACACTCAGGTTACTCACACACACACACAAAAAAAGCCTATCTTCTCATTAATTAACACCTCCCGAAGCTAAAGTTCTACCTAAAACCCATCTTTCAAATCTCGGAGCTTCTCAAACAAAACAAACAGAGCTCATACCTTACTTTTTGAAAGAAACTGCCTCAACTCCCGAAAATTTTCAAATGTTCAAAAATAAAACAAAACAACCCGTTTCACTTCTACGGAAGCTCTCTTGGCCTCCCGTTCCAAACGTCTTCGACTGACTCATACTTTTGAGCCGTACTCGAGGTGGTCGCGGTTCAAAAGCTACTCTGGCTACCGAGGAACAACAAAAGGGCTGACTCACTATCAGCTCCTCCAAGACCTTACAGTCTCCTTCCAATTTACGTCTTGGCGCCATGCTTTCATCATGAGCCCGACTGACCGCGTCGCGACTGCTTATCACCTCGTCTCGTCCTTCCACCTTGCGCTTCTTTGTACTACACGCTGAACTTCGCAAATAACGACGGAACGACGAGGAATATAACTGCCCGTGCCCTTTGTCCGCGTCCGTGCGGAACATGCTTCTCGGCCTCCTTTGGTCTGGGGGCTAAAACGTGTTTGATGCGCCAACGTCGTCAACGACGACCGCACCTTTCTCCTCCTCGCGCCTTGGATTTTCGCGCCTCTCGCCCCTTCTGGCTGCGCTACCTTATCTACGGCTTCCCGATTTTTACCGCGCTTTTTTCTGCGGCGCTTTCTCTTTGAACTCGCTTTCATGTCGCCTTCTGGCGCCTCGTGCTGGCCGGTACACATCTCGTCGGCCCGGATCGGTCTCTTACCCGCACACTCCGAATGATCCTTAACTAATCATCCCTCTCTTGGCTACCTAGACTGGCGGAGAGCTGCACCGATCCCTGAACAATGCAGTTGTCTTCCCTTGAGCTATGGAGCTCGCAATCCTGAGAACAGCCCTCAACTGCATCTTCCAGCTCGCACTTCACTTCGGCACGCAGATCTGACTCGACATGGCTGCTCGCGTCTGTCGGGTCAGCAGTACTCTCTACCTCGTTAGCAACCTCGATAACATTACAAGCGACGCACACGCGCGGTAACTCTGCCAATTTGTTCGCAGCTGCCCTAGCTGTCTCTACAGTCCACCGTTGGCACAGCACCTCGTCGCTCTCATTCTGGCCTTTAGCGGCTAACACTTTGAGTTCACTTCTGAACGTGCTGCTAATCTCGCAGGTGCTACTCCTTCTCTCGGCTTTCGAGTGAAATCTACTATTTGCTTCCTGCCATTTTCGCTGCGTCCAGCCTACAGATTTTTCAAGCCGTTGTTGAATTCGTTCAATTTCCTGCTCCAAACATTGAATTTCCTTGTTCAATTCAGCAACGTACTGCCTCGTTACTTCCGTTAGGTCTTTTTCCTCCGAAATGCTCTTTAGTTGCTGCCTAGCTTTTTCCTGTTCTTGCTCAAATTCTTCCTTTTCGTGCCTAATTGCTTCCTGTTCTCGGTTTTACTTAGAATTCGGTTACTTACATGTTCAATGAATTTCAAATCATTGTCACTTTCGAGAATTGTCTTACGAATGTCTGATTCCGCCAAGTCCTCCTCTACGTCTACCTCGACCTCTTCACACAACCACAACAGGTCAGCTCTCGTCAAACACATTAGGACCATGGTCGCTACTTTAAGCTTTGGCTCTGCTGTCACACAATACTCGCTGCGATACTCACACAAATCAGAATACAAGTAAAAATATCCCCAGCGAATCAAATCTACAGCACAGAGAAATTGAAGCCTGGTAAATCTTACAGCCAAAACCAAACGCTTACCCACTGAAGCAGCACCATATCACCAGTCCTTCTCCGCCGTACCCAGTCAGTTGCAAGAGGTGGTTAATCCCAAGTCGCCTCCAACTTGATCAGGATACCGGTCGGTCACCATGTGCCAACGTCCGTCAGCTGCCGTTGCTGTCTCCTAGTCGTAGGCCGATCTACGAGCTGTAGGCCGATCCCACCGCTGCCACCAGTTGTAAAGATTTGGCGTTCGGGCTTGTAGGACGATCGGATGAACTTGGGGCGACAGGACTAGGCGAGCAGGATTTATTTACATTATTTACATTTGAACATGGGATACATTTACGCACTCTAGCGTGACTCCCAAATGGAGCCCGCAAGGCGAAGCATACAACAAACGAGCACACAGCTCACGAGTACATTTCGAGCACAGAGCACGACGACGAGCACGAGCCCACTCTAGCAGCCGACAACCGCTGCTTATAAGCACTCTATTTGTCCCTAGTTCCCTAGGTGAGGAAAACGTTCGACCAGTCAATTCGTAGAAAGTCCTCGTGGTCGTGTTTGTGAGAAGGGGCTAGGGATTTTACACACAGATGCCGCACAGGTTTCGGTGCTCTCTCCGAGGGCCGACGACCTTTGCAGCGCAGTCGTCGTGGTATCCATTGTCTTACGTCCCCGCTATCAGGTGGTCACGCCCGACCCCAGCCGGCCCGGCGCCTCTAAATTCCAGAGGTGCCTTTTCCTGTAGTTGCTACGTGTGTCGGAAGACTTTGACGAATCCTGGGGCCCCCATACCGCAAAGCACCCTTTTGCCAGGGCGGCCCCCCCTGCCGCAGAGAGACCCAGCAAATTAACCAACAATGCACGGAGCGCCAAACGTGGCCAGCCCTGCTGTCGTCACCCTTCCTGCAAACGAGGCGCATGGTCGGTTAGCGCTGTCCTCGCTGGTTCTCTTCGGGGAAGATCGCAACGCTCGCAGCTGCAGCTGGCTGAGAAAACCTGCAGATCCGCAACTCGGCAGGCCATTCCTAACAATGTGTACTATGTATTTGCAGATGATTGGGCATATAAGCTCTTTCCTCCTGTCGAACACACAAACCAGGTGTATTTTCTAGGGAAAATAAGCAAGTTGACACTGAGGACAAAAGAGGTGGTAGAAATATGGAGATGAACAGATACATAGAGGGCAAAGTTTATGCAGCTCCCTCTGCTTCGAGGGTGGGGAACTTAAGCGCAGAGCTGTATATGATGTTTTCTGAGCAGGCACTGGCACACTCAAGAGCGCATCTTTCCCATCATGTGCCCTCACTCTCACGTGGCGAGGGGATGATCAGTTTCGGAAAATTGGTTAGGGTGGGAGGGAGGGCGCACGTTATTTCGAGAGGGCAAGAGAGGGTGACCGTGACGATGTGAGGTTACATGAGGAAAGTACGATTCATATTTGGTAAGTGCAGAGAAGTGACTTAGATCGTACGCGTGATGGGTTTTATGCCTGCGCTTTTGAAGCGCATTGACAGGAATTAAGCCTCTCGAGTTCATCAGATTACGTCGAAGCCCACTTGTGACGGCCCGCAGTCATAAATGGCGGTTGACGTTAGCTATAGAGCAAACAGCGTTTTCTTTAGTTTTTTTCTCGTGCCTTGCACAGTAAGTACTACTGTATAATACTAGTAGTTAGCGTCTTCTTATCCACGCCGAACAGCAAACTCGCCTCACGAGCAACGAGCATGTTTAGACGCACCATCTTTTCAGGAAAGTTTGCTTGTGCCAGATTATCGCCATAATACTAGTAAGAAGCTGAGTACCTTTCAGAACACTTAGCAGTATCAAACGCTCTTCATTACGCCTTTAGCTCTCTCTTTCTCTCTTTCTCTCTCTCAATACAGTCCCGCAATGGTGTAGTACACAATGTTTATTCTCTAGTGGACGTGGTCGTGCAGAGTGTCCAAGGGTGTCCAAGGGCGTTCAGGTGACCAAGGGTGTCGCAGGGACTTGGTTAATTAAGCATGCATGAAACTGAGAATTAAAATAGGCAGCTCACCCCAGTGGTGGCGGAAATATCGGGCTGTGCCTGGTTTCCCCGTTTGACTACCATATTTGAGAACTACACTCACGCGACAACTATAGGTTTTATTTGGAATTGTAGCAAGCCGGAGAGAATTATCACAGCCTTTTAAACGTGACAGTGAGAGAGGAAATCCAAAAAAGAGGGCATTTGCCCAGCTCGGCTTGTGAGACAGCTCATCTTCTCGTGTGACAAGCGTAGGAAAGCAGAAGCAGAAAAATAAAAAAAATTGAAGCCCTTCTGGAACTTGCTCATATGTAGTGAAGTCAGAAGCTTTGGCCTCGTACGCATCGACTACTTCATTCCAAGACACGGAACTTCCATCCTCACAGAAGTGCTTAAGACATTTCAGCAGGATAGCCGAAGTCCTGACGATGCTAGTAGTGTTGCTTGGAGATTTAATCCTGCAACTGTTGCAGAAGAGGGTAGACTTTCCCACATCTATAAAGTATTATATCTTTTTCGAAGTGGAGGATTACCTCACCATGACGACAGCCGGATGAAACTACGACGTGTTCCTTGCGCGCAATGCACATGAATGAGATGTTCCCTCGCTTCCGCGATCACAGGGCTAGACAAATGTTGAAAGACGCACTCCAAGACATATGGATAGAGATCGTGCGTCTTTTGATGGCCGTAGAGTCAAGATAAGCAGACGTTCTCGGCCAGCTTTAGGCGAGTTTTCGCCTCGACGTTGAACAGCACATCATTGTCACCGACGCGAGTGAACGGGACATCGTGCAGACCAGCAGGTGCACCACAGAATGCCAACAGCACTGCGTGGCTGATATCGAGGTTACGAGCGGCACACGCAAGAAGCGAATTAGTCTACGTCACACCAGATCGATGGGTGTAACAGAAGTGACAGCTCATTTCTCTCTCGACGCGCCTATGCTGTCCCTGCGGAAGCGGCCGTACGTCGAGGGCTGGTTGTACCAGTGTTTAGGATGTGTCATAGTTGCTCTTTTTAACTGCTTGGTACTGACAGGCAGACAAACATCGCTCGACAAAACACGTGTTTTCTTTTTATATACTTTCACTTATTTGAGAAACTCTCTGTGTTTGTCAGTTTCATTTGACTCTCTTCTGCGCCTTCTTTTATTTGTGCGCCGAACTTCGCAAATATTCGTGTTATTTGACTTCTTCAGTACCTTAATGTGCATTCCTGGATTCACTTTTTACTTTATTTACTGCATTTGTTGCATTCACTTTTACCTTTTCACTTATTAGTTTACTTTTTG
The DNA here is from genome assembly GCF_050947875.1 of Dermacentor variabilis. Classification (NCBI taxonomy): domain Eukaryota; kingdom Metazoa; phylum Arthropoda; class Arachnida; order Ixodida; family Ixodidae; genus Dermacentor; species Dermacentor variabilis. The sequence goes on along the minus strand of NC_134569.1, from coordinate 212,374,677 downwards.
TTTGGAAGCGATGACCCTCTGCTACTGAAAGGGCCAACTTCTCCTTTAAATGCATGTGAATAAAGAAGCGTTTTTCGGTCGATGATAAATTGATAAGTATTCTGATATTAAACGAAGAAATAGGCAGCCCGCAGCTTTGTGTCTAGTCACTTATCCAATAGTGCATTGTAGCAAAATTGTTTAAAGCACTTTGGCAGTTGCGGTGCCTCCAGCTCCTTCTTGCCAGTTTTGTTATCTTTATACTCATTCTTAGATACATGGCTCCACCGATAGCAAGTGAAGTAGGGGTAGTTAAGTGCACATGAAGTGGGTTTTCTTTCTAATTAACACTGTTTGCTAGCAGTGGTGATAGTGCATTGAGAAAAAGAGAAACTGAAAGTAAAACAAGCGGAGAACCTGTTGTTAACAGGTTCTCCGCTTAACAGGCTAACAGGTTCTCCGATTATGTTAACGTGTTAAGAGAACCAATGTGCTACATTCATATGCGCTGTTTAGGCTTATATGAACGCGCTGACAAAACAAGGCGCCGACGCGACGCCATGACCTTGTTTGGCACCAAGCGCATATGTCAGTGCAGTGAACCGTACGTTCTCCTGGCACGTCACAAGTCGCAATGGTTGCTTTGCTTTGTGACTTATCGCTCGGCAGCTCAGTATGAAAATAATGTAATGTGTTCCGCGGTTCAAGATTCAGTGGGTGCAGATAACAATGTGTGGGCTACACTTGAATAGAACGCCTTATATTCACTTCATCATCGATTGCTGCTCTGGATATTACGCGAATGTCTGTAGAGTATATTTGACTGCATAGACGTATGCCTAACGCATCATATGCCGTTCCTGTTATTTAATAGCTTTCGAGTAACCACAGCTATTATTTTTAGTTTATTACTGTTTCGGCGTGTACTTCAGAGGCTGATAACACTGCACGTAGATTGACAAGGAAATTTATTCACCCGTAGGCACACTTACAGCTGTGGTAGGAACGAAAAGTACAATATGAGGTACATCGCATGTAATACATCATACTTGATGTAAACAAAAAAGATTAACAAATGAAATAATAAATGGTGTCTTCTTGACACTGGCTTTGCCACACACACAACAACAACAACAAAACTCATTGCCGCATCCACGCAAAAGCATTATTGTCGGCCTCGAATTTATGGAAGGTACTCGGGGCACATACAGACACAGTCTGAGCTCGGGCAACCGAATTGAGCATTATTCTGGCTGTAGAAAGACTTTGCCTCGGGAGACGGTTATGTACCGCGTAGACCAGCGGCGAAGAAACTCGACTTCACCGAGTTTGAACAACTGTTCTTCAAGATGACCCCATATTAACACCCGTAGTTTCCGCATTCTGGGGTACATTGCTCTATTTGTCTGTCGAGATCGTTCTGCGATGTTACGGAAGCACCACAAAATGTAGCTAGCGCTGTAGTAGACGAGACTCGCAAACCGATCTCGGCGCTGTGGTGGCCGCAAGATGGATATTCCGAACATTCTTGCAACTAGCTTCCAGAAGGTGCGTGCTACAACGCAGTCATTTACTACATGCGCGTTGGTCTCTGTTTGTGCGCAATATATGCATTTATCATTCGCTACCATATGCCAGCGTTCAAGCCTGTCTTTTGTAGGGAGAATGCCCCACTGATATTGCCAATGAAAGTCCTTCACCTGAGAGGGCAAATCAGGTGAAAGCACAGCTGTCCATGTTTGTGTAGTAGCTGTCCGTGGAGGTACAGCTGTCTCACACAACATTTCACAAAGCCTGGAAACTGGTGTCGCACACCACTTTGTAATTCTTAGTTGTACAAGCTGGCCTTGCAAGCGCGCAGCCGCCGCATACTGCGGTGCTGGCGTTACTGCCGTCGGAAGCAAGTTGCCTGTTGCTCAGTAGCTCAGCTGTTGTTCGCGAATACAACATCCGCAGGATGTCTACAAACTCTTCAGGGAAGTTATAACATCGTAAAACCGCAAATAAGTACTGGTGTTCTAAGCGGTCGAACGCTTTGGCTTGGTCCAAGCTTACTAATACTCCTGAAGCTTCACGCGCTGTTGTGTATTGTATGATATCACGTGTTAAGTTGAGAGACGAAAATATACTGCGACCCGGCACGGAACATGTTTGATGTACACTGACTATTTTCGGCAATAATATCTTCATGCGATTTACAAGAAGGGTTGTCAATATTTTATAGTCTGTGTTGAGCAGCGTTATAGGCCTCCAGGATGAGGGTTCTGCAAGGTTGGAGTCTGGCTTTGGCAAGAGCATTACGCGACCCCGATTAAACGATTTAGGAATACCTTCCCGTGCAAGAATGCCGTTAAGGAGCGACACTAAGGCAGTGCCAACTTCCTCCCAGCAAGATCGGTAAAATTCGACTGGTAAGCCATCTGGACCGGGTGTTGATCCGCTGTTCATAGATCGTATAACATCAAAAACTTCTTGCAGATTTGTTGGAGACAATAAATTCTGGCCTTCTGTATCTTCTACTTGAGGTAGGTTGCGGTATTAGTCTTTCTTTCTTTCTTTCTTTCTTTCTTTCTTTCTTTCTTTCTTTCTTTCTTTCTTTCTTTCTTTCTTTCTTTCTTTCTTTCTTTCTTGTGCTCTGGCACAGGCTACTTTCACTATTACCAATGCACAGTGATCTGCGCTCAAGCTTCTGTCATATGATGTTTAAGTTGGCCGTTCTAGTTTGTAGCGTTCTCGAAGATTGTGGTGCAAGCACTGTGGTTCACTAAGTAGGCTGTTAAATGAGTCCTGTCGAGAGTGAATTTGTTTATATATTAAAACAGATATTTTCAATGCAAGTAGTTATTCTAACCCAAGCACCCTCGCTTTAAAGAAACGTGGTGTCGTGTGTCCAAGTCTAGGTAAACACTATATTGCGCCAATGACGATTTTTTTTTACCATGTATAAAGCGTCAAGATTGTGCTGTGACCATGGTAACCACACAAGACGACGTTACTGAGATCTGTGTTCTACAAGGCAGCGGTAGAGTAGTATTTCAAGCCACACAGGCGATACACATTTATGCGTTCTTACAATTCCTATTGACATACATAGAGAAAACCCTAGAAATGCCCCTTGTGCATTCTAGCGTAAGTGTTAACAAAATATTACACCAAGAACCTTCGGTGATTTTAGGCGTTCTAACTTGCTGTTTTCCTACCTAAGACTCATGAATGTGTTCATTACGTTCCGTAAATATGATATATTTTGTTTTCTGAACATATAGTTGAAGCCCAGTGAGTTAAGTTCTGCATTTCTGTCATCGCCGTCAACGCGATGTTCTGTGCACAGTCTAAGCACGGTAACCTCGTCGCCGCGCGCCGTATGCTGTATGTGCGAGTGAAACTTGCGAGGGTCACCCGATTATCGCGGCTCAATCTCGCGCGCGCAAGGGAGGAAAGCGGGGAGAAAGCGCGCTGTCTTCCGTCGCGTGCGAGGCACCGGGGGGAGGGGCGTTCTACACCGGCGGTCGCTGCGTACGGCGCGGCCGCGCGGCCGCCGTATCTTGAAAGCGATCTGCGAGGTGGACAAAATGCGCGATCGCGCTGACCTCATCTTCAAAGAGATCTGCGATGCGGACAAAGTGCACCGAGCGTTGGTAGCTTCGTATGCGCTGTGCCTTCGAAGCTTAGTTCACGCTGAAACGAGGGACAGCGTGAACGCCAATTCGCTCGCTACTGCGACCGCGCTTCCTCACTCCAGCGATTTGGCAGCGTTTTGGCGGTCATCGAGTGAGATGTGTTCATGTTTACTTGTGCGCGCGTGACACCGTGCTTGTTAATTCATTAAGTGAACGTTTGCAAGTTTGTACGGCCGATAAAACTACTATTCTTACTTTGTATAGCTGTTTATTAACTTGCTATTGCAATCGATGCTTCACCTCTCGGGGAAGCTGCTGCTTTTTTTTTACATTGTAGCAATTTCTACACGAGAAAGAGAAACGCTAGTGCCCTCTGCATATCAAACTGCATTGTGCATGAGAAGAATGTTAGTAAAGTCTTTTATCTATAGTACAAATAAAAGCGGTTCCAAAACAGACTCCTCGGGAACAGCATACCTAATGATACTCAGACCCGAATGGTTATTCTGTATTTCAGTGAACTAGTTGCCATCACACAAGTAACTTTCAATAAGCAGCAACGATACACCTCTTATATCATATTTTCTATTTTTCTCATGATAAATTATGTTTGATCGAATCGAAAGCCTTCTTAATGTGTAGAAAGGTCCGCGCTGTTGTAAGCTGTTTGTCTATGTCAGTTGCAATGGTTTGTCTGGCGTGTAAAAGGGCATCTTCTGTAGACCCACATTTTCGAACACCAAAGTGATTATTAGTGATAACTTCATGCTTCAAGAAAAAAAACCTGGTATTTCCATATTTATAACGCATTCAGTGACTTTAGAGAAAATGGGTAGTAATGAGATTGAACGATAACTATTTGAATCATTCGGCGTCCTAGCTTTGAAAAGTTGAAATTCACTTAGCACACGCTAACTAGGATGAAGGCGAAAGCCTGCGCGCTCAAGAGACATTCGTTACAGTACTTGACATTCTGATTCGAATGCGTTGTAACTTCCTGCTACTTGTTTTCTCCCACCAAAGGTCGTACGTTCGAGTGCCTTAATTAACTCTTCCTTAGTTAACTGTGCCTTAATTAACTTCACCCTAATTAATAGCAAAGGTTGTGGGTTCGACCATCAATGGTGACACCATCAATTTTGGTGCAATTGAATTTTGGTCCGACGAAAGGTCGTGGGTTCGACTCCCACCAATGATCTGGGGTTCGAGTGCCTTAATAAACACGAAAGGTCGAGGGCTCGACTTCTACCAGTGATCTTGGAATCAAGTGCTTTAATTATCTCTATCTTAATAATTCGGGCCCAAATTAACTTCGGCTTAATTAACACAAAAGGTCGTCAGTTCGACTCCCACCAGTGGTCCTGGGTTCGACTTCCATCAATTTTGGTGCCATTGAATTTTGGTGCCATAAGGCCGGACTGTCAATTTTTCGATAACGCCGGACATCTAATTTTTCCCCCATCGCCTTAATAATACTAACTCGCGCTACCTTTATATGGTGCGGAAAGATACCTGTCTTTAAATGAGATTACAAGTATGAACTAAAGGTGTGCTAATGAGCACCGCGGCTGCTTTAGTTAGTGCAACGTTAACCTAATTATGCATTATACAGAACTTGTTATAAGTAAGAGATGAGATTGCCTCCTTCAGTGGCAGTGAAAGGTTCTAAAAATATAGTCGATGTAATGCCTTGCGTTATGAAGCACTCGAAATTGCTTGTGGGACTATTTAGTAACTATATAAATCGTTAGCTGAACTATTTTTATATGTAAAAGCATGGACGTAAGAAAACGTGTCAAATGTATCCGCAAGTGCTTGCAACCTGTAAGTAATACTATTCACGTTCATGTCACTAAGGTCAGCGAGAGTATCCCTTTGGTAATGTTTCTTTTTTAACTTCTTGCCATGCTTTAGAAAACTCGCTTGTAACGATCGAAAATCTTAGTGTGTAGCGTTGTGTTTTCTCTTTGCGTAAGGTACAGTTGTGTTGATTTCGGAATTTATTATATAGTCCTGTTGTTCTCCTACGGCTTAGTTCGAAGACCGCGAAAAGGTATTGGCTTTCTTTGACTCTGAAGCAGTTCTTTTGAAGCCCATGGTTTTAGTGACATTCTACGAGGTCTACTGGCTATCAAAGGAAAGAAGTACTGAGTTTGAATTTTCGAGAAGAACAAACCATAGGCTGTATTTGAGTCAGTTACATCGAGAACTTCGAAGTTACCAGTCGCCACCGAGTCACAGAAAACTTGGGTTTCAGAATTTTTCTCTATTCTGTGCTGGGGGGTTATAGTGCTTTCTTTTTAGGCTTAGGCTGTAGTGGAATCTTTGTTTGTGAAAAACGAAACGTTGAGAAGTGGTCACTCCGATCAGCAGATAGCACACCACCGATAATATTTCTTTCATAACTGGTAATATAAAGATCGAGTAGTGTAAAAACATTATTGTCAATTCTAGCCGGTAGATGTATAATAGTGGCACATCGATAAGCATTTAACAAATTGTCCATTGAGGTTCCTTGTTCTACTGGCTCCATTCCAAGCACGGAATTTTTCCTACGAGTCTTCCTTACAGCATCCTTACAACGTCGATTAAACGCTCCGTCGGATTAGGCGCTTATTCTCACTTCGTTCCTTTCGTCGAGAGAGCGAGGGAAATATCCTTTTCTTGATGCGCGTTGATGCTGGGAAGCGTTATTGCGCAAGTAGGCGGGGTCCCTGTCGCCGTCGCTTCAGCGGCAAACGGCACCGCCGAGCTGATTGCTGGGCCAATTCCTGTCGTGCGCGAAAGCGTCGTCACAGGCCAACGGAGCATGCGCGGAAGTTGTGTGTGAACGCGTCCCTTCAGCTGCGCCAGGACGTCACATGCCAGCTACGCGTGCTACGTGTACAGTTGACCCACCAGCGAAAGGACGGAAGATGTTACACACGCGTAGTCGTCGGGCGGCACGCGGAATGTGAAAGGCTCGAAACATTCGGTGAATGACAGCTCAGCAAGTGGTAACTATGCCCTAGTGTTGTGTAGCGCTTATGACCTTCGCACACGCAGCTCCACCATAACGTAGCTGACACCTCTTCACTGTATACCACGACTCTTACCGTAAGTGACGATTGTCTTTCGCGTGTGATTCGCAGACAATCTGACATAGCGAGTGCATTGTGTGACATATTACGCAGCGAGTGCCGCTTCCAGAACAATGGAGAAGATTTTAAGTGCCCCGACAGTAATACGATTTGGGGCGAATTTCAATTCACCTCTCTGCACGCTTCGCGCTTTGCAGGTTTAATTGCGTGTACTGATGAGAGTTAAAGGGAGAGAATTACCCATTGACGAATCTTATTCAATATTTTATTACTGCTGCGACGGCAGTAAGGAGCTTGAAACTGGGTTGGCTGTGCTGTGTCGGCGCTTTCTTTTTCTCCCTGTAGCCACCTCTCTCCTCACAGCCACACTTTCATCACACGGCGATGAAAAGCAAGAATTCGCTACATTTCTTGTTTTTTACCACTGTTCATCACTTCCAGCTTCAACCTTCGTGAAACTTCTCTCTTTCTTTATAATTTATTCTCACGAAAACAACGATAGAGAGGGACAAGAGGCCGACTCTATTTCCTTTCAAGCTAATTGCAAACAGAGTCTTACTTACTTGCAATAAACAGTAATAACTACCACACCCACTTTGTATGAGTTTCCATTCTTTGTTGCACAATTTAGACAGCCGTGAACAAAGCTGCCATGCTCTCGATGCAGATGTGTGCCAGCATATGTTCGAATCAACGGCGGACGTGACCCACTTTTGACATGGCAGCATTGTTCAAGGAAAAATGTTTTGCGCGCCGGTCATCGTTCGTTCCTCCAAAGAGGCGCCAGTCAGGAAGTGCCCACTGCTGGTGGCTGTGGCACAATAATGCAGCCAAGTCCGGCTAGTGTACTTTACGGTGTTCAACGTGGCCCGAGTATAGGCTTACTGTGTTACGAAATTGACTTGGATCCTCCTTTTGTTGCTAGCTCGCGAAATTCTAACGCTTAGTTTGTTCCCTGTTGAATGGTCTATGCAACTGTGTGCAGCGTTCCATTCATGTAATCCACCGACTCATCGCGAACGTAGTGATGAAGACGCTGTTAATTTTGCAGTGCAGCAGCTGACATATCAAATGCAGTCATAGCGACTGATGGCACCCGGAGCCAAGAAAAATCTGGTATTCGTATATCTAGCCCTATTCTCGGTTGGTCATTTTCCCTGCGGCTTCCAGACTTTGTACCAATATTTTTTGCAGAATTTTTCGCAGTAGTACTGGCCCTTCGTAAATTAGGCACAACAATAGATTATGTAATCATTGTTACTGATTATTAGTCCTTGTGTACTTTACTCATAGCACCTAATGAATCTCGGATTCTCGGACTGTTTATATCCTTAGTACCTCAACATCTAACTAATATCGATTTGGTCTGTGTACCTGGGCATGCGGGCCTAGTTCTAAATGAAATGGCTGATTCATTGGCGAAAGCGTCGCTAGCTGGTCCAGCCATTCAAATTCTCCCTACATCAGCCTTTATCATAGCTGCAAGATTTAGGAGGCAAATGATGATGCCAGAATTCTCTGTGCCATCTATAACAATTAATCGGACTTTAAACACTTATTGTACCCCTCGAAAAGCACTCTTTGCGAGCCTAGAAAAACTGAAGTAACTATTGCTAGGCCTCGCTGTCGCACATCTTTTTAAATTTATATTTACAAAGGGCTGGTCTGTATGTGTGTGGGGAAGGTAAAACCATAGAACATTTCTTAAATTTCAAGAAGGCGGAGTGGTTTCTTAAACCACTCCGCCTTCTTGGATTAGATGTAACTGCTGAAAATGTGCTTTCTTTCGGTGTCTCTACACTTGGGCATAGCGAAGGGAAGGTGAGCGCTGCCATCCAAAATTTTCCTTTAGAATGAATGAGGTTTAAACACTGGATACGAATTTCTTCTTTGCCTCCTTTTGTATCACCAGAATTGAACTTGAATTCTTTTTACTTTATGGTAATGGTGGAATGTTGAGTTTCATAAAACCCGTGTAGGCTCTACAATCTCTATCTCTCGATTATAGCTTACCTATTATAAAATTTTGACTTATTTTACACTTCACTATGAAGTACCCGATTCTCGGCCAATCCCCCAGAGTGGGCGCGGGCCAGTAGATCACAAGGATTTACATCTACATACATCAACATATCCAACTTATCCTATACGTCTCCCAAATGGTCCACTGTTATGTATTCAGACACATTTCACAAGCGTCAGTGTGCATGTCAGTGGGGTAAGTTTTCTACATTTATGAATTATATCACACAAGTCAGTTTCGTACCATGCAGCCTAATAGCTAGACACCGCATTGCCAGATTTTCATTGTGCCGCGGCCTGTCTCATGACTGAGATATACAATCTGCACGCTGTTAGCGGGTAAGTTCGAACATTACTTCAGACCGCATCCCCAATGCGGTTGTGGGGGACCAAGCTGCCACAGACGTCCTGACCCAAATATACAAACAATAAGTACTAGGAGGCGTTGCCTGTCGGGGCAACCCTCCTACAACGCTCAAGTTTAAATACTTTGGAAAAACGCTAGACGAACGGGACCAAGTTCACGAGCGCGTAGAGCCGCTTGGAAGACGTAAATGCCTATCGGAGATGGGCGGATTACCCTAACTTTTTTTTTGGTAGGATGTACATGTCGCAAATATGCGTTCACATACGCATTGGTCCAGAAATAACACCTCAAAATCATATTATCGATGCGCAAGCTTATGTGCTTAATAATGTTTTTTATCGCTAAAGCATTGACACTGGTTCTTCGCTCGCAATCAGGAAACAAACCCAATCTCACGAAGTGTGTACGCAGCACCCGTAAACTCCTCATCGTAAATCTGCTATCGTTTCTGGTTGCATTTCGATAATCGCTTGTCTGCATTAACAAACGTCTTCATTTCAAGATGGCTAACAAAAATTTCTCCAGTTTGGTGTAAGATAAAGGCGCTTACTCAAAAAAAAAAAAGAATGAATGCAACTTCTGGGGTACATCGAGCGATGTGCCTACATTAGGTTGACTGTTTTGCTCCTCAACAGACATAGCAGCAAGCCGTGGTACATGTCTTTCCCGTGGGCAAAGGTCTCTCTTAGAAGGATCCAGTCGTTTGACGACTGAACTCTGTAGCCGAACAAGGTAGATTTCTTGCAGAGAGGATACTGCGGGAAATGTCCAAATTAGAACACATAGCCTCGTAGGGGTTACATTATATTGCTTCAAGTACACAAAGACAAACAATGCATGGCGACAACTGGACGATCGTCCACCGTCCACGCAGGCGCTACTCGAACACCGTCGCCGTGACTCAAAGGCCCACAAGGCTGTGAAGTCACTTTTGTGTTTCTTGAGGTCGGCTGGCTTGGGTGAATGCCTTTGACTTAATGGTGCTGGCCGCTGGTGGGATGAATTATAATTCATCTCGTCTTTTCTTCCTCACCTCTCCGACCACTATATCCCATCCCTAATATCTTCTCTTTCCGCAGTATATACTTGTTTGGCGAATGTCCCTACCTTGTGCCCTTCTTCTGTACTGCTTCTATATATAAAAGGCACAGAGGCTAAGATAAAGCATTGTAGCTTTTTTTCTTTTCACCACAGCTGCATTGGACGGTCAATAGCGTGGCGGAATAATTAGACAGAGCCTCTACCGGTTCGCCGCTCTCTTTCAAGCACTGGTACTTCCCCAAAGCGCTTGCGCATAATGAAACACGTAAATCTCCCACAATTACCAGCACTATGTCTTTCCTTTTCGCTACGCACCGTACTACCGTCAGGGATTAAAAAGCACTTGCGTTACGTATGTAATCCCGAAAGGCGATTTCATTCTATGTGCACGTTACCGCCGCGTTATAGGCATCCTTTTGCTGGACACTTTTTATACGAATACTCTAAGAGAACCGGACACGCCACGTATAGTGCTCAGCAGCAGACCGCCACATCCACGAAGCGGCCGTGTCTTGTAAAGTGGAAAACAAAAGGTATCGGAGTAGGAATGCGTTCGTTTTTTATCAAGGTCATGGCAAGGACGATACGCGCCAAGAACGCGCAGATGAACCAGAAATCGTCCAACGGGGCTGAAGGCATATAACCTCCAACGGGTGGCACTTAGTTTCGTCATGTGAGGGAAAACGATTGAGAGAGAGAAAAAAATAAAAGATAAGATGATTTGCAAGTTGCCCGTTTTGCCACGTCTCTGCAGTTATCGAACTACAAATAGTGACTTCGAAACGAGGACGGCCCAAAACACTGCGATTGCACTAAAGATTGAAATGTGGAACACGACTTCTGGGTACCGCAAGAAGAGATAGGAAAAAAATACCTAATAACAAACTAGACTGCCAGTGACAGGAGGAAGCTAATTTATGAGCACTTATCCAGTCTTTGGCAGTGTGTAGCAGCGCTGGTTATACTGGGTAGGTATTTTATTACCACCATTACTCCGCCCAGTCACGCGATCGCACGTTCGGGATAGGTTGCTCGAGCGAACGCGGGCGCAAAGGCGTAATTGGATGGACGCTCTCACAACGTTTCACGCCTCGGTGGCCCACTGTGAAATGTTTCTTGCTGCGGCTACCACAAATTTGCGCGTACGCGTTATGGTCGTGATCGTACGAGCCCAGACGGTCAGTTCAACGAAGTGCTTAACAACGTACGCACGCAACCATTGTCTGCACGATATCTATTGTACGCACGTATACTACTGCAGTATCACTGTTGCCGTAGGGTGTGTCTGTGTGCAGAGGGGCTTTCGGCGAACACACGTTTTCTGCTCGGACTACAGCGGCAATGCGCCTGCAGGGCGTGATGCGCCGGGGTGAAGCAATAATTTAGCGACAGGCTAGAAGAACGGCGGCCTTGTTTCTCAGAAGCTAATGCCACTATGAGGCTTTATTTATATGCGGACACCCTTCTTTCTTACACTCTGTTTCGGCTGAGATCACGCGGACGTCCAGGGCCCATGAAGGAGGCGCAGAACGTGCTCCAGGCTGCCGAGATGGCAGGTGCATCGTGATTATGAATAAGGAGTCCCATGCGAAGCTGTACTCGGCGTCGCGGCACTCATCGGAGAGATGTGTGGTAGCGATACGTCCACAGATTGCACGCCCGGTGTGGTCGAGACGGCGGGGCAATTTTTCGTCGACTTTCGGGGGAAACAGATTGGGATGTAAGCTCACCGGCGTTTCGCCCAAGTACTATGTACACTCGATATAGCGGCGAAGTGGCTATTGCGTTTTTTTCTGCTGATCTCGTTGTCCGTTCACGATAATCATTAGCACTGCGCCGACAAAGCCCACGCCCTTTGGGAATGGTTGAATCAAGAGTGCAACGAAGGCACGCTAGTGTAAACGGCGGCAATTGTGTGAGGAAGAAGGAAGAAACAGGTTAAAAGAGGGCAGGCACTGTGGATTTGGCAGTGCTCGAATACTGTACCGCCAGAAGAAACTGAACAAAGCGTCGTAAAACGGTTCAATTATAGTAGAGGACAAAAAAACTTCAGGATTTTAAAAAGCGCGATGAATTTTTCAGCCCTACTTAGGGAGCCAAATTATGCCGGCGTTTATGTACCTAGGGCGGAATCCAGAAAGCTTTACACCGTAAGTGCTCGCCACTATTGGCCGGCGGCCTTCGCTAATATTATACATCCAGCATAAGAGTTGGGTGGAATTTTCTTTTTTCGTACTATACTTGCGTAAGAGCTTGCTTTAAATAAGGGGCCTGAATATTTGCGCCGTAAGTGAATATGTGAAATTCGAGAAAACAAAGCAAAAAGCTCGAATAATGATTCAGGGACACGAAACGTAAATGACCGACACTTACAACAATGGCGCATATGTTATTACAAGATGTGAAGTTGGTGGTTCCTTAGTGGCCTTGGTGTTGCGCTGCTAAACGCGAGGTGGCGGGATCAAATTCCGGCCATGGCGGCCCCCTTTAGATGGTGGCTAAATGCAAAAACACCCATGTACTTAGAATTAGGTGCACGTAGACCCCCAGGTGGTGAGAATTATTCCGGAGTCCACCACTACGGGGCGCCTCATAATCAGAACGTGGCTCCGGCGCTTAAAACGCCGCATTTTTTTTTAAGAAATAAAGTTAACGATAGAAAAAGAAATGTACTGCTCCGTAACAGAAAGGGAGATCTATCCTTTTGGATGGCAGAAATTAACCAAGCCTGCGGAAACACACTGGCACGAAACTCTACGCCCGTAGTTGTTTCTGAGTGTTTATAGCTTGCACACGTTCAATTTAGTTCAATAGCAGTATTTTGATCAAGAAATTGCCAGTTTAGGCCGAAGGCTAGGCATTGAGAGGGATAGCAAGGTTTAGCGTAGCACTGAGGGCGCCCAGATGGTTAATTGTTACGACGGGGAGCGTGTCAGCTCGATCGATCTGCATGCACAGCCTGCATGATACACGGGATGAGACCGGAGGAAAACCGTTGACGTTGTCAGCTTCCAAAGAAAGGACTGCATAAAGTTACCTTGACGCTCACCACGGTGTGGTATGCACAGAGCTGCCGAGCAGGTACGCTAACATGTGCGGGCACAATGCCCAATAGACAAAGAGTTTTCGTTTTTCCGTGACGGGTGGGGGCGGGGGGGGGGGGGTCCTTGCCTCCCCTCCTCGTACGCCATCTCTCTACTATATATATATAGGGGGTTTCTTCAAAGTACAGCACGCAGGACCCGACGTAACATACGCAGGGAAGAGACGAAGAACTTTTCCTAAGACTTATTTAATGAACGTTTTCGGATGGTGGTTCCACTGTACCGCCGTAGCCACTGTAGCTACTGTAGTCACTGTACTCTGACGAAGGCTGGTCCACCAGCCGAAAACGTTCAGTAAATAAGTCCTCCTTCCTAAATGTTCATCGCCTTTTCCTGCATATATATATATATATATATATATATATATATATATATATATATATATATATATATATATATATATATATATATATATATATATATATATATATATATATATATATATATATTGCCACATCCTATATGGTCACTGCGGGTCTGTGCCAGGCGATGAGAACGACGCTGAAGTAGCGCGCGAGTGGAAAAACAGAGACGACAACGACGTCGCGTTGACTGCTCTGATAAACTGCTTCCATACGTCCTCTACGCCGGCTTTCCCGTCTTCTACTAGGCTGCGACACTGGTGGAGGTGCGGGGTAGGATTGCCTCATGCTCGGCACCCCTTCGCGGAGCCATACCTCGAAAACGGAATCACCTTCGTTCGTCGAAACTCCTGTTCACCGGTACAGTCGCCGCCTGCTAGGCCTGACGCCCGAATTCAACCCTTTGCAGGACCCCGCTGGAACGCGTCTACCTACTTCCGCCATGGCTACTGCAACTCCATCGCAGGTCACGCTGCAGAATCCTAAGATACCAGAAAGCTTCCATGGCGACGCTTTTGAAGATGTCCAAGATTGGCTTGACCAATTCGAGCGTGTCGCCAGTTATGATGACTGGGGCTCCCAGCAAAAGCTGTCTAATGTCTACTTCGCGCTTCAAAACAGCGCGCGGACGTGGTTTGTGAACCGGGAGCGAAGTTTGACCACATGGGATGCCTTCCGCACCCAGCTGCTAGACACGTTCACTAGTACCGACAGAAGAGACACTGCGCAGCGCCTACTCGAATCCCGTATTCAAAAACCAAACGAGAGCGTAGCCATGTATGCAGAAGATATGACCCGCCTTTTCCGCAGAGCAGACCCTGAGATGGCCGAAGAAAAGAAGTTACGCTATCTCTTGCGCGGAGTGAAGGAGGAACTGTTTGCCGGACTCGTGAGGAATCCACCGACGACAGTGGTCGAATTCACCAAGGAGGCTACCGCTATAGAACGGGCACTAAAGCAACGGTACCGCCAATATGATCGCGCGAACTCACCGGTGAATGCTTCAGTTCGACCTGAGAGCTACGGCACGTCTCTGCGTGAAGTCATCCGGGAGATTGTGCGAGAGGAGATCCGGCAGCTCGGGATTTCTCCTATGGCACCAGCGGTGGCTTCTGTCGCTGATATCGTTCGGGAGGAAGTTCGACAGGCCTTTTCGTCCTCCGACCGGCAGGCGGTGCCGCGACGGCTAACCTACGCGGAAGCTGTCTGTCGTCCACCTCCCGTGACTTAGATGCTGCTGACACCGTCGACCACTACGACGCCGCCAGCACCGCCACCCCCGACGCCATATTTTCGCCAGTCACAGCCGCCGCCAGCTATGCCGTATCGCCGCCAGCCGAGCGCTGCGCCTCGGTCTTACGGCGAATCCCCTGTGGGCTACCCGCTTCGAAAGACCGATTTGTGGCGCACCGCTGACCGCCGGCCGCTGTGCTTTCATTGCGGCGAAGCTGGACATGTTTATCGCGCGTGCCACTACCGCGCAGCCGGGTATCCAAGGTTTCCCAACTGCAATTACCCCGTGTTTGATGCTGCACGTACCTGCGACGACAATTCTACAAACTTTCGGCCAGAAGATTCAGCGACGCCTCGATCACGTTCCCCTTCTCCGGCTCGTTATACCCCACCGACCCGTCGCGATTTTTCTGACGCCTCTAGGGGCAGGTCCCCTAGCCCAAGCCGGGGAAACTAGAAGCAGCGACCTCCGGGGGTGAGGTTGCAAACCGTCTAGCTTTCCAAGAGCCCCCATCACCGACGACCGACGACTCTAAAACTCCGACGTCTCCAACCGCACCCCCTGTAACCGATGCCGTCAGCGCCGAGCTTGTCGTTTTCATTGACGGCCCCCAAGTGGCCGCTCTCATCGATACTGGTTCGCATTTTTCGATAATAAGTCAAAAGCTGGCCGACAGGTTGCGAAAAGTGAAGACGCCGTGGACCGGGCCCAACATCAGAACTGCCGGCGGCCAGTTGATGACGCCGATCGGAAAATGCACAGCCAGGATAGCCATCGCCGGTGAAACCTTCGTCGCCACCCTCGTCATTCTCTTTGAGTGCTGCAAGGAACTTATATTGGGCATGGATTTCTTGAGAGAGTACGGTGCAGTGATTAATGTCCGTGACCTCGTCGTCACATTTTCTACGAGCTCAGACGACGTCGACTCCGCGGAGCACCAGCGACCCCGCTTACGTATCGCCGGCGACGACGTCACGCTTCCGCCGCGAAGCTGTGCCCTCGAAGCTGTGTCGCAGCCTAGTAGAAGACGGGAAAGCCGGCGTAGAGGACGTATGGCAGCACTTTATCAGAGCAGTCAACGCGACGTCGTTGTCGTCTGTGTTTTTCCACTCGCGCGCTACTTCAGCGTCGTTCTCATCGCCTGGCACATACCCGCAGTGACCATATAGGATGTGGCAATATATATATATATATATATATATATATATATATATATATATATATATATATATATATATATATATATATATATATATATATATATATATATATATACACATACCGGGTATGTTCTTTAGGTGACATAAAACTTTTAAAAATCGCCTGTAGCTGATAACATCATGGACTACTCGAAGATGCATGCATTACTTGCATGAGCAGTCAAGATGTGGAATCTACTTATTAACAGAATTCACAAATTAAGTTTTCAACTGGTCACTTTGTGACACATATTGCAATTTACGAAATGAGACCTGTGAGCTTTCAATGCACGTCGACATGGAAAGAACTAGATTGGATGGCGGCTGTTTCGAGCTATGCGCCGACAAATATGCGGTAAAAAATGCACTGTTGTACAGCACTGCGCGAGCCGTAATTCTCGGCCCGGTCCCAGCCCTTGTAAATGTTTACCCGTCCGAACCCGGCCTTTTTGGTGCAAAGCGAGACCCGGGCCCGGCCCGAGCCCGCAAAAACATTTCGCCTACCCGAACCAACCCGACCCGAGCGCAAATCAGGCCCGCCCGAGAGCCGGTAACAAGGTGTTTCAAAAAGTAATAAACAATGTATTGTTGGCACATGCTTCGCTGACAAGTACTTTGATGTTCAGTAATTTATTTCAGAAAAGGGCTTCAGGATGCAGAAAGATTATCAGGCATATATGTTACGAGGAAAGTGCATTCAGGTTGCCATAGCAATTGAAACAGGGAATGAGCGCCAAATTTAGTCTTTTAGAGTATATACAGGGGAACTTGCGTACAAGAAGTCGCGACTTAAAGAAGCTTTTTATTTCACGAACCTTTCCTTATTGAATCTGAAGTATTTTCGCCCACGATTGAAACAGGTTTGCAATATTTTCAATTTAGCGAAGCTTTCGTACACCGCGTGTACTTCTCGGAAGGCATTAGGACAGCCAAAGAAAACCCAGTAAATGTACTCTCGTAATACGTTTCTTGTCACATCACGTCCTAGACATATCACGTCACTGCAAACCATAACTGTCTCGTTTAAGCCAGAGAGCTGGCTGAGAGATTGTGGTGTGACCCACGCCTTGATTAATGGCACTCTATATTCCTGCACACTGCAACGCTGTTACGGCAGTCGTACGGAGCTATCACTGCATGTGGCCGAGTAAGACTAATGCATGTCAAATGTGGGCACACACGGAAGGAGGTCATGCGTGTCTACCCCGCCTCACATGACAACTGGGAGCCGCGCAAAGCCCTGTGAATTTTATTTCACAGGGAAGCCATTTATGGCTAGGTTTGCGTTCATTTTTCTACTGCTTGTGCAAAAAGCGTGAGGTGATCCCAAAGATAGTGAAATACCGGGCCGACCTGCGGCAGAGATAAAGGAGGCTTTCAGTACTTCGCTAAGTTGCAAAGATAAGTTTAATATCTTGGGTCCAAATAGAACCCGTATCAGATATTAAGCTCATGAGAACAGATACTACAATTTGACCCACATCGGCCGTGTCTACGTTCGCATCGACCTCTCTTTGTCGGCGTTCCAGGCGCTTGCTATCTCCTTTCCTTCGGCTCTCCCGTGGTGGCGGTCCGCCGAAATGTCACGTGTGCCTAGTTTCCTCGGGCTCCTCGAGGCGGCGGGCCCGTCTTCCACGCAAACGCATATAAAGATCAGGGCAATTGCGTCCGTAACTATGTTCAAAATTCTCTGTCACCTCTGTCATGAAAAAGTCCGCTAGGGGGCTCAGCAGTGCTGACGCACTTCGCATGGGCTCCTGCATTTTTCGGCAATTTTCCGGACACCTGCTTTTATTCATCGAAACTGTGGCATCGACGGAAGCGGCACGGGAAGCGGTACCGGAGGATATCAAGTTTATGAGCGGTACGTGGCGAGAGAGAGAGAGAGAGACAACTTTATTTATCCCATCTTAAAGGAAAGGAGGTACGGGAAGAAGGCGAGGGAGGTTATCCTACTCGTGGTAGGCCTCCTCTACCACCTCAGCCGACCTCAGGATAGCTTCCTGAAGTTCGGGGTTGTAGCTGCGCATGGCAGCCTCCCACAGCTCCCTACAACTTAAAACTCTGCAAAGATTAGGGGGAGGGGAGTGGTTCTTGCATTGCCACATAATGTGGTTAATGTCCGCTCTGCTAGCAGGACAAAACTTGCAGGCTGAAGTAGGGTATATTCCCGGGTGAATTTTGTGACGTAAGGCAAGAGATAGAAAAGTGCGAGTCTGTAGTTTACGCCATAGTACCTCGTGTATGCGTGACGACCGAATCATTAAAGGAGGGAGGGTTAGGCGACCTAGGCGGTAATGCCCGCAAATGTCGTGGTATGTAAGTAATCTGTCTTTGGAGGTGAATGCTGGAGGGAGATTATTGACATCTGAACCGTCCCCTACCTGTGCTCGGTTCGTGAAAGCTCGAGCACTTAGGTGGGCCGCTTCATTGCCGATTAGGCCTGCGTGAGCAGGTGTCCAGATTAAACTCAGAAGTTGGGCTGGCGGATTGTGAGATAGAATGGCTAAGGCTGTCCTGCAAACCCTAACCGCTCCAAAGTTGGAATTCTCGTCATTTTTTGCCGTTTGAAGGTTTCACGCCACGCTAACGGAGCTAACCCTACAAGGCTAAGCGGCCAGCCGAACGCGCGTGACCCGTGACCCGCGGAGCGTATCCCGTGGCTCGTGAGCGCTCGTGAGCCGCCGCTCGCTCTCTTCGAGAGCGACTCGGCGCTGCCGCTGTGTAGCAATGACTGACGCATCCGACGCAGCAAGTGCACGAGAACTGAGCCACGAAAACAACAGCATTGAAATGCAGGTGGAGACGATACAAGAGCAGCAACGACTGGAAGCGTAGTGGACGTATGACGTGAACAGCGGAAAGGCGATAAACATCCAGGAAAAATGGCACTCATGGGAGAGGAGAGGCAAGAAGACCCAGGTGCATACAAAACCCACAGCCGAGGAAGCAGACCAAATACGAACGCAGCAAGCCGGAGCAACAACACCTATTGCGGGAAACATGCCACATTATAGAAAACCGAGACTTCCGCCTTTGCCAGTGGACGACACGAAGATCATCTACAGACCTAAGGCGGGATTACAACTCTCCAAATGGACATTGGTGGCAGTGACACATGCCATCGGCCGACCTAGCAAGCTGTCCCAGAAAGACTTCTACGACAACATCCGGATTCAAGTGCAACATGCCGAGAATATAATAATCGCAAGTACACCAAACAAAGACATAGCGTACGACATGCTCCTCAAGATCACCAGCATCCAGCTTGGAGGGTGCACTTACGAAGTCAAAGCACATGTCAGGACCCCAGAGGGCATCAGCAAAGGCGTAATCTACAACATCCCGCCAGGAACGAGCGAAGAAGAAATATTACAGGGGCTACGAGTATCCGCAAGATATACGGTTCTCACAGCACGCATGCTGGGAAGATCGTCAACAGCACTCATCTACTTCGACGGACCGCACATCCCATACAACATCATATATAAATGCTGTGACTACCGCTGCAAACCATACAGGAAATCTGTGCAGTACTGCAGTACCTGCGGAGAACTAGGGCACCGGCAAGATATCTGCCCGAAACCCCTTATCAACTTCTGCTACATGTGCGGGATGGAAAATCAACCGGAAGAACATGACTGCCAACCCAGTTGTAAAATCTGTCAACAACCCCATGAGACAGCAGGGAAGGGGTGCCGACATAAACTGAAGCCAAATACACCACCGTACAAGATCAGACTGCAATGGGAAAACAAGGTCCAAGAGCAGCAACGCAGATGGAACTCAAATTCAGACTTAGACTTTCCGGCACTATCCGAATCAAGCAGTATCTCACTACTGAGTCCACGGAGATTCAGAAGTGACTCCAAATCAACAAGTGGTCAAGCAAACGATGGACCCCGTTCAAGATCACGATCTGGATCCCGTACACGCAACCTACAAAAGCGAGTCACGTATGCAGACGCTGCAGGAGGAAACACACGAGCACAAGAACCCGCGGAAACCGAACGAGACCTGCGAGCACAACTCCAAAATCAGCAAGCCCTTATTGACAAGCTCATACAAAGGTGCAAAGAACAAAACACCGCCAATCAAGCCTCGAAACCTCAAGGAATGCCAAACATCCCACCGCCCCTTACGGAAGAAAGAATCAAGGAAATCGTAACAATGGAGGTGCGGAAGGAGATACAGGAGGCCATGGCCACTTTTGCAAAGGAGATAACACAACAGCTCCTGCAACACATCACCGCTCAGCTGGCCCCTATCCATGCTACCCTCCAAGACCTCAGCAACTTCATGTCCTATGCCAAGCAGAACCACGTAACGAAAGCCACAGTAGAAAAGCTACTCAACAACACCAACACGGCTCGCAAGAAAGCACGTAAAGACCTCCGCAATGCAGCCAGACCGGAATCTATGGCCCGGGGCGAAGAGAACGGTATCGAACAAGATGGCGAGTAATACCAAGAAGAGATTACCACAACTCCCAATGAAGCTGTGGCAATGGAACTGTCGCTCTATCCGAACCAAAAGAACAAACCTCCAAGAACTGACCAAACTGGAACAACCAGATATCATCGCTATCCAAGAAACTTATTACACCAATCTGCGCATACAGGGATATGATACACACACCGGATCTCAGAGAGCAGCCATCCTGACGAAGAAAAATCTCACCACGCAGGATCACACAATTCAGGGAACAACCGTGGAACACACCCTAGTGGAAGTGCTACCTGAGAAGAAGACACACCAAAGACTATACGTACTATGCTTATACAGCCCACCCAGGGATCCGTTATCCGACTTTGTAAACTTCATCACGCAAGCCAGAAAACTATCTAAAGGACATAAACTCGTAATAATGGGGGATTTTAATGCCCCCCACACAGCATGGGGTTACCAGCACACGACCAAGAAAGGAGCGCGAGTGCACGATTCGGCGCAACAAAATCACCTCACCCTCTGGAATGATCCTAAACTACCGACTCGAATAGGCAACAGTGTGTCCAGGGATACAAATCCCGACCTCACCTTTACAGTAGGAATATCCAAGGCGGAATGGACCCGACTGGAAGAAAATCTCGGCAGTGACCACTACATCCTTCAGCTTGAAATCCTGCACCATAAGAAGCCGAGTAGAACAGGAACGGCAAAACTGACGGATTGGAAGGCCTTCCGAGAACACGACATAGAAGAAAACATCGAAAACATTGAAGAGTGGCTCACCGAAGTGGTCAAGACGGCGGAGAAGCACACTAAAGTCATCCAACTCACGATGGACACGCCGGCCGTAGACTCTCACCTCCTACATCTTTGGGATGCCAGAAGAGGACTACTGAGGCGGTGGAAAAAGATGAAACTTAACCGCAAACTGCAGAGACGGATCGCTCACATAACAAAACAAGCAGAAGAATACGGAGATCAACTCAGCAGGCAGAATTGGCATAAACTGCGCGACCAACTTCAAGGCACATTCAGCACGAAGAAGACCTGGCATATACTGCGAGCCCTTCTAGCTACCACCAGAACCAAAACCCAGCAAAGACATGACCTCAAGAAAATCATTAACTCCCATCCAGGAACAGACAAACAAATTCTGGAAGAAATCAAGCGTAAACTTGTCGGAGACAATGCCCCCAAGGTTACCGATCCCCGACCGTACAAAGGCGAACCAAATCTCACCCTCGACAGCCCTTTCACGCTTCCTGAACTCCATGCCGCCCTTGCCAAATTGACCCGTAACACATCGCCAGGAAATGACAAGTTGCCCAACAAGATCCTACGAAACCTCCCAGACAAAGCCATAAATGGACTCCTCGACTACATGAATAACTGCTGGGAAAAAGGTGTGCTCCCAGCAGAATGGAAGCACGCAAAAGTAATTATGATCCCAGAACACAACAAGCCACTACAAATCAGCAACCTACGACCCATCTCCCTTACTTCCTGCGCTGGAAAGCTGCTCGAACACATGCTTCACGATCGCCTCACCACATACCTCGAAGACTCAGGACTCATGCCCAACACAATGTTTGGCTTCCGACAGCTCCTCTCAGCACAATATATACTACTACAGCTCAAGGAAGACCTCTTGGACCACCTAGAACGCCACAAAAAGTTCTCTATTTTAACAATAGATGTAAAAGGAGCCTTCGATAATGTGAAGCATGAAGCGATCCTCCAAAATTTCCAAGATACAAACTGCGGAATCCGGATCTAGCAATACGTACACGACTTTCTCAAAGATCGCACGGCTACGGTGGGTATAGGCAACATCCGAAGCGACAAGTTCGAAATGTCCAACAAAGGAACTCCACAAGGGTCAGTCATTTCCCCTTTGCTGTTCAATCTCGCAATGATTAAGCTCCCACAACAACTCGATGGCATCGAAGATTTAAGCCATGCAATATACGCCGACGATATAACGTTATGGACGAAAGCGTCCACAACCGGCCAACAGCAAACTACCCTCCAAGAGGCAATCGACCGGATAGAACAATACCTCTCAAAATGCGGTCTCCAGTGCGCCCCCGAAAGATCAGAGCTACTTATACTCAAGGCAAGGACCCGGGGAAGGCCACCAGCCTACGTCGCTCCAGATCCCAACGTCAGACTGAATGAAATCAACATCCCTCAAGTTGGCTCCCTCCGCGTCCTTGGCCTCACAATACATAAAGACGGTTCTGGGGCAGCTACACTTCCGAAGCTTCAGAAGACCCTAACACAAGTAACCCATCTCATTCGGCGTATAACCACCCAAAGAAGAGGACTTAAAGAGCAAGAAACCGTCCAATTAATCCAAGCACTCCTTATAGGCTGGATCACATATGGCACCCCGTATCTACTCCTCAAGAAATCTGAAATTGAAAAACTCAACATCATCATCAGAAAAGCAATCAAGAGCGCACTAGGACTCCCCAGTACGACCTCAACCACGACACTCCTCAAACTTGGCCTCCATAACACCTGGGAAGAAATGAGCGAAGCGCACAGAGCCAGCCAGCTGGAACGCCTTAAGCTGACTCAAAACAGGAAGAGCAGTACTTCGCAAGCTCGCATACAGCGAAAACTTCATAGCAGACTCAGACGCGAAAGCCCGATTGCCGCCACTTCTTCGTGACTCTATCTCAGTCGCTCCAATACCTCGCAACTTGCATGCAACATACCACAAAGACAGAAGACAAGCAAGAATTAGAGCGCTGACCAAGAAATACTCAAAGAACCCCAACACGAGATATACAGATGCGGCAAAATACCCAGGTAGAAGAGCATACGCAATTACCGTGACCAACAACCAAGGGAAGGAGCTAATTGCTGCCACCATACCGGCCAGGAATCCAAAAACGGCGGAGGAAGTGGCCATCGTCCTCGGCATCGCCACATGCAAAGACACAGCAATCATCTTGAGCGACTCGCAAACGGCAGGTAGAAACCTACGAAAAGGCCGAATTTCTGCCGCAGCTGTGAAGATTCTAAAAGAAATAACAAGACGCCAAGAACTACCAGACACCTACGTCGCATGAACCCCAGGCCACGAACACCTGGCAGGAAACGAAGCAGCACATGCTGTCGCCCGAGAGCATACCAGCCGGGATTTCCTGCCGCACGGTCTCCGGAAAGCGACGAGGGTGGAGGACATTCCCATCAACCACGCCGTAATATTGCAACATTACCGACTGGAAAGAAGACAATATCCTCCACCTCATCCAAAATTAAGCAAGGAAGAAGCCACCGCCCTCCGCAGACTACAAACAAATACGTATGTACATGGAATTATCATGCACCGAATGCACCCCACCAAATTCTGATACCTATGCCGGTATTGTGACGTACGAGACACGCTCCCACACATGGTGTTGGTGTGCCCGCACCGCGAGAAAAACAGTGAAGATGATGCCTCAGAACCGCTACAAGCGATCGAAGAAACGTGGGAGGCAATGTTAAAGGCACAGAGCCTGGAAGATCAGTGAAGTCTGGTGGACCGGGCCCGGGCTGCAGCATTAGCCAACGGCTTTCTGGACTAAGAGAGCCGCCCACCTAGGGCGAAGAAAGGACACTTTCTCGCTGTTTCTTACAATAAACGTTCACTCCTCCTCCTCCTCCTCTGTCATGCGCTAAACAGCTTCGCTGGTCGTCCACCTTCAGAGAGTTGAATGCCTCATGATTTTTTTTTTAGTAAGTGTAAGTCGTGATACTCCGAGCACACCTTTCTGTTTTGTGTTGTGTTTTGTGTTCTGTTATGGCTGTAATTGAGTGAAACTATGAAACCTTGCCCACAATCAAGCAAGAGATACCCCCTGTTGCTTGTGCATGACAACATTGTGGCACGTTGAGGTTTTTCAGGATGTTGGGCAAGCTTCCTACGGGACTTGCAAAGTTATGGAACGCTTGAATAAGTGATTTTGTGCGAAGGCAGTAATTAACTTACAGGCTTCAAGCTTTCAACACACGTCGCATATAGCACTCATTTTACGTAAATACAAAATGGCTACCACGTTGGTTCTCTGGGGGCGGCGGGCAATTATAAGCATTTCAATAACACCTTTGAACATGTGTAATCTGTTAAGAACAAGGCTCGAGCTAATTTTTTAATCGCCTATTTACCCCATACCTAAAACATTTCCTGTACATAACCCTCAACATTTCCTGTATTCTTTAAAATTGTAAACACCGTGATTTATTTACTGCACCAAGCACATTACGAAAACTTGCATATGGCGTTTTCAAGCGCTTATATTGCCGCAAAACCTGCAAGAAAAATTTGGAAGCAATGCCAACATGCAGCAACATATTTATTCCTTAGGTAGAAGCAATTCCTACCGTTAGAAATGAAGGTTTGTTTGCCCCCAAGTTACTCTATTTTTAAATATATTGCGAGATTTATTCTTTATGACTACTTCAAAGAAACACATTGAGCATGGCCAGAGGGGAGGCTGTTGAGGCGCTTTCCACCCTATCATCACGATTAACAGAAATTAAGGGAAAATACAGTATAATAAAATGTCGAGCACTACCGCAAGAACTATGCTATAACGAGTTTTATCCAACTGAAAGTTTTAACAAGTGAAAAGTTATGCACAATTAAATAAATCTTAAACGTGGTCTTACAAAGCCGGCCAATGACAAACTGAAGTAGAGGCAGACGGGAAAAGGGGGTGGAGGCTTTGACATCGCCACCAGAAAGGGGAGGCTTGGCTCCTTACTCGACCCCCCCCCCCCCCCCGGGAAGTTTTTCGGAGGCGTTCGGGGAGGGGGGACGACGACGACGACGACATCCTAGTGTTCTTGGGCACCCGAACTCTCACCATATTCGGCGCCTATGATGCTCATGCCGGCAGTTGACTCCTGTAGACTATTCTGGCATCCTGGCTCTGGCAGAGCCGCTTGAACGTGAAAGTGCGTGCACTTCCCTGTTATAGCCAAACGCACTTCGCTTCATTGAAGACCTTCTAATCCTTCACGCTTGGACCGCGCATGAGCCGTCGATAGTAGGGCAGCACGACAACGCCAACGTCGCGAACGGACGTTGAACGTCCGTATTAATTTCCATCACAATAGAAGCATTCCAGGAGCTGAACAATGCATTCGTCTCCACTAAGCTCGCCTCGGAGTAAGAGGGAAAGATGAATGTCTCCCACTCACCTGAACAAAGCAGTAGTTAGGAAGAAAATGGTAGGAGACGAACAAAACCGTTTGCTATTCTCATGTGCTCAAGTCGCGCATTTTCTTTTTCCAGCCTTATGAGTGCTGTCAGTGGAGGCAAGCTCAACATGCAGCATGCCTACCGTATGGCACCGATAACTGTGTGCGAATGGCTGATGTGCTTCCTCGTGATCACGCCAAAGCGGCTGGCCATGTCGAAGTGGCGTGCCGAGAACGCGCATAATGCGGATACACGATAAAGCGGACGAAGGTCGCCATAGGTAGTTATCCCGACAAATCAGTTCTGCAGGAACCCGCAAGGTGAACGAAAACTTATGAAAGTCGAAAAATTTCATCTATCCAACTGCAGCAAGAAGCTACGAAAGAAACCCATATGGGTTTCTCAGAAACAAAGTTGCGTTTGGATGTCCTTTGTAGCTTTGTGGTACAGTTGGGTGGAAGAAATTTGTTTAGTCTTTCAGAAACTTTCCTCCACCCTGAGAGCTCCCGCATAACTGATTTGCCACAGTGAATGCCCCAGATTTCTGTATTGCCGAATAATTCGACCTCGCTCTTTGACAGGCTAGCCTGCTGGTTAGCTCAGATGGCAGTGCGACCGACCCAGTTTTGTCACTGGTCACCAGGTGTTATAGAATAAATTAAATAAATGTGGGGAGACCCGCTCTTACACTATGCAATAACGGGCTTAAAGCCAATTGAGATTAAATGAATAAGGTGTTTTCTTAAGATTAAGACAAAGCGCTTATCTTTGAGATAAAGACCAAATGGAAAAAATGATATGTGTGCACAGTAATTCCTAGTGTCCTAAGGTCTGATGAACGAGGGCATAAAGTCCTCGCGTAGAGCGCTTAATGAGTGCGACCGCGCCCCCGTAGGACGTTGCCCCCGAGTTCTTATCTATGTCCAGGGGCCCTATAACGTAAATATATTCCGTTCTAATTTATTCTAATCTTCTGATGTCGAAGTTATTTGGCGGTGACCCGCAGCGTTTTCTGAACAGCCCAATGAAACTCTGTTTCGTTTCCAGGCGGTAACTTTTTTTTTCTTCGATAGAAAATAACATTGCCTACTTTGATACGCTTTTCTTGTTTAACTGGCTGACTGGAGACATGTGGAAGCGGAGAGGGTTTTGGTGGGTCCGAGCTGGCGCAGTGAAAGTACGTAGATAACCAGATGAGCAGGGTGGTATCGGTGTTTCCGACTGGCCCGTTTTCCCTTGCTTAGCATACAGTGGCTGGTAGAAAATGTCGGCGGCATGCAACAGAAGGTTGAAAATGCCGCCAGAATGGACCGTCATCAAACAAGAGTTGGCAAAGTATTGTCGTGTATGCACCGAAAGGGCTCAAGAAGGTTGTACTGCCGTGCAGAAATGTTTATTATACGCAGAAGAATCTATTCTCTTCAGCAGCTCCGAGTGGCCAGTGTCAGAATGATCGGTGGGCAGCCATCTTTAATTTCTTTTGGAAGGGGGTATTCTCCGGCTATTAACAAAAAGTGAGTTTTGTTCGGTATAATGATGTGTGTTTATCGCGTACATGTCACTTTGACGTGGTTGATTGTCGCAGTTTAGTAACGTCGCGTGAGAGATAGGCGAAGCGGGCTAATCTAAAAGAGTTTTGATCAACAGCAGAGGGCTATAGTGGCAAAAAAGGGGCAGAATCGGAAAGATATTGTCACAGTCGGTAATGTGGAAAGAAGACGACGCTGATGGTGGTCTTAGAGACGACGATGAAGAGTTTAGCATCATCGCTGCTCTACGCTTGTTGGCTCAGCCATTAAAAGCCACTTGTAAATAGACGAACGCTTCTTCCTTCCCGTAACATCATTGGTGGAGGTGCGGGGTAATCACTTGAGCAAGACGGAGCTCCGCAGCGGACGTAACCTGGCCGCCATGTCATCCGAAGGAGAGAGTTCCACCGCGGCCCCGGCGTCGCCACCAACGGTCATTCTGGCTCAGCCTCGCGACCCAGGCATGTTTTCCGGGATTGACAACGTTGACGTTGACGACTGGTTGCAGAATTATGAACGGGTCAGTGCACACAACAGGTGGGATCACACGCTTATGCTGGCTAATATAATATTCTACCTCAAGAAAACAGCACGGGTCTGGTTCGAAACACATGAAGAAGAGATTACGAGTTGGGACCAGTGTAAACAGAAGCTTAGAGATTTGTTCGGCAAACCCGTCGGCCGCCAACGTGCTGCCAAGAAGGACCTTGGGACCCGTGTACAGACGTCCACTGAATCTTACGTGGCGTATATCCAGGACGTCCTCGCTCTTTGCCGCAAAGTAGATAACAATATGGCAGAGGCAGACAAGGTCAGCCACGTCTTAAAGGGCATCGCGGACGACGCGTTTAACCTGCTTGTTTATAAGAACATCTCAACGGTCAATGAGATAATTCACGAATGTCGCCGCTTTGAAGACGCGAAGAGTCGCCGCATAGTTCGACAGTTTACTCGTCTACCTAATACCGCAGCTTCGTCGACGTGCGAAGACATTGGTCCACCGCGTGAGTCCACCTCCAGCGAGAACGTCGTACGTATCGTTCGGCGAGAAATCGAAGCAGCGTCTCCTTCCACGCCAGTCACGCAGTGCTTTGACGATTCCCGGCCGCTTGTGTCCCTCATTCAGTCGGTCATTCGCCAAGAACTTGCCAATGTAGGTCTTCCATCCATCTGCTCCGCCAGCCGTCCTGACTTTGCTTCGTCTACTGCCTCTGCCCCTGTTCACCGGAGCCAATACGGTCCATATCCGAGCTATCGCAACCCGGCCGAATGGCGCACCCATGACGATAGACCCATCTGCTTTTCCTGTGGACGTGTGGGCCACATCTCTCGCCACTGTCGAAGTTCCTGGCCAGCCCACTCACGACCAAGCTTTCCCGCCTACCGCCGCTCCCCACTGAATCCTCGCCCGCCATCACTCTCCACCGAGGTTGAAGACGCACCTGACAACGCTCGAGCCACCGCGACCAGCCGATCGCCATCACCACATAGTCGCCGCTCCCGTTCGCCCCAGCTGCGTCGCTCTCCATCCCCATCTTACCGTCGCCGCTCTCCGACGGGAAACTAACTGGGGCAGCTCCTGGAGGTGACGCTGCTCTAGAACACCGGCCTGAAATTCCTCTGCTGACCCTGCCTACTAATCGGAACCTTCTGGACGTGGACGTGGATGGTTTGCCCGTTACAGCACTCATCGACACTGGAGCCCAAATTTCCATCATGAGTGCGGAGCTTCGAACGCGCTTGAAAAAAGTACTTACCCCTGCTCCGACTCGACTGCTCCAGGTCGCCGATGGTGGTACTCCGGCTGTGCTTGGAATGTGTACTGCTCGTGTCAGTGTCGCCGGTCGCCACACGTCCGTTTTGTTTAGTGTGCTTGAACATTGCCCTCATAATGTGATCCTCGGACTCGACTTTTTGTCTGCCCATTCTGCTCTGATTGACTGTTCCGCCGGTGTTGTACAACTTGACCTACCCCTACCTGTTCCCATTGACCTTCCGGCTCAAGCTCCAGCTCAACTTTGTTCCGCGGATTTTATACGCCTGCCATCTCTTGCAGCAACCTTCATCCCTGTTTTAGCCAGCCCACCTGTACCTGACGGAGACTATGTCCTTACTCCCTCGACGTCAGTCCTGCTTTCTTACAATGTCTCCTTCCCACACACCATCGTTTCTGTTGCGGCCAATCAGACATGTCTTCCCATCCTAAATTTCGGACAGAGCCCACAAGTAGTTCCTCGAGGCATGTCTCTTGCCACGTTGTCTCCAACGCACGAGTGCCACATTTCTGCTCTATCTGTTGCGCCGTCTTCGACCACTGCTCATTCTGCGCCTTCTGCATCAGTACCGACCGACGACTTCACAAAGATGATTGCACCGGACCTCTCAACCCAAGAAGCCGCACAGCTCCGTGGCCTCCTCGAGTCCTACTCCGACATTTTCGATCTGAACGATCGCCCTTTGCGTCAAACTACCGTCGTGACACATCGGATAAATACCGGCGACTCAGCACCTGTTCGCAGACGCCCATACCGGGTGTCGCCCTCTGAGCGACAAGTTATCCAGAGCGAGGTTGACAAGATGCTTGCCAAAGGGATTATTGAAAACTCTTCCAGCCCGTGGGCGTCCCCTGTTGTTCTCGTCAAAAAGAAGGATAACAGCTGGCGATTCTGCGTTGACTATCGTCATCTAAACACGATCACAAAGAAAGATGTGTATCCACTTCCCCGCATTGACGATGCTCTGGATTGTCTCCATGGTGCCACTTATTTTTCATCTATAGACCTTCGCTCTGGATATTGGCAAATTGCCGTGGACGAAATGGACCGTGAAAAGACCGCATTCGTCACACCAGACGGCCTATATCAGTTCCGGGTAATGCCTTTTGGCTTGTGCAATGCCCCGGCGACCTTTGAACGGATGATGGACATGCTCTTGCGTGGTTTGAAATGGTCCATCTGTTTGTGCTACCTGGATGACGTCATCGTATTCTCTTCAACTTTTGCGACTCATCTTGAAAGACTTTCATCTGTTCTTTCTGTTTTTCGCACCGCTGGCTTGCAGCTCAACTCGTCCAAGTGTCACTTCGGTCACCGCCAAATAACTATGCTCGGACACCTCGTCGATTCATCAGGCATTCGCCCCGACCCCGCTAAAGTTCACGCTGTGCAGAATTTCCCCGTACCAACTTGTGCCAAAGATGTTCGCAGCTTTATTGGCCTATGCTCGTACTTCCGCAGGTTTGTGGAAAATTTCGCCCATGTTGCCCGTCCCCTGACTGACCTCCTGAAGAAAGACGTTCCTTTCTCTTGGGGCTCTCAACAAGCATCTACTTTCTCGCAGCTCATCACGCTGCTCACCACACCTCCTGTTCTCGCCCATTTTGACGCCTCCGCTCCGACAGAAATCCGCACTGACGCTAGTGGCTACGGCATCGGCGCAGTTTTAGCTCAACGCCAATGTGGGCACGACCGCGTCATCGCCTACGCCAGCCGCCTCCTCTCTCCCGCAGAGCGCAATTACTCGATTACTGAGCGCGAGTGTCTCGCCCTCATTTGGGCGGTGGGCAAGTTCAGACCCTATATATATGGTCGGCCATTTACAGTTACCACCGACCACCACGCCCTTTGTTGGCTTTCCTCCCTTAAGGATCCCACCGGACGCCTCGGTCGCTGGGCCCTACGGCTGCAGGAATACACATACACTGTGGTCTACAAGTCAGGTCGTCTACATCAGGACGCCGACTGCCTGTCTCGAAATCCCGTCGATGTACCGGACGGCTTAGTGGATGTCGCACCGATCTGCGTTCTTTCGCTCTCTGCCTTGCAAGACATTGGCGCTGAACAACGACGAGATGAGTCGTTACACCCAATTATCGAACGCCTGCTCTCTGATCCGTCTGACCCATCCCTCCACATGTTCCTGCTACAAAATGGCATCCTGTATCGCCGAAACATGCACCCCGACGGGCCCGAGCTCCTGACCGTCATTCCGTCTCATCTGCGACAGACTGTACTGCAGCAGCTGCACGACGTTCCCACCGCTGGACACCTTGGCGTTACGCGGACCTATGACCGAATTCGGCGACGGTTCTTCTGGCCCCGTCTCAACCGCTCCGTTCGCCGCTATGTTGCCGCGTGTGAGTCGTGTCAACGCCCGAAAAGACCAGCTGTGCCTCCTGCCGGACTGCTGCAGCCTTTGGATATACCGGCCGACCCTTTTTTTCGCGTTGGCGTTGATCTTCTCGGACCATTCCCTATGTCGACTGCCGGAAATAGGTGGATTGCCGTCGCTACGGACTATACAACTCGCTATGCCATTACTAGAGCCCTACCGACCAGCTGCGCTACAGACGACGCTGATTTCTTGCTTCACGACGTCATCTTGCACCACGGTGCACCTCGTCAACTTCTCACCGATCGCGGCAGATACTTTCTTTCCAAAGTCATAGACGAGCTACTTCGATCATGTGCTACTAAACACAAACTTACTACCGCTTACCATCCTCAAACTAACGGTCTTACCGAACGCCTGAACTGCACATTGACTGACATGCTCGCAATGTATGTTTCCTCCGATCATAGCGACTGGGACATTGCTCTACCCTTCGTCACGTTCGCCTACAATTCCTCGCGCCACGACACAGCTGGCTATTCCCCCTTCTATCTCCTCTTCGGCCGTGAGCCAACTTTGCCTTTCGAGACCCTCCTCTCGACCACGCTCGATTCGCCGACAGAGTACACTCGGGATGTCATAACCACAGCGACCCAAGCACGCCAGATTGCCCGCAGTCGTCTTTCTGCTTCACAGACACGCCAGAAGTGCCGTTACGACCAGCGCCATCACGACGTGCATTATGAACCAGGTGCCCTTGTGCTAGTCTGGTATCCAACTCGGCATGTTGGTCTTTCGGAGAAATTCCTCTCGCGATACCATGGCCCTTACCGCATCCTTCGCCGGGTGACCCCTGTCACGTATGAAGTGTCTCCGTTGGATGCCACGATGCCTTCACCTCTCTCTGACATCATCCACGTCAGCCGTCTCAAACCTTACCTTTCTCGGACAGCTGAGCCGCACCAATCAGGTGCTTTTTCCGACGGGGGTGATGTCACAGTCGGTAATGTGGAAAGAAGACGACGCTGATGGTGGTCTTAGAGACGACGAAGAAGAGTTTAGTATCATCGCTGCTCTACGCTTGTTGGCTCAGCCATTAAAAGCCACTTGTAAATAGACGAACGCTTCTTCCTTCCCGTAACAATATCTTTCTTTTGTTCTGCCTAATCATGCATAATCAGAATGTGCACGTCATATAAAATGGGGAGCATTTGCGGTTTTCATGACGACGTGTGACAGACAGGTGAAGAGCGGGTGGCCTGAAAGAATGTTGACCAACCGTAGGGGGCCAGTGGCAGATTTGTAATAGCGACTGATTGGAATAGAACTGCGCTATTGCGCATCAAGACGAATTATTCTTGAACTGCGTAACTTTCTTTCTGAGAAACCTCTATATGTTCTTTCTTTTTTTTGTAGCTTTGAGCTGCAGTTGGATGGATGAGAATATTTCCTGTTTGAAATAGTGATCCTTTCTGACCGATGGCCACCCTTTGATCTACAGGCGATTGACACCAAAAGAAGCCATACGCGGCCGAGAAAGTTGATAACGGAGGCATAAAAATATATTTCAGAACGCAATTGCTTCGACCGTAGTTTATTGTTATGTCGTAACACGCGACGGCCATCCAGTTTCTATCTCAATTAGATGTGGCCGTTGATGGTTAAGCCCATATTCACAAATACTCTTACGCTGGAGCAGTTCGTAAGAGCAAATGCCAGCCAATCCTTATGGCGGACATAATATTAGCGAAGGCGGCCGGCCAATGGCCAAAAGCACTTACGAAAGAAAAAAATAAAGAAACGTTCTCAATTTCGCGTTCCGGAGTGTTTCCGCGTCTTCCTTTCTACGGCATACACAATCTCATAGCCCGAACAACGTTTTTCTAGATATCCTTCTTCTTAACGAGTGACTCCGTAAGCGATAACAACGCGGAGCACCATATATGCGAATAAAATAACAATGAATGGCATCTTCCTGATGCAGTTGGAGGATCGTAACGCCCTGTCATTTCGAGAACGGTGTCCAATGCAGAGTTTGAATACGTCTTTGCTTTAAAAGCGTTGTCTCCTGCCAACCGTTGGCTGCAGCGCATCGCTTTACCGCATGGAAACTCGAGGTTGCGAAATTGCGAACCGAGGTCGCACGTGATTCAGCGGTGGGAGATAATTTCGCGAGGCGGCGTCTTGCGGAGAATCGAAATAAGCAACGGCGGCTGGGCGGGCATCGCGACCAGCCGCGTGTTAGTTTGCTAAGTGATTCTCCTCAGCAAATTCAGAGCGCTGCGCGCTCCCATGTGGTAGCACCGTATATAAGCCTCTTGCAGGTAATTAAGCGAAGCGCGATGATGTAGACTCGGAAGTGGTTAGCCAGGTACTCTCTCAGCGCGGCACGCACGTGATTTCACGGGTCGCGCCTTGGGCACACGTGCGTTCCTCGCAGTATCTCGTTAAGGGAGCGAAACAAAACAAAAATGTTAGAGGAGTAAAACAGAAGGCTAGACGCCCATGGGGTTGCGAACAAAAGAACCCTATCGGACCACCCAGTGGCTGCCGAGCGGTGGCCAATCAACGCTGGCTTGGTGGAGGGTGAGCAGCGCGCGAGTAATCACGCGACATTCCTGCGAGTCTCACGTGCCCGGCTTCAGAAGGTCCTTTCACCTGCCTTTCGTCTGGACACCGTGGACGAGCGCGCGGTTGTCTTTTTTTCAAAGCTGCCTCCCAAAATATGTTGCAATAATCACAGTTGACCTCTGTAAACTATATAAGGTTAAATTTCATTGGTTTGAAGACATTTTCATAATCGACTTCATTCCTTTCGACCGTGTTGCACATGTGGGATTGTTTATCATCAGGAGCTACAGTTTTGCATCACTAATATGTCACATGCTGTAACTCGAGAATCAGTGCACGTGACCACCTTGAACAAACTGATGAACGCCTGGTAGAAGAACAGCTGGGTTGAATTGAGCTGGGTTTCTAGCTGTAGCGGTAATTTGGAGCCGATATTGCTTGAAAGCGAAGTTAAAATGCCGTTTTCAAATACAAAGATAACGTGAGAATTGAAAATACACAAAAACAAATAAGCGAGTAAGTTATCGCTTGGCTACATCTATATGGCACTTCGTCGTCATTGGGTAACGGAGGTGAGGGAGGGAGATAGGAGGAAATGGGGAGAGAGAAGGTCTAAAGGAATTATGGAAGAAAGAAAGAAAGAATTCGAGTTAAATCAACGTCGCATTCATAGGACTATCAAAACTAACGACAATTTTTGTCTTTAAAAATTTAGATATCCTGATCGACTCATGACCTTCAAATGTTATTTGACCCTTTAACAGCTAAAAATTTTCGCATTGCAGTTGTAGCTGGGCCAGTGTAGAAATTTTTTACGCTGACCCAACGTCTTCATAGAGTGTTCTGCGTGATCGTAACATTCTCAACATGACCTCCTACTTCGAGGCGTGCGCCACTATCGTTTCTGGGAAAGAAGCATGAAAATTGCATGTGAATATGTGTCACACGATGCTGAAGCAGTGCGGAAAACGCTGTATGACATTTGAGCACGTTTCGTGCATCATAGCTGGGATGGCTTGTATACCAGCAACAAAATATAAAGAAACAGAAGAAAAAGAAGAATTACTGAATCAGTTGACAAGCGGGCCAAAGCGGAGCATGAAACTTCACTCAAGAACCTGGCTTCTTGTAGACCGCTTCTTTAATAACTAAACCCCCCCCCCCCCCTAAGGAAAAACAAAAAGAAAACCGGCTTGGTACTACGGCTGAAATATTTGCAATACTGACCAGACATTCGGCTTTGTGCACGACATCGTTTGCAATATTCTACGTTCCATCGATATCTTCACCTGGTGGGTACTAATAAAGCTTACCGCAAATATTACGAAGGAAGAGGTGGAGTAACAGGCGTTCGACGAATGAACAGTAAGTCGCCACACCGTTACTCAGCCCCATGTGTGAACGTGGTGCATTCACACACGGGGCCGGTGCTGGCGCTGGCGCATTCGTCCCGACAAAGGCTCCAAAATAGCTCCTATCAGCTCGCGAACTCAACAGCTTCTTCATGCGCGTTCACACTCTCACCATTGCTAAGGGCACGCGAAAACACCCGTCAAGGCATGAAGCGTTAAGAGCGGCCCAGCGGGGCGTCGGCATAGAATGCGAGATGACGGTAGCCGTCACAGCGACGTTTATAAAGACTGCCGCTGAGCTGAAGGCCGCGGAGAAGCTGCGCGCAGAGTGATCGCCTAGCTGCGGCACGAGTCTGACAGCGCGAAAAGAGCGAGATGACCACAGGTCGTGAGGAGAAAAGCCGATCCTTTTTGGTCGCCGTCAGTTACTGACCGTTCTGTTCTTTGCTATTCTTGCTGCGGACAACAGACAATCACGGCTTGGGCTATGGAACACCACACGCTATGCATAGGAGGACTCAGACTGCCGTCTTCAAACGCGCTTTTTATGACCCACAAAGATGTAGTCTCATTGGCGAAAACGAAAGTAGGGGTAGTCTGCAGACACGTTTTTAAGTTCAGCGATAATGAGCCGCCAGGCAATCATCACAATGGTAGGAAAAGATAAAAGAAAAACGTAATCTACTATCGCACAAATGTTCTCGAGCACCTCTCTCGAAACTACACCAAGCAAAGGCGTACATGTCGAAGAGCTGAGGATAGCGTTTCGGGTCAGGACTGAAGCTTTCGATATTGAACGATGAAGAACGCTGCGCTATGAACGAAGACAGCGACCGAGATTGAAAGGGAGTTCGCGGGCAGAGGTCGGGTCAGACTTGTTTCGCCGTACAAGGTCAATGTCGTGAAGCAAGAGACAACAACACCGTAGCTTCTTTACCATTGCCTGTCCTCACGGCCAAGGAACTAGGACGCAGTGAAGCACCGCTGTCGCTGGAGACTGAGACGGCCGACTGTGGTTGGGAGGCATACCCTTCGTATGCGCACATAGATCACAATCGTGATCTATAAGTTATTTCGCAATATTGCATACATAGATGGCTTTGTTATTGAAACCTTTTTAAATACTACCACTACTAGGTTCTCTGAACTCGATAATCGTCTTTTGCCTAAAGTGCGCACAAACTATGGTAAGTTCACTACCACATTTGCGGGAATAAAACTATGGAATTCTATTTCACATACCATTAAATCATCCCCCGCAGAGCATATATTCTAGAATCAAGTTAAGAAATACTTTATGCAGCAACTCTCTTCATCCTAACCACTGCTTTTGCGATTGTAATCATAATTGACTTAGCTATTATACTACATGCTATATTACGCCTATTTTTATTGTATTGTACATTTGCATTGCTTGTTCACTACTAAAGTCTTCTTCGCATTTTTTGTCTTACTAAACAGTTTTATATTCTTGTTTTTTCGCGCTGTTTCTCATTTTTTCAAATTGTCTGTGAATCCACCGTAGCCAACGCTTGATTTGTATAGTTTTTTTAAAAATTTTGTTCATGTATAGGAGTCTCCCTGACAGTTTGTAACTTTGGGACTCCCTGTGTAGTGCTAATTTTCCATACAATTCTTGTAAAACTGACATCGTTGATGATGAATAAACTTGAACATCACTCGTTCAGCGGAGCATCCACTAACATATTTAGTAAATACTTTATGAAATCCTTTATTATCATTATTTTTGCTTTAGTTAACACCTGCCAGCTGGCTATGAAGTATCAAGGATTGCTCATTAGGTGATCTGATATCAGTTTCCGATTCCTTGACGTATCAAAGGCACCTGAGCATCACATCTCTGGAAGAAAAAAGATAACACTCATGTTTCAGAGAATACAACAGCGGCTTAGTACCTTATGAAAGGTCAGAGCTGATCTTTTTGAGACATCAGAACCGAAACTCTACTACACTAGCTGAAAAATTTGACTGTGACCAACCGCTTATACGGCGCCAGCTATAAATATCTCACTTCATCTGGACGAGCGCATCGCAAGCGCAAGTAGAACAGAACCGTCTGTGGGTAAGGCTTCAGCCGTCACTAAATGACTTTCCCTCTACGTCACGCAACAGATGTCTTTGACCACTGTCACACGGGCATCCTGAACCACTGTTTGTTTCGTGCTTATTTAGCTACCTATAATGAAATAATACTTCTAAGTTGTAATTTTCTGCAACAATTATTTATATGTTCAGCAAATAATAGTGTGAAACTGTACTTAAAGTGCCTGTTTTTTACCACTTGGTAAAATTCGAAATCAGCCTTTCAACCCTGCTTTGGTGAAGCCAGCAGAACAGCTAAGACAATCCATTGCCTGTTACTGCGTCTATTGGCTGTTTTGCGCCTGTTTGTGGCTGATATATGAAGTGTTTTGTGCGTCTGGATAATCCCAAATGGGCAATAATGCTGTCATTTAATGCACTTTTGGCTAGACATTTTGGAACCAAGCTATTGTGGTTCCAACTGCTATGGCATCCGCCATCTTGTTTAGTTCTCAGTTTGCGAAGAGTAACTGAGTTTGCAAAGCTCGGTTTGTGAACAGCCTGATTAGGCCACTAGCTACGGTTATGTCTGCCGCGTAGATGACCGCAACCGTGGTCATCCGTAACCATAGTTAGCTTTCAAAGGTTCCGCGGACTCTACATTTCTGGTGACGCTCTCAATTCGGCTCTTAGGCCAACTTGTTACTAAAACAAGATAAATTAATAAACACGAAGATCGGACAACACGATGTCCTCGAGGAGGGGTATCAACAAGTTCAGCTGCATGCATGACATATTTTAATTGTAGAACTGCGGTCGCCAATGAATGCCGTCAGCTTCTGAGAGAGCAGTAACCGCGGCTGCAAATGGCTCGCGAAATCTGCTTTTGTCACGTGTAGTGGTTCAGTGGTCCAACGCACGTTCAGTGCTTGGCCAAGCAGAGCACAACGTTCTTCGAGTTGTAGAAATTACTCGGGGGACACAATGTGCGTGCTTTTTACTTCTTCGTCCGCTCTTAATGAGCTCAAGAATAAGTGCACGTGTAGATTCGCAAGAAAGATCGACTTATCGTTCAGCACAGATCGTCCTTGCTCATCGTCCAGAATCATCAATCTCCCCACCTGCGAACTGAGCGAGAAGTCAAATGCTGTCTTCTTTCTTTACTGTACACTAGACGTTTGAAGTCGTATCTTATGCCATAAAATGTGAATTCGCGCTGTCTTCGATACCCTACATCACATGCCACAATTCGCTCGCCACCAGTCCTGTAGAGAAAAATTGAAGCAGAACGAATATTAACTGACCCTGGTGCTGTCAAATAAAAGAGTATGGAAGCTACACAAACCTAGCGCTGATGCAGTAATTATCACTAATTACCTCAGCCTATATGTAGAGGAAAATTCCCCCGTATCGCTGTAATTTATTTGTAAATTTCTCCCTCCTCTTGAGGAAACTTGGGTATGCAACAGGGAGACAAGTCGGTAGCAGTACGCAGCATATCACTATGCGGATAACAATATCGACTGCGCCGTACCGGTTTGCGAACCGGTTCAGTGTTTATAACCGGTTCGGCAACCTGTTACAAACTTTTATTTCTCCTAACCGGAACTGAGACGGAACGAAATCGATATGCGCTGAACCGGAATCCGAACCAAACCGTTATTTTTTTTCCATTCTACATCCTGTGAAAAACTGCCTCATTAGAACAGTTTTTATATAAGCACGGTTTTAAAAAGGAGATGACATATATCAAAGGTTCTATTTGAAATCCATTAATGTCTTGTGCGCTGCTATTCTTCAGCCTTTTGATCGCTTCAGCAACATCAGCTTCATTAACTTGGCCAAAATAAAATATGATGTGGCTATTATAAGCAACATCTTCCAGATAATAAGGCGGAAACACTTACAAAATACTCATTTAATGCATCCGCCAACCTTTTACATG
Source organism: Dermacentor variabilis (assembly GCF_050947875.1). Lineage (NCBI taxonomy): Eukaryota > Metazoa > Arthropoda > Arachnida > Ixodida > Ixodidae > Dermacentor > Dermacentor variabilis. The sequence goes on along the minus strand of NC_134569.1, from coordinate 212,335,470 downwards.
TTAACTCTATTCCACTATGGTGTTATGCCATCATTGTCAGGCTTAAACTGTCATAATGCGTTTAACCTCTTCCAGACAGTTTTTACAAAGCATGAAACGGGTGTGAACGTATCGGCAAAATAATTACGTCATCGCCCTTTTAATTTAATTATCCAAATGGTTTCGACACGTTATGTAGTTCGTAAGCGTTTCCGCATTTTCAGGCTTAATGAACTGCTTAAACAGGCTATTTTTCGTTTGTATTTGGGTCACTCATTCTGGACTAACCAATTAGGCCACAGATGCAGTCATACATATTACGTACCAACGCCAACTAGCGCTTCGGGACGATTGGCTCGTACGTTATGTCGCAAAGCAAGAATTTGCTTAATTACCCAAACGCACGTGAGCGCATGCCCGTTTCTATTTGGCCACAAATGCAGGAATTAAACGCACGAATAATTGTCAACCATACCAGTCCCCTACGTGTGCGTCAAGTCACGTAGCAGTAATTTCGTTATAATATTGACAGCGCGCCAATTTCCTTCGCCTTACATCGGGACGGCTAACAGTTGCAGATGCTATGTGACACATTGCCTTCGAGGCTTACTCAGGTTGTAGAATATGTTCGCACTAAATATCGTAAATCAGACATCATGCCATCGCCATCGCCATCCTGCTACCATTATTACCATCATCGTCACCTTGCTGCTGCAGTAACACGTTTAATTAAGCACCTTACAGAAACATTTTCGTCCACCTACTTATAACTCTTTGAACAACCCGAAACGATGCTGTAAAACCCGCTGAATACTTCGCATAACGTCGATTCCTACATTGCGTGGGATCTGCATATTCTTGGGGCTCTCTATATGCTTTCACGACAAGAATAATAATAAGCCATTGAACTACAGATACCGAGTGTACGATTAGTTCGCATTAAGTTCGATGAAATAGCTATTTTAGTACCTTTGCTTCGCTTCCTAAGAAAATATCGACCGAAGAAATTAAGAAATTTTAAATATAGTAATTCGCATGTTCCTAATGTCTGAGTGCTTCTACATCATATTTGCGTTCTTACTACATAAGAACTACGCCCGCCATCGTCATCATGAGCCTGAGCCTGTTTCGATCCCCTGCAAGGCGAAGGTCCCTCCCTTTCCAATTACCTTCAATCATCCCCGTCATGCGTCTTCTTACTCTATTCTGTGCCTGTAAATCTCCGAACCATGGCTGTGTTCTAAACTTTCCATAGACGGCAAAGCAGACGGCTAAGCGAACATCGGTCATAACAAGTGTTGTTCCAATTCTGACGAAGCCGGTAAGAAAGACACCTTCACGAAGACATCAAAGTAAAAAAAAATTATGCCGGCTAAATTGCTGTCCAAACAACATGATGAACGCTTGAAAACTTGACGGGAACGTCGTTTGGACACAAGAAAATGTTGTCACCTTTTCATATGCGCCCACTGTAAGCTAGGTTGTGTTTTTCACAGATTCGTGCACAAAATAAAGCTAAAGAATAGCGATAATATGCGTATTTCTTAGCTTTTTCTTGTCGACGCGAGGCGGCGCCATGTCGCAGAAGAAACATCCAGACGCGCTGTTTTACTTGCGCTCGAAGCTGCCTTCTTAGCTACCAACGTATACTGCGTGCGATGCTGGCCAGAATGGGAACAAACCCCTTAAGACGCAATATACCGTATCATGTCACGCACCCGCTCTGCCCAACCTTTAATGCACTTCACGCATGTGACTGCAGAAGCTATGGGTGAAAGGTGTTTGAGGATATTTGCGAGTTCCTCTTCTAACCTTTAGAGCTCTCTCTGGTCTCTAGTCGTCACTGAGAGAGCCTTCATTTAAGTGTGTACAACTTACTCACTTGCGCCGACAGGTGTTTCACCTTTGTACGCCACACAAGGTATGCCCATAAGAATTAAATAGAGCAAGAATACCTCAAGGCGCCATTTACAGGACTATTGAGGAACCGATTACCTATTGCCAAGACACAGGTTTTTGAAGCGAAATACAGCTTATGCGTTATTGCTTATTGTAGTCCCAGAAATCAAGTTATTCTAAGAGCGCATAGCAAATTTATGTCCTTATGGTCACAAATCGTCAGATGGCAATATATCTTATGTGCTAAATAACCCGCCCAAAGCTTCAGGTGATTTTTATAAGCAGTGCTGTCAATTTGAGGAGGTCATCGCTGTAAAAATCCAAGTTCTGATACATTTACGCATCAACACTTATTAGTTGCATTCAATGTAATTAACTTGGAGCACACTTTGCAACTGCGAAATTCAAGAAGAGACGATGTTGAAAGCTTGCCTGCTAATGCTGAGAGAGTATACCACCAGTGCCTAGGTTATCATCAGAATAATATATATTGTCCACCGCAGGAGGGAGACCTACCTCCCGTTAAACCCCGCAGTCTTTCGCCAGCTGCCGCCGTACTATGCCGGAAAAAAATCCTAATTCCATCATACCACTTAGTTCTCTGTCGTCCTCGACTGCACTTTCCTTCCTTTGGCACCCATTCTTTAGTTCTTATAGAATAACCATTATCTGCCCGAAGAACTGCATGGCCTGCAAAACTCCCTTTCTTCCCCTTACTCACAACTCGACTATCAGCAACCTCCACCATTTACTCTCTTACTGTACTGCTGTCTTTCCTGTCTCCTATAGTTCCGCGTATCATTTTACTTTTTATTGCCTGTTGCGTAGTTTTTCTCAACCTTCGTTGGTTACAAAAGTATCGCCCTTGAATGTCAGTACGAGTAGCCCACTTTTTCAAGGGTTCCTCCCCAAAATGCTTTCCATATAGTGGTGTCGTGCATAATTTTATGCGGATGCAAGTATGAAAGTGCTTACGCGAATATAGTTTCACTAAGTTCTTTAGGTAATTAGGAAGTAATTATTGAATAAATTATTGAATAAGTGAAGTTGCAGTATTTGCAGGAAATCATCGCAAAATTTGTCATGAAAGTGTGGTCTTTTTAGTTTTATTACTCATTTTTTCAGAGTCAAACGATGTTTGCTGTAAAGTATCTGGTAGGCGCACGCCACAGCACGAGCTTTCTCCGTTCAACTCCATTTGCATTTGTGTTTCCTCAGTTCAACGTGCCACAATTTATTACACTGTCGCATGCAACGCCGCCGACAACAGCTGATATATTCACTATTCTGTCTACAGTGCACTGGATATCATCTATTGAAATTGCACAAAGATAAATTATCTTTAAGAATCCATCACCAAGGATAGCACATATCGCTGTAACTTAAACAGCAAATTCATAAACACTTCCTTAGTGTACGAGACGGGAAAGCAACTTAATGAAGCCATCAGAGTGCAGCATTGAATGGGATTTGACCCTAGTAGCAGTAGGCTGCGGTATTAAAGGAAATTCGGGAGCTGATGGACTAGCTTGAGAGAACTCGTGCCTTATCACTGTGTCTCAGCCACCCAGGCCTCTTTTTGTTTTCATTAGCGCGGAGAGGTCACAACACAATGAAATGCGGAAACAACTGTAGTGGTGGTTGCAGTACCAATAGATCAAAAAAAAAAGTCACTTTTGCAAACGCTAAGAAGGGTGAACACGAACCTGCCCACTCACGACCAATTCATTAAATTACTTGACATTTTCAGTATAGTGCGTTGTTACTTTCTAGTGAATTCAACGTGCCTTTAAGGCACGTTAAATTAACGTCGCCTTTATTAACACCAACGGTTGAGGGTTCGACTCCCACAATAAGTCGTGGGTTTAAGTGCCTTAGTCAACTCTATCTTAATTAACTGTGTCATAGTTAACTCTGCGTTAATCAACACCACAGGTCGTGCTGACGCATCTTCGCATCAGCTTCACGCTTCCCTGTAAAGAAACTGATGGCCTAATTCGCCATAATTAACGCCAAAGGTCGTGAGTTCGATTCCCTATGAATTTCAGTGACATGAATATTGGTGCCATAAGGCCGGACCACCGCGTATCGCCGGGCATCGGATTTCTCGTCCCGTGAGGCAGGCGTCTAAGGTATCCGTCTTAATAAGAACATGAAAACGTTAACCGTAGTCTACACGCGTGTCTCTCGAAACTGTATTACGTAGACAACACACTGAGAAGTATAGTTTAACCTGCATTTGATAGCCTAAAGGCACGAAGCTATGTAAAAGACCGGGAGCCTTCTGACTTCACGAACGTTTCCTGCAGCATTGCAGAAAAACATTAGATTCCTGGCATCACGCGACATTACTATTTATTACTGGGCATGTTTCAATGACGTTGCTGTGATACGCGCTCTAGAAAAATAATATTTCGGCGCACTGGGCACTGGTTCATGCTTTTCCATGGCTTCGGGCGAAGGTGTGCCTTTTTTCGCCTTACGAAATTAGGAATTAGCCTGCCGGAAAAGACCAGCAAATTGATATGAATGACGAAACCGAAAGCTACCTTCAAAACGAAGGAAGTGATGCATGCGCTGTCGTAAGGAATTCTGTAAGCTCGATGAACTAATGTGGTCGTGAGTCTAACGACTGTGCAGAAGCTTTCCTGGGGTTCGTAAATCTTGTTATCGGTCAAGCATACGGCGCGTGTAATGAAACAAACGGAGCCCTTAAATCGCCAGCAAGAAAACCGGCTGCGAACAACAATCGTTGCCAACGGGCGATGCCACGATAAAAGTGCGTTCGCTCTACCGAGTGGCGCGAAGAATAGGTTGCTTGCGCAGGATGCATTGCCTGCACGCCACCCCTCTGGGCTTCCGTGCACTGATCTTAACTTTTCTGTGTCTTTTTCTCTTGTACTTTTGTGTCACAGCTTTCGTACACCTCGGAAAGAGAGGGACGTCTGTACGCGGCGCCTCACGAATGCACAGCGCAAGCTTGCAGCGGCGTGCTCATATGGTATGCTTGCCGCTTACGAGGCGCATGTATACACGACCCATCAGCACGCCTACCCATCACGACTGGCACACTTTGTCTCGTGCGTTTAAGCGCGGGCAACGGGCAAACGCGCGCAGTGAGGAGCTCTTTGTTTTTCGCCTGGCTTCCTTCCTGGCTCGCGGTGAAGCGCGCTGCAGACGAGACGCCTTTCCATCCTCCACCTTTTGAGGGTGAGGGGAGCGCAATTACGCCACGACTTCTTGGCGTTGCGCGGTAGTTAACTGCCGCGGAAGACCGGAAGGCATTCCCGCCATGGCGGGAAGGAAGAAGAAGCACTTCCGAAGCAAGCAAGCAAGCAGGAAGGAAGAAGCCAGCATGTCCGTGGCGTTACAAAAGCGCAAATCAGTCTACAGCATCCGTGCCAGCCGCTTATAAGTAAGAAGTCATGTACAGTGCGTACGCAAGAGGAAAGTGCTGCTGATTTCCTTGCGTTTCTTCTAAGGTGGCTACTTAATTTACAACTTGCGGTTTCTCGACGCGGGCGCTCAACATGAACCAAACCTAACGTGTCACAGGCACAAAAATTGTCCAGACGCAGCACCTACCTCTAGAAATGCTTATACCGACCGCCGATCGCATAAACCAATAACGGGGACATAAAGATGGGATGAGGGATGATGATGACATAGCAAGAGGGATGCGCAAAGGTGAAAGCAAGTTCAACACTCTGGTGCTAAACATTCACAAATGTCATCCATGAAGCCACAATCTGGTTTCGCCTCAAGTCTGTAGTCACCAATTTGAGTGAACTTAAAATAGAGGCGTTAGGACGAAGCTGGTGTGGGCCTCCCCTGCGTCAACAGCACAAGCGCCATACAAAATCTTTATAGCATATAAAGAGCTGCGATAAGCGGCTCTAGCGCGGCGAGCACTTGTAGGGCACATTTAGCGGCCGGAGTCTCGAGACCACCGAGAATCACGCGCATTGATTCTACTAGGTGCTTCAGCATTTTTTGTACACTCTCTTTGTACACTCCGTTTAGAAGCACAGGGGACAATCGCTGAATAGGAGGCTATTTCGTATCAATCAATCAATCAATCAATCAATCAATCAATCAATCAATCAATCAATCAATCAATCAATCAATCAATCAATCAATCAATCAATCAATCAATCAATCAATCAATCAATCAATCAATCAATCAATCACATCGAACAGAAAATGCGAACACCATAGGAATTTTCCGCTGCACTGCCAACTGTCGACGAGCCGGTGGTAGTTGTTATAGGTTGCGAGTCTATTTTAGTATTTAAGAGGAAGCTTCAGCTCTGGCCCAACTGCCATGCCGCCTATTCAAATGCGTGATAAAAGCCGAAATGCTTTTCTGAGATAACTCCTGGGCCGACCTGCCGACGTTCATGAAATTTGTTGCATTTAAGAGAGGAAATTTATTTATTGTGATTGTTGCAAGCGGAGTTTTAATTTTAGGGCATGAACATTTAATGAAAATTTCCAATTGGTAAGATGAAAGAAGAAATAGACGCACGAAGTCTACAATTCTATGACTCTGCACCAATAACGACTATCGCAGTTCTGTAAACAGCATCTCTTACAATATCCTGAGCGGACAAATCTGATATAATAATTTTCTATCTTACTTCAATTTATTCCAGTGGTTACAAGGGTGTTACAGGAGTCATACTTCATACAAAACTTTGGTGATCTACTTAACAATTATGTACAAAAACTCAATATTAGATGATATATTAGATGCTGTTTGTTTCAGCATTGTAATATCGATTTTTATTGCTGAGTTACAGAGTTGTAAACTTGATAGTTCTGGTTTTTTGAAAACTTGCGATTTTCAGCAATTGTTGTAAAAACATCTTCGGTCTACATCAAAATTCCACTTCGAACCATTGCTAGCTTAAAGCTCTTTGTTTAAATGCAACAAACCTAATCAAATTCGGTGGAGCAGTTGCCAAGAAAAGCGATTTCTTCTTTCCCATCTATCGAAATAGAAGCCCACGAGCCAGAGCTTCGGTTTGAGTTTGGAACTTGATAATACACATACATCAATAAATAAATGAGTTCTTTACTATAGAAATCGTGAATATTTACCAAGCCTTTGTACATGGTGCACTTAGAAACTACAGAAAAAATAAATTACGCTGAAACTGATCTGGGAGTTCTCCAAGTATGCGTAAGCACTGTGCAACTTCCTGATCCCCGCGCAGCTCGGTGTCACTATCAATGCTATGAAACTTGAAGCGACCAGTACAAACGACAGCGCCGCGGCTACACGAACTGCGGCCGACGGTGGCCCAAGGTGAATTGGTGACGCAAGCAAGCTACTGCAGTTGGGCGGCGCCAGGTGCGCTGATGACGTTCTTATCATTACAAGTCGTTATCGCTCTTTAACGCCTTGTCCATCCGCGTCTAACCGTTATGAATCGCGACCAACCGCATTCTGGCTGCCTCTGGCGCGGCCGCTAGGGCCTTATCTCGAAAGCTGTCTGCCATGACGACAGGGAGCGCCGACTGCTGACAGCGTCGTGTGCTCTGTGTTCGCACCGCGGAGTTCGCGTTGAAGACAGACGTGCGGGCCCCAATCTCGAAAACGATCTGTGGTGTGGGCAGAGTGCGGCGAGTGCTGACAGCTTCGTCAGCCTTTTGAAGGTGACAGCGCTTTTTGAAGAGAAAGCTTTAACTCGCTCGCTGGCTCCTGTCTAAATACATGGGAAAGGAGAAATCATTTTTCTCGGCAACCACTGCACCCAATTTGGTAAGTTTCGTTTCATATATAACAAAAAATTAAAATATAATGACTTCTGGAAGCGTCTTTTTTATTTAACATCTGGACTTTTTTATAAATGTTGTCAAAAATGCCAATTTTTCAGAAAACAAATCTATCACGTTTACAACTATAACTCAGCAATATAAATTGATACCGCGATTGTTTATTTGCGCCTAATAGTAGATCCAAAACGGACAAAACTGCAGTATACTGTTCTTATGTGAGAATGACTTTTGCAAATCCGTTACAAACATTGTAACGAACTCAAGTCGGACGTTAATTTATATATCAGATTTATCCGCTTCAGACTCTCTAACGGATGCAGTTTACAGAACGACGATATCTGTTTTATGCAGAGGGACAAATTTGTATACTGCGGCCCGGGCTTCCATTTTTTGTGTAAACTCACAATTTTTCAATCATTCTTGCAGGGATATTCAGGCTGTAAATCTAAATCAGGCTCTAAATTTAACTTTTTCACTAAAATACAAGAAAGTTAATTAAAATCGGCCAAAAGGTTTATTTCAGCAAAGTATTTCTGCATTTTACGTGTATTTGAATAGGCGATATCGGAGTTGTGCCTGAGCCGAAGCTTCCTCTCAACTCTACTGGGGTAGTAGGCGGCGATGTTGATATCGCTCATGTAAGACGCACAAACCTCCGAAACTTGAGCAGTGCAAATTTAGCTTTCTGCGTGGAACTCCATTTTTTTCCCGCGTTGTCTCACCGTACGCACCCTTTCGATTACCTTCCCCTCGTGGAAGGTGGCCGACCCGAACTACCTCTGGTTAACCTGGAAACCTTTCTCTACATACTTTCTGTCATTCTTGAGGTTGAATAGTAAGGACGTACGCGGAATATATCAGCACGCTATTGATGTTCACCAATTAGACAGGCAGTACTGTAGCAAGGGCATGAAAAAAGAATGCGGAGTGATACCTCATAGGTATTCCAGTTAAGCAAAGTGCCAAGTTGTAACTATAGTAGTAAGTGCGTGAATGATTAAGATAGGAAAGAACACGGAATCTGGTAATGTTTTAATCATCTTAGCCGGAATGTAATTTTGTGAATTCAGACAGCCAAAGAGAACGAAGGAAGGAAGGAAGGAAGGAAAAAGTAGAGAAGGAAAGGCAGGGAGGTTAACCAGTTTAGCGTAACCGGCTTGCTACCCTACACATGGGAGAGGGATGGGTGCGATGAAAGATGGGGAAGGGGGAGAGAGAGAGAGAGCCCATAGCACAGCACACAAACATCGTCCGGTAGAGTCTATCAATCTGGCATTGTACGTGATAACACTGTCAGAGCCGCTTGTCCAATCCCGTCTCTTTCAAAAACTGAAGTAGTCCCTTCGTCGCCTTCACCTGCGATGTCTTCTGTCGGCGGCATGTGAAAATCGTGTCGAGGGACAATGGTCTAGTGTCAAGGTGCGCGAGAACGGATGCCAGGGACTGTCGCTGAACATTATATTCAGGACAGTCGCACAGAATGTGTTGCAGCGTCTCCTCGCAAAGACAGGCATTGCAGAGAGCGTTGTCGGCCATTCCAATGCGGAATGAGTAAGATTTCGTGAAAGCCACCCCTAACCATAAGCGATAAAGCAGAGTCGCCTCGCTTCGGCGGAGTCCAGTTGGCATATAGAGATGCATCAAAGAGGGCAGGTGGTATTGACGGTTGCTCTGGTTGGTCTGGCTGTTTGGTGTGCACCATGAAGAGAGCGTCATCTCCTGTGCAAGCACTCGAAGTCTGCTAGCTGCGTCGGATCGTGAAAGCGGTATGGCCTCTTCTTGTGCGTCTTCAAGAGCTGCCCGAGCTGCATTATCGGCGTCTTCGTTTCCAGTGACGCCGCAGTGACTTGGCAGCCACTGAAACGTCACGTGGTGCCCTTTCTCCTGTGATGTATGGAGTAGGCATCTAATATCGAATACGAGCTGTTCGAATGGCCCGCGACGCAGAGCTGATAGTATAGATTGTAGGGCTGCCTTTGAGTCGCTGAAGATGGACCATTGTCGAGGTGGCTCCCGACTGACGAAACGGAGTGCAGCGCGAAGAGCAGCTAGTTCAGCAGATGTCGATGTTGTCGAATGGTCAGTCCTAAAGCTGATGGTAATAGCTTTTGCTGGGACAACCACAGCACCGGACGAACACTGGATGTTTGTGGAACCATCAGTATAAATGTGTTCACTGTCCGCGTACCTCTCGTGCAGAAGAAGCAGAGACAGTTGTTTGAGGACAGGCGACGACAGTTCAGACTTTTTTCCGATTCCTGGTACACTGAGATGTACTGTGGGGCTGATAAGACACCAAGGGGGTATCGATGGTTTAGATGCAGCGGTGAAGCCCGAGGGAAGTTTGTCGTTGTACTTGTTGATAGTTTTAGAGAATGATGATTGGTGCCTGTCTGAAGGTAGTGCTGCAAGGTGGTGATAGGGGGCACGTGCAAAATGTCTGATGTGCGTTCTCAGGGCTTCCACCGTAATGTGAGTTCGCATTGGATGGTCCCGAGCAATCGCAAGAGTCGCCTCTGTTGACGTACATCTGGGCAAACCAAGGCAGACTCTGAGTGCTTGAGCTTGTACTGCCTGCAGAACACGAATATTTGTCTTGCAGGTGTTGTTCAGTACAGGTAGACTGTATCTTAAAAAACCGAGAAAGAGAGCTCTGTAGAGTTTAAGCATTGCGTCTACTGACATCCCCCACGTCTTCCCTGTCAAGTATTTGAACAACTGGGAAGTAGCTGTCAGGCGCCGTTTCATGTAGGCCACGTGTGGGCTCCAACAGAGGTCTCGGTCAATAATGACGCCAAGGAATCTATGGTTTCGGACATAGGAAACGGTCCGCCCATTGATTGAGATGATATAAGGCGTCATCGGTTTCCGAGTAAATGCGACTAGTGCGCATTTTTCAGGTGAAATGCTGAGACCCTGTTTACACAAGTAGTTCGCTGTCAAAGTGGCCGCTCTTTGAAGTCGCGCACGTATCTGAGGACGTGTGACTGCCGAAGTCCAGACACAGATGTCGTCAGCGTATGTTGAAATCTTGATGGTAGTTGGCAAGCATTCGGCAAGTCCAACAAGAGCGAGGTTGAATAGCGTCGGGCTGAGAGCACCGCCTTGAGGAACGCCCCTGCTGGTATAGCGTCGCGTAGTTGGGCCATCGTCAGTTAACACATAGAATGATCTTGCAGACAGGTAACTTGCAATCCACAAAAAAACTCGACCACCTAGGCCAACCGTCGCAAGAGCGTCCAGAATGGCCTCATGTAATACGTTATCGTATGCCCCTTTCACATCTAAGAATAAAGCAGCAGATAAACGCTTACGGGACCTTTCGTGCCGGACATATGAAACGAGATCAACTACACTGTCGATGGAAGAGCGGTCACGTCGGAAACCAGCCATGGAAAGCGGATAAATCTTGTAAAATTCAAGGTACCATTCCAGGCGGCCAAGGATCATCCGTTCCATTATCTTTCCTACACAGCTGGCCAGTGCTATTGGGCGGTAAGAGGTGAGTTCTAATGGGGATTTGCCCTGCTTTAAGAGTGGCACCAGGCGGCTTACTTTCCATTCGTCAGGAACATTTCCCTCCTGCCATGAGGAGTTGTAAAGGCTCAACAATTCTATTCATGCGGATTCTCCGAGATAGCACAAGGCCCGGTATGATATACCATCTGGACCCGGAGATGATGAGCGCCTGCAGAGAGCTAGTGCCGCTTCGAGCTCCTCCATTGTAAAAGGAAGGTCCATGCGGCAATCACGGGAATGGGGGACGTCAGCTCGGGCTGGAGGATCTGGACGAGCCGCTTGGTCTGCGATCCGCGCACAAAAGTCTTCTGCGACATCGATGTCTTGCCGCCCTTGGAAAAGCGCTAGCGCCTTGAATGGAAAACGCCGTTCGGGAAGGCAACGCAGACCTTGCACCGTTTTCCAAATGTGAGACAGTGGCTTGCGGGGGTCGAGTGTCTGGCAAAACGTTGCCTACCGTTCCGACGCTAATCTATCCATACGACGCTGAATCTTCTTTTGCATCCTCCTGGCTGCCCTAAGGTCATGGATTGATTTTGTACGTCGATATCGACGTTCCGCCCGGCGACGAAGCGCTCGAAGTCGCTCTAATTCTATGTCGAAGTAATTTCGCGTGGAAGAGATCGTCATCATGCGAGTGGCGTTTTGCAGCGTCATTTTAATCGTTTGCTCTAACCCAGAGGGTAGGCCCTCGCGGCAGGCATCTTCCATCTCAGATTTGAAGTTGGCCCATTGAATCGTCCGAATGGTATTCCGTGAGCCTGATGTAGACGACAAGCCTTTGATGTTCAGATAGGTGGGAATGTGGTCACTCCCATGTGTCTCAATGTCTGGAAACCACTTCACACATCTGGCGAGAGAGTTAGAGACGAAAGCAAGGTCGAGGCAGCTGCCGTATGTCACGCCTCGAAGAAAGGTGGGGCTACCATCGTTCAGGAGAGTAAGGCCATAGTTGTGGGCGATACTTGCTAATATGCGTCCTCTTGCATTTGTCCTTGTACTTCCCCATGCTGGATGGTGTGCATTGAAATCTCCTATGATGACCCATGGGGCGGGACAAACACTCAAGATATCCGCAAATCTTTTGGTATCGAAATTGCTGGAAGGCGATATATACACGCCTATGAGAGTAAACAAGGGTTTGTGCTTTTTAACTGTGATGCATATATATTGATTGTCGTCGTGGGGCGCAGTTGGTTGCAAAACATAGGTGAGTTCACGACGAACGAAAACGACGATTTTGCTGCATGCACCGTTTGTTGATGAGATGATAAACTCGTATCCTGACAGTCTTATTGGTTTCGATAAGTTGGGCTCACAAATGACGATGAGTGGAAACCCATTGGTGTAGACAAACTGACGAAAATCTGAAATTCGTGATTTTAGCCCTCTGGCGTTCCACTGGATGACGGACGCTGCTTTGACTTCTTTCCGGAAGGATGGGGTAGGAGTAGCCATCTTTCTAGTTGAGGGATGCAAGCACTGGGCTTAAGGCGTCCAACACTTTAAGTGCGCTTCGAGCAGATGGTGTCCTCATGTCCACTAAAAGCGCTCGAATGGCCTCCATGAGAGAACGTAGCACCGAGATGACTTGACGGTCTGTTTTAGGTGAATCATCCATGGCCGGAGAAGGATCAGGTGGGGCCCCGACCTTCTGAGGTTCTTTCGCAAGGGAGCGGCTCGGTAGCGTAGGCCATTCCTCTAAAGATAGAGTCTTTTCTGCTTCCTTCATGGAAGTGGTGGGCCCTTTCGCGGCGCGGCTAACTGGCACCGCAGAGGAGTGGGTACTGTCACTTCGCGCATGCGTCTTCTTCGAAGACGTACGATGGTGCCGACGTCGACGCCGACGCCGGACTACTTTGGCTGCCTCTCTGTGGGCCGAATTGTCTCTGGCCATTTGCTTGAGAACCGCGCGTTCCCTCTTGATGCGGGGACAGCCTTTCGACGAGGCCGCGTGAGGGCCGCTACAGTTAGCACACTTCAGGACCGTGGCACCGCAGGTCTGTTCTGCATGAGGTTCAGCGCAACGGGGACACAGTAGCGAGTTGGGACACACGCCCTTGACGTGTCCTAGCCTGAAACACTGATGGCATTGAAGCGGCTTCTGGATGAATGGTCGGACCGGATGTCGAAAATGTCCGACTTTAACGTGGGATGGGATACAATCCCCCTTGAATATTACTTTTACGCAGCGCGTATTCCCAAGGCGGCGCACTTGCGTAATGATCGTGCCTTCGTATGCCGGCTTGATGAGGCTACGTAAGTCATCATTAGGAATGGCTATGTCGATGTCGTAAATCACACCGGCTATGGATGTGTCGTCGATCGGGATAAAGGGGCGCATTTTGATTCCGCCTAGCTCCGTGATCGCTTGAAGTTTTCCAAGCGCACTCGCGTTGTACACGTCTATGGAGAGTATATTCTTGCGTGGATTTATTCTTATATCTTTAATTTGATCCGGCACCGCACGTTCCAGAAAAATGGATAGGGCTTGCCTGTTCAGCAATCGTAGGTTGCTTGATGGCTCTTCCGGCATATAAATGATGACGTGTGGCCAGCGCGCAGGCCTTGACTTCATAGTCGTTGTGCTCGCAGGAGTTGACGGCGCTGTGTTGACGATTTTTCTTCTCGCCCTCTTACTCCGGACGGGCATGAAGCCGTCGTCGGATGAGTCGTCCGACATGGAGTACAGCTCGGTGTCTTCGGTGTCACTGGGGGAGCCAACTCGCTTCCTTGCGGTTGACGGCAGTGATGACGTCTGGCCAGGCGGGCCTCTAGCATGCTCCGCGTCCATGGCTGCAAGACGGGGAGGCGAGGCACCTCGAAAGCCGAAGATTTTACCAAAAATTCACAGAGCACAGAAACAAGTGTTCTGCCAAGAAGACACTTCGTCGTCTTCCCCAAAGAGAACGAAAAACATGAAAGGCTGTACACTCTCAAGGAGCGGATGTGGCGACCTACTATTGGAGCATGCACACATATGCTGATGCGATTGCTTGATTATTGGGTTCCTATGGCGCAAGGGCCATTTCTGGACAAAGAGTGCAAATGCTTATGTGGAGGAAGACAGATATATAGTAAGGCACATTATTAGGGCGAACTTCGAAGAGGAGAGCGTGCCACTTCCGAAAACTGCTAAAAATATGTAACTAACGTAGCTTCTGTCGGTTTTCAACATGTTTATCTAACCTAGAAAACAACATTAACTTCGAACACCATTAACATTAAGAGATATTGTACGGGTTACTGATGTGACCATTTTCAGCTAACGTGCTTTTTCTTCCCTCCAAACTTGTTATCCTTTGTGGAGCGAAGAGAATAGATTACAGGGAGGCAATCTCTTTACTCCATTAAGGCATTTCGTCTTCCTTGTGGCTCTTGGATTCTTTTTCAGCGTTGCTTTATAAGTGATGTTTAGGTGCTATGAGACTCCTAGCCTCCCTATGTTGGAATCAAGTGCAATCCTCAGAAATTGAAAAAATAAACGAAGCCTGCTTGCAATGAAATACATGCAGCGGAAGAACGGATGTTGCGATTAAACGATGCTGAGCACAGTAACCCAGCGCAGACAATAAGGACTATGCGCGCGCAATCCGGAAATGAAGCGTTCAGCAACCAGTTTCACATATGGAAGTGCCTGTAAGCAATACGTACGACTTATTACATCACCACGCTAACATACGTTGATGATGCTATTTCTCGGCAGCGCTGTTTTCGTCACTGTGTCGGAACATTTAGGCGGCTTAAAAGCGGCCCTCAACCGTTGATGGTAACAGTCTGGTTTGCACTTGGGGGCGAGGTTTGTGAAACGAGCGTCTCTTCTGGCATAAGCGTATATATTCCCGCTGCCGTACTGCCCCAAAACACAAGGACAAACACGTAAACGACGCGACCAGTGACCTGCAAGATTTATCGACGTCAGATATTTACACTTCAGGAAACCTATAGTTTATTCGTGCCCTGTTTGTATGCACTGTAATTTGCATCGTATTTAATTTTTTCTACCTTTCACAGCCTTGAAAATAGCATCCTCGTATGTGCCTGTAGGTTCTTATACATCTGATGTCATTTTATTTTGTGTACTCCACTCCCTTCTGTAAAGCTTGGTGCGCTTGAGGGTAAATAAATAAACAAATAAATAAACAAATACACAAACCAAGCAGCATGTAAAGCGTCCACTTCCGCCCCTAAACTGCACGACAGCGCCTCTGAGAGACACGGTTGGTGATGCAAGCGAGACGTCCGCCCTCCGAGTTGTGCACCCACTCTCTCCGACTCCGGTGCTTGCAGCTGCCTGCCATGACCGGGCCGAAACGTCGAACTGCTCTCGTACCTGGCGCACAAGGCCGACAACTGTGTATGGAGCCCACACTTGGTCTGCGTGGGCGTCCCGTAAGTTCACGCCGGTCTGAGCATGCGCGTAACCGAGCGATCGGCATATCATCGTCGCGCTTGTTGCCGGAAGGTCACGGAAGATTTGCGCGGCGAGATTCTCAGCGGTCTCGTTGGCCTTATTCAGACGCCGCGGTAAAACGCTGGCTGCCATTGTCTTCGGGCACTGCTGCATTTCTCTATCGCATAAAAAGAAAAACTAAAGAACGGGAAGTGGGCCCCACATGCTTAGATACACACTACAATATGCCAATCCCTGCTCATAAAAATGAAAATAAAAAATAAAATGGAAAAAAAGGAATGGACAAGATTTACCGAGAATGAACTCTAAAGTTCTGAAACTTCTTTAATCATTGGTTGGCTGAAAATGTGGTGTTGCGAACAGTGTCAGAACGGAGAAGTTTCACTTTGGCAAGGTAAGCTATCTGTCGCCTCTGCAGTGCGTCTATGATGGTCGATGGAATACACGGGCACGTATTTAATTTTTGTCCATGAAATCACATGACGCGCATTATAGCATTCTTTTAAAATTTCAGATTGCGCACAAGGCCGCAACGCATTTGTAGCGAGCGTTCTATTAACATAATAAATCAAAGAAATCACTCACGCACTATCGACGCCCGAACGATTGTGTTGTAAAAGAACACTAGCAATTAGAATTTTTAATAAGCTCCATTTACAAGCCTCTCGAGAAGGCGTTGGAGCTTCTGGATGAACCTCTGATGAGACCTCTTCTGAAAACTAGACTACATAATTTTATATATCAAACAAGATAAAGAACTGCTCAATAAAACATTTACCAGTGCAGGCACGCCGACTGACTGTTTAATTCAAGGGGTTCCAGGAGAGTGGAATATATTTTACCGGAAAAACCGCCGTTTCCTAAAAAAATGTACGTGCAAAAAGCAATGAGAAAGAAACATAGAATTTTTTTATTTCCAAAGGCGTACGGCGTCCCCGTAGCCTAAAGAAACGAACAATGAGGGGGGGGGGGATTCAAAGGAGGGGGCAAAGCTAAGGTTTCGTTGTCTTAGGATCTACGCGTCTTTAGTACAGCTGGCGTCACCAAATAGCTTTTCCATTGTTGCACTGCATAAGTTTAGAAATTAACAATAATTAAAATGCACTCCACGCGAGTAAAATTCAAGTAGTGTGCCTACATGTACATATGAAGGTAGCGAAGCGCACGCACATCGTAATTGTCCTTTCATTCATGTCCGCTGCAGGACAAAGGCTTCAGCAAGCGATCCATAATTACCCGCACTTTGTGGTCGCAGAGTTCGTCCTATGCTTGAAATTTACTAATCACATCACGCCACCTAATGCACTGCTGTACTTGACAGGGTTTCCCACTAGCCGCGGTGGATCTGTGGCTTTGGAATTGTGCTGCCAGCAGGATATTCCGGGTTCGACTCCTGCCAGCGGCGGTCGCATTCCCATGTGAGTGCAGTGTAGTAACGCTTGTATACCGTATACCTTGGGTGCGCGGTGAAAAATCACAGGCGGTCAAGGGCCATGCATGGATGGACCACAGTCTCAGGGACCAGCCTTTGTGACAATGGCCCGAGGAACGACTAATGATTTATCAACCTTATAGACTACCGCGTCGCACACGGGCAACTGACCAGTTACAGGACATTAATCCCTACAATTTATTTTCCCTGCGGTCTCTTCCATACTGTTGCTTTAATAAACGACCAGTTATCTGCTATGTGTATTACATAACTTGTCCAACTGCGTTTCCCGTTCCCCTGCTTGGCTTAATGCCAACGTGAATATCAGCTGCACCCGTTTGATCTGTAATCTGTACCGCCACCTTGTCTCTGAACGTAAGCTCTTCCATTTTCCGTTCTATCTATTGTTGCGTGGTCATTAGTTTCTTGTATATTTTTATTGTTACCCTGCAAAGTATAGTGCCGTAGATAAGCAAACTGGCAAAATGCAATGATTGTGTACTTTTATTTTCTAGAATATCGTCACTAGACAGCGCCTGCTCTATACGGTGTGCACGAATGCGTGTGGACACGAGAAAGCAGAGAGAAAGGGAGAGAAAGAATAGAACGAAAGGTAGTCAGATAAACCATGTACTCTTAAAAATGCTTACGCCATATGGGGCCTTTACCCTGTCCTGAAATAGTGATCATCATTTGTCTGGCTTGCGTTCCCTTTCTCGAAAACATTGTGCTCGCTGCTTTTCCGCCCAGGAGGTTATGTTCTGCTGATAACGAGCATTAAGTTGGTGACCTGGAAGTAGCGGGCACTCAGAGTTAGAGAAGGAAAGGACACGCACGACTGATGACGATTACTGTTTGGGGACCAGATAAGTGCCAGACGGTGCAAGCCTTATAATTGAGTCGCGCCTGGTTGTCTACCGTCTCCGTGAGCAGGCTAACAAGGAGGAAAGGTAAGACTGAATAAGGGAAGTCAGTGTACACACACAGAATGAGTGTGTGAGCATGATGAAGATGAACATGATGGACATGATAGTGATGATGATGAGTAGGAGGAAGAGAGTCGGCAGTGCTTGGAGGCAATCGGGCTGAATGGGGAATGAAATTGGTGACAATGTCGCAATTTGTGAATCAATCGACTGTGCCCGATCGAGTATCTGCATGGTATGATAGCGACTGTCACCGCGAAGTTTCGTCTCCCGGACCTGATGTTCTGGATGGCTCCTATTGCCTGGCCGCTTCACATGCACTGTTCTGTTTACACCGAAGGTGCTAATGCGACTAGAAGCGCTCGAAAGCTTTACGTACGTGTTTTCACGCTTCCTGAAAGAAATACATCTTTCAGCAAGGAGGAGGAGGAGAAAGTGGAGAAGGAAAGGTAGGGAGGTTAACCAGTTTAGCTTAACCGGTTTGCTACCCTACACATGGGAGAGGGATGGGGGAGATGAAAGATGGGGAAGGGGGAGAGGGAGAGAGAGCACATAGCACAGCACACACACATCGTCCGTTGGAGTCCATCAATCTGGCTTGGTACGTGACATCACTCTCACAGCCGCTTGTCTAATCCAGTCTCTTTCAAAAACCGAAGTAGTCCCTTTGTCGCCTTCACCTGCGATGTCTTCTGTCGGCGGCATGTGAAAATCGTGTCGATCTTTCAGCAAGCTTTACTTTGTGGGAATGGTGGTGTGCTAAAAATAAAATAAAATTAAATTCTTAGGTTTTACGTGACAAAACCTCGATACGATAATGAGGCGCGTCGTAGTGCGGGACTGCGGATTCATTTTGACCCCCTTAGGTTCTTTACCGTGCGCACAATGCGAGGCACACAGGCGAGAACCACTACGCCACCTCGACGGGTGGGGGGGCATGGTAGGGATGACGTGCAGGCATACATCTAAGTGTGTCGGTTATTTATGGACTAAATAAAGGTTTCCTTTGTTGTGCGCTTCTAAAGAGGTGTCGTAATAAACGCTAATAAAACTTTTCTGCTGCTGTGGAAAATGAGGCAACCCAAGGTGGCAGTTATCTTATATGCTGGGAGATTGGAAGTCGTGGGTAATGTGTAGACCTAACATGAACGAGCGCGCAGGTTAATTGCGTATTTTGATATAATGACTAAGTAATGTCTTTCTTTCTACCTTCAAGCATTATATGAGGCACTTGATAGGTTTTCCCGGTGTTCTCGGTGAAACGAATGAGGCTCCTTGCTCACATTCTTTCGAAATAGCAGGCAGTTTATGCACAATTGCTGGTCAAGTTCAAAGTGTGTCGGTTAATTACAGCCATTGCAGTAGATTACTTATGCAAATACTCTATGGAGTGTTATAAGTGCGTTTCACGAACGATGTAGAATTTATCCCGCTCTCCTTGGAGAAACATGACCATGACTATTCAGACCAAATTGGATTAAAAAGAAACAAAAGACTATTATGGCTTATGTCCATTCGAAGGTAAATATGCGTTTGAATCACGATCTTTGATGAAAATCCCATACGCAACTTCTCGGAAGAGCTATAGATGCTGACAACGGTTTAGGTGGGTTTCGTATGCGGGCAACGCTTCTAAGTGCATGTGTCGTCTATAGGGGCAACTGAAATTTTTAATGCAACATGGGCAAATTACATACGTGCGTTTCCTTTTTCTCTGCATGCCGCAATTCTCACCATCCTTTCCTCGACAAACACCGATCATTGTCTTGGTCGTCATGACATCGTTGCGTCATCGTATCACAGTGAACATCCTCCCGAACTGTTGTTCGCATTTCGGCTTAGCTTGTGAGCGGTGTAGTGCGTAAACGCTAACTTTGCGTGACCTTAAAGTTGTGATTCGTGCGGTGCATAAACATTTAATTAGATCACATATCACATCAAGTGGAAATAAAAAAGCATTGCGCCTTACTTGTACACCATTCAACGAACCGCTTCACGATATAAGATTAGACTCCAAAGTACGCGGTAGATTTGCATATTTCTTTTCGTTTCTTCAATTGTAACGGAAACGTGACGCTGCTGGCCGGGAATTCCTGCCTCCCCCTTTCGAGACATCATTTATTATGTTCTCCCTTATAAGTTATCCATTCTTTCCGCGGTCAGGTCACCAGTGACAGAAGTCCAGAATACGCCAGGGAATTTCGGAAAACTTCTTGAGCTCCCCCTCCTTCGAATGGCTTGTGCTCTCGTACGACTATGTGAAATGGTGCGGAAGACTATTCGTCCCCGCGCCGGCACAATAAGCAAAAAAAAAAAAAGGAAAGAGGCAAGAAAAAGAAAAGAACCTGGCAGGAGGAGCCGGATGGGCGGTGTGCTATAGGCGCTGGCATTGAGAACAAAGGTGGCCTTGGGGTGTCTCGCTTTGTTCAGGCCTCTGCGCAGTGTACATTCTTTATTTTCCTGATGAAAGCATGCATCTGCTCGGGTGTCGAAAGCACCATGCGGAACTTTTACACACTCTGTACAAGTTATCGACCTAAAGTCCCTCTCAGCAGGCAGCCTTCACGTCGGTGAGGCGAATGTGCTGCGTTTGCAAATGGCAGGCGTCGACGTATACTACAAATCACTTTGATTGTTCCCCTGCCCGGAATTGGTGATTTCGTTTTGACAAGGCAATTTTAGAGCGCAGCTCTTTGGCGCCCGTTCCTGCGGCGAGCGCCGGAGTTGTCCTACGGCGTGACCGACCGAACAAGCGCACCGAAAATATGAGAGCGAACGTTGAGCGCATCGGGGGATGAAAGAACCGGCGAGAGCGAGGAGGCGTGTGGAGGAAAGCGTAGAGGAGGGTGAAGCGGAACTGTGAGGCGTAAAGCGGAGGAGGGTATCGCGAAAGCGTGTGAAGAAAAGCGCAGTGCCGCGCAAGACTTTCGACGACCGCTACGAGATGGCTCCAGAGGAGCGCGCCGTCTAGGGATCGGGCCCCCTGGCGTGGCGTCGAGGCACCCTAGCGCAGTCATCTACTCACCGATGGCATAAGGCGAGCGCGTCGCACGATACTATATTTAGCAACAAGGCGCTGCATCAGTGGAGGTCTCTCGGCGGCGGCTGCTGTGAATCGCGCCCACGCGTCACCCACGCGATGCCTCTCGTGATCTCCTAATTAGCGAGGCAGTAGTGCTACACTTCGCTCCACTTATGACGTGCTGCACGAGACAGATTGTCCATGCGAGCCAATATATAGTGAAATGAAAAGAACTATAGAGCTGCGCTCAAATTTCGCATTAGGGAGTATCGTCATTGTCGGTGAATTTTTTACAATGTGAAGCCTAACTTCACTATGCAATAGGCTTAAGTTATAGCCAATGTTAAATTCAAATTACTATCCATGCAGTCACCTTATTTCAGATACTAAGACGGAACTTACAATCACGTTCTGTGAACACAGGGAACACAACATCGTCGATGTATCATGCGTTAACACCTGCAAAGTCTATACGGCTGCCGCCACTCTCCCAGACGGCGGGAGGACCTCATTCCTGAGTACTACGCATAATGCATAATTTCATCAGCGGCCACCAGCGCTATTTATCTACCGAAGCCAGCGCTCTAGTAATGAAACTTCAAGCCATCCCCGACGCTGTGCAAGATGCGACATCTAAGCTGCCTACCATCAAGCAACTAGATATCTTCACTGATTCTTTAGTGGCTATTCAGGCACTCAAGAAGGTTGATAAGGCGATGGAAATCTGCGAGAGAATACACACTATGAATAGTAAGACAGCTACTTGCGTCAAGGTACACTGGATTCAAGGCCATTCAGCGAACCCTCACAACATTGCTGCTGACCAGCAGGCACACTGCCCTCCTAATCCTGATCCTCCACCTATTCCCCTCCCACCCCAACCCCGTAACTCGCTGCGAGCCCGTAAAAATGTTCTCAGGCAGGACACACGCGCTCTTATCCCACCGTGTGTCTGCTCCCTCCCCCTTCACCTTACTATGGCGGAGGAAGTTGTGCTTAGGCGGCTTCGGGCCGGGTGGGCCCTTACACCGGCTGTTGTCTCAAGGTGGAACTGGTCGCATTTACCACTGGGTGCTACATGTCCATACTGCTCCGTTCCTGTGGTGGAATCAGATGCATACCACCTAATATGGACATGTACGGGTTTACAATCGGAACGCTCGCGTCTCCTACTGCAAGCCGGCCTCCGCTACAGTGTGACAACCAGCTATGACCGCTGGATACATGACAACAGATTCCACAAAACACTGCTTCAATTCATACACAACACAGGCCTCACAGCACACATCTAATACAGATATACGCTCCACGAATTATGCCTTAAGGGCAAGCCTTCATCGCAATAAAAAAAAAAACATATTTCGTCACCAACATCGCTTAGGGTACGGTCTGCAGCGCTTTTCTGCTAACTTATTTATTTCTCTGCGTGAAATGTCAGTGAGGAACCAACATGTCATGTTCGGCGTTTCATTCATTCTGATGCTAAATGAGGGTTGGAACTCACAGAATCCTCGGAAAAATATTGGCAAGAGCTAGAGTGTTCTAAATATTTACTCTAATACTTTCTTCTTCGCACTATACCCACGGAGAACTTCACGTGGCTATGAAGGGAAAGCCAAGGGTGCATAGCTTTTGCACATGTTATCGCGCTGAGTAGCCCGGCAGTGTTTGACAGTACTTTTGGTTGCTCGGCACAGACGCTGAATCGACGCAGCTTCCACGTGCGACGGCGTCGCGGTTCCCCAGATGTGGAAGGGAAAAGCCGCAATATAAGCAAACTTTTACATAGAGTGGTGCGTTCTGTCTTATTTAACTGTTGCTAATAAGGTGCTTGTGTTTTTTTCCCGGCCTAACCCAACATGGATTAAAACGCGGGACTCTCTTATGAAGCGATCTCACCTCTGTGCGCTTTCCCTCCGTAGCTTTCCCTACATAGCCACAGAAAGTTGTCCGCGAGTAGAGTCTTGGCCACATAAGATGGGTCTGTTATTGGGTCTCAATACGGTGGCAGGCGCCGTTCCTTGGATGTCAGTGCTGGTACCACATACGAACGCAAAATGAATAACTGTGTAAACTAAATAATAATACAAAAATGGAACGTGCGTACGAGTCTTGTTTACATTTTTATGAACAACACCTTCAAGCAAAGCTTCGCTGCTTTAGCATATCAGAAAACTTTGCTTTGTGTGATGATGTCACGACACTGCCGATAACGCCAGGTCCGTCATTTCCAGACAACCTTAGCATGAAATTAAGATATCCTGTAAATGCTTCCCGACCTTTATGCTTCCTAAGTTTATTGCTTACTTCTACGAACGATAAGCATGCTGTCGAGCGTCAACGATTCGCGAAATATTTACCAATTTTATTTTAACGCTCATCCACACTGATTACGTGCTTCACGGCTCTGTTCTCGAGTTTAGTTCTATGTGGAGCAATAATCAAGCCATTGTCACGGGTAGATAAGCTGAGTGATTGCGGCAACTGAGTAGTCCATGCACAAATAATGCTAAGAACCCTAAAATCACCTTTACAAAATTAAAACACTGTAATTAAATAGTATAGTATATAGTATATTAGTGTAGCATACAGTATAGTATATATAGTATATTCTATACTATATAGTATTGTTAGGAATGGCCTGCCGAGGTGGCAACATGAAAGGTTTCTCAGCCAGGTGCAACAGCGGCGTCGACATTTCCTGGAAAGCCACCGTCAACCTCTAGCCAAACGGTCTCACTAAGTGTACTGTGCACGGAGGACAATGAGCCGCGTCCGCGACGTTGCGTCGCGGGATTGCCGAGATAAGTTCGACGAACCAGGCTTTGTGACTGAACACGCTCCCGCCGATCTGGTCTGCCGCGAGCTGGGGAGTTCCCGAGGGAACGTATTTGGCGGCAACGTCCCACGCGTCTTTCAAGACGCAAGACAATGGAAAACCGGGGGCCACGCTGCGGGGGTCAGCTCGGGGAGTAATATGCGCCTTTCCTGACGTAAGCCCCTAGTTCTGCGAAGACCACGTCTGAAATCGGTGGGGACCGTGAACCTGTGCGGAAGTGTGTGTGTGTAAGCCCTCCCGCAAAAAGGCGGCTCGTCTACGATGACTGGTCGAACCTTTCCCTCACCTAGGGATCGAGGGAGGACCAAGTGTTTATAAGCAGCTGTTTGTCGCTGCTAGAGTGTGCCCGTCAGTGTGCTCTGTGATCGGGTTCGTCATCGTGCTCGTGAGCTGTGTGCTCGTGAGCGTGCTCGTAAGCTGTGTGCTGTATGCTCGTCTTGCGTGCTCCATTTGGGAGCCATGCTAGACTGTCGAATGTATCTCTTGCTTAAAATGTAAATACTGTAAATAAACCCTGTACGCCTAGTTCCTCCCAAGTTCCTCTCTACGACCTACAACCCCTACAACTGGATACCAGCGGTGGTATCGACCTCTTCAACTCCTACAACTGGTGGCAGCGGCGAGATCGTCCGACAACTCCAACAGTATATAGTATAGAATATAGTTATAGTATATAATAGTATATAAGTAAATGGATGCCAGCAGGAACTAATGGAATTTATGACGGCCGCCTCAGAGAAAAGAGCTAATGTACAGAGCTTAAACTTTGCAGGAATCAAGGAAACCTTGTGTAGGCATTGTTGAGACCCTTAAGTTTGCTCGGTAAGATACTGGTGCCTGTAATTAGTTGCTGAAATTGCAATGGACGTTGAACACTTGTACATCAGCATACAGATGAGAACTCTTTCAGAGTTTCCAAGCCAATTCGTGGCCTTCAAACAGGATCTATCTTTCTGAATACTACCGATTAGGCTAAAACCTTTGTTTGAAAAACTAAGAATGGCTTCGATATTTGCTATGCGCGCTCGTTGTTAGTGAAGATTTACAAAGAGTTTGCGTGTATGGGCCTTGTTTTTTTCTTCTGTCCATTCCAAGACAGACACATGCCTGTCGAATTTAGGTGAAATACAGCAAAATCAAATGCTACGCGAGACCATACTCAGAGGTGCGGGAGAAGGAACGCGCTTGCTTTGCTAGCCGTGTTGTACCGTAGATACAGGTTATTTCAGCAAACTCCTGGACATCCAGTTTGCTACCCCTTTGCTACCCTGCTTTGGGGAAGGGCCGTGGCGAGACAAAACGATGAAAGGGAGAAGCATACTACCGCAGGGAGAGCAAAAATAAAGAGATACCTAGGCACTCTCATAAAAGGAACGTGGAGTGTTTAAAGTTGTTTAACTATGTAACTTGAACGAAGCAACTTCCGTAGTGCGCTCCTATAGCTCTTTGGTGTGAGCCGCATACACTTGCATTCCAAGAGCCTCGGATATATTGGTGCGCACTGCGCGAACGTGACAGATGCAGCAGCGTTTGCTATGCCTTTGAGGCCTTCGTTTAGACTTCTTAAATTGCTAATATTATTAAGCTAGCTCATAGGATACCAACTTAGGACAGGACTTTTTCTGGAGAAAGTGTATACCACTGTCACAACCATCCGATTAATCCTTTTTTTTTTCTTTTGCGTGAAACTAGGTGATGTGTGTAATATGTTTTCGCAGCTCTAACAAAAGCAAGCGACAACTGAAAACGTTCTTGTGGGACTAGTTGAGGGCAGCGACGGCTGCGTTCAGAACATGCTTCGAACGAATCATCACGTGTGCACGCAACAGCGTGCATGAGTACGTAGGAAGCGAGGTTTAATTGCTTTAAGGGAATTGTTTTGGTCACTATAGCTTTAAGAAGATAACTTTCCATTTGAAGCGGTGCTGCCATGCGAAGCAGCGATAACGTACTCAAGGTAACATGTCTAAACATTGAACATGCCAGGATGCTAGAGCTTTCTCAGCTGATTGTCCGCGAAGAGGACAAATGGGTTGGGGCAGTGAATCGCGAAGTGAACGAGACGGAGGTTAAAAAACATTAAATTATGGGGTTTAATGTGCCAAGATCACTGTCTGATTATGAGGCACGCCGTTGTGGACGACTCCGGAAATTTCTATCATCTGAGGTTCTTTAACGTGCACCTAAATCTAAGTACATGGATGCTTTAGCACTTCGCCCCCATCGAAATGTGGCCGCCGGGGCCGGGATTCGATCCTGCGACCTCCTGCTCAGCAGCCCAGCACCATAGCCACTAAGCAACCATGGCGGGTTAGAGGCGGAGGTTGTAGGCAATGCCTGGAAACCACAGCTTTTGACCACAGCCAACTGAGAAATTTTGTCCGTAAAACGCAAGTTGTTCGCTCTAAAATTGTTTGTTAACGCGAACATCGCTGCATGCAAGCGACTGGTCACGCAGTACTTTTTCAGATATGGTTCTGTCTTCCAAGCTAGGTAAAATTGTTCCTGCGAGAGTTTTCTCCATAGAAACAAAATTGTTGCAAATTAGTCAATACGGTCTAGAATATCTTCATTGAACTGGTTTTCTTTAAATCAGGATGTTTACGCTTGCTGGTTAGCCAATGCTAATTTGTCAAATTACGTAATCTACTTTGTCAAATTACATAATCACGAAATAATTTGAGTTTAGGAACAGATGTTTATTAATGGTTGGAAATAATGGTATGTTTTGACTCGCCTTTTCTTACGGTGATGGGTCCTTGTACTGATTGGGTCTGCGGCATTAAAACAGTAGATGTTCTAACACACGCACACATACATACGCACACACGCATTACTTGTTTACGAGCGTGCATTCAATCTAAAGCGCTCTTAGCGCTTTTCTTTCATAGTCTCACTTTTCATGAACATCCCTTATTGACAGTTTTCTTCGTTTATTGAGGGCACTCAGTGTATGCCTCAGTGTATTGAGCTAGGGCACTCAGTGTATGCCTGACCGATAGACCACGGATCTACACAACAATAATGCACATTTGGAATTCTGTCGGACTTGCTGCTGGCCCGACCGTCCGCCACTGTTTCTCTTGTCACCAGTGGCACTGCTTCGTGGCCCTGATTTGGCATGGATGCCCTACACGCATATGCAGAAGGTGGGAGACAACGGCCTTCAGACTAACCAGTCACTATCGTTCAACGATACGCTACCGCGCCCGTAACGTAGCGGAAACGACCGTGACGCGCATGTAATTACACTCCAGACGCCGCACAGCCGTGGCCAACATGAAAGCGGTAGTTTACTTCCGTCCGGGGCTCGAAATTGCTTTCGAATCCTTTCCGCCACCTCCAAGGAACGTGCACAGAATGACTGTGGTAAGAGGATCGCTCACAATTTTCCCACGTTTTAGGTGGCCGATTCCTCCCTCGTCTATTCCGAAACTGAATCGTGTGTTCGACGATAATATCCTATACATGGTAGGTATCGGGAGCATTGTAGGCCCAGCGCACACACTTTGCTGGCGTGAACGGGGACGCGACCACCCGCTTGGCCGCAGCGTGTGAACGGTGATACCGAGTTCGCGACGTGTGATCAAGCGAACCGACTCGCTTCTCACCGGGTGCCTTACTGAAAATCGCTTCCTGCCAAGCTGCGTCGAAGTTGGCGGTACGGATTCGTTGGAAGTGGTTTCTGATACCGCTTCGGTTGTTTTTCGCCCTCCTGCCTAAGAGCTGGAGCTCTGGCTTACGTTCGCGATGCGCCACTTTGCGAAGTTGCTAGTCACCGCAAAATTGTGGGTCATTGGCGGTCTTCGCGGAGCAGGCCATTGTTTCTTGTTAATTAACTGTAGATCCTCCCTTGTCCTTTACTTCCGATTGGCATACCTAATGCTTGCTGGTTTTTTGCGTATTGCTATTTTCTAGCTCGGAAATGGGAGAAACCGAGAGAGAGTGCCGACTATCAGCTGAAGTAATATTATGTTTTATTTGTTCGTATTGTTTGTTTGTATTGCCATTGTATTGTTTATGGTTACTGCTTACTTTATGTACTCTACTACTGTTTATTGCTGGATAATGCAGAATATACAAGGTGTCCCAGCTAACTTTAGGCAGAGTTTAAAAACCTGCAAATACCACTTAGCTGGACAGAAGAAAAGTAATGTTGTTTATTGTCGATTGAGGTTTCTCAAATTATATTTTTAATTCCACCTGATTAGATAATCAGTCTTAATTAATTAATCAGTTTTTCCAATAATATAATTACATGAAAAGTGCCAATGAGAGAATTGTAGAGCGAAATGAACAAATTCAGTTACAGCTTTGTGTTGCACAATACGCGCTGCATAAAAGTGTTTTTTTGCGAGCGTGAAAGAAGCCCTCAAGCGGCCAGTCGCTCGGCAATTTTGCGCGCGGAAAACCACTTTTACCACCGGATGCAAATCCAAGAAAGCCACACAGTCGATGATTTAAATGATTGGCGTAAATTTTTAAGTGCACAAAAGGATAAAATCACAAAAGAACTAGCCTGCACGTGTGAGATATCCGAGATAGATCCTCACTTACTCCACCTATGGGAGGCACGCAGAGGATTAACGAAAAGATTGGAGCGCCAGAAATAAAACCGGGAGCTAAAAGTACGCATTGCAGAAATCAGCCGCAAAGCGGAAAAGTACTCAATGCACTTAGCTATGTCCAAATGGGAACGCTTGTGTGCTCCCTTAATGCCACACTGAGTACCGCTAAAGTTTGACGCATACTAAGAGCAATTATGGAACCAACCGAAACCAAGAACGAGGGCAATAAAGTGGTGGAACCGCTGATCCATAAGTACCAAAGGACGGAACAAGAACTCAAAGAGGAATTATGTAACAAGCGCTTCGGAACAGACTCATCTCCCCCATGCTGCGCCACCAAACACGAAGGGGCGCCTAACCCTGAATTCGATGCCATCTCCATCGAAGAAGTTAGAGATGCCATAGCAAGAATGACTCGAAACAAAGCGGAAGGTAGAGACCGAGTAACTAACCCAATGATTGGAATCCTAAGCGACGAGGCTTGACAGGCATTCACTACTACATATATATATATATATGAGCAATGGCAACAGGGCCCTATTCTAGGATAGTCGAAGCACGCTCAAATAGTTTTAATTCCCTGGCCTGGCAAGAAATTAGCAATTGACAACCTTAGGCCGATCTCCCTAACCTCCTGCCTGGGGAAGGACAACGAAATCATTCCAGACGCTATGTTTGGTTTCAGATCCAAGCTCTCAGCTCGAGACATCCTCCTACACTTGAAGGAGGAAGTCCTGACAAACATCCCAAAATCAAGCGAACACGTCGTCATGCCCATCGACATAAAGGAAGCTTTTGGTAACGTTAAGGTATGTTCAGACTGCGGTCGTAACATTAGGGAAGCACACATCTGTCTTAAAGCGCGCATGGTGCGTTACTAGCGTTAAGCTTGTTATCAATGCTGGTCGTGCACATTGTAAGCTGCATACCTTACGCTTCTTAAGACCGGCCAGTCAATACGTGACTGGTCAATTGCGTCTCAGTGGATTTCAACATGGCGAAACCGCCGCAAAACTCTAAGCGAAGGCACCAAAAAAATACGGGCGCCGTTGCAGCTCGAACAATGCACATACGCATACGCAGTCATGGTTGTTGCTCTAACTGAGCATACCGGAAGTCGCGTAACCTGAAATCTAAAACCGAAACTGTGGCACGTGTTGGCCACATCGTAACTGTCATATCTGTATGAAACGTAAAAGTCGCGGGCCTTCCAACATATACGCTTGCGTGTGTGATGACTGCTGCGCTCTTAGCGCTTCATACGATTGTAGCCTGAACAGTTCAGTTGCGCTTTTAGCGTTTGCACTTGCGTTCCTCGCGAAATATTTGCACATTACGTTTGAAGTGTCAACGTACCTTTAGCCACCAATTCGACGGCCTGGCTGAAACAAACTGTGGAGAACTGACATATACAGCTATGTTCGCAACGTTTTAAACGCATGAACCACCGAGATTAAATTCGGCGCAATCGAAATAAAGGTCTTTAATTCACCCACCCAGGGCACGCCCCAGGGCGCAGTGATCTCGCCAACTCTCTCCAGCGTGGCGATGATATGTCTTGCTAGGAAATTACGAGCCATCCAAGGTATTCAGCACGCCCTATATGCTAATGACATTACAGTCTGGAGTGTCACCGGGTCGCTACGTGAAAAAGAAGGGCGATTACAAGCAGCTGCTTCTGAAATTGAGACATACGTGCAAGAAACAGCGCTGCAATGTGCGCCAGGGAAATCAGAGACCATACGTGTCTGGAGAGGCAAAGTAAATCACAACGTCCCAACGAACCCGGCCTTTAAACTCGAAATCAGACTTGTAAATGATACCATACTTCAAAAAACCACAATCCGGGTGCTGGTCATGTGGGTACAATCCGATCAACACTGGCAACACGGGCTTACTCTCATCAACACGGCAGCACAACATGTTGCACGAATGATAAAGAGAGTAACCAAGAAAAGGATGGGGATGAAGGTATCATCAGAATTTTGGTGGTTAGCCGCTTCATTTACACCTTGCCGTGTTACCCCCTAACGAAAACAAAGATGATTGCAATAAATGCATGCTTAAGGAGCGCACACAAGATCACCCTACAGATTCGATCCACAATGCACCTCAACCGAAAATTTCATGTATCTCGGTATCCACAATAAATTCGAGGAACTGGCAGAAGCTCAACTGATCACACAAAGAAACAGGCTCCCACAAACGATCACAGGTAGGAAATTCTTTGGGAGGCTCGGGTATGATCAGCTCCTAGAAAAACACAACGAAGCTAAACCCATCCCCACAATAATCAGAAACAGCATCAAAGTGTGCCTCATACTCAGAAGTATGGACACAAATATACATACATGCAGAAGAGAAGCCAGAGCTGCATACATTGAGAAAACGTACGCAGACAAACCAAACTCCCACTTCGTGGATGGGACAACATAAAAAGGCAGGCAGAAAAGAGCGATAGCTGCCGTCACTGACTACATGGGCAGAGAAATCACTAGCGCCTCCACTCGCAACACCACTGTCACGGAAGCAGAAGAAATCGCCTTAACTCTGGGAATCGAAGCGATGGAACCAAACTAACAACAAATAACCATCCTATCGGACTCACATGCGGCATGACGAAGCTACATCAGGGGACGAATATGCACCGTAGCCTATAGGATATTAAGAGATTGAAAACCTCGTGCCAACTTCACCTTTTATGGGTACCCAGTCATGAGGGCGTCAAAGGAAACGGAGAGGCTGACAGAGTAGCTCGTGCTCATATTGCACACCACGGGTACTGACAGGACGTC
This sequence comes from Dermacentor variabilis, assembly GCF_050947875.1. Taxonomy (NCBI): domain Eukaryota; kingdom Metazoa; phylum Arthropoda; class Arachnida; order Ixodida; family Ixodidae; genus Dermacentor; species Dermacentor variabilis. The sequence continues at coordinate 212,304,293 of NC_134569.1, read as the reverse complement.
TCTGACGACCTCATCCCGATCGACCAGAACTACTCCGCAATTTTGAACTATCACAGAGGGAATAGAATGAAATTACCACCCCCACATAAGAATATCCGTAAGGAAGAACAGTTTGTATGGAGAAATTTGCAAACCTATACATATAAAAACCTGCACATTCTCCCTAAAGCTTATCCAGAAAGATATTGGGAGCGAGCTCCCCCACTGGAAAAGCTGGCGCCACCCTCTGCGTGACGTGGCATGAGGGATCACGTGGACACAGCGGCCTCATCGGCTGCTTCAGAAGCGCCGAAGCGAGCTGAAAACGAAAGTTTAAAGTCCCACCTGCGCTGCGGTTCTGATTAAGTGGTGAGGCTTTTCGGCCTTGGGTGTCTGCTTGACAACATTTGAAATTACTGTAATAGGTAGTGGCTGCCTTTGGAGGCGTACAGCATGGTAGGCTACTGCTCGGCGCCGCAGTGCCGGACGTACGCAATGGAGGCCGGTGTCAGCCTTATTCACACGTAGCCGCAGGGCAAGAAGCTGCGTGAAGCTTGGCTCGCGAAACTTAGAACCGGCAAACTGCCATCGGCTACAACTCGGGTATTCAGCAAGCACAGACGCTAGGAAGATTTCTGCTACTGCGCCGGGACTGCGATTTTCGGTGAGTAGCAGAAAACGCCCACTGAGACGTTCACCCGCGCTCGCTGCCCGGTTACGCGCTCGCTGCCCGGCTAATGTCACGACGGTTTGGTCTATGAACTTGTTGATGCTAGACACTGGCAAGTTTACTGGAATGTAAAGGGAGTGGTAAGAAGCACGTTAAACAAAGGCATGTCATATGGCAATGCTTGGGTTATGAATTAACGCACTGGATTACAAAAAAGAAGCAGCGCGAAATCGCCCGCTGAGTGCATACAGTGCGACGCAACTTTAGAAATAATGTTGAAACGTCCAACAATTTAGAAGAAAAAATTATAGAATCATCACGATGGCATATCACAGTCGCCGCGTAGGCATCGAAGTCCCTTGTTGAAACAAAATTGTTTTTGAACAGTTCTGATAAAGTCCACGCAATAAATGTTTTTTTATTGATATGATATACGGAGACATTGACGCACAATTTAAGGCGCCGGCTACTCCTTATCTCTTGAATGGTTCCATCATACAACATACAGGGTTCAAGATTACATATGAAATAATCTTTTCACACAAGTACCAGGACATATCACGCAACATTTTCACAGGAAGACTACGGCGTAAGGAACACACGGTACATACAATATACAAGGTAAATGTCTCCACAGTTATGTGGATAAAAGTCTTAAAAGTACAAACGATACTGTCGCCTAATAACACAGTGTCTAGTCAGCGGGTGGTACATACATCGTGTAAATGCATTGTCACATACAGTCACAACAGAACTGTCAACATAAGATAATTCACAAATACATGCATATATACAGCGACAATGAAATGAAAGGAACAAGAAAAGCGTTAATAACGTCAAACAAAGACGCTATCTTCAAGAAAAGTTTTTAGTGCTCTTAAAGCGCTCTTCTGCAAAGACGTTGTTGGCCAAGGACCCAAACGTTTCTTTAAACTGAAAGGTCTGCGGTCTAATTTAATTAGAGTTGATTTAAGTCGGCATCTTGGTGTGTCGTGACATGGGCAATCTACAAGGAGGTGATGTATATCTTCGTCTACTAATCCACAATCACATTCGGGGGTTTCCGCACGGCCAATTCTGTGTAAGAAATGCTTAGTGTAGGCAGTGCCTACCCTTAATCGATGAATAAAGGTTTCTATAGTTCTGTCTAATGATAATGAAAATTGTAATTCAACGAACGGATCAATATGGTATAAGTCTGAGCTCTTGGAATTCTGGTCAAACCAAGTCTTTCTACACATTTTGAAAGACGTTGTACTTATAATGCAACGTAACTCATTCTTTGATATTGGGAGCGAAACCACATAATCTTTGAGGTGTGCTTGTCGTGCTGCTTCATCAGCTGCTGTGTTGCCAGGAATGTTACAATGCCCTGGCATCCACTGAAATGCTATTTCACGTTTTTCTGCGCTTGCCTTTGTGAGGTTTTTAAGTGTCTCGTATTTTATACTATCACTGAATGTTTTCCCTTTTGTGCTGCAGAGTGAGGTTAGAGCTGCCCGTGAATCGCTGAAAATTACCAATTTTTGCGCATCTTTTACTGACAATATAAATTTTATCGCACATAGGATTGCGAACAGTTCAGCCGTTGCGGACGAAGTCGCACGAAATAACTTAAATTATTCTTGTTTGTTGAGGTGCGGTATAATGAATGATGAAGTTGAAGAGGTTGATGTACTGGAGCGATCTGTATAGACGTGTGTGTAACCTGAATACCGCATATATATCTGGTAAAGTGCTAGCTGTTCAGCAGCTTGAATGAACATGTCTCTTTTTCTGAATATCCCGTTATTGGCAATTCGATTTTTGGAAGTGTAAGCAGCCATGGAGGATATTCGACGTCTGAGTTCCGAAATTAATTTCTTGGCAATATGTGAGGATTTTCTCGAATTTCTATATGAACATAACTTTTACCTCGTTTCATTATGTCTAGAGCCAATGGGTGACTTTTATGCTAAGTTTGAAGACGAAAATAATGTCGGCATGTTTCTGTAGTTCGCATAACTGGAAATGGTGATTGGCGAGCCTCAGCTATTACAAGAGAGCTAGAAGTCGCTCGTGGAACTGCTATCCATAAGTTATTATAGATGTCTAAGAGAGCATTTGTACTGGTCGGTCCGAGGTTTCTTAGCATATACGTCCTGCCCAGCAGCAGACTTTTGGCGACATGATGCAATTGCACATTGAAGCTCGCTTAATGTAATAGTATGATATAATTGGGAATGTTGGGCCCAGTAGTAAGCAGTAAATTTCTGCTTAGCTAACAATACTGAAATATCAAATTCTGCACATTGTGATGAAAAAGCGTGTCTGGAAATAAGCTCACAAAATTATTCTGCGACTATTATCTCACACGTGTCCCGAGCATCAGCGAGAGCACGAAATGGGAAGCTCTGTGTTACAGGCCCGCTTAAAGAACGAATTACTAGAAAAATTCGTGGGAGAGACTGTGAGGAGACAGCGTGGCGCAGAAATTGCGCCAGCGCCGTTTGCCTAAATTTTTCATGTGTCTGCGCATTACTTTGTGTATTTTCTGAGCGTTTCTGTATGCTTCTAAATTTCCGCTGCGTCGGTACGCTCTTTCGGATCGGCGTCTGATGGCTCTTAGGTGTTCATACTCACGGTCAACTGCAGCATATTCTTTTGGAATTGAGACGTTCTTTGTGCATATGTTCATGTTATCCTGCAAAAGTTCTGTAACTCTTTCCACTGTGGAATGTTGCTCAATTTGATCCTTTAGGCGGTACCGGAAAGCTTGCCAGTTCGTTAGTCTGCTGTAACCCCTGATATCATAGAGCATGCTAGGGTGATTTACAAGAATAGGGAAATGATCACTTCCGCGCGTTTCCATATCTGTTGTCCATCCCACACCATTCACTAGATCATGTGAACACAGGGTAACATCTATGAAGCTTGAATAATTATACCAACGAAGAAATGTTGGCGACCCATCGTTTAAAACAGTCAAGTTGCATATATCTATGGCGTACTCAATAACGTTACCACGTGCATCACAATGATCACTGCCCCAGATGATGTTGTGTGCATTGAAGTCGCCACATACAAATACATTAGAATGAGCTATTTTGAAGATATCCGCTAGCGCTTTTACTGAAATCCGGTTTGAAGGTTGTAGATATAGATTAATCACTGTTATGCCGAGCTTGCCAAAGGATACTTTACATGCGATGAATTCCGGGAAGTCTGAGTGACTGGACTGAATTTGATAAGATGGTAGGTCCTTTCTGACGCACAGGAGCACTCTGCTAACAGCACCTTGACGAGAAGTCTTGTATATCACATAATTCGAGAGGCAAAAGTCGTCATTGATTCCCGCCTCTTGAATGCAAAGTATTGGAAAGTTGTATTGCACAAGCAGTTTACGAAAGGCAGCACACTTCCTTCGAAGACTGTTGGCATTCCACTGAAATATACATACATTTTTGTAGCGGTTATTCATGTACTGCCTGCCGCAGTTTTGGCCCGAATCGTTGACACAATAGTGCTTCCAGAGGCAACAAGGCTTTCACTTCTGGTAATTTGTTTGCTTCCGGCAGACCAAATAGGATTGCCTTAAGAGATGCAAAAAGCATTGGAAAAATCAGTTGTGCCCGCGATGCGGTGGTATGTTCGCTATTAGCTGGCGTTACTCGTGCAGTAGGTGCATAAGGTCGCTGAGAAGAATGTGTGCGAATATTGGAGCTTTCTTGTGTATTACTTTCTGCCTGTTGTCGTCTGGGTTTCCGTAACACTGATGCATAAGACAGGGCGCTTGACTGTGATCCTCTTGATAGGTTTTTTGATTGCACTGTTGTTTGTTCTCTTGAGGAGGAATAGCTTGTTGATTCTCTTGGCTGTGGTGGTTCCGGTGCCCGCTGTTGTGGGTGATCTTGCACTGGATGAACAATCTCAAGGCTTGGGGCGGGTTCACTGCGTCGCGGTTGTCTTCCATGGATAAGTCCATGTCGACGCATTTGTGCCGCTGCCTTGTTCTGAGGGCAGCCTGAGAAGGAGGCGGCATGGTTCCCCGCACAGTTCGCACATTTAGGTTGAAGAAGTGACTTGCACTCCTTGTGGTCATGATTTTCTAAGCAGATTTTGCATCGACGTGTGCTGCGGCAGGTTTTCGACATGTGCCCAAATCTCTGGCAATTATAGCAGCGAAGTGCTTGTCCTAGATATTCCTCGATAGGATGACTGGTACGTGAAGCCCAGGTAATTTCTTCCTGGAATAGGGCGATCGTCTCTGAAAGTCGAAATTACCGTGTGAAGTGGATGCGACTTCACTGCTCCATCTTCTTGGCGGGAATACCTTATCTGTCTGCGTGCCGACATAACTTCTGCGTCTTTCAAGGAGTCTAGGAGTTCGTCTGTATACTGCAGAGGCACATGTCTTACTTTCCCAACGTTTCGCGTGTATGACTCTGGGATGAAGGGCTTGACTTCCAGGCCGCCTACACTTGAGAGCATCAAAAGTCGTTTTGCGGATTTGGTTGTTTGTGGACTGTCAAATGCTCATATTCTGCGGCCTTAAGCTCACAGCAGGGTGCGAAAACGCAACTAGTGAAAGCAAAACATTGTGCGCAGATAGGCCTGCAGACACTCAGTCGGTCACCGCGAACCCGTGCGATCACTACATGCATTGAGGCTTCGTTCTGTTATGCGCCATTTGGCTATACAGAGCGCCAACTATACGAACATAAATACTTCGTTTAGCGCAAAGCAACAGACACAAGAAAGACGACAGGAGCCATTTGGCTATACAGAGCGCCAACTATACGAACATAAATACTTCGTTTAGCGCAAAGCAACAGACACAAGAAAGACGACAGGACAAGGCGCTTTCTTTTTTGTGTCTGTTGTTTTGCGCTAAACAAAGTATTCATGTATTCGCATCAACTAGCCCGCCAACGCATTGTACTGAACTATAAGAACATAATTCACATAGTTTGCGCTCAGCGATTGCCAACCTTTCACGCAAGCAGGTCCGGGAGACTCCATCGCGGCGACCGCGCGCGGTGGCTTTCACTGTACGTATTCGGTAAAGAGATGGCGTCTGGAAACGATTCTGTACTTTCAGTTTGCCCAAGAATATTATTTCGACAGTAATAAACTTGCCTCGTTTTGAGAGCACTTACAGAAATATACAGGAGGGCTACCGCGTTGTGTTTTTATTAAGCGCCGTAAGCCAAACCTATGAGGAGCGTGCCGCGTGATCCCTCATACTACACAAGGGAGGCGCTTCCGACAGATGGCGACTGCGGCAGTCCTCGCCCCCAATACGGACACATGCTCATGGTGCGGGGGCATGCCAACCCTAGACCACATTTCATAAACGTGCACGGCGTATACACAAAGGACAAACAGAGAAATTACGGAGCACACACAATGGTAAGCGACGCTGTCCAGTTCGGAGGAAGAGGTCCAAAAGGATATCAGCCGACAAGCAAGACGGCGTGCGGAAGCCAGTGGGGTCCACCCACCTGAGCGTTATATTCATCAATAAAGTTCTTCTTCACTACTCTTCATTTATATCGCCCTGCCCGACTTATCTTTCTCTTGTTTTACCTTTGCGCTGTTGATAGTAACACCAGTCGAACAAGCGTTCGGACAGCCCCTGCTGCCAGAATGAAATATGATAGAGCAGAACACAGAAGACCATTACGGACAAAAAGTAGGCACGGAGTAGAGACATTCTTAGAAGGGTGCTGGAGAGGTTGGCCTGGCCAAGTGCCCAGCATACTACTCAATATGAAAAATGTGTTGCATAAAAGTATCTACTCATACACACTAGACTAGCGCGCAACTGATGCATGTAACAAGCACTAAAGCACCCGGTAACAAGCCTCTAAACTCTTGAGCGTCTGTTTCAGGTCAGTGTTGAGAGGAAGACATTTACAACTGGGACTAGGACAGGTGCAACAAATAAACGAGCCTAAGAATGTCTAGAAAAATTAAGTCACTTAGTGAGGACAGGGCTAGCAATTGACCTGGGACTAGAGGCTGGAATATAGAGATCAATGCTCTTAGTAGCTGTCTGCACACATATTTTTCAACTGGGCGCTTCACAGCAGATTGCGCACTCGGGAGTGTTCGACGAGAAGTTTCGTCAGCAACTGTACATTGAAGCACAGAGAACGGAAAGGTTACATAAGAACGCAGATATAGGCACCGGGCGCCGGTTGAGTTTAGTCCGGTGGCGCCTTCATGCGGCGGCGGCGCCACAAACGTAATGGCATGTGAAAGGTCAGGTAGGGCTGAGCAGGCGCTGCCGCAAGCTACGTTGATTTAATATGCTCCGCCGTTTTTTTCTGATTTACATTGCCGAATTAAGTACCGCGTCAAACCAAATCTGGTCAAACGCGTTGTATTTTTGGGGGCACGAACAGTTACTCAAACGTGACTGTAGCTGCTTAGGCCATTCACTTCAATCGTTTTCCATGGCAGCCTCGCCAGATGGAGGGCGGAAAGACTGGATGCGCGCGGTCAATGGGCAACAGCACGCACAGTGCTCAGCAATTGGAACACGATACTCGAAGAGCATGGTCGTCGGCCTTTGTTGCACCAATGTAAACGCTGGGGACACCGAGATGAGGCATCGTGCTATACAGAGAAATCGAGAACTTTGTGACACATTGTGAGTGCATTTGATTTCACAGCGATCAGCTCGTGCTCACCTGTGGCACAGAGAAAAGAAAGATGGTGGCAGGCGCGCGCTCCGAGTATTGTGTTTCAATCGCTGAGCACTGTGCATTTCCGATGCTGAGTTGCTATGGTCTAGTAGTTCGAATATTAATAAAGGAGCCGTTCATACGGAAGAGCTTCGTGTCCCATTGGAAATTACGTATCTTCGCCTACGCACCTGTTACGGCTCCGAAGCTTGCGCTACGAAGGCGAACATTCAGATTTGTACTTGCTATTTTGCCGTCTTAATAGTGAATCAGTTTTACATTTAGGCTATATTTTCCTTCGCCGAGCTTCCCAACTCTAGCTGCGTCCGCAACATGACTTTGCTGTGCATCGACGGCGAACGCAAACGCACCGGTGCGTTCACACTTGGCACCACCGATGGCCCTCGCCGCGCTAAGCTGTGTGAAATGGCCCATAACTGGACATTGGGCTAGCTTCTAAGACATTAAGAATGATGAAGCATTGCGAAGATAAAAATAATTACAACGAACAGAGAACGGGAACTTGCCGACACATGTGCGATCGGGGAAGCAGCTCAAGAATCAAAATAAAAAAAAAGGAGACGGACGTCTCGTTTCCTTGTCCCTTACATTAGTGCGCAGCTCTTAGGCGCCCGTTCCTGCGTTGAGCGTCGGCGTATCCGAGCGAACAAGCACGGCGAAAGATGAAAGAGCGGACGTGCAGCTCAGCGGGGCATGAAAGACGGCGATTGCGAAGATAGCTCGAGGAGGAAAGTGGAGAGGAGGCTGCAGCGGAACTATGAGGCGGAAAGCGGAGGAGGAGGGTATGGCGAAAGCATGAGAAGATAAGCGTAGTGCAGCGCAGGACGGGTTCTGCGGCGACGACTGCTACGAGATGGCGCCAGGGTAGCGCGCCGTCGTCTGTTCGTCTGTTCGCATGCGGAGAGCTCGTCCACCGGTACCATATATGGATTTGAAGCGCTGCATGAGCGGATGTCTGTCTTCGGCAGCTGCTGTGAATCGCGCCCACGCATCAACTATGCGCTGCCTCTCGCCATCTCGTGACTAACAAGGTAGTCGTGCTAATCGCCATTCTCGCCTCGTGGCAGCTAACGTGTTAGCTGCCATGAGGAGAGAATTAGACATACTGACATGCTCCCGCTCGTGACGCAAGGAAGAAAGTCATTCATTGTAGTGGCCGAATGAAAGCTAGAGCGCACACAACTGTTCCAGCTCGTGCTATGTGGGACATGAAGTATACGTGCGGGTCGTGTCAAAGAATTGTAATGCAGTCGACTACCCTTATAACACAGTGCCTGGGCCACTGGAATTCTTTACACAGGTCACTTCATTGCAAAGGTCGCGCAGCGTACAGCTCACGCAGGAATATGGAGAGAGTTATTGCTACGTTATAGAGGTCTTTCCGTGCTAGAGGCGTTCGTTGTACAGTGGCTCGACCGGGAAGTACGCCTACGGCGTGAAGGACGGCATACATCAACGGTGCACTGTCGTTGGAGCCAAACAATAGGCGCACAAGCCTAAGTGCTATCGCTCATAACCACTGCAGTCATTCTGACAATCATTGCAGCCTTATGAAAAATATTTCGTCGTTGTATGATTAACGAGGAAATCACAACAGTCTTCCTAAACCGCGTCGGCACAAGCGAAGGCCTTTTGGCTCATTATCTCCCATGCAAAGCCCTTAATCAGCACAAACGTGATGATGATCATATTTGTGAAGAACGCGCTTTTTCAGAGCTGAAAATAAAAAGAAACTCAACGTCGACGGAGACCCTTATGTGCAGAAAAATCGCATTACCTGAATGTCGCCCTGTAGGTGGGATGCTGTGGTACTTGCAGCGACCCAAGCTTACGCCAAGAAAGGTTTATTGAAGAGCGGCATATGCCTCTTGGTTCCTGGGGCACATACCCAATGGCATACACTTAGCGGTCCCATGGGTGCATGCCCAGTGGAATGTACTTTATGCATTTTTATTACATCCTTGGTGAATGTTTTTGTGTTCTTCCCCTATCTACATGACTATGTACGCGGCAATGTTACCGTGCAGGGCAAAACAACACATGGAATATAAATGCTGGTACTCCATGTCTTAGCTTACCGCTGTGAGCTCTGTTGGTGGGGTGCATTTGCATCGCAATTTGCACTAGTTTTCTACTTTATATATTAGCTGGTACCATGAATGTGGCCTGCCTCGTACAAGTGGCGACCTTTCTTTAAAGCAGACACACGAAAATGCGTTTTCCGGTACGTCAGTCCTTAAAACCCGCAGTGCGAAATCAGTGGAAGCACTGTGAGCACTGTTGCGGCTTACGGTGCCGTTAGGGCAAGGAATCCACCAAGCCCATCGACGAGTACGTCCAGTAGTAGGAATTAAGGGAAATGGGTTTGTTGGCTTAGTTACACGGCTCCAGTTACGGAAGCCACTCCATACAGGAACAAGTTAAACATCCGAGTTCGCATCAGGACCCGCGGCCACACTGCACGAAAAGTTTGCGATTTGAATGCCGTCATCTTTCCTAGGCGAGTCGACTAGGGAATCTGAAGTCTGTCCAGCAACAGGTCATAATCATCGAATCCGTTGCGTTACCACCCCCATACTGTCGCAACGCTCCGCAGTAACCCCGCCTCCGAAGCCCGATGGTATAGAATATGTGGCCGGATAGCAACCTGGGAGTCCACGGTCGGCGCCGGGCTTCGGTAGCATTTGACAATGGCCCTTTTCATCATGAGTTCAGGCTGTCAGGTAGTGGTGGGGTTGGGCTCCTTTTGTGGACCTGTCAGCCGTCGGTATAAACGCTGCGTTAACTTCTTGGTAGGCGCTGATGGATGGGTGGGGTCGGCTCATGGCAAAACATCTAATTAACGCGTCTGGCCATGTTGAGACGTAACAGTGCCTTCGTCACTTCGTCTGCTTCACGTGCCAGTGCTCTGCTGTTCGCGGCGCTGTTCGCCAGCACGTCGCTGACGGGCCGCTGGCGCCTTAGATCTCCTTTCTTGCTTCGATTCTACGGTGTATTATTTTTTCAGAAAACGTTTAGCATGAGAAACGCTTGAAATCGTTATACGCGCGTTTCCACGGTGTGGTCGAAGAACTGAATGTTGCATTGAGTTCACATTTTAAGCAAATGAGGCACATGCTAGGGGAGATGTGGAGGCAAAGGTTCAAATATCAGGTTAAAGTACAGACTGTGGTATAAAATATTAATTCAAGCGAATGAAGGTAACATAATCAGTGGAAGCTGGGTCGTGGTTCTGCGCAGTCTTTACTCTATTTGCTTCTTTTATTTCTTTTCCTTGTGGTGGAAGCAGTGAGTGCGCATAAGTTTCCTTACACATGACTACACCACAAAAGGAAAGCTTTCTTTAACTTGCGTTTTTCACGTATCCTTGTGATACTCCTTCCTATCTTCCTTTGCTGTGTTGCTGCCACCACCCTTCTGAAGAGTAGGCAGGCGTTGTGCCCCTTCCAGTGGCCAGCCCCTAGCCTGCTCACTTTCCCTTTCCTGCTAATAGTTTATGTGTTCAAAACAAATAATAATAATAATAATAATAATAATAATAATAATAATAATAATAATAATAATAATAATAATAATAATAATAATAATAATAATAATAATAATAATAATAATAATAATAATTATTAGTAGTAGTACAGCAAAACGGGCCCGTCCAAGGCAATTGTGACTTGTGTGACGTGGCCCGGCATCGTCAGCTAAGCGATGTGGTTGCAGTATACATGTACAAATTTAAAACCAACAGAGAAAAAGGGAAACAAATGAGCGTGACAAACGTAGATCATGTTTCCAAGGCATCGAAACAAAAGCACAGAGTAATTACAACTGCGACAAACAAACGGAAAACAAGTACATACATCTGTATTACAACATGTGTAATAGACTCTTCAATTTAGACCAAGAGTCCACAGAAAAAATAGTCGTCTGACAAATAGTTAAATATCTTGGGGACATACACGCAGCGTCTTGCGGCTCCGTATCTTGTAGATACGCGCGGTACAACGAAGCGCTTTTTGCGCAGCGGTCGCTGGGAGGCGTGCGGTTGCTTAACTTCATCCGTCCAGGAATGGCACAGCACAACCGTAGAAATGAATAAAGATTTAAAGGACGGGAAACCGAGATCATGCAAAATATCTTTGCTTGATGGCGTCACGCGATTATACGCCACACGTTTTAATGTATTTTTTAAGAGGTCATCAAATCTGTCCTGCCAACGTTGGGAGCAGAAAGAGAAAATCGTTATACCGTACCTTAAGGTGCTGTAAGCACGGGAATGTACTATTATTTTTTTAGTCTGAAACGGCACCAAACTTTTAATGTTAAGGAGTAAACATGCGACAGATCTTAGTTTGGAGCATACATGCGTCCCATGATTATGCCATGACAAGTCACTATCGAAATGAATGCCGAGATATTTAATTGAGTTTGTATTTTCGACAGGAGTACACTTACAGAATAGGCAGTCTTGGGTATTAAGATACACTGGAATGACCGTGGTTCCAATCTTTAGGGGATTTTTGAAGCATATAATTTTTGTCTTTTTTTGATTCACGGTAAGTTTGTTTTTAAGAAGCCAGACCATAGTTTCATGCACCGATTGCTGCAGATATTCAACAGCCTTTTTGTAATTACCATGCTTTGTTAGAAGGAGGATATCGTCTGCATACTGATACACTTTACCATTTGGGATTACTGATATAAAATCGTTCACAAATATGTTAAACAGAAGAGGCGATAAAATTGACCCTTGAGGGACACCAGCACCAAGGGATAATTTGCTGCTATAGTATTTGGTACCTATAACAACTATTTGAGACCTGTCTGTTAGATAGTTTTGAAGTAGAGTATAGAAGTGGCCCCTAAAACCAGTAAGATATAATTTACGAAATAATATGTCATGGCAAACTGAATCAAAGGCTTTGGATACGTCGAGAAACAAAGCACAGCTAAAGAGATTGAGTTCAAAAGCAGAATACAAATCATCTGCAAATTCTTCCAGGAGCGAAATTGTACCCCGGCCTTGCACAAAACCAAATTGTCGGGCCGACAAAATTGAAAACTTCTGAATGAAAGAAGTCATAACCTCAAGCACAAATTTTTCTATAACCTGAGATAATACGGGCAATATGGGTATAGGCCTAATAGTAATAATAATAATAATAATAATAATAGCTCGAGATTTAGCCGGCGAACGTCGCACGGTTCTGCGCGCCGGCTGCAACGAACCCCCGCCACCGCACGCCGTAGGCAGTTGTGTGTAATAGACGCCTTCTAAGAAACCACGTGTTGCCGGTTTGTTAAGCCACAGCAACGCTCCCTTGTGCGGGGCTGCTCCATCACACATGTGGTCGCCGTAAGGGCTCTTTTTTGTATTTCCAGAGCAGCTGTACCACGCATGCTGGCAGAGATTGCTCACGCGTCCGCATTCGCGCGTGACGCTGGGGGGCAACATTCTTGACGTGAAAAACCAGAGCCTTGCGGTAAAATAATACTCAAAGGAAAAAACGAAGAACAGAGGGCGTTTAACGCTCTATACAACCACATTCGCGTCAACGATCCAGACCCTACTTTCGGCGCCCTTGAAGGCAGGGAGCTGCGTCCCTTTGCTTCTAGCATCAAGCGCGGCCTCGAAGCCTATAGCATTGCTGCCTACGGCCGTATGCGAGCTAGTTGTTATTAGGCGTTTACGAATGTTCGAAATATTGACTGAGTCACATAGACTTTGATGTTCGATTCGTGTCTAATTCAGAGTTGAGGTATTCAGAATTGCCGAATAGTTGTTTCTTTCCTAACGGAACGCATGCCAACGTTTATTGGGGCCCCGGGAAAACATAACGAGACAATTGAACACTGCTCTGAATGATCGCACTGCAGAATACCCGCAGCTGTACAGCAGAAGCACCAGTTGCTGATCGAACGCACGGGGTCAATGACTATGGTTCAAGAATTTTGCGTCATTCAGTAAACATATATGACATTTATGAAAGCAGTTGTCTCGACCGAGGTAGAGCAACTGATTATTTTGAGTGTCACCATGTTTAAAAGCCTCAGCCATTAAAAAAGGTGCGGTTCTTTAGTATAGCACCTAGCTCCTTCAGCGAACACGTCACTCTCATAACACGCCGTGGTTGCTTGTGGTTATGGTGCTGGGTTGCTGAGTACGAGGTCGCGGGATAGAATTACGGCCATGGCGGCCGCATTTCGATGGTGGTGAAATGCGAAAACACTCGTGGTACTTTGATTAAGGTGCACGTTAAAGAACCCAAGGTGGTCCAAATTTCCGGAGTCCTCTACTACGGCGTGCTTCATAATCACATCGTGATTTTGGCACGCAAAGCCCCATAATTTATTTAATTGTAGCATCACTCGTGTGCATCTGGTGCAATACGTGCATCTTATGACATGATGCTTCATTGTTTCATTACCGCCATTCTCATAGTACACTAGGTAACTGCAACCAGCTTCTTGTCATTTGCTATCTCCTGAGGTGAGCAGACTTCCTATTGCGAACGGCATTACGTGCACTTATCAATTAATGTAAATAAGTGCTTTTTTTTTTACAAACTCGAACTTCACAAAACTATTACATGTCAGTTTGTATATTTTATGTAATAGTAAGCACTTGGTATAATGATTTCATATTCCAAGGCAATTTTCTCGAATATTCGTGTTTGATTCGAAACTCCCCATTTCGAACTGTACCCCTTCTTGGTACTCTAGAGCTTCAGTGGCGACTTCTCGCTTCGTGCGCTGGCCAGCCAGCGGGCTGGCTCTGCACGAGTAGTGTTCAGTGCACATAAGCTTTACAAACACGAACAGAGCTCAGTATTGTGCACGGTCAGTTGTTTTTGTCCGAACCTCCAACGTCAGCACAGTCCCGGCCTTCCCTTTGGTACGGCTAACGAGGAGGCGGTTCTTCGGTGGACACATTCTCATGTTGTGCACTGTCAATGGTGGCGCTTCGTACCCATACCATGCCCCTACTTTTCTGCCTCGACTTTTGTAGGGCTAACGAAGTGCTTCTCGGGGGAACACGGCCGTGTACCTTTCGTGCGTGCTTTATTGACCTGTCCTCCTTTTTTCGTTTCTCCATGGTGTATTCCGCTGTTGCACACTAGCGCCTTTTGTGTACCATTCGTTGCTTACCTGGGAGCCGTCCGTGTCACTGCATGCGCTTGCTGTCCTTTAGAACGCAACTTGCTTATTTTTGTTTTCGCCTTTTCTTCGTTTTCGTTGTCCCGTGCTCGTGTTCTCAAACGTGGCGCTCCGGTTCCGGAGCAAGCGAAGCATGCGTGGTTTCTTCGAGACCGTGACGGAGTTTCTTCTTTTGTGCGTGTGCACGAGGCGACATTATCCACGCGTTCTGTTCGAGTTTCTGCCCACGAAGCCCGGTTGTCCTCCAGGGTCTGCGACGCTGCAGAAAGCTGAAAGCGCGGTTTTAGGCGATCCGTGCAAGCAATGTGATCTCGCTGTGTACGCTTTGTTTCTCTCCCTACGCCTCATTGTATTTGCTGTGGTCGTCGTCGTTATTGTAACGTTCTCTGTGCTTCATGTGCGTTAAAACAGGTGTAGGTGCAGACGAGTCTTGTGATTCCCTTTGCGCGTAGCGCATGCGCCAAACCGGGCACTGTACATAGCCTGTCGGCTGTAAGCCACGAGAGAAAGGCAGCCATGTATGGTCATAGCTTCGCGTATTCGCTGATACACAGCCTCTAGCAGTGTATCCTACGGGTTCTGTGACTTCTGAAGCTGATTGTCTAGTTCTTAACATTTAGAGCCCTTTTAGTTTCCTTATAAAAAATTCGAAAGGGCTGCAAAGAAAAGCGCAAAACGTATAAAAAAACAAAGGAAGCAAGCTTCTCCGTGAATGCACTTGTTGAATTTCTACATGCGTGCAGACGGCACGTTCTTCCCTGAACGCGGTTTTCTTCAACCGATTTCGCTTTTACCCTTCCTCTTTACTGGCATACATCCGCATATACCTACGGTTTCCCTGTTATCTACCGCGCTTCGCGATAGCGTTTTTCTTCCGTAATTTTGGCTCAGTTTTTTCAACAATCAACTCTTGGTGCCCACGCGCATCGACATTCAAGTTTAAAGTCTCAATGACTGATATTTTATGCTAGCTGAGTGTCAAGTGAGGACTAATACAGTTTAAACAATTGAAACCGCTAAATTTACTTGTCCTGCGATCTATTGCTATGTCGCCGCTTTCGGACTGCCTCTTCGCGTCTAATTCTAGAAGTGCTGTGTACCTCCGAAGTGTCGTAAATGGTCCATCACGCTCTCAAGCGTTGCCTCTCCGAGAGAGCTATGATTCGTTTTACTAGATGCCCAGCTGTTCACCCCGCGATTTCGGATATATCAGGCCCATACACACGCACACATACACACACGCACTCACAGGTAGCGAGAGAGAGAGAGAGAGAGAGAGAGAGAGAGAGAGAGAGAGAGAGAGAGAGAGAGAGAGATTCTTCAATGGATGCTGGAGTTTGCATGACGAAACGTCAAGAGTGCTACTTCATACGTAGAGGGGGAGATATAAGACATGACGCATTGAAACATAGAACACACGCACGCAGCGAGATACGTACACAGTAATTTCTTCATGCACATTGTTCTTAAGCGAAGCAACTGCACCATGGACGCTGCGCCTTAGATAGCTTTATTTCGGTCATCTCTCGCAAGACTGCACACTTCTGCATTCTTGCTCTAGATAATAGGCGCAGGTCTCCTCACAACCGTGGGAAGCCTACATAAAACCTCTTCGTTGATTTCACATGACGTCTCTGAGGTGGGCCCCACATGCCCGCCAAGGAACACTATACCGGATGCACAGGATTGTTCCGTTCTAAGGCTCCATCACGAACGATTGCTTCGTTCAGGCGCGGACCGCAAATCGACGCTGCCAAGGCCTGAATGATAGACCCGGTTAGGCACACACAACTTTCTCCTTCGGCTGTACAAGTGCACAGAAAGCAGCAGAATATGCTCCAGCGCTATCTGCTCCTCCGCGAAAGTTCCGGGGCGGTTCAAATGCGGAGCTGGCCATACAAGGCAGCCGACGCCGCCCCTGCACTTACTGCATAGCGACTACAAGTGGACCGCGAAATCGCTTCCCGATCTTTATATCGTTTATTTTAGGATGTAACTCCACGCACTGAATAGAAGAAGCTGTCTGTGGTGAAAGTCTCGCCAATGTTAAGCTCATTTAAAAGCCAAATGCTGCTCGGTTATGCGTCAGAAGTATTAAAAGATGTAGCATACGCGACGACTGCGGGGGAGGTGGGTCTTGAGGTCTCGAGACCACCCATAATTTTCACTGGTTAAAATCCTGAATTGTATAAAAGCTTCTTGCAGTATTGCTGGTGCGAGCATGCTCCGCCATTTATCAATTCATAATATTGCTTAATTTCTGAGGAAGCCAATAATAGCAGAGACGCGCTTCTCTCGTCTGTCTCACGTTCCATTGGTACAGTGTACCATGCTTTACCGAAGCCAAATCGATGGGAATGCGCATCAAAGAGCAATCTAGCAAACTAACCTGAATTTCTAATTACGTGGATGAATTTTATCTGGAGAATAAATATGTCACTGAATGTTCTCATTGCTTTCAAGCGGGGAGAAATGATGCATAGAAAGGCAGGGAAGTTAACCAGAGGTAGTTCCGGTTGGCTACCCTACACGGGGGGAAGGGTTAAGGGGGATAAAAAGGGAAAAAGAGTGGAAGGGGGAGATGGAGAGAGAGAAAGAGAGACGAGCAAAAACAAACCGCGTACACCATGGAGCGGTAAGGGGCGGCGTTCTTAACGTCTGTCGTGAAGCCCCGTGGACCGCAGGAACCTTAGTAACGCTAGTAAGGCCTTCAGCGCGAATATTCTTTGGGAGCGCTGACCTAAAGCTTACAGTTCTGATAGTGGACGTTTTCCCAATCGGCCCAGCAATCTGCAGATCACATTCTCTCTCGGCACTATATCGCGGGCAGACACAGATAACGTGTGCGAGCGTCTCATCGCTGTTGCATTTGTCGCACGTGGGACTCATTCCAGTAAGAAGAACATATGAGTTTCTAAATGCAACGCCCAGCGACAGACGGTACATCATGGTCTGTTCACGTCGTGTTAACCCAGGCGGTAGGTGCATCCGTATATCCGCAGACAACGAACGCAAACGACACGTGATAAAAACGTTCGAGTGCAACAGGGGCAAAGTATATTCACGAGACATCAATCGCAGCCGAGCCGCCGCGTCTGTTCGCGAAAGCAGAACCAAGACAACTCAACCATTTTCACGTGCAGATCGGGCGGCTTCGTCTGCGGGGTCATTCCCGTTGATGTTGCAATGTCCTGGGAGCCATTGAAAGATTATGTTGTGTCCCTTGTCATGGCTGAAATGATATATCTGTCGAATTTCTGAGGCCAATTATTCATTGGGTCCGTGGCGCATTGGGCATGGCTTTCAACTTTACTATACACGCTATTGCAGTGAAGCTGTTGGTGTGACTAGAAACACTAGAAAACGTTTTGGGTATGTTCTATCGATGTCATTAGGCAACTAAATAAATCGGGGAGCTTATATATCGACCTTTAGACGCAAGGATCGGCTAGTTGTAAATTCGTGAGCTAGTTTTTAGCAGCGCATCGCTATAGCCAGTCAGCATGCGAAATTATATGTGTGTTGTAAACTATAAAATTGCTTCAGCCAGTGCTTGAGAGCATGACTCGGCCATTATTCGCTGTTTTAATGCGCCCTAGAATAATTGTGCACGACACCAAGTGAACATTCAGGGAAAATGCAGGCCACATTAGGGGGAAGTGTGATCAAGTTTAACGTTTCTGGTCTATTTACAATCACTGCAAGTAATTAATAAATACTTGTTTTCAGCTATTTTCATGAGTTCCACGCGACAAGATAGGTATGCCCAATCACGTCGGGGAAATAAATGAGGATATTTTGTTACATATTTGGGGAGAATGAGATGGGGTTGGGGTGAAGAGAGAATGCGTAGGCGATATGTTCTGAGTATATGGGTGAATTGAGACCCTTCCAGTAAATTACGTAGGCATGTTATAAATATGTTTTACAAGGTCAGCAAAGCATTGATCGACTTTCGCTGCGACGAGAGTTTATGTCTGCATTCCAAAACTGACTATTCTGAAAGTGGCCTGTCGTCAAGGCGTGCCAACGCGGTCGCTAGTGACAGCCGGTGGACGCTGTATTGAGGACACTGGCAAAGTACGTGTTCGATAGTCTCGTCGCCGCCACAGTGTCTGCAAGCCGCGCTGTCGTCCATAGCGACTCGGAAGGCGAAAGATCTTGTGTAGGCGACACCAAGCCACAGTCGGCAAAGTACTGCTGTTTCGAGTCGAAAGAGTCCAGATAAGGGTCGAAGTCGAAGGGATGGGTCCAGTCGGTGTAGACGTTTATGCTTACGTGTATGCTTACGTGACAGTGGCCTATTAGAAAGACTATAATGGCCCCATTCCATCCCTCTTCATATCTTTTTCTCACGCTTTTATTTTTGTCACGCTCTTCTTTCCGTCTTTACTTCCCCTTTCCCTTCCCCTAGTGCAGGGTAGCAAACCGGAGGTGTTAACTCTGGTTAACCTCCCTGCCTTTCTATAATTTGCATCTCTCTCTCTCTCTCTTTGTTTTACAAGGACGCAGAATCCAGCCCGCCGTTCTATAGAGACATATGAGTGTCACCGTGAGAAAATTTCTTAAAGATGGACGGATCGGTACAGGCACCGGGTGGCCGTTGTAAGTCGCCAGCGGCGCGTCAGCGACCTGCGGGAGAACAGCGACGTGGACGGCGTAGTCAGAGCACTGGCGTGTGAAGCACACGATGACACGAAGGCACTCACGGTGCTTCCAGCAATTTTTCAAGGCGGGTTTTAAGGCCTAACGTTCCGGAAAACGCATTTCTTAGCGTCTGCTTTCGAAGAAGGGGGCCACTCGTACGAGGCACGCCACGTTCAGCGCACCACGTTATATATCAAGTAGAAAATTAATGAAAATGCACCCCGCCAACAGAGCTCCCCGTGGTAAGCGCATCAGCATTTATGTTCCGCACGTTGTTTTGCTGTGCACGGCAACATTGTCGCGTACTTAATCATGCAAATAAAGGAAGAGCGCAAAAAAAATCAGCGACGACCATATCAGAAACTTATAATAAACATTCCACTGGGTATATCATAAGACGCCAACAAACACTGACACCAAGGACAACATAGGGGAAATTACTTTATCGTTCCTTTATTTCATTTATTAAGCGCAAGTAATTTCCCCTATGTTGTCCTTGGTGTCCGTGTTTGTTGGCTTCTTATGACATGACTAATAAATATCGGGCCCCTCCAATTATTCCCTTTCTTCTCGTTTATTCCACTGGGTATCTGTCACGGTGTACATCTTTCCACCGTACTAGGTCGTTTAGCGTTGTCAATGCAGACCTATTTAAAACATACGAAGCGTAGGCTCTTAGTCGCAGACACACAAACAATGCTTTATATGAATTTGACGACAATATGACTGCTGACGAAGGTTAATACGGATCGCATAAAGGATAGAGTCGCTGAACAGTCTGCAGACTACAGAATCAAATGATTAAAGTTCACAAATCACCATATTGTTCGGTGTGGGGCGTCGGTGGAGGTCATGGCTGTAATCGTGTAGACGACGGGGGGGCTGCTGCTGAGGTACCCCAGCTGGCGTCAGGAGGCGAGACGACTTGGCCCGATGGGGCTTAAACATAAGGCAGGAGGGAAGGTCGCGAACACAGAAGCTGTAATTGGTGCTCCACTGGCCGGCTAGCACACAAACGCCAGCGTCAGGCGTTGAGCCGTAGGCTCAGGAACACCAGACATAGGCAGGAGCCCGGGCACATGAGCCAACGGGCTGCTGCTTCCGCTGTGGGTCTTCTTCGCGCCGATTCCTATGTCACCAAGGATATCCCGCGGTCCACGCTTGCGCCACAAGGCTACCCGGGGGTTCTTCTTCTAGTTTTCCACCTTTTTCTGGTGCCATTGCACGATCATGCTCGCGCCTTCGTCGTCATCGTTGTCGTCTTCGCCTTTCCTTTTGAACGCAGCACGTGCACCTCATGAGAAAAAGTGTATCCATAGGGGCCCTGGGTGTGTGCCACTGGGTATGTGGCCCAGACGTTGACGGGGACCTGCCACTCTTCAGTAAACATTTTTACAGGGAAAACTCTACTACGCCCTGTCTCTTAAAGTCATTCATCGCGTTTCAATGACCTTGAGCCACCGGAGCGCAAGTGTGGCATGTGTGACCTCACTGCACGGGATCCGCTGCAGAGAGGCGTCAGAGCTGCGCTCGCTCGGAGTCTCGCCGCAGCGGTACCATATGACTAGGCGAGGCATTAACGGCTGCTTTGTCTGCACTTGGCCGATCAGTCTCGCCATGGATGGCGCACCAGCTGGGCCATCTGTGCGTGCGCTTCAGAGCAAGCGACTGGCTGAATCCAATCATCAACTAGATATAGCTAGAGGGAAGGCTGTGAAATCTCAAGCGAAGGTAAAGTTACCTGCTGAAACTGCGGATTAAAGAAAGCCAGATTAGCACGTTACAGAGACGCTTAGCAAGCGCGGGAGCGTGTCAAGATCGAAGCTACGGCAACCGCCGCCGTCGTGCAGCAACACAGAACACAACAAGGAGGAGACGAAACCGTGGATACAAGCAACGGCACCCACAACGAACGCTTGACGAACCACACCCTTCGGCTGGAGACAAGCTCGACTGCGACGTCTAAGTTTCACCGCGACTTCACGGACAACCCATTCGGCAGCACGTGTAACGTGTGTGAGAGATTGTGGCCTAACTTTAATGAAACACTGTGTGCATAGTCTTTGCAAAACCAAGCCAAACACACCTTTCGCTCGTGATAAGTAGGTTTAGAAGAGTTAAACCGTAGCCAATGTTTTTGACATCAACGTCGGCCATTGAAAGTATCACAACACCACACCTACGCGATGATATTCGCGAAATGCGATTTTTCTTGAAAATGAGAGAACGCCAGGGGGCGCCGAGGAGTGCAGACACGCAAACATCGGCTCCCGTTTCCTCAAATGTTTTCGGTGGGACAGTCCGCGAAAACCCTTGAACATTGTGTATAATTTGACGCCTTATGTTGCGGGGATCAACTTGATACCAGATATATATCGGTAGGTGCTTTTCTCGAAATTTTATACGACCTCGAACTTTCGCCACTCAGGGCGGAGCTAACCAAAATAAGTTAACGCTGGTGAGGAGTACGGGCTAGGCCTTGGCCTAACTCCAGGGTCGTGGGGCATCATGCCCGAAGTCGAGATTGTGAAGGGGGTAGAAACCACCCCAGAAGAAGCAAGATGCCCCGGCTGGACCACGGCAACGGGCAAGAATAAGAAGGCAAGGCAACGAACTTCCAAGTCGACTCCGAGCGCGGTAAAGAAGGGAGGCAGCAGGGGCGGCCGCCGCACGGCAGCCCCGCAGAACGCGCTGAAGAAGCTGGCCGCAGCTTCAAGGCTCCCGAGACTGCCTCGGGACCATATTCGAGTCATCATTGGGCCACGGGGTGGCCTCGAAGTGAAAAAGATCAGCACTATTAGGGTGGTACAAGTGCTGGCTATGGCGGCAGCGCTTTCACCCGACGAGGTTGGCGAAGACATCGTCTTGCCTGATAACGAGAAAAACATCAACGTCGTCTCAACACCAGAAGAAAGGAACGCGCGTGCTTACGCGATAGTTCAAAAGATACACCTCCGCGAAGGGGTCTTTCAAGCGGTCGCGTACATCGCCGCCTCGGATAATGCGTGCAAGGGTGTTGTGAGGGGAGTCAACGTCGAGTTCAACGACGCTCAGCTCCGTTTAATGATCGTACACCAACGGATCCCCACCGCGTTGGAGGTGCGTGGCATCAAGACCACTACCACGGTTATCGTCCTGTTCGACGGACTGAGGGTGCCGAACTTTTCCATCTGTGGAGCGGGCATGCTGCCCTGCTCTCTATACAGAAGACAAGTTGATGTGTGCTACTGTTGTGGGGAACTGGTCCACAGGGCCGATGAATGTGCGACCCCGAGAGTGAAGAAGTGCACAGGATGCGGAGCCGCGTCCCCCACTGAAGGCCACCAATGTGAGGCGAAATGCGGGATATGCGGGGGCCCTCACCCAACGGCTGATCGTAAGTGCGAGTAACGATTCCAAACGACGTATGTCGTCAGGCAGAGACGCCGAAGGCGCCGGCGGAAGAAAACTGGCGACGCCAAGGAGGGCGCCAATGCGCCACACGAGGTGAGCCAAGCACTGACGTCAGCGCTACGGAAGAGTTCGTCGAGGGGCGCTCCCGCTCGCACGTGCTTTCCCACTCCAGAGAGCGCTCCCGCTCGTGCGCGCTCTCCGTGCAAAGAGGGCGCTCTCAATCTAGGGACCACTCCAAGTCCAAGGTGAACATCCCAAGAGGTCCCACCTGGACCGACAAAGTCAAACAGACGCAACCGACTGGCCGGACACAATACGCCGTCGCACAGGAGAGCGAGCGGGCGCACGATCCCAGGATCGCGAAGTTGATGAACGAAAACGCCACTCTCAAGGATGAACTCACAGAATGAAGGCCCACATTTGAGGCCTTCCGAAACGCCAGCGCCATCCAAGCGGCTGTGGCAAGGCAAACGTATACGGAACTGAGGGCCCACAGTAAGGGCGGTCAAGCGCAGAGCCACCTCCTCCCACGGTATGGGTGCGGACGTGAGCATGGCGGAGGCTGCCATACAGAGGTCCTTGGACCGCATTCAAAAATCTTTTGACGAACTGTTACAGAGTAACCAGACCTTTCTACTCAGAATGCAACTGCTTGAGAACGAGCTTGCCAAGCGATGTGACGTACACTACGGCGACTCCGCCAGGCCCGAGGCGGTGTCCAGTGAAATACTAGAAGATAACCGGCAGTCATGGGCTGACGAGCAAGATGACATCGCAACCAATCTCCGGTCCATCATGCCCAACCATGGCCAGACAGGATAGTAAGCTCATCGTGTAGCAGTGGAACTGCGCCGGCTTCAGGTGGCACAGGCTTCAACTTGTCCAGTTCATCAAGACCCAGGAGCCGCAAGAGATGTCCCACGTTATTTTGCTACAGGACATTGGAATGGAAACGATTGCCCTCCAGGTGTACCGAGCTGTCTCCTCGTTGGCGGAGAACGGGCTTAGCATCGCGATACTCATTGCAAATAAGTGTGCCTTCCAGGAGCGCGATCTCCGCCTTGGCAAAATCCAAGCTAGAAGCGTTGCTCGTCGAGATCATACCCAACAGCTGGCTCAAGAGCAGCGTCTACGTTATCAATGGGTACGGCTCTTCTAAGGACAACCGGCAGACCTACTACAGCCTAACGACCAAGGCATCGTCCAAGGCGAGAGAGACGCTGCTCGTTGTGGCCGGAGACTTCAACGCGCCGCACAAAGCTTGGGGCTACGTGAGAAGCATTCCCAAAGGCTGAAGACTCCTGCAGGCACCGACTGACAGCTCCCTAGAACTGATCACCGACCCGCATTCCCCATGTGCATGGGAAACTCGGTCTCGAGAGACATCGCCACAGACCTGGCCTTCGTCAAGAACGCACCGAGAGCGGAGTGGCTCAACTTACAAGAAACCTGGGCACTGACCACTGCATCGTGGAAATCTCCCTGCCTGTCAGCGCGGCCCCGCAAAGGGCCTTCGAAATAGTCGACTAGGACGCCTTCCGCAAGAGAAGGAACGACGACCACGAAGAATACGGGTCGTTTGTGGACCTCGTAGCGAAGCTCAAGAAGGACGTAGCTGCGGTCATGAAGACCGTCGAAATGGACCTCAAGCTCGACCGCATGGACGCTCGATTGGCGCATCTGCTCGAAGCCAAAAATTCCCTCACGGCCAGATGGAAGACGCAGAAACTGAATCGCAACCTCCGGAGGAGGATCGAGGCCTTCAACTGCGAGATCGAATCGCACTGCAAAGAGCTCGGCCAGCAGTAATGGAACGAAGTATGGGCGTCGGTCGACACGCAAATGCACGCGGGAGGGGAAGTGGAACCTCCTCAAGCAGTTACTGGACTACACGCAGTCCAAAAGAAACCGCACTCTGTCCATCAATAGGCTGGTCCACAAGCTCAATAGCGAAGGAGCATCTACGAACCAAGTGATGAATGAAGTCGCGCGTCGCTACCTCCCCATCGGACAGTCCGGGCCGCAAGATTACCCGGCCTACGGCGGCAAGGCGAACGAGGAGCTCGACGCCCCTTTCTCCGTCTCGGAAGTCAGAGCAGCCCTTCAAGGTCTCAACGGAAGATCAGTGCCCTGGCTGGATGGAATCTCGAACAGACTCCTTCAAAATTTGGACGACGTCTCGATCGAACTGGTCACCAAAGAAATCAGTGAGGTCTGGGCGACCGGCATCGTACCGGGTGCCTGGAAGGAAACCACGGTGATCCTAATTCCAAAGCCGGGCAAGACACCAGTCATCGACAGTCTGCGACCCATTTCGCTCACGTCTTGCGTGGGCAAGGCGGCGAAGCATGCCATCCACAACAGAATATCGAGTCATGTCGAGGAGCGACACCTCCTCCCGCGTATATGGTCGGCTTCAGACCCTCGCTCTTCGCTCAAGAGGTCATGCTACTGATCAAGAGGCAGATAGTTGACGTGGTCACGAGAGACGTCCGAGGCATCTTGGCGCTGGAGCTCGCCAAAGCCTTCGACACGGTCAAACACAAGCACGGTCTCGACTCTGACGAGATTGAACCTCGGCGAACGCTTTTACGCGTACGTCAGCTCTTTCCTCAGGGATAGCAAGGCCACGATCAACTTGGGCCGGATCAAGTCGGATGGATACACGCTGGGAGTCGGCGGCACGCCGCAGGTGTTATCCCCACTGCTCTTCAAC
This sequence comes from Dermacentor variabilis, assembly GCF_050947875.1. Lineage (NCBI taxonomy): Eukaryota > Metazoa > Arthropoda > Arachnida > Ixodida > Ixodidae > Dermacentor > Dermacentor variabilis. The sequence continues at coordinate 212,279,044 of NC_134569.1, read as the reverse complement.
ATCGCCATGAGAGACCATGAGAGATCAGTCCGACTCGACCGATCCGGGGCGCCAATATCAATCATGCTATCTACGCGGACGACATCACCGTCTGGTGCGGTGGTGGGTGACGCCGCGGTGGAAAGGGCCCTGCAAGAGGCCCTGCACGTCACGGAAGCATTCCTCGAGGGCACGGGACTGGTCCTCTCGCCGACCAAGTGCGAACTCTTGCTGTATCGGGCTGATAGAAAGTTTGACACGACGCTGGACGAAGTAGCGGTCGAACTCAGAACGAAGACGGGTGAGTGCATCTGGAGGGTGGATTCTCTCACGGTGCTCGGACTGGTCCTCAGCGCAAAGGGCAGCATCGGGCAAACGATCGCCCGCCTGAGCATGAAGACGGAGTGCATGCTCAGACTCGTTTCACGACTGACGAGCAGGAAATGTGGCATCAGCGAAGCCAACCTCCTGAGAATCTACCACGCCTTCCTCATGAGCCATGTCAACTACGTGGCTTCGACGCTGAACTGGTCGTGGTCGGAGGAGAACAAGGTCGACACACTAATCAGGAAGAGCATTAAACGAGTACTCGGCATCCCCGCGACTACCAGCACGGAGAAGCTGATGGAACTCGGGGTCCACAACACCCTGAGCGATGTCGTAGCACAGAAAACGGCACAAATCGTTAGCTTGTCTACAACCAAGGCCGGCCGCAGAATACTCGAGATGGCGGGTCTGGCAGCCATGGCCCAGGAGTCGTGCGCCGTCCCGCTCTGCCAGGGTTAAAGGGCCCCCTTTCGAGTCTCCCCTTTCCTGAGGAACGTTCAGACACAACACAACGAGGCCCGGCGTGCCGCCAGGGCCCGAGAACTCATCAAGAGTGCCCTGTAGAACGCACAGCTCGCGTCCTTTGTCGACGCGGCGCAGTATCCCGGATCAAACTCGTACGCGGCCACAGTGATTGAACCCCAGGGCAAGATACTGAATGCAGCGTCTAACACTCGACGGCGTCCGTCGCAGAGCAAGTCGCAGTGGCGCTGGCTCTGTGCAAACCCGGGCGCACCGAGATCTTCACGGACTCCTGGTTGGCGGTGATGGCCTTTCTCGCCGTCTCGGCCGAGGCTGCGGTGGTGCTGAGGACCCGCAAGCCAGGCATGGCCCGTCAGGTCATCACTTGGTTCCCGGATCACATGGGCCGGAACGTCTCCCCCGGTTCGATCAACCCCAATAAGCTGGCCCACAACCAGGTGTGAGGTCTCGTCAACCGTGCCGATTCGAGGGGCCCGGCTTCGCAGGGGATCGACCGAACCCCGGACCCGCTACTTACTTTCCACGACATCACTGCTCACTACCAGCTGGAACGCTGGAAGTTTCCGGCTCCTCACCTGAAGTTAGGCAGACCCAAGGCCTCGGGGCTGAGAATGCTGCAGACGGTCCTCTTTCCATTACACTCCGGGTGTGGATCCCTGCTGGCCCGAATGCGGCGAGGAATGGTCCACCTTGAACTACATGCTGTGGCAATGATTTGCGTTGCACCACTCGCCTTTCAACAGGCAAGAAGACTGGGAAGAAGCCGTCAAGAGCGACGGCTTTCAGTTCCAGCTTCGGGCTGTCCAAAGGGCCTGCAACAGGGCTGAAGATCACGGTCTCCCGCGCCCGGTGCGGGTGTGGGCCGCGACTACGACTACGAAGTCCCTTAGGACCAAATAAAGTTTCTTGTCTATCTGTCTTGCAAAGGAGAATCCACGCCGACGTTGTGGTACTTCCGGCTCTCAAAAAGCGCCTTCTTGCCAAATATAACCTTCAAGATCGCATTTGTGCTTTTAAGGGCTATGCGTGGGAGATATTGATCTAAGAGGATTTCGCTGCTACCGAAGCGGTTCACCAAAACTGTTCTGATTTTCTCGTTAAACATATAACGATGAACTATTTGTGGGAAGACTGTAACGGTTACCAGAGTGGCTTCAGTGGTTATGAGCGATAACACGTAAGCTTGCGCGTCTATTCTATCGCTCCAGTGAAGGTTCACTGCGTTGTATCTTCGCTTACGATAGATATTTGGATCATGCCCTTGCCGCGGCACGCACAGCAACTCGATTTTCAAACCATACGCATTCATATCTACAGTCGAGCGCCGAACGAACTCCTCTAGAACGGAATGACCTGTATAACGATGAATAACACTCTATATTCTTGTTTGAGCTGTACGTTGCGCGACCTCTATAAGGAAGCATTCCGGAGGCCCCAAGCACTTCGTTGTAAAGGCGTTCGACTGTATTACACATCTTTGACATGACGGACACGTAAGACATAGCACGTGCTAGAGCACTTGCGAGTGCTCTCGCTTTCATTGGAGTACGGGAATTAATACCTTTGTTCCTTGCGTCACGAGCGGGCGCGTGTCAGTTTGTCCCATCCTCGCCTCGTGTCAGCTAACGCTTTCGGACGCTGTGTTAAGTGCACCCCCGCCCTTGGGTGTCGCTTTCATTCCCCAGTCATTTCATCGCAACAGAACGCTACGAAGCCAATGCGAGACCGCGTTCGGGTTCGGCTCTGGTTGTGCCGTTTCTTTTGTGCAGTATAAAATTCACTCACAATTACGGTACTCCTTATTGTGAAATCTATACGTGTTTTCATTTCGCGACATATTGGTTGGCGTGGACAATCTGTATCGTGCGGCAAATTGCAAACGGAGCGAAGTGCAGCGCGACTACCGTGCTAATCAGGATATCGAGAGAGGCAGCGCGTGCGTGACGCGTGAGCCTGATTCACAGCAACCTCCGCAGACAGACCTCCGCTCATGCAGCGCTCTGTTTCCATATATGGTACCGGTGGACGAGGTCTCCGCATGCCATTTGCGAACAGACGACGGCGCCCTGCTCTGGCGTCATCTCATTTTTTTTCATTTTCATTTTATTTCTGCCCATTTACAAGCAAATGGAGGGGGCCAAGGTAAAAGCTGCTTATTGGCAGCTTGAGTGGTCCCTGGCCCCCTGTACATATTGGCAGACCAGTGGCAAAGAACACTTTCAGAAATCTAAAAGATAAAGAACAGTGGGTTACATCAAATAAATTACATTTATTTCATTGAATAGAAGTGGTTTTACGGAACCATGGCGATTTAATTCGTAGTTTTCGCCAGACAGATGAACTCCGATGGTGTCAAGGCATGGATGTCAGTGCCGCCTTCTAGATAAGAATTTAGTAGCCGTGGTCGGGTATTTGCGACCATTTGATGGCCGTAATTTGTCCTCGAAAAGGGTATGAGCCATTTTTCAGGACTGCGCGTCTCATATGTGGGTGTATTCTGTTTTAAGTTTGCTATATTTGTTATTAAGTTGCTTCTATTTTTTGCCTGAAAGTAGTAGGTGCGTAGGACGGTTTGTTTGCCGAGATGATGACTTTTTGTTATGTTGTACTTGATGAAAAGACTCTCAGTGTGGAAGTTCTATGGCACATTTGCGATAGCGCGTATTATTTTTTTTTTTTTGCATCAATAGTATTTTAGAGTGATCGGAAGCTGATGTTGTGCCCCATACAAGATGGCAATAATTTACATGCGAGGCAAACAGTGCATTATAAATGATCAATTAAGCTGACGTTGGTAAAAGGTAGCGATTTCGATGTAGTATACCTGTTATACGGCTGAGTTTTTGGAGTACAAAATCCACGTGAGCGTCCCATTGCAATGTGTCGGCAAAATATACGCCAAGCACTTTTACCGCGTCAACAACCTCTATTAACGCGATAGCGTTAAGGAGCTCGTGTCGCAGAAAAGCCGGTGTCGTCGGCGTCGGTGTCGGCGTCGGCGTCCGCGGCGTTGGCCATGAGCGATAAATCACGGCAGGCACTTCATAAATAAAAAGCAACTTCCAAGATGGCTGGGTGGGAATCGAACCAGGGTCTCCGGAGTGTGAGACGGAGACATTACCACTGAGCCACGAGTTCTTTCTTTTTCTTTACTGCCGCTCGTTGGCCCGGATAAAAATTACACATTCACAAATAATCAAAAGGCACACTCACAATATATTGAAAATGACAGCAGAACTTGTGCGGCTGCGCTTGTGCTAAAATTCTCTTATCGCCAATAACAATTCCACTCGTGGCAACCACTCTGGGATGCACTCCAGCAACTTTTGTTCCTCTACAAAGTTCCGTATGCTTTCTTTGAAATACTGGCGAGCCGCTCTTGCATCGAGATCGGCATGCCTTACCGCAATTCTACATTTCCAAATGCTATGCAGGGCCATAAGCATGATCACATCGAATGGGGTACCATCATCACTTTCTATTGGCAAGTAGCGAATCCAATACGCATCTCGGGGGAAATCCTTTTTGATTGTGCGCTGGAGCACATCCCAGAGGAAAACGGCATCCCAACAATGCAGAAAAACATGTTCAATTGTCTCCTCCTGCCTGCAAATTGTACAATGAGTGCCCCAAGGAACAAAGAAACCTCTTTCAGCCAGCCACGGTTTGACAGTCAGCGTTCCGGAGTGCAATTAAAAAAAGAACGTCTTAGCGCCTGACGATACTAGCATCGCCTTAACGCGCGTCAGAACATTGTGCCCATGGCTAGCTCTGTAGAGAGACCGATATAAAGGCACGGGAAGAACAACATCACACAGGTCCCTGTACAGTTTTTTCCGGTTAACGTCACTCAAATATAGAAGTGAAAAACGCGCTGACAAAAACCTGCATGAAGCCACAACTTCACGTAGAAAACCATAAACACCCCTTGCAAACTGCCCGCTGAGACAACCATTTCGGGCAAGTGTTTGCCCAGGCGAAGTTGGCAGACAGTGTATAAAAACGGGTTTTTTTGCGTCCCTGAAGAAAAAAAAACGATTGACTACCTGTCTCAAAAACAAATGTGACAATCCAAGTCCTCCATTTCGAACTCGAAGAAACAAATTGGTGCGACTTGATCTCTCCCAAGACGATGCCCACACAAACACTGCGAACACCCGGTGAATTTTTTGGATGTTTACCCTTGAGCAATGCAAGACTTGGAGGATGTACCAAAGTTTGCTCACTAAAAATATGTTGCAAATTGTGGCTCTGGAAAACATAGACCAATTCCAGCCATTCCATTTATTTACTGTGTCTCGCAGCTTATCCACTTCACTCCTCCAGTACGACTCACTGTCTTTGTAGCACTGAAGGGGAACACCCAAGTATTTCACCGGAGTCGTAACGAAACTCATGTTGGCAAAAGTGTCTGGGGCCGCCCGCCAATTCCCGTGCCAGAATCCCAGGCACTTACCCCAGTTTACCGCGCTGCCGCTCACAGCACAAAAACTTAACACATTTGACAGCCTGTGTTATACTGTCCAAATCAGTGCAAAACACAGCAATATCGTCTGCATAAGCCAACAGGCGGACTTCAACCTCGTGCAGTTTAAACCCGCGGACACAGTCATTCTCCATGACACTCAAACAAAACGACTCTATATACAAGCAAAACAACAGCGGCGAGAGAGGGCAGCCCTGACGCACCGACCGCTTAACTTGGATTCGCGCTCCCAACGCCTTGTTGACAATGCGCCGCGTCGAGCAGTCCCGGTACGCCATGGCAACCCCCTCTCTAATTCATCATCATCATCATCAGCCTAGTTACGCCCACTGCAGGGCAAAGGCCTCTCCCATACTTCTCCAACTACCCCGGTCATGTACTAATTGTGGCCATGTTGTCCCTGCAAACGTCTTAATGTCATCCGCCCACCTAACTTTCTGCCGCCCCCTGCTACGCATCCCTTCCCTTGGAATCCAGTCCGTAACCCTTAGTGACCATCGGTTATCTTCCCTCCTCATTACATGTCCGGCCCATGCCCATTTCTTTTTCTTGATTTCAACTAAGATGTCGTTTACCCGCGTTTGTTGCCTCACCCAATCTGCTCTTTTCTTATCCCTTAATGTCACACCCATCATTCTTCTTTCCATAGCTCGTTGCGTCGTCCTCAATTTCAGCAGAACCCTTTTCGTAAGTCTCAAGGTTTCTGCCCCATATGTGAGTACTGGTAACACACAGCTGTTATACACTTTCCTTTTGAGGGATAGTGGCATCCTGCTGTTCATGATTTGAGAATGCCTGCCAAACGCACCCCAGCCCATTCTTATTCTTCTGGTTATTTCAGTCTCATGATCCGGATCCGTGGTCACTACCTGCCCTAAGTAGATGTAGTCCCTTACCCCTTCCAGTGCTTCGCTACCTATCGTAAACTGCTGTTCTCTTCCGAGCCTGTTAAACATCACTTTAGTTTTCTGCAGATTAATTTTCAGACCCACCCTTCTGCTTTGCCTCTCCAGGTCAGTGAGCATGCATTGCAATTGGTCTCCTGAGTTACTAAGCAAGGCGATATCATCAGCGAATCGCAAGTTGCTAAGGTATTCTCCATCAACTTTTATCCCCAATTCTTCCCACTCCAGGCCTCTGAATACCTCCTGTAAACATGCTGTGAATACCATTGGAGATATCGTATCTCCCTGTCTGACGCCTTTCTTTATAGGGATTTTGTTGCTTTCTTTGTGGAGGACTACGGTGGCTGTGGAGCCGCTATAGATATCTTCGAGTATCTTTACATATGGCTCATCTACACCCTGATTCCGTAATGCCTCCATGACTGCTGAGGTTTCGACTGAATCAAACGCTTTCTCGTAATCAATGAAAGCTATATATAACGGTTGGTTATATTCTGCACATTTCTCTATCACTTGATTGATAGTGTGAATATGGTCTATTGTTGAGTAGCCTTTACGGAATCCTGCCTGGTCCTTTGGTTGACAGAAGTCTAAGGTGTTCCTGATTCTATTTGCGATTACCTTAGTAAATACTTTGTAGGCAACGGACAGTAAGCTGATCGGTCTATAATTTTTCAAGTCTTTGGCGTCCCCTTTCTTATGGATTAGGATTATGTTAGCGTTCTTCCAAGATTCCGGTACGCTCGAGGTCATGAGGCATTGCGTATACAGGGTGGCCAGTTTCTCTAGAACAATCTGACCACCATCCTTCAACAAATCTGCTGTTACCTGATCCTCCCCAGCTGCCTTCCCCCTTTGCATAGCTCCTAAGGCTTTCTTTACTTCTTCTGGCGTTACCTGTGGGATTTCGAATTCCTCTAGGCTATTCTCTCTTCCACTATCGTCGTGGGTGCCACTGGTACTGTATAAATCTCTATAGAACTCCTCAGCCACTTGAACTATCTCGTCCATATTAGTAACGATATTGCCGGCTTTGTCTCTTAACGCACACATCTGATTCTTGCCTATTCCTAGTTTCTTCTTCACTGTTTTTAGGCTTCCTCCGTTCCTGAGAGCCTGTTCAATTCTATCCATATTATAGTTCCTGATGTCCGCTGTCTTACGCTTGTTGATTAACTTAGAAAGTTCTGCCAGTTCTATTCTAGCTGTAGGGTTAGAGGCTTTCATACATTGGCGTTTCTTGATCAGATCTTTCGTCTCCTGCGATAGCTTACTGGTTTCCTGTCTAACGGAGTTACCACCGACTTCTATTGCGCACTCCTTAATGGTTCCCATGAGATAGTCGTTCATTGCTTCAACACTAAGGTCCTCTTCCTGAGTTAAAGCCGAATACCTGTTCTGTAGCTTGATCCGGAATTCCTCTAGTTTCCCTCTTACCGCTAACTCATTGATTGGCTTCTTGTGTACCAGTTTCTTCCGTTCCCTCCTCAAGTCTAGGCTAATTCGAGTTCTTACCATCCTATGGTCACTGCAGCGTACCTTGCCGAGTACGTCTACATCTTGTATGATGCCAGGGTTCGCGCAGAGTATGAATTCGATTTCATTTCTAGTCTCACCATTCGGGCTCCTCCACGTCCACTTTCGGCTAACCCGCTTGCGGAAAAAGGTGTTCATTATCCGCATATTATTCTGTTCTGCAAACTCTACTAATAATTCTCCTCTGCTATTCCTGGAGCCTACGCCATATTCCCCCACTGACTTGTCTCCAGCCTGCTTCTTGCCTACCCTGGCATTGAAGTCGCCCATCAGTATAGTGTATTTTGTTTTGACTTTACCCATCGCCGATTCCACGTCTTCATAAAAGCTTTCGACTTCCTGGTCATCATGACTGCATGTAGGGGCATAGACTTGTACCACCTTCAATTTGTACCTCTTATTAAGTTTCACAACAAGACCTGCCACCCTCTCGTTAATGCTATAGAATTCCTGTATGTTTCCAGCTATTTCCTTATTAATCAGGAATCCGACTCCTAGTTCTCGTCTCTCCGCTAAGCCCCTGTAACACAGTACATGCCCGCTTTTTAGCACTGTATATGCTTCTTTTGTCCTCCTAACCTCACTGAGTCCTATTATATCCCATTTACTACCCTCTAATTCCTCCAATAACACTGCTAGACTCGCCTCACTAGATAGCGTTCTAACGTTAAACGTTGCCAGGTTCAGATTCCAATGGCGGCCTGTTTTATTCTACCCAAATTCACATAATCTAGAATGCACAAAAGAATGTCGTGAGGCACCCGGTCAAACGCTTTCTCGAGATCAATTTGGAGCATTGCCACTCGTGCGCCCATGGCATCGCAACATTCGAGGATACTGCGTGCTACGTGTATATTTGAGAAGATAGTTCGGCCTTTAATGCCACACGTTTGATGCGGCCCCACAAGCTTCGCAATGACAGTCTGTAACCTCTTTGCTAAGATTTTCATCATTATCTTATAGTCTCCGTTAGTGAGACAAATTGGGCGGTAAGAAGTTACTCTTCGCAATGCAACGGGATCTTATGACTTGGGTATAAGAATAGTGTGGGAAGATGAGAAGGACGGGGGTAGTACTTTGAGCTGGAATGCTTTGTTATATACATCCGCTAAGGCTGGTGAGATCGCACCTTTGAAATATTTATAAAAGGCTGGGGTTAGACCATCAGGGCCAGGGGACTCCCCCGGATGCATACTTTCAATAGCACTTTTCACTTCCTCTTCCGAAATTGGTTCCTCCAATGTTTCTTTCGTACTTTCATCTAGCCTTGGCATCAACGACAAAAAGTCCTTTTTAAAACGATCAATGTCGACTGCGCAGTAAGTGAATAAACCACTGTAGTGCTCGAAAAAAGCACGCTCGATATCTTCTGCTGCGTCGCTAACTTTTCCGCAATATTCGATTTCCGCTATCTGATTGCGGCGCGCATGCCACTTTTCTGAGCCTAACGCTCTTTTCGACGGTACATCTCCCATTATCAGCCTTTCAGCCCTTGCCCGCACCAAAGCACCGCGGTATCTTTCGATATCGAACTGTTCTATTTTATGTTTCAGTGCGCGAATATCGTCCATGAACATGCGGGGCATCCTACATTCCTCACTGATCAATTTTTCTAAATTCCTGCGCATCTGTTTTTCTTCTGCTCCCTTTTCTCTGCATATAGCGCTCGCACGCTCTAAAGCCTTGATTTTAACCGCCTGCTTGAAGTTCTCCCATTTTTCACCAGATGTCGTGTTATCAACAGCATTCATTTCTTCAACTTGCTTCGTTACATCCGCTGTAAACATTTCGTCGCTTAGTAATTTCGAATTAAATTTCCATAGTTGCCACTCGAAGCCCTTTTTCTTTTCTTTCGTGCTTGCTACTAAAAAGCTGACCAAACAGTGATCACTGAATGAAAGTGCGCTCACGTGGTACTCCTTACAAAGGGGTATCAAATCAAGGCTTACATACACTCTGTCAAGACGGGCGTGGCTGGCTGCCTGAAAATGGGTGTACTGCGTAGTCCTCCCACCACCGAGACACTCAGCAACGTCTTCCAAACCATCGTCCTTTATCATATCGCTTAGGGCAATGGTGCTTGCATCCTTGTACGGTCGGGCGCTAGTTTTATCACGGGCTGAAAGAACACAGTTAAAATCACCGACAATAATGAGGAGCCTATTACACTGGGTATACTGTTTTAGCTGATCGAAAAATCTGCGTCTTTCCTCAGCGACAGTCGGCGCTTACAAACAAATAACACGCCATTCCAATGACGATAATAAAAAATCGCAGACAATAAGCCGACCTGACGGGCATGACGTCACAGCTTCTACTTTTGCTCCAAGACTATGTCTGATGAACAAAGCGCACCCGGAAGAAGTTCCCACAGCATGGCTCACAATAACACAGTATCGAGCTAAGAATTGACGCATCATGCCCCCGGTTTCGTCGTCGCCCTCAACTTTCGTCTCCTGTACTGCTAGAATGTCCAGGTCATATTCGCTAACTAGTCGATAGAGTTGACTTTGCTTCCTCCTTGAGGCAAGCCCACGTACGTTTAAGGTGGCCACACGAAATGACCTATCCATAGACATCATTGCGAGGCGGTGAGAACCCGGGGGCATGACGCTCACCTCACTACTGCGCTTTTTTTCCTGGGTGTCTTGTCACGGTGCAGTCCTCAGGGAGGCAAAGGCGGCGTTTTCGCCGTCTTGCGCTCCGTCGAAGTGTTCGGCCGAAGCCGATGGGAAAGACGCCGCACGGGAGTCGTTTTCACAGGCGGCTCGTCCGTTGGAAGGGCGCTGGGCCCCTTCTCCTTTTCGCCTGCTTCGTGGGGCTGCTTTGCGGTCGCACTGGCACTGTCGCTATCGATGCCTGTCATCGGCACTGCCTCGGGAGTAGTCTCTACAGCTCCGCCGGAAAAAGTGTAGCCGGTACTACTTGGAGCAGCTTTCCTACTCCGGTCCTCCACAGCTTCATGCAGAAGCCCGGCTTCGGGCTTCCCTGGAGCTTCAAGGAGGGCGTCCTGTGGAGTGTTCGGGGCACCCTCTTGAGTAGTCGGGTTTCGGCACACTCCTGCTGTTTCCTCGGAGTCTGCCTCATCCATAAGGTGGCCCAATGCATCGTTTGCCTGGACTGGTCCGGTCACGCTGGCGTACGTCTTTGGGCAATCCGCGTCCTCATGGCCGAAGCGGCGACAACGACTGCAGCGAGGTACTTTGCAGTCCCGACGTATGTGCCCGGTGCTCTTGCAGCGCAGACAGAGCGGAGCGCGGCCTGGAACAACGACGAGAGTCAGCTCTCCGGCTATCTTGAGCTGGTGTGGAATGTCGTCGACTTTGACGTCGCCATGCAATTGCAGTCCAACTGAGCGAGTCGTCGAGCCCTTTTCAGTGACGCCTTGCTCACGCCACTTCTCCCGCGTCACCTCCAACACTTTTCCGTAGGGTGTCAGGGCCACACGAATGTCGTCGTCGGTCACGCCGTGCAGCAACCAGTGTAGCTTTAAGCGAACCTCTCGGTTGTTCGGATCGATGAGCAAACATGGGCGATCTTTTACCTTCACGTTGACAGCGGTGAGCAATTTCTGAGCGGCGTCGGCACTCGTCATTGTTACAGCCCACACATGGTTCATCTGATACGCCCCCAACGCCAAAACGTCGGGGAGCGCACCTAGATTGGCCAAAGTGCCTCGGTAGTCTTCGACACGGTAGGGCCGAGCTCTTGGGTCGCCGTGCATGAAAACGGTGTTCGCGACAATGCGTCCGGATGGCAGATTGGGCAGAATAACCTGATAATCTTCGGCAGTAGAAGCAAAAAACCTGTTACCGCGGCCCGCCTGGGCCGCCGAAACCGCTCCATGGGAGCAAGCCATCCCGCGTCCGTTTCGCTTGAAAGCCGCAGGTGGAATGGCTGAGCCACGAGTTCGATGCTTCAAAGCGGTACAAAAGCGCCTCTAGTGAACGCGGTGTTGCCTTAGAAACGAGCTGTTTCTCAGGCGGGCGTCGCTTGCTCAGGCGCACATTTCGTTGTCGCGCCGAACGCTGCGTTGCTCGACGCTCACCGCGTCCGATGCGGGGCGCGTAGTCGCTGCGCCGTAGCCCATTGTCTTACACCCCTTGGCGGGTCGACGGGAACGCTGTCGCGTTCCACTCTTGAAGGCGAAGCTTAAGCGTCCTCCAATTTTTTTCTCAGAGTTGTAAAATATGTTGTGGGTCAATGGAGTACATGTACCTCTTGTTTTAAAGATGACTGCTTGTGTTTTATTTGAGTTGTCCTGGCTTCATTTTGAGAGATGGGTTAATAGGTTGTTCGCTGCACCAATGAGGCCTGTATAAGAGTTGTTTGATAAAAAAAAACACTCGTGTCATCTGCGTAGTTTATGAATTTTGCTTCTCGGTGGATAAGAGCTATGTCGTTTATGTAGATGTTAAACAGAAATGGGCTAAGGATACTTCCCTGAGGGACACCTGTTTGTATTTTTCGTGTAGATGATATGCTAGTGTTTATAGGCACATATTGCTGTCGATCTCTATGGTAGGATGTCAGTAACTGAAGAGGAAGGCCCCTGATGCCATATCTTTCAAGCTTAAGTATTAGGAGGTCATGATTTATGCAGTCGAACGCTTTTGTGAAATCTATGAATAGACCAATTACAAGTGACTTATGTTCAAGGTTGTGCAGTATATATTCTTTCTGTGCTACAAGTGTTAGTTCTGTTGATTTAAATCGTTGAAAACCGTATTGAGCGTCTGTTATTAGTTTATGTTTATTACTGAAAGATGTTAATTGGTTAAGAATGATTTTTTCAAGACCTTTAGAAAACTGCGGAAGAATAGATATCGGACGGTAATTTTTTAAATCAAGCTTGACACCTTTCTTATATAACACAATTACTTTTGCAATTTTCATTTTCTTAAGGAAAAGTACCTGATGTTATGCATAAGTTATAAATATAAGCTAACACAGGTGCAATGTCGCATATGACGTGTTTGATAGGTCTTATTTGGAGGCCATCAGCATCGCAGCTACATGAATTTTTCAGTTTGAGAAAAACTGAACAAACCTTGGTAGGGGTTGTCGCTTGGAAAAAATAGTGTCCATAGTTGCAGGGAATTGAAATGTACATGGTGGGCTTAGTGATGAATGGGAATCAGTGTCGGTAAAGTAATTATTGAATGCGTTAACTAAATGATCTCCGGTTAAAATACATCCGTTTACAGAAACTTTCTTTATAGGTTCAGTGTTCTGTTAAGTCCCATTAGTTCATTTAACTTGTTCCACATCTCTGTTTGTCCCTCGCATGAAGAAAAAGTACGTAAATAATAGCGATTTCTTCTATTTCTTAGCTCTTTATTTAATTTATTTCTAAAAAATTTGAAGCATTTTAGATCCTCGCCGTTCCGAGATTTTATAAACCTGGCATAAAGCTTATCTCTTTTCTTTATTTTTTTAGAAGTTCTTTGGTGATCCAAGGTTTCCGATAAGCTTTGTGGTTTCTTTTCTTATGAATGAAATGTTGCGCATAAACAGCTGAGAATTTCTTGAAGAAGATGTTGTATGCTGGCGCAGCCTCGTTTTGTTGAAAAACCTCCTTCCAAGATACTTGTCTCAAGGCATCTTGAAAGGCAGTTAATGTGTACTCGTTTATTGTCTGAAATGTTTTTTCAGTGTTATCTTTACCGGTATCGTTTGCTCTTGTGAAGATAAACATGACTATTGGCATGTGGTCACTGAGAGGATAGTTTTAAGACTCAGCTAGTTACTAAGAATGAGTTATAGCTTGTTATAAAAAGATCAAGAGTGGTTTTCGTAGTTTCTGTTAACCTCGTGAAGGTTTCAATCGTATTTATACATCCTCTTGACACAAAAATTCTTTGAAATATCGTTTTCCTAGCACCATCGGAACTCATACCAATGTTGAAGTCGCCTCCTAAGACCACTTTATATTTGTTTTCTGACGCTAATTCTAGCATGCGCTCTAAAAAAATGAAGAAGGGTTCCAATAAACCATCTGGCGGGCAGTAACATACTGCAAAGAGTACACCCGGTGTTTGGACACACAACATTTCACAATTTTCTATCATACAAGAATACTCGGCTAACAGTTCACATGTTAGAGAATCATCTATCAAAACAGATACTCCACCACCGCGACGTGAGGTTCGGTTTTTTAAGATACTTTTTTGCAAGGCAGGCGAAAAACATCAGCAGGGCAATACCATGTTTCGCTTAGCATGACTACATTGCACTGACTATTTATATCAGAAAAAAAGTTTCTAATTCAGGTAGCTTGCTGGAGACTGATTGAATGTTCATATGCATGAAAGACAGTCCCTTCTTTTGAGTGGCCAAGAACGTGAACCAATCGTCCTTGTCAATACATCCCAAATGATTCATTTCGGCAAAGAGTCAAATGATAGCAACAAGAAATAGGCGTTCACTGCAATAGAGCACGAAGATCATTTTCACACATAACGACAATTGCCGATTCACCGTTTGCCCTACGCACAAGAACTTTTTCATTTGAGTGCCACACGAACTTGTATCCCGCAATATCATAGCGGCAGTCGCCGCAGAGCCCGTCCTGCGCAGCGATACGCTTTCCTTCTCACGATTTCGCCATACCCTCCTCCTCCACTTTCCTCCTCACGCCGTCTTTCATGCCCTGCCGCGCTTCGCGTTCGCTCTTGCATCCTTCCCTGTGCTCGCTCGCGCGGTTAAGCTGACGCCTACGCTCAACGCAGGAAAGGGCGCCTAAGAGAGATGTGTCGGTAAGCTCCCGTTCGCTTTTCCTTGTTTTTATTTTTTATGTTTGCAATGCTTCGTCATTTCTGACGGCTTAGAAATTAGCCGAATCTTCAGTCATGGTCCTTTTCACACAGCTTAGGACGACTAGATGCGTCGCGGCGGCAATTGTGAACACGCCAGAGCGTTTTCTTCCGCCATCGATGCACAGCAAACTGTTGTGTGCCGAGCCCAACTAGAGTTGGGAAGCGCAACGAAGGAAAATATACTCTAAAAGAAAGACTGATGCACTGATGCGTTAGTACCTAGGCAAACGGTGTTCTTAGGGAGCAAAAGTACGCGGAGTCGAGGCGTCGCCGTGGTTCACGTTCTCCCGAGTGGCGGCGCCACAGTCGAGGGCCTTGCGGCCCTGGAAATTCTATTACGCAGCCCAGCCTGGCTGTCACATGCCATTACATTTGTGGCGCCGCCGCATGAAGGCGCTACCGGTCACAACTCATCCCGCGCCCGGTGCCTATAGCGAAACGCACATGCGTGGTTAAATGTGTATGCATAAGCATTTCTAGAAAATTAATTTTAACAAGTTCTCAATTGCCTTATGCGCAGGGTCCTTCGTTCTCAGGCTAATTTTTTTTTATTAGGGGTTAGAAATCGGGTATCATTGTTTAATAAGAAGTATAAGCCGTGGAGAAATCGGGATGATGCCGTATGCCCACCCAGTTTTTGCGACTTTCCTGGTAACAAAGATCAACACCCGCAATGGCTGCTTCTTGGACACAAAGGTATTTAAGCAAGGAAGATCCCGCAGGGGCTAGTCTAATGACTAAAAGGCATGTTAGCAAGTCATGAGAAAAACGTAGTTATACAAATCATTGTTGGGAGGTGTCCTTTTTTATTTTTTAAAGAAACCACGTACACACAAGGAAAAGAAATGGGGACGCTCGGGCTTGGCAATTCCTTCTTTGTTTTATTCTCTGCACTTCATTTACCAAATGAAGAAAAGAGAACATCGACATGCTTAGCAGGAGCTTGAATGCCTTTTCTTGTCTCACGATTCCTTGCTGACTTACATTATGAAACGGATTTTGAGCTTTTCGTTGTACATCCTAAATTGCACTCGGGCCTTAGGTGGAGTTCTAATGCTTTGCGCCACAAGCTCTTGCAACAAAATTAATAGAATACCAACTAGAATAATCTGGAACCCATGTTTGAACGTATCACAATTGAGTAAGCGCCCTCTGGACGTAACAGCTACGGTTCTCATTGCCGCGCAACGTCTGGGCGGCGACCATGCCTTTGCGCATTTCCACCGTTCGCATGTATGCGATGTGCGCGAAACGCGAGGCGATGCGCTATTGTTGTGTTCGTGACGAATAACAAAGAGCAACAAGCTCTTTGTTATTCACTCAAGGCCGGCAGGGGCTCAACACAATCTGTATAGCCCGTTCTCGCTTGAATGCTCAGCCAGAGGACAGCATATAGCACATTCATATGGGAATATATTGCTAATGTAATACTATATTTGGAGCGCTTACTCACAAGAGCCGGGTATTGCTCATTAGTTTTGCGACGCCTACATTTATTATCAACATTTACCAAAGGCTGAATTTCAAGAGAAAAAAATCGGATTCAATCCGATTTTGATCAAAACTTGCCTTGTGCGCAAAAAAATTCATCGTGTTTTACCCGAAAATAAAGCATCATGCAGCGGTGGCGTAGAGGTATGACACCCGCCTCGCATGCAAGAGGTCCGTGGTTCGAATCTCGGTGCCGTGCAATTTTCCACCGGATTAAAAAAAAGAAACAAAGCCGCGTGTTGATAAAATTGCGTAACCAGGCCTGGAGTGTGGCCTGATCCCGGTGACCAGAGCCGGTAACGCACTCCCTCATCAGAGCAGGATTGGCCGCCCTGGTGCAGTACTTGGACACAACCTCCTATATGAATACAAAAGTCGAACCCCGGCCCTCAGTCCCCAGCAGCTGCGAAGCAACTGATAACGGCGGCGGTCAGACCTGCGACGCAGCAGAGGGTGCTAAGTATCCCTGGCTCCGGACAGGCCGCCATTGGAATATGAACCTGGCAACGTTTAACGCTAGAACGTTATCTAGTGAGGCGAGTCTAGCAGTGCTATTGGAGGAATTCGAGGGCAGTAAATGGGATATAATAGGGCTCAGTGAAGTTAGGAGACCAAAGAAAGCATATACAGTGCTAAAAAGCGGGCACGTCCTGTGCTACCGGGGCTGAGCGGAGAGACGAGAACTAGGTGTCGGATTCCTGATTAATAAGAATATAGCTGGTAACATACAGGAATTCTATAGCATTAACGAGAGGGTGGCAGGTCTTGTTGTGAAATTTAATAAGAGGTGCAAAATGAAGGTTGTACAGCTCTACGCCCCTACATCCAGTCATGATGACCAGGAAGTCGAAAGCTTTTCTATGAAGACGGGGAATCGGCGATGGGTAAAGTCAAAACACAGTACACTATACTGATGGGCGAATTCAATGCGAAGGTAGGCAAGAAGCAGGCTGGAAAGAAGGCAGTGGGGGAATATGGCATAGGGACTAGGAATAGCAGGGGAGAGTTATTAGTAGAGTTTGCGGAACCGAATAATATCCGGATAATGAATACCTTCTTCCGCAAGCGGGATAGCCGAAACTGGACGTGGAGGAGCCCGAACGGCGAGACTAGAAATGAAATAGACTTCATACTCTGCGCGAACCCTGGCATCATACAAGATGTGAACGAGCTCAGCAAGGTGCGCTGCAGTGACCATAGGATGGTAATAACTCAAATTAGCCTAGACCTGAGGAGGGAACGGAAGAAAGTGGTACATAAGAAGCCGATCAATGAGTTAGCGGTAAGAGGGAAAATAGAGGAATTCCAGATCAAGCTACAGAACGCTTTAACTTAGGAAGAGGACCTCAGTGTTGAAGCAATGAACGACAATCTTGTGGGCATCATTAAGGAGTGTGCAATAGGAGTCGCCGGTAACTCCGTTAGACAGGATACCAGTAAGCTATCGCAGGAGACGAAAGATCTGATCAAGAAACGCCAATGTATGAAAGCATGTAACCCTAAAGCTAGAATAGAACTGGCAGAACTTTCGAAATTAATCAACAAGCGTAAGACAGCTGACATAAGAAAGTATAATATGGATAGAATTGAGCATGCTCTCAGCAAAGGAGGAAACCTAAAAGCAGCAAAGAAAAAACTAGGAGTTGGCAAGAATAAGATGTATGCGTTAACAGACAAAGCCGGCAATATCATTACTAATATGGATGAGATAGTTCAAGTGGCTGAGGAGTTCTATAGAGATTTATACAGTACCAGTGGCACCCACGGCGATAATGGAAGAGAGAATAGTCTAGAGGAATTCGAAATCCCACAGGTAACGCCGGAAGAAGTAAAGAAAGCCTTGGGAGCTATGCAAAGGGGGAAGGCAGCTGGTGAGGATCAGGTAACAGCAGATTTGTTGAAGCATGGTGGGCAGTTTGTTCTAAGGAAACTGGCCACCCTGTATAAGCAATGCCTCATGACTTCGAGCGTACCGGACATAATCGTAATCCATAAAGAAGGAGATGCCAAAGACTTGAAAAATTATAGACCAATCAGCTTACTGTCCGTTGCCTACAAAGTATTTACTAAGGTAATTGCAAATAGAATCAGGAACACCTTAGACTTCCGTCAACCAAAGGACCAGGCAGGATTCCGTAAAGGCTGCTATACAATAATCCATATTCACACTATCAACCAGGTGATAGAGAAATGTACTGAATATAACCAACCCTTATATATAGATTTCAATGATTACGAGAAAGCGTTTGATTCAGTCGAAACCTCAGCAGTCATGGAGGCATTGCAGAAACAGGGTGTAGACGAGCCGTATGTAAACATACTGAAACAGATATATAGCGGCTCCACAGCCACCGTAGTCCTCCATAAAGAAAGCAACAAAATCCCAATAAAGAAAGGCGTCAGGCAGAAAGATACGATCTCTCCAATGCTATTCACAGCGTGTTTACAGGAGGTATTCAGAGACCTGGATTGGGAAGAATTGGGGATAAGAGTTAATGGAGAATACCTTAGTAACTCTCGATTCGCTGATGATATTGCCTTGTTTAGTAACTCAGGGGACCAACTGCAATGCATGCTCACTGACTTGGAGAGGCAAAGCCGAAGGGTGGGTCTAAAAATTAGTCTGCAGAAAACTAAAGTAATGTTTAACAGTCTCGGAAGAGAACAGCAGTTTACGATAGTTAGTGAGGCACTGGAAGTGGTAAGGGAATACATCTACTTAGGACAGGTAGTGATGCGGATCCGGATCATGAGACGGAAATAATCAGAAGAATAAGAATATGCTGGGGTGCGTTTGGCAGGCATTCTCAGATCATGAACAGTAGGTTGCCGTTATCCCTCAAGAGAAATGTTTATAACCAGCTGTGTCTTACCAGTACTGACGTACGGGGCAGAAACCTCGAGGCTTACGAAAAGGGTTCTATTTAAATTGAGGACGACGCAACGGGCTATGGAAAGAAGAATGGTAGGTGTAACGTTAAGGGATAAGAAAAGAGCAGATTGGGTGAGGGAACATACACGAGTTAATGATATCTTAGTTGAAATCAAGAAAAAGAAATGGGCATGGGCAGGACACGTAATGAGGAGGGAAGATAACCGATGGTGATTAAGAGTTACGGAATGGATTTCAAGGGAAGGTAAGCGTAGCAGAGGGCAGCAGAAAGTTAGGTGGGCGGATGAGATCAAGAAGTTTGCAGGGACAACATGGCCACAATTAGTACATGACCAGAGTAGTTGGAGAAGTATGGGAGAGGCCTTTGCCCTGCCGTGGGCGTAACCAAGCTGATGATGATGATGATGATTATGATTATGATGATGATGATGATGATGATGATGGTGAAAGCATCATAGTTTTGCGTCTGTTTTCTGCTCTGTGTCTAATAGCCCGAGTGAAATCTGCGTAACATCGCGTTAGAGTTTGGAGAAAATATGGGACGTGTTATGTCACATGCGTGGCGAGACGCTAATGTATCTGGATTATGCAAGGGCTTTGCAAACACTCATATCACTGAACCGTAGTTCTTCCATACTTGATACGACGTGCCAGTGGTGTGCTCGCTGAACTTAAGGAGTAAACTTGTTTATATTTCGTCAATATATAGAAAATGCCGTAGGTCATGTGAAGGGAAGGTTAAAGGTGCCTCGTTCCAGTGGAGCACAGAGCACATCCTGGGAGAAGTATAAGCCACAGAGATAAAATTTGGTGGATAGGGGAACACTATGGCTGATGTGCATGCGAAGGTAAAGGTGCGTTAGAAAAAAACAGAATTGGCCAAAAGTTTCCTCAGCGAAAGTAAGAGCAGCTAGGCGAGCTGTTGCTGTAACACAATGAACCAGCTCCAAAGGGGAATGCCAAGAGTGGAAGCAAAAAGGAATGGAGTGCTCGAAAGCGTTATATGCGGGCGGCAGTGCAAACTGGTTTGATATATGGGCAACGTTTAAAATTGGGTTGTTCATTCACGAGAAATTGAAATTCGTAGTGCAACTGCTCGAAAGAAACAGCTCCGCTTGAAACTGGGCTGTAATTCTGTAAGGTCACGCAAGATTGCTGTCCTTTCTCTTTTTTTCTTATCTGGTGGAAGAACCTGCAGGCTTCCGTGATTCGTATACGATGTAGTCCTTTTCAACAATGCGTGTAAGTGAAGTGAATAATAGGTGTCTGAAGATTGTATCTTCTCTTTCGACGGGGCAGCGCTAACGGCTCACGAATCAACTGTTTAATTCTCGGGCCTCTCTATTCTTGTGCCTTGAATTATTCTTGACAGACATGCGCCCTGAAAATATGCAGCGTATTTGATTGGTGTTCCATTAACACTTTTCGTTACTGCTTTTCTTTTGTAGTCCCGATAAGTGTTAGCTACTAATGCACCTGCACCATATCCCAAGTTCTGACCGTGACGAGCAAAACATCTGGTTGTTCTGTAAACGCCACCTGTTCTAAAGTTTGACGTTATTCCAAAGCCCATTTCAACCAATTTTCTTGTTCAATGACGACTCAGTGTTCGACGAATTTCTATGTCCTGCATAGAAACTGCAAAAACAGGTTAAAAGCGAAGAAGTAATCAATGGAAGACTTACAATAGAAATATATATGTATCCATGACATGTTTTCATGCATAGTTACTTAGAAGAGGACGCACGTGCAAAACCGTCTCACCATATATAGATCCCCTGATGCATGCGAGACGCCGGACGCGACCTCAGAAAATAAAGATACCGTCGTTCGCGTAACAATATGTATATTGTGGGGTACTGCCCTCAACAGCAGCCATCACCATCGTGTTGCTACGTACTGCTCGAAGACAATGATGTCGACCCTCGGATTGAGTGGGACGTACCCATAAGCGGCCACTGCTGATCTGACTACGACGTGCTCTGTTTGATCTTGGCTGGCTTCCAAGTTGGTCAGTGCTTGCTATCATTGTGAACGCCCCCTGTATATAGTTTCCCCGCTTCGCTTTCACGTGACAGTATGATGCCCGCTTCGGGGCATGCGACCGTGACACGCGGCCGGGCTAGCGCGGAAAGGTGGAAAGCAGAAGGACACGATTTTGACGCACATTGAGACACACAAAAGGAAGAAACATAGACGACGGCGCGGGCGTTCAGTTAACAAAACGTGACCTCCAGCAAACACCCACTAGGGCAGCAGACAGTTCTGCTGGAAAGCAGCTGCGCCAGTTGGCACCTGGATACGGCGAAATAAACGTGGGGCACGATGCTTGTCTGCTTTTGTTGGTCTGGCAGAGGCTCAGCTGGCCGTCTGGCTCAGAAGTCACGTACCTGAGCCCACTATATATATATGTACAGGGTGTACAGGGTGTCCCAGCTAACTTGGACCAAGATTTTGAAAAAGCCTATGCGTTCTTCAGAACAGAACTCGCGTGGATGCACTTAGCTTTTATCTGAACTTACCGTACCATTTTTTTGTTCGTCCTTTTTGAGTAATTAGTGGAGATATATTAATTAACATTTGTGTGTTCTGCAGAACGGATAGGTTTTTCAAAATCTTGGTCCAAGTTGGCTGGGACACCCTGTGTGTGTGTATATATATATATATATATATATATATATATATATATATATATATATATATATATATATATATATATATATATATATATATATATATATATATATATATATATATGTGTGTGTGTGTGTAAAGACAGAGAGTGTCCCCAAGGAGTCCTCAGACGTTCCTTTTGTTCGTAATAGAGTAGAAATCATGGTTACAGTTTATTATGCTCAGTTCAGTAGCGTGTCTGGCACGTGTTCTATATATATATATATATATATATATATATATATATATATATATATATATATATATATATATATATATATATATATATATATATATATATGTGTGTGTGTGTGTGTGTGTGTGTGTGTGTGTGTGTGTGTGTGTGTGTGTGTGTGTGTGTGTGTGTGTGTGTGTGTGTGTAAAGACAGAGAGTGTCCCCCATGATGCTTTCGAACACGTGCCAGGCACGCTACTGAACTGAACATAATAAACTGTAACCATGATTTCTACTCTATTACGAACAAAAGGAACGTCTGCGGACTCCTTGGTAGCTGAAAGCATGCGCGTATGGGTGTATCTAAAGGTATCGAGATTCGAAGTCGAAGGAGCTCACGTATATCTCTGCAATACGCAATACTAGCTTTGATTAAACGCAATATGAGCTTTTATTCTTAAGCACAATAAGTATGCACATGATAGGCTGGAACGGAGTCGATATCAGCATTCCCGGTGGCGTATGGATGAAAAAGTTCCCAACGAAATTCTACAGGAAAAGAGGCTTACAGAGAAGGAGGCGTTCCCCGGGTGAATACTCAGGCTCAAATAGACTTTATTTATCACGGAATAACAGTACTTTTGTTTCAGAATTATTTATACGCTGGAAATAACTAAAATGTTGGTGTTCGTTAACACCAACTTATTATTAGTTTCGATTTATGAAAATTTGGTGTACGAAAAAAGCTTGGGCTATTTATTTATTTGTTTAAAATACTCTCAATGCCTGATGGTGTTAAAGAGAGGATTGGTTAATCATTATACATTGTTAGATATATATATATATATAGAGAGAGGAAAGGGGATAGGCAGGGAGGTTAACCAGAGAAAAAGATCCGGTTGGGTACCCTACACTGGGGAGAAAGGGGAAGGGGAGGTAAAGTGGTAACAAAGTAGAGATAAGGAAAGGAAGGAGCGTAGACACACAATCACAATCGGTCACTGGCACCGAATACTGTCATCGCACAGCACAGTGACACTTGCCGCACTATCAACATCTGTTCAGGCTACAGCCGCCTGTCCAATTCTGTCGCCCTCAAAAAACGCAACAGTGCCCTCGTCGCCCTCTGCTGCGATGGCTTGTGATGGCGGTATTTTAAAATAAGTTCCTCTGTGAGAGGTCTTTGGTCAAAGCGCGCTATCGCAGTTGCGAGTGATTGTCTCTGTAAATTATATCGAGGACAGTCACAAAGAAGGTGTTGAAAAGTCTCCTCGTTACCACAGCCCTCACATGTGGCGTCGTCGGCCCATCCAATTCGGTAAGCGAAAGACTTGGTGAAAGCCACCCCTAGCCATAGTCGACAAAGCAGGGTAGCTTCGCGACGGCAGAGTCCAGCTGGAATACAAAGGCGTAGAGGGTAGGCAAGATTGTGGAGTCGGTAGTCGTGAAAACTTCCAGCGTTCCACAAGGAGAACGTAATGTCACGGCTGATCATTCGAAGTTTTCGAGCGGCATCTGTCCTTGATAACGGTATCGGCTCCTCTTCGTCCCCTTGAAGAGCCGACCGAGCAGCGTTGTCAGCGTGTTCGTTCCCTATGACTCCGCAGTGACTTGGAAGCCACTGAGATCTCACGTGGTGTCCTTTCTCAGTTAAGGTATGAACGAGTTCTCTAATCTCAAATACCAGTTGTTCGTGTGGTCCGCGCCGCAGGGCCGATAGCAAAGATTGCAGTGCAGCCTTTGAGTCACTGAATATTGACCATCTTCGAGGTTGCTCTTGGCTGACGAGACGAAGTGCAGCGCGAAGGGCTGAAAGGATGAATGAACCGGATTGCTGGCGATCGAGGCCGGGAGGTGGTTTCATTCGGATGCTGTCTTGGGCACAAATGAATTCAACAAAATGTTTGCATGGCCGCAATCAGCATAAGGTGTGAACGTTAAGGTAGCCAACACGAAGTTATCGAGCCACTCTACTTCAATGTTAACAACACCTGCAGGTGGGCTAGGTGGTGCGTTACAGATCGACGAAAAATAAGCGCACCGGAAGACACAGACGAACAGCCGAGTGTCCTCTTTATTTCTCGGCTGTTCGTGTGATTCTTCCTGTGCGCTTATTTTTTGTCGATCTACTTAAATATCGCTTGATGATGTTCGCTCTGCAAATTGAGCGAGAAGCTCGAGTCTTTCATATTTTATGAGCTATTAACTGTGCTTAACTGATTACTGCAGCTTCTCTTTTTAACTTATTCCGTCCAAGTAATCGAGAGTACCGCAGACATTTCTCTTCGCATCGATAAAGTCGGACCGGTCGTTCGAAATGCGCCCAAAATAATCATTTGCGGCATTACAGTAACAATGACTGCTTTAATTTTTCTTACTTCGACTTAAGCAGCAAGCCTAAGTAGGCCAAGCCCGACTCTTCAGTAAGTCAGCCCGTATGGACAGCCCGCCCGTAGTGTGCGCTTGTTTGCAGGCATGAATTATTGCAACCGCGCTAGCCAGTCAGGCGTTCCGCGGTACTTTGAATAATGTACGAACGCGAGAGAGTGACTCCAAACGGGATCTCATCAAAACCACTTCGTGGAGTGGAGATCGCGGCGAATGTAGTTCACCCATAGAGTCACGCGCTCACAAAGGATATATACTCCTACAGATGGATGCATGACTGCTGTGATTCGATTTCGTCCGGCCCGCCGAGCGAGAGAGCCAGTGAAGCCAATCAAAGGCACGCGTAGACGCCAGCTCGTGGTGCTGCAGTCGGCGTGGTAGCGGGATAATTACAGCAATAAGGACGCCCGTGCACCACGCAGAGCAGTGTAAGGTGCCAGTGTTTACAACCAGCTGAGACCATTGTGAGGGACCCCTTCCGCGTGATGCGTGCACATTGCCTTCCTGTAAGCATATCGAACCGTCACGAAGCTTCGTAGCGCTTTGAGCTAAGCCGAACGCATAATACCATCCGTGAACAACCCCAGTGCACGCGGGGGAGTGTATGGGATGTATTCTGGGCTTCAATCAGGGTATGGTAATTAAGAGTTGAGACGGCGCACAGTGTCTTGGGTGCGCCAGAAAGAATAGCCATAAAGCGAAACACCGATCCGCGAAGAATGTTAGAAGCGTAGTGATTCCAATTTGTGCACGATGACCGAGGCGTAATCGAAACATGGAACGCCCGTTGTGCCCTGCCGTGATAAACCAACCATATCAGCCAAATCACGTCTGCGCCTCGATTTACAAGTGTCCTGCAGCTATACGCTCAACGCGTGAGTTAACAAAAGAGGCAGAATGGTTTGGTTGTGTTGAAAGCCAACAGCTACACGTACGCGAAGCGAAAGTTGTAGTCTCGCCCCTAGTGTGAAGCGTTGACACGACAGCTGGCACAGTGCTGCGTACATGCAAAGTAAATCTTGCACTGTTTCGTACAGTATCAGCTGGAATCCACATTCGCAGTTATGCACGATAAGTATACTTTCAAGAAGAAAGAAAGTTATCCAGGGATACCTCAAGTATTTGAAACAACACCTGCGAGTTTGTGTATAGTGGAGCTTCCCAATGATATAGAAGCGCATGCATGACTGTCGGCCTGTTGTTGCAGCCTCAACACGCGTCTTTCTTCGTTCTTTATTTCTACTCTTTTCTGTAGCCTTTCACTTCTTTTCTCTGGCCTATTTTACATTATTTCGGCTCGGTGCTTGTCTAAGGGTGAACTGCAGATCGCGCCGTCAGCTAATAATTTTAACTAGGGATAAAATGGCCTGACCAGGCGCACTATTATTTGCTGCATGACCGGCGGAGTGGCCGAAAGCTAGAATCTTGGGCTCAAAATCTGTGCGTCTGGATTTCATTGTGACTTACGTTTATAAACTGCGGCGATGCACTCTGGGATTCCAACGACGGACAATGGCGGCATCAGCAATGGACATCAAAACGACTAGTGGAATAAAGCCCATAGCAGCAGTCGCTGTAAAGCTTGCGACAAGTGCTACAGATCACGAATTCCTCAAGATGGCACACGATGGCAAGGTGTAAAGTAATTTTCAGCGGGCATGACACTAACCACCGCGATAGTAGACAATGCCGATTCCGAAACAGTTCAAGGCAAAAACAGTGTAGCGTTTTTAGCTTTACGGCGCGCAATTGAGCCTCTCACGTTTGGTCAAGCAAGGCGCTATACACCAGAGAAAGCACACTTGGCACAACGTGTGAGGACACAGTGTGAACCCTCAACGGCGACGACGACGTCAACGCTACCGCCCGTTCGATACCTCTTACTGGACGAGACTATCATCCACCCAATTTGCAACAATATTCAACTTAGTTGAATATTGTTGCAAATTTCCACACATTTCCCTAATTAACGGTCGATGCGGACATTTCGATATAAGCAGCGATGACCGAACAAGAGGGCAACGACTTTTGGAGAAAGCAAGACGGGGGTCGGGGTCCTGTGGACAGCCGCTCCGACGAAAGGTCAAGTTCGACGCTGCGAAGTCGCTGCAGCCGGCAACGCCGCCCTGGACGGCGTTCTCAACGGCAATTACTACGACCTTTGTATGCGCTTCTCGCGTGAGTACGTCGTCGTCCGCATGTTGTGGCACGCGTATTGAGGAGCATACGCATTGTCTCCGGCACGGCGTGATTTAAAAGAAGAGGGCCCGTAACACCGCGATTCGGAGCGGGCGTTGACGCGAGATAGTTCGTGCGTGTTGCCTGACACAATGTTGCCACTCGACAAGCTTCCCCTTTCTGCCTGCCTTGCACATGTAGCAGTATATCAATAGACAATAGATCTGCAGCTCTTGTCATACTTTGCCTTATGTGGGCCGGGCCCCGAACGACAAATCTTGTACGTTGTTAGTGTTGTGGGGCTGTGGACAAAAATGCCTCCTTTAGCCACCCTGCTAATGTTGCCATGGGCTGGACAAGATCATCACCTTTCACCATCTGCTTTACTCCCCCGTTGAAAATGAAATTAAAAGTGGCTATTCGCTTATACATATACACTTTTCCATCGCTCCCCTCCGTACAATGTCACGCACATGGACTACCCCCATATTCTCTGAATAGCGTTCGATTTGATTTGCGCTTTCCGCCAGTAATTTTAAGACGTTGATGTCACTCAAATGTAAATGCAATTTTGAATCTATTTCCTCCTTCCCATCCGACTTTCATCTTGATTAGATTCTCAGTAGTGCCGCAACTGCTGCAGACAATTCATTTATTATTCCCTTACTTTATTTTATTGGCGCACATATATAATTACGACTTTGATCGCGCACAATTTTCGCGGACACGGAAAGTAATCCCAGCAGTAATGACACCTTCATTGTAAAGCAGCGGCACCGCATCGCTAGTACCACATCGTGCTGTAACTACAGGTATCAATACCAACTGGGTTAGCTTTGAGAAACGGTACCAATAATCTGGCTTACATTGCGCGCTGCGATATCGTCTGCAATAAACACTTCTGCGCTGAGGCACCCGGCGTTGTGCAAGCCTGGAGGTGTGGCGAGAATACAAATCCACGCAAACAAAGCGTCTGGCGTCTGACGAACAGAAGGCGTTTCACATGGACACCTTGAGGTCATCTCCGCACTCGTGCGTTCGCGTGTGTACTCGGTGCCGTGAGGCCTGGGAGAATACGAGCGGCGATTTGCGCCACACGTGCAGCCTTAACAGCGACGCGAGTGCGGCACTGGAAAAACGCAAGGCTACTTGTTCACAGAGCTTGCTCCAATTCTCTACAAAAGGAGCTCAACCGAACCTGTATAGCCTGTCATGTCCATGACGCTGAGTGTCAGCGGGGACTCTAATGCTTCTGATGCGCATTGTCGTTTAAAAGCGCTAGATATGCCCTTAGCGCGAATTTGTATTTTCGTATACTACTACATCATCGGTGTTCTTTTGTTTCGCGTTAGCTGTTTCGAGCGGTATTGCCGGTCGCATAAATGGGTCAGTGACTCCAGTGGATGCGACCGTGTGCCCGCTCGCCGTATTTCGATCTCGCGTCGTGTAAACTCTACGCGTTGTCGGTCAACAACGTCTTGCGCTTACACGGCGCGATGCGAACCGCGTCGGTAGGTGATCGACCCGGCTTGCTCCTAACAACCAGCCTTTCTATTTCGGGTAGGCCCACCTCAAGCTCCGGAGTCGCGTGAAACATGGTGCCGCGGATGTGGCATATACAAACCTTCGTCATTTGACATCGCGCGAGGAAACACCGCGGAAAAGGCACGTAAAACAAAACACGCATGCGCACAACCGCGCGACTTGCGGATCAGCGCGCCCCTGACGTGGAACACTTAAAACCCTCGACCTTTCACTGCCAGACTATAGACATTGACGTCTATGGCCCTCCTGGGTTTAGTGAAAGCAGGAGGAAAACGAAAATAAGAAAGTCGTGTTTGACAACGGGCTACATTCCAGATCTCGTCCGGCGGCGTCGAAGGCAGCATTGCTCAGAATGCTGGCCCAGCTGAAAGGCCACGTGCGCTATAGCGCCAAGCCGTCAGACGCGGTCGCGGCGCCTTGTAATCGGTGCAATGGCATGTGCATTGTCCACGCATTTCTCGGCCGAGAAGTCTGTAAACAGAAAAAAAAGGAAAAATAGAAACAGCACACGCGATTGTGCTGAACAAGTGCGACATTTTTCCTTTGTATAGACCCCACTCCCTCTTCATTTAGTCTGGCCTGCGATGACACAATCAGAGGAGGTTGTTTTCATTCGCATTGAATTCAAGAACACTAAAAGTTACCAGCAGGTTTTCCTTTCTTTTTGAGGAGGAAACTGAAAATAAATATTTGAACTCACTACAGTCGTTTCCAGAATGAGAATGCATGAGGCACAAGCATGAGGTGCTGAGTGCCGGCCTGTCCTTACATCAACCTGTTGCATTCACTCAGGTTCTCAATAAATATGGATTCACTCGTGGCGCCTCCCGAGCTGCTGCTGCTACTGCTACAGGTACTCAGTTGTGGTAGATGTTCTAAATTTGATAAATATTATTCGCAACCAAGGACGCGTCGAACAGAATAGCTAGCGACATCTCCCGGACGTAGGCAACCGACTTTCATATACCTAAGTGTCTCTTTCCTTTTGGGGTCTTCATTCTATATAGAGGGTGTTAGCTTTGTTTAAGAGTCACCAAGTTACTTTTTTTAATTGCCTGTGGTAAATAGCACAATCAAACCCTTAAGCTAACTTACTCGATGAGGCGGCCACTTTAACTACGAGAAATCAAAATGCTTAATTGAATAAATAACATGATTACACTAATTGACTTTCTTAATAACTACTTCACGGTACCTGTTTCGATGTACAAATTGTAGCTAATGAGTTTGCAGGGTATATCCGCTTGGAACGAATTCTGAAGATGGCCCCGCTTTCGAGACATGCGCTGTCAAACTTGCGGTAAAAATAGACTGTCGTTCCACTTACTTTTTTAATGAAAACGCTGTTTTATACACTGAAGAGTTTATCCACTGGAATGCCAGTGTATTTCGTCGGACATTCCGGAAGTGAATATCTCGAAACTGGTGCAGACCTGAGAACTTGTCCCAAGTGGATATGCCGTGCGAACTCACCGGTTGCATTCGCAAATGACAGTATGGGCCATGAAGTAATTAATTAATAATTTATTTAGTGTAAGTGTTCTAATCAACCAATTAAGCTTTTTTATTTCTCGCAGAGGTAATGATCGCCTCATTGAGTAATTTAGCTCAAGGGTTAGAATTCTGCTATCTCACACAGGTTATATACGCATATCTTTTTGCCGGGTAAATTGTATTGTATACCTTTTTCTGGCTCAAGTTCGATCCACAAAACTGTCGTATACAGAAGAGGCACCGACCTGCGCTGTACGAAATTAAAAATCAGGAATATACTCGGTGATTCCCTGATAGTTGTCGTGTTGTACAACATGATAGTTATGTTTTCCTGTTGCTGGTAGTTGTTATGTTCTAAAAGTCTTGTCATTCGTAAATGTGAACATACATTTGAAAAAGATTTGACCATGTCAATTTGCAGATGTGCGAATAGGGGGGCCAAATTAAGGAGTAAAAGGAAACGTGCATTTCCGTGAGTATCACTGGGCACAGTGATCACCTTTAGAATATGAACTAAGCGAAAGTAGCTTCAGGTGAAGCGTCGCAGTTTGCAAACTTCATTGTGATGATGCCTTTCTCTCGGGATACTTAGCCAAGAAGCGTGGAAATGTAAAGGAATGAGTGTAGTTAGTCCCTCCGTCTCCTCCTCAGCAAACTCCTTTAATTGCTGACACTTTACTGAATTGAATATGCTTGTCCAAATTTTACGCAGCGCTGGATTAAGAGGGGGGGCTAAGGGGGCTGCAGCCCAGGGCCTCACCTCGGACAGTAGGAGAAGGGGGCCCATTTATTCTAACCTGATTAGTATATGGAACCATGGGCAACGGAACTTCGAGTGTCCAGAACGAGCAGACGGGGCCCCCAGCCTGATGTAACAGCATGCGTTTAGCCTGATCATTTGGGGAGAGCTTGTCGAGCTGCAAAAACAGGAATCCCCTACCACGCCGGCGGGGCCCTCTTCCTTACGAAGTAAGGTGCGTTTGCTTGGAAGAGTTTTCGTGGTTTCCTGTCAGTCCGTCTGTCCAGTGCTGTCTGGAAAAGAGGGGCCAGGAAAAAACACCTAAAACATGTAATGTGGGATGAGGACCTAAATGTCCCTTGCCCCTCGTCACCACCACGCCACCCCCTCCACCTCACAAATAGTTCCGCCGCTGTCCTTCTCATAGAAAGGATGTGCTGCAGTACCCAACGTGCCTCACGTTCGACTTTTCTTTACCGGGATGGTGATTCGGGCGGGGGAGGATGAGTCTGATAGCAGATTATGATGAGTCTGATGGCAGAGTCTAGGCAGGAAAGGAGAGAAGACGTCGCACGTGCTTTTGTTCGCGTGCCGTGGGGCATGGAAGGAAGGAAGAAAGGAAAAAGGGGAGAAGGAAAGGCAGGGAGGCTAACCAGTTTAGCTTAACCGGTTTGCTACCCTACACATGGGAGAGCGATGGGAGCGATGAAAGATGGGGAAGGGGAAGAGAGAGAGAGAGAGCACACAGCACAGCACACACACATCGTCCATTAGAGTCCATCAATCTGGCATGGTACGTGATATCACTGTCACAGCCGCCTGTCCAATCCCGTCTCTTTCAGAAACCGAAGTAGTCCCTTCGTCGCCTTCACCTGCGATGTCTTTTGTCTGCGGCATGTGAAAATCGTGTCGAGGGATAATGGTCCAGTGTGAAGGTGCGCTAGAACGGATGCGAGGAACTGTCGCTGAACATTATATTGAGGACAGTCGCACAGAATGTGTTCCAGCGTCTCGTCGCAAAGACAGGCATTGCAGATAGCGTTGTCGGCCATTCCAATGCGAAATGAGTACGATTTCGTGAAAGCCACCCCTAGCCATAAGCGATGAAGCAGAGTCGCCTCTCTTCGGCGGAGTCCAGTTGGCATATAGAGATGCATAAAAGAGGGCAGGTGGTATTGAACGTTGCTCTGGTTGGTCGGGCTGTTTGGTGCGCACCATAGAGAGAGCGCGATCTCCTGTGCAAACACTCGAAGTCTGCCCCTTATGAAAATGGATTTAGAGTTCCTTTAGAACTCCTAATGAGTTCCTATGGAGTCAAAAGGGACTCTATAGGAACTCGCGATCTATAGAGTCGTCTGCATAGAATCTCTATAAGACGTCTATAGAAACCTTTCTATAGAAACAAGTCATTTCACACACAATAGATGTGCAATAGAGGGTGTATTGACGTCCTATGTACTGAATTCTATAAAGTAATTTTTATAGAATGTCTTTAAAACTTCTAACGCGACCTGTCTATAGAATGGCTCTCCATTCGTTCTCTATAAATGTTCTATAGAGAGTGTATTGATATCATATGTACTAAATTCTATAAAATAATGTCTATAGAAAGTTTTTAACACTTCTAATGCGGCTTTTCTATAGACTGACTCTCCATTCACGCTCTATAAGCAGTCTATAGAGGGTTTATTGTCATCATATGTACAATATTCTATAAAATAATGTCTATAGAAAGTTTTTAACACTTCTAATGCGGCTTTTCTATAGACTGACTCTCCATTCACGCTCTATAAGCAGTCTATAGAGGGTTTATTGTCATCATATGTACAATATTCTATAAAATAATGTCTATAGAAAGTTTTTAACACTTCTAATGCGGCTTGTCTATAGACCGACTCTCCCTTCACCCTCCATAAATGTTCTATAGAGGTCGTATTGACATTTTATGTACCAAATTCTATAGAAAAATTTTTATTGAACGTTTTCAGAAACGTTCTATAGAGGTCGTATTAACATCTTATGTGCCAAATTCTGCAGAAAAAAATGTTTATAGAACCTTTTCAGAACTTCTAATGCGGCCTGTCTATAGAATGGCTCTACATCCACCATAATAATTCTATAGAGGTCGTGTTGACATCTTATGCACCAAATTCTATAGAAAAATTTATAGAACGTTTTCGGAACTTCTAATGCGGCCTGTCTCTAGACTGGCTCTCCATTCCCGTTCTAAAAATGTGCCATGATATGGCATATGTACTGAGTTCTATAAATGAACGTTTATAGGACATTAAAGAAGCTAAAGTGCGGCCTGTCTAACAACGGCTCTATATTTTCACTCTATAAACAGTACCCAGTATCCAGTGCATCGCCGGATTATGGGTCCAGTGCCGCGCGCTGGATGCATGGGGCGCTGGGCAAGCGCGGCGTACTGGGAGGCGCTGGTTACTGGTGCGAAAAACAGCTCTAGCGCGTTAAATACGCGGTGCCTAGACACCGTATGTATTTTTTGAATAGAGAAAGCGACAGAGAGCGTTTTAGTGCAATGAAAAACGAAAAAAAGAACATGTAAAAACAGAAGTGCTCTGACCAGCATTCGATCGTCGCACCTGCAGATCCCCAACCCGGATCACTACCGCTACGCCACGCCAGCATACGAACACAGGCGGATAATTTAGCATATCAAAATCGAGAAGCACTTTTAGTTTCACAGAGAGAAGTCTTGCACAGACGTGGTAGATGCGTTATCGCCCAGCAACTAAAACTCACGCCTGTACCACAAAGAAAAATTTGCTTTCCGTATTCAATAGTGTGCTCGGAAGTGCCATAACATCGACTTTCACTTGCGATTGGTATTTTAACTTCGAAAAAAGTCCTAAATGAACCACCGACCCGGGACGCTGCATGAATGGGCTGTTACTGCCGATTTCGATAGCCGTTTCTTGTTCTTCACGCGAGGGGTATGCTATGTTTTCTTAGTTCAGTGATGTCTTTCAGTCTACACGTCTGTCTAGTCATATATATTCGTCAGAGAAGCGCAGGCTAGTGCTGGGAGCCTTCGGCGACAGCACATATACCTGCGTTTATGACGCGTCACATCGGCGCTCCTCACTTCTTGTGCTGGCACTGTAGACATGAAAAATTTGTTTATTTAAAAGCACTGATGCGAAATCTGAAATATAAAGTAATTTATCCTTGTTAGACTCCTTGATTCTTGAGGTTAGACGCGCCGATAGCGTGCAGACGGACTCGGCGGATACGCTATGCCTAAGCTTCGGTGGGGACTGATCTCGGCGCGGTTAGCTGGCGAAAGCTAAAATGTGTGTATTTGAGCCTCAGAACTCTTTTTAGTACAATAGGGAAAGTGGAAGCGCACGAATCACCTCAGCCTTGTTATCGGTGCGATAATATCAAGCAGCGGTAGGCTTCGAACTCGGGGTCTGTTCGAGCGCGTCTGAACGACTTCTGGATTTCATGTCCACTCCACAACACTGCGACAATGGCGATAACTCCCAATCATATGTTACGTGCGAACTACTAAAAAAGCGGCGTCCTCTGCGTTTGCATAGTTTCGTTCAAGAATTTAGCTATCCGCCTTGTCAAAAGGCAAAATGCAAAAAACGAAAGTGATTTTCATTGTCACATGTGCAGGAATAAACAAGGCAGCTCACGCACCTTTATTCCATGCTGCGACACGAAATAGTTCAATGACCCTGAGATATAGCGTTATTTAGGACAAGAGACTAGTATGAAGTGATGAAATTGTATAAAGCATTTAATATTCAGCAGCGCTCGTCCTTGCGTACTGGAGCCAGCGCGACACAAACACAACCAGCGCAGTTTCCAATGCGACCGTCTCTTCCAGTGTGACCCAGCATTGCCCAGCTCTTATTCAGCGTTCTCACTTGTCTCGAGTGAGTCCCAGCGAGCGCCAGCGTACCCAGTGCGATCCAGTGCTTAAAAAAAAAATAACAACGCGCTGATTTCACACTGGAAGGCACTGGAAGACGCTGGTTCTTGCAATCGGCATTTCCGAGGTTTTTTACTATGAAGTAAGAGCATCGTTAAAAAGACACTCATTGACGAAGGCAAACATCACACTAATCGAAATTAGGAAAACCAAAGAAATATAACGGAAGCGCGCATTGTGGTTTATATCGCATATGCAGGTAAATCACAAAGATGTATACCAAGAAACACTAAGCAAAACTGCGCCTTAGCAATCGCGTCATATCTATTTGCTGGCATGCAGTGACTGCAGCACTTGGGGCGGAAACACATCGAACGCCGCCGCACATTTCTGACACACACCACTCAAATGCGACAAATGCACGCTGCAGAAACGATTTTTTTTTTCAAGGAATCTTGAAAAGTCACGGACCACATGAGCGCGATCCGCGCATGATAAGCACATCGCCACGAAAGCAAGATAGGGAACACATAAGCGTAACCTGTGCCTCACGGGTAAAATTAAAAATCATCGTATATAAATTATGTTGCTGTGCGACGGACACAAGCGCACGGAAACATCACACACTGCACATGTGTACCTCCGAGGTTGTGTGGACAATTTCTGGGCTACATTTGAACGACAGCAGGAAGTTACTTCAATGAGAAACGAAGTGAGGGCGCATGTAGTGCAGGTAACGGCTGCGCATAAAGTCAGTTAGGGTTTTAAGGCCAGTGACCGAGGTTGAAATCGTTAAAATCACACCCCAGCAATAGCTTACGCAGGGTAAATTGTCCGGATCTTGAAGACCATGCTTTTTGCTGACTACATGTGGCATAAGCGATTCAAAAGCAAGAATACTGCATGTAATTTATTTCTGCCCTAAACTATAGCACACAATATGAGCATGTCAATGTTTCTTCTTGTCTAGCAACATATGTATGCAGTTCGGCCCAAAACGGCACAAAACCTGCTGTAGTGGGTATTATTGTAGGAATCACGGAGGCCACAACAGCCGCACTATTATACAGACGGCGCTGGCAGCGCCGGTATTTTCGTATTCAACGCGACAGGTAGAATACGAAGATACGGCGTGTTGTAATTGCTCCGTCTTCAACGGTTGTTGTGCGAGCTGCATCGATGTGTTTGTTTGATCGTGTGTTATTAGGTTTGCTGTAATGAAATGAGACGTAGTTCGCGAGCACGAAAGTGCCAGAAGATGGCTTGAGTCTCGCTGTGAGCACGCCGTATGCGTGGCGCGCCAGCTAAATGTGGACCAACGATTTTGATGCCGTGGAGTGCGTTCCCTTTGTCTCCGCTGGTTGTCGTGGAAAGCTTGGTGGACGGCGCAAAGAAGTAATGCGTATTATTAGCGTGCCTCAGCTCGTCCACTACCCAGCGGCTTGTTTGCTGCAAGTAACATCGCAGACGCGTGACTGGAAACTTGGAGAGCGCCTTTCGACCTCGCCGTACTGTTGAAACGGTAAGCAATCGTGCTCGCCAACTACACGTGCGTTCATCCGTGTTGTGTGTGCTTCCCGTGTGTGTATAGAGTGCCTTGCGAACGTAGCAAGTGGAACACCCACGTCAACAGTGAACCCTGTGCTGATACTTGCTACGCGCTGGTTGTAAAAATTGTGTACTCTATTGCCACAGTGCGGAATTGATAATCCTGATAAGCGTTTGCTTCCGCTGAGAAAAGTTTCGGAAATCGTGTTCACCTTGTGCAGCTGTGCGTGAGCTCCCGCCTGTCTGCTAAAGTTGCATAGTAACGACCCGTCTACCTCTTCATCGATTCTTTCTTCAATGACGTTTCCTCACTTATAAATGCTTCGACGTTGTGCACAATCTCTGCTTACGAGGTTTTTGGCTAACGAACAGTTCTAGGGAAAAAATGTAAGCCAATCACAGCTTGCTACTAGTACAGCTTTATTTCCAAGACAAGATGTGTTGACATAACTGACTTAACTAAACATGACAGGGGAACGTTGCCTATACTAAGTAATGGAAAAAACATTAAGATTAGATTGTAATCTGCTGCTGCGGCGCGTCCAAAATTTTATTTGATGTAGAGGTCCCTATTGTCATGACATTCGATAATTTCAAGCATTTGCTCTCTTTCCACAT
The DNA here is from genome assembly GCF_050947875.1 of Dermacentor variabilis. Taxonomy (NCBI): domain Eukaryota; kingdom Metazoa; phylum Arthropoda; class Arachnida; order Ixodida; family Ixodidae; genus Dermacentor; species Dermacentor variabilis. Next base: position 212,242,861 of record NC_134569.1, on the reverse strand, counting down.
TAGTGCAGACATTGTTTTCATGACCCTTTTAGGTGCTGATTGCATGTTTTCACGATATCACAGCTTTATTGTGCCACTGCTATAAGCTAACATAGACCTCATTCTGTAGTGGCGAGACCGTGACCCACAACATAAACTACAAGATCGAGGAGCCCCCAGAAATGCAGACCCTGTGGATATATGGCTGCAGCAGCATGGCGTGTGATCTGGATGGTCACGTCAGGTGTGTATGAAATGTATGTGTTCCAAAAAGGGGGCTTGGTGTCATTCATGGTGAATTTTGTCAACACATTCCATACTGCAGCTTACTAAAGAGACTAAATATTTATGCAACCTTATTGAACTTGCTACCTATTTGTGTGCATAGCCATTATGCCCACATTATTGTGTTCTGTATAAAACTATACCGAACCTTTCCTGATGTTTAATATTTCTTTTGCGTAAGTTGCTTACCTGCAAGTTAAATATAATTTTTGCTTTGTACGTAGTGTATTTATGACTTTTTATGGTGGTTTTCTTCTTTGAAAACTATTTCCTATGCTGTACCCCTTATTTGCATAATTTTTTTTCTGTTTGTGCTACAATCTCGTGCAGTTTTCTGTGCATGTAAGAATTCGAAGTGTAGTGGACTAAATATGTCACAGGTCTAAGCACGTAGTGTGCACACCTTTGTTTATCATTGATATCTTTACAGTTACTTCTCTGTTCCCTTAGTAACAGCCACTGCGAAATACACATTTGGTGAGCTTTAATTTCTTGAAAATTAATATGATGGTCAGTATTTCCTATGCTGCATTTACTTCAGTAGTACATAGGCACAGACTGATATGGATACCTTGTGACCTACACAGGATGCCTTTTTTGTTTGTTGCATTAAAAATGGCGGCTCACCCACATGTCTTACTATATATGTGGTATGCCTCATCGATTGCACTTGTCAATTTTTACAGTGGATGAAAACAGATGAATGATTGTAATCCAACATGAAGCCCCGTTTTGGAAATGTACGGCCAAGTTGGATGACCATACTGGTCTTTTAAATGAAATATGGTGGTCTCTTATACACATACGATACCGGCCAGTTTGCCCTATGTACACTTGACCACATGTGAAAGGGATACAGTACGCTGCCTGTGACACACACGCCAATTTTGGTGGTATCTTTCACCGAGCAAGCCTCCCTTGCCTGCTTGCCTTTCTCAATTCTCTTGCACACTGCTGTGCATATAGGCACCCCGACAAGAAAGGCTTGCTTAGATACCACTAAATTTGTCTTGTGTCTGTCAGAGGTAGTGTAGTCTATTCTTGTGATCATGTGTATATTTGGTCAAATGTACATGCAGCAGATTGGCCGGTGCCTCAACACGTGCCTAAGACAGCACCATAATTCACTCCCCGGGTCAGTATGTTCGTCCCACTTGACCATGCATCGATGGGACTGGGGCTGCACGCCAGATTTAGACTGTTCATCTGTTTTGTTCAGCTGCGGCAACCAATTGACCAACAAATTCGCTGAGGAATGCCACATAACAAGACTGGGTCACAATCTGTTTACTGAATTGTCTGCAACCTTCGTAGGAACAAATTTGTTTGTTGCAACTAGTTTTAGGCACGTTATTTCTTGTTAAATTTTCTGCTTGACCTACAGAGCAGTTATGCAATCAATTTTCAAAGAGACATGATTAGTATAATTTTTGTTTTCTGTTTTTCACATGCCATGTTGCAAGAAGGACCCTTTTTAATTAAAACTGAATTAACTTTTCAATTGCAATTGGGAAGTCTTATCATTGCGTTTAGGATACATATATCAGTGTACATACCTGTACTAGATTAGAAACTAATTGTTTCAATAACTCAAAAAGCACGAATATACTGTGTCCATTGTATCTGACAGTGACACTGCGACTGTGTTCCAAATACCACTAATTGGCAGTTATCCATCATAATATGCGAAAACAACTTAAAACATTATTGTTCCCCTTACAATGGATACTACTTACATGCATCATCATGATTGCTCAAGCTCCATGTGAGAAATTTATTATTGGCATATTAAGCATAGTACCTACCAACTATGGCTAACAGCGGATGGAATATTAATTTTGTCTACCGCTCAGCAATAGAAGCCAGTAGGTCATTCCCTTCTTTTCAAAAAATTTGTTTCCTATGCACAGTGTGACGTCTGTATAGGACTCTTAGCTCATGGGTGTTCCTGCTTGCTTATCTTATAAATGGGGAATGTGTTGTCATTGCAAGATGAGATTAAGGTGTGACTAGGCTGTTGTCGTTTGGAGATGCTTTTTGTCATCAGCAATGATATTCTACTGCCAGGCACATTGGCCCAGTGCTGATGTCACAGTATCTTGGGAAAGTGAAGATATTGTCAAAAATGATTCTCAAAAGAACTGCCGCTGTTTGGCAGAGTGGTGGGGAGGTGGGGTGTTCTGCCACTTTTCTGTTATAATTTTTTTCTGAAATACTGAAATGAAACTTAGCATAATGCTACAACTATATAGATATTTGTGGCATGTTTGTGCCTACTAATACATTATGGCTGAATGTTCATTACACCTTTTGAAAATTAATTTCAATTGTATTTTCCAGGCTCCAGCGTCGCCGTTACTAGACGGACCAAATGAGGCCAAAAACTAGCCTTTCCTCGCTCCTTTCCTGGGAAGTGAAATAGCAGGTGATCATGTAAGAATGAACTTGCAACATGTGAGCAGTAGCCAAAGCTCCATACAGGTCATGCTGGTGGTGGAATGATAAGACAAACCGCAATATTTATTTGTTTACTTGTTCACTTAATATTTATTTATTCATATCTCGTGAATACTGTGCAGTTTTTCAGCAAGGAAACAGATAAAATAGAGAAATATCATTGCATCAAAGTAAACATGTTATTTCAAAAAGCATAATTCACGTAGCACAGTACCATGATAAAACATTTTCAGACAACTAGTCTGCTTTTGATACGAATTCATGAAAACTGCAAATTTTGAAGAAACAGAGCAGTAAGGTTAACAAATCTTACTCATAACTAAAAAATTAGATCACATTTTTGTTGGACCTAATACCATAATTTAATCTGGCAAATTAGAGATACCATATGCTGCTCTAATATACAATCACTAATTTATGAGTAGATGTGCGAAACTCTCAAACATTGCAACAATTTCATGTAAGCTGTAAATTCATATATAAAGTTTGTTGACTTTAGACATAGCAGATGGAGTCTGCAGAACTGTGATATCTCTTTCTGGCACAGAGACGGGGATTAGTAACCTTCGTGGTGTTATTTTTCTTAAACCTGCCAAATAGTTCTTCCTGCAACAAGTTGAATTCTCAAATGCCACAAACTTCAAATTAGTGCTGTGGTTGTCTCAAAAGTATTTCTGTATTTTGGATGTATTTGAGTAGGAAAATTTACAGAATTAAGGAACTTGTGCTAGTTCTTCTTTATTTTTTTACAGTTGCAAACTAAGTCTTTTTCCTTCAAGTTTTGCTATTTTCAGCAAATTTTAATAAATAGTGATGGTTTTAATGTAAAACTATGATTTAAACATTTTTAAATGTATCAAACCTCATCAAATTTGATTCCATAGTTGCCGAGAAAAACTATTTTACTGTTTATGTGCATTACATAGGAGCTCCTGAGCTAAATCTCTTTTTTAGTCATTGCGTGTGTCGGTCTGGTTTGTATTTCTCACCCTAATTAGAATATTGGCTCTGATCTCAAAATTGTTTCCCTTACAATGAAATACAAGCTTTTAAACTTTGTACGATATATGCTGTACTGCTCTATGAAAACCACTGTTTGCCACATTTTTGCAGGGCCTGCCAGTGCTAATTTTACACATAAACATAGACTAATATGCTGTGTGGTTTCGGTATATGGTGTACTTATCTGTGAAAGCCATTATTTGCCACATTTTCGCAGCGACTGCCAGTGTTATTTTTGCACTTAAACAAACTAAAATGCTGTGTCGTTTCGTCAGGCTGACACAACATTGCAGTGCACATTCATATCAGTCTATTTTCTGGCTTTAGTATCCAACCGTTCAATGTGCACTGCTGGAACAGGCACTCCTTTTGCAGTTTTAATGGTATGGTTTCTTGTCCTAGTCAAGCCTGTTATTGCCAGGTGTCAACTGTAATCAAGTCTGCCACTGATTCTTTTACCTCATGTTTCGCGTGTTTGCACCACCAGCTTGACCTGAGAAGCATGTTGGCAGCTACAGTTTGTGTGTTGCAAGTTCTAGTCTGAAGCGTGTATGTCACATATATGAAGTATGTATCTAGTCTGAAGTGCAATAAACATTTCAAACTGAATACTTTGTGGTTGTAGCACCAATTATTTTGCCACTGCATTTACTGTAGTCCTTATTGCCTACAGTAGAACTTTGGTAAATTGCAAGTTCTTTACACATATCGGCCTAGCTTTTATGGGCATTTGCTTGTACGTACTCGAAAGCAACTGCATAGAAATATTCTATAGAATTTTGTCTTTAGCGTCTCTAAAGCAACTCGATAGAAATATTCTACAGAAATTTGCCTTTAGCATCTCTAAAGCAACTCGATAGAAATATTCTATAGAAATTTGCCTTTAGCATCTCTAAAAAAACTCGATAGAAATATTCTATAGAAATTTGTCTTTAGCATCTCTAAAGAAACTCGATAGAAATATTCTATAGAAATTTGTCTTTAGCATCTCTAAAGAAACTCGATAGAAATATTCTATAGAAATTTGTCTTTAGCATCTTTAAAGCTACTCGATAGAAATGTTCTATAGAAATGCGTCTTTAGAGTTCCTATAAGAATGCGGTGGCCAAATAACTTTTGAAACTCTATAGGAAAATTCTATAGGCAATCAAAATAAACACAATAGAGTTCTATAGAGAACATTCAAAAGACTTTCTAAAAAAACACATTAAAATTTTTTGTAAGGGGCTAGCTGCGTCGGATCGTGAAAGCGGTATGGCCTCTTCTTGTGCGTCTTCAAGAGCTGCCCGAGCCGCATTATCGTCGTCTTCGTTTCCAGTGACGCCGCAGTGACTTGGCAGCCACTCAAACGTCACGTGGGATATGATGTGATGTATGGAGTAGGCATCTAATATCGAATACGAGCTGTTATAATGGCCCGCGACGCAGAGCTGATAGTACAGATTGTAGGGCTGCCTTTGAGTCGTTGAAGATTGACCATTGTCGAGGTGGCTCCCGATTGACGAAAGAAAGTGCAGCGCGAAGGGCAGCTAGTTCAGCAGATGGCGATGTTGTAGGGTGGTCACTGTTCACTGTTCACTGTTCGGGCTAGGGTTGTGGAAGACTGAAGGGGGAAGTTGGAGAGCTGGACACAAAGGCCTGTCTCCAGGGCCCATTCCTGCCAAGTGGCTGCGCACGCTCGCGCGCGCTCGACGGAAAAAGTAGGTCAGACTGGCCGCCGAGCTTTCCAGAAAGAAGTAGAAAAAGATGACTAAGAGGCGACGGAGGGCGCGTAACTTCGCCCGCGCTAGGAGTCGCCCTCTCCACTTCATTCTCGCGCTCGGTGTCGACGGGGCGAAAGAAAAATCGAGAATTTGCAGAACAGACGATTGCTCCTAGCCAATAGGAAGACGAGACCGGAACGGGAGAAGGAGTGAGTTTGTACGGAGAAGGCGGGAATTTGTACAAGGAACTCTATGCGCATGTTAACGCCTGCTTTGGCGCTAGTAACAGACACACGCGGCGCGCGTCCATAAAAGGAAGTTGATTGCGGGCTGCGATTCAGCCCCGAGCCGCCGGTTAAGCTTGCATAAGCCTGCCCGCTGAGGAGCTCTCGGGGGACGCACCACTCTCAGCCAGCTACGGACCATCCAGGCAGCGTGCGCCAGTCATCGGGACGGCCACCGTTGGACACCTGCGGTCGCGTCGGACTGACGAAGTGCCCGGTGAAGAATTAGCATCTATTCATGCGAAAATGCTTTGTCGGAAGCATCAAAGTGGTGCGTCTAAACGAAAGGCGAAGTTAGAAAGAGAAGAGCGTGAAAAGAAGCTAACAAAGATGACAAAGTACCTACTGAATGCAGCTTCGGCGAAGCAGTATGATCGCTCTACCCAGAATCCTTGTCAAACTCCCAATAGTACCGACTGTGCTTCTGTGGAGGTCTTGCCAACTCCATCACCGCGGTTTTCTCGCAAGAAGCAAGGTTTGACTCATCTTGGTTGTCTGGATCCTGTGAAAACGATGGAAACCTTGGTCGTCCATACTTTTGAGCAGTAATTTCACTACGCACGGCTTTTGTGATAGGAAAAGAGCAGAAGAAAATGTTTGTGCACATGAAAATAGCGTCGAGCGCCGTAACTACGCGGCAGCATGGCTCGCCCACTCTAACTCGAGCAGCACAATTGAGAAGTAGCTGGCTAAGCATCTTGTCACTGAGGCCGCTTACTGGACAGAGGTGTTGAAGCGCGTAGTCGTTGTAGTTAAGCTTCTAGCTGAGCGCAACCTAGCCTTTAGGGGCAGTGAGGAGATTTTTGGTTTACCAAGAAATGACAATTATATGGGAGTGCTTGAGGCCATTGCCAAGTTTGATCCCTTTCTAGAGGAGCACATTAAACGCTACGGGAACAAAGGAAATGGTCACCCATTGTATCTGTCAAAAACCATTTATGATTAATTTATGGAGCATATGGCATAGGCTATCAAGGAACGTCTTGTCGACGAAGTGAAACGCGCAGCATACTTCTTTTTAATTGTTGATTCGACTCAAGACCTTACTCACGTTGATCAGTTGTCAGTTGTCTTACGATACTATTTAAATGGGAAAGGGTACGAACGCTTTCTTGGATTTGTTCCAGTTGAATCACATACCGGCTTGTATCTTTTCGATATCGTGATGTCCCTCATGACGACAAATGGCAGCTCAATTGATTATTGTAGGGGCCAAGCTTATGATAATGCGAATAATATGTCAGGAAAATACAAAGAACTGCAAGCTCAAATCAAACACGTGAACGAACTGGCAGTCTACGTCCCGTGTGCTGGTCATTCACTGAGCTTAGTTGGCGCGCGTAGCGTTTACAGTTGCGTTGAGGCAGTCAAATTTTTCACTGTAATTCAGAGACTGTATGTGTTCTTTGCTGCCCCACCTAAGCGATTGAGGTATCTTTTGGACAGCATGGGCGGAACTGGCCAGCAGCTTGTTTTGGAAAGTCCCTCTGAGACCAGGTGGTCAATTAAGACACGACGAATCATGTAAGGGAATTCTGAAAAATTTCAATGCACTCTTGTGTTGCCTTGTAGCTAAATCAAAGAACGAGGAAGAAAACGGTGACGCAAGGAACGAAGCGCACTTTCTCTTCAAGAAAATGACAAAACTAGAGACTGCATTCATGGTGATTTTCTGGAGTGAAATCTTGGAGCGCCTTGACAAAACGAGCGTAGCACTTCAAATACCAGGCCTAGACATTTCAACTGCTGTAGACCTGCTGAGCTCTGTAGAAGGCTTTGTTAATTCTTTGCAACCTCTCTTTGATACCTTCGAAGCGAGAGCACGCACGCCAAGTACCAATGAATGTTATCAGGATGAGGGCAAACGCATCGTTTCGAGTAAGCACGCGGACGGAAAAAGCGATAGTGCGCTACAAGGTACAAAAGGTTTATCGTAGAGACCTACAATGTTGTACTGGACAGTCTAGGCTCTGCTTTGCGAGTGCGAAAGGCTGTCTACACTGAACTGTGCGAAAGGTTCGGATCCTTAAAATTGCTGCGAGAAGTTAGGAGCGAGGCCTCTCTGGCACAGCAGGCTTAGAAGTAGGTGAAAACCTACAAAAATGATTTGGAGCTAGCATTTTCCGCTGAAATCTTTCATCTTGCGAACTTTCTGCACAACTCTGTGTGCCAGGAAACGAGTCCCCTGGGAATAATGAAGTTTCTGCACGAAAGAAAGCTCATTGATCTGTTTCCGAGCCTTTATTGCTTTGCGAATGTACTTAAGCATACCCGTGGCAAACTGTGAGACCAAACGATCGTTTTCCAAGTTGTCGCTGATAAAAAAATCGCCTTCGTTCAAGCCTCCTTGACGACAAGGTGAACTCGCTTGCTATCATGTCCATTGAAAGTGACCTCCTCCGCGATCTGTCCTTCGAACAGACTACATCTGATTTCGCCAAAGCGAAGGCGCGAAAGATGCCATTTTAAAAGAGGACTGATTGCGCTATACATGAATATTTCCAATAACTTCGTTGTGTTGCCTCCCAGCCTCCACGTTGCCAGTGAAACGCTCAGCAGTGAAATTCAAGATATGCAAATCTTCGTTGTTCGTCTCTTGCTTGTTCTTGTGATATTTAGCGTGCTTATAAAGAACTGCATTTTTGTTGTTTTTGATAGTGCCACGTTTATTTGGTGTCGTCCTTGCTTGTCTTACCTTTAACGAAAATATCTTCAAATAGTGTTTTGCAATTACATTTGGTAATTTTCATCTGTATTCTAGTGCATTTTTATGGTGTTTGTATTGCCTTAAGTATTGTATCTATGTATTGCATATTTATAGAGCAACGTGTATAACAATTACTGAAGTCTGATGCTTGAATTTTAATAAAGAACGTTTTGGATACAACCATGCGTCTCCTCACGGGATTAAACTTAGTGATGCAAACAAAGCCCAACTTCAGAAGGATCGACATCTGAGCTGTGTTCTCTTTTCTAAGTTCTTGTTCGTCTTGAGTGCACTAAACTTTTTCTTAAAGCCTAGCTTTTGCTGAAAACAGAATGAAGATTAATCAAAAATTGAACATATGTGTTGGTGTTTACAACAGCTCGAATTTCAAGAAATTTTGTCGTTTTCCTTATAATAATAACCATAAAAATAATACCGTTGATCGCACTTCGTTCTTTTTAATTTGGTGGAATTAAAATGAAACATGGCATATTTCCAGTAGCGTAGCAGGCGACAGGGAGGGGGGGGCAGTATAGGGAAATGGCGCCTGCATCCTCATTAGCCAAGGGCTCTCATTATTCTTAATCCGGCCCTGATTTTATAAGAGGCAAACCGAGGCGCCAAAACAATAGCTATACTTAACATGAAGGCTTGTTCAGAAATGGCGATGAACAGCGGTAAACTGGCTATAATCGACCTTGTAACAGACCGCGGGGCTCGCCAAGTATATACGTAGACCTTCACGATCCCAGTGTGACAACTGCGACGACGATCTTTAAGACCTCTACGAAGCGTCCGACCAGAATTTTGGCCTGTGTCCGCTGGGGTGACTTGATACAACAGGCAACCGTGGAGAAAGCATGGCGGTCGCTGAAAGGCTCACCAAGGTCGATCCAAATAGGTCGCGAAGCTTCGGGCGAAAAGCGGTTCAGTAGAAATTGTCACCGACATCAGCAAGGGGGGTTATGGGAGCAGCGATTGAAAAAGCACTTTGACGCTATGAAGGATTCTGTTCAGGAAGTTAAGACAAACATATCTAAAGCAAATGAAGAACTCCTCAATGTTGTGGACGACATAAGTAACAGGTTGAGGCGCAGCAACGTTGGTGACATTGAACGTGCTCATCGTATTGGTCAGCGCCGTCACGGTTTTCACCATCCTATTATCATTAAATTCCTCAACTTTAAATCTAAAACAGAAGTACTACAATATGCCCAGAAACTGAAAAACCTCGAGTCCCCTAAAGTGGGGATAGAAGACTTTTCGCCAAAGGTACAGTTGGCTTGTAGGAAGTTGCGCGACATTGCTGGGAGCAATCGTGAAGAAAGCGAACGCTTTTCTATTCATTTTACGTCTCTACATTTTAAAGGTTCTGTTTACCGGTTTGACTAAGTTACTAATAATGTTGTAGAGGTTGCTGCAAGGAACCAACCTGCCAGTTATTGACGAAAAAATACCGACGATTACGTTACTTCCTAAAGCGAAATTTGAGCGCAGCAAATAAGCTGTTTCACCTTTTCGATAGATTGAGGCAAAGAAATCGAGCAACACATGTATGCGCTATCACAGATTTTTTTTTATTTTTCACACGTATTCCTTTAACAAAGACTCCACTAGGTAAGCTTCTGCTTCGGCGGCACGCACCTCTGGATTCTGACGGCGACGGCGCTGGGCCTCTGCTCTGGCAGCTCGTTTAGCAGCAGCAGCAGCAGCAGCAGCAGCAGCAGCAGCAGCAGCAGCAGCAGACGGAGGACTTCCATCGGTCGTCTCGCTCATGGCTCAGAAAGAACTGGCAGATAATTTCGCAGTGGCGAACGGCAGCGGCAATTTCGGCTCGGGCGGTGCACATATACAGATCCGCCGCCACCGATCTGGCTCTCTGATTGCCACCGCACAGGGCGAACGGCAGCGGCAATTTCGGCTCGGGCGGTGCACATATACAGATCCGCCGCCACCGATCTGGCTCTCTGATTGCCACCGCACAGGGGTTGCATTGGAGGAGGAGCGAAGAAAGGAATTAAGTTCGAGCCGGCGCTTTGACAACCGGAGACTCGCAGGAAGAGGGGGGAGGGGGGCGGCGTGTACACCCAGCGGCAAACGATGGGGGCAGAAGCGCGCGCAGCAAGCGGACAACACGATAAAGGGAGGAGGGAAGAGATAGCAGCGACTGACTGATGCCGCTGACGCCGATAGTGAGTCAACACCAGCTGCGGAGTTGGTTTCAGGGACAACGCCGCCGATGCCGACACAAACAATATGATACCCTCGCTTCCGCAGCGCTAAGAACCAGGTCTAGCCGTGGGAAGGTGGTCACGTATTCGTCGACGTGCCGGGGCCTACGTGAAATAACCGGCGCGTCGGCAACTGAAGAGCACCCTATCCGCCACACAAGAACAGGGGGGGGGGGACCCTTTCCTCCTCTTTCTGCATGGCGGCGACGGTGTTCTATGCAGTCACGTTATCTTGACTCTCTAGCGGCGTCAGCGGCATCCAGCGGTATCAGTCGGTTGCTGCTAGCGCTGGGGGGATGAAAGGGGGGCGGAGCTGGTTACGAGGCCGACGACAACGCCGACGACGACGCGAAACCCAGGAACGGACGCCAAAGAGCTGCGCTCTAAAACAACTGAGAGGCTTAAGGTTACGTCCATACATGCAGTCTCGTTGCTCTTGGCAAATTTCCGCAGCCTTTTTCACTGCATTGATGTACTGAAATCGCTCATACATGCTTGCAGGAGTTTAACTATGCATGTCTGCAAGCGATTGATTGATTGCAATAAATAATGAATTAAAATCTGAAACAATATAGCTGGGTTATGTAATTTTCGCAGTAAAACGTTTACCAGAGCGTCAGTCGGTCATGATGGATATTTGTTTACTTTAATCGCCAACAGCCCTGCGTGCGACAAGCCATCTGTGATGAGACGCTCGCACACCTTATCTGCGTCTACCCACGCTATAGTGCCGAGAGGCAAGTGATGTGCAAAGTGATGAACCAATTGGGTAATCGTCCACTCTAACAACTGAAAGCTCTAGGCCAGTGCTCCCAAAGAATTAACATCCGCGCATAAGCCTCATTCGCGCTACCAAGATTCCTGTGATCGTCGGGCCTTCACGATAGACTTTAAAAACGCCGCGCCCTACCGCTGTCTTTCCCTATTTATCCACGTAATCCTTGCTCCGTACAGGGTAGCCAATTATAACTACCTCTGGCTAACGTCCCTGCCTTTCTATTCATCCCCTGTCTGTTTTCTTGTTTTGTTTTATTTTGTTTTATTACTTAGGGTAGCAGAGGTCTCCACTAGCGTTTGCAGTGCACATATGTATTTCTTCTTTGTCGTTCAGTTGTCAAATCGGGTCCTGAGCTCAAGTGGAGAGATCAGCCAACATCGAAGCAAATACAATAGAGCAGACCCCAAAGGTCAAGTGAATGGCGTGGACAACGCACTATACTTCCGACACCAAAGACGACACCCAGAAAGAAATGTTCCATACGGAGAAAAAAACAAGCATACTCGTTATGGACACTACATTACTTGCATTATAACACATTATACTATATACAGTTAAATAAAAGTCCATCCGAATAAGTCAAGTGCGGGAGGTACTGCATGTCATCATACACTGTAGGACTGGCCCTTCATCAGAGGCAAAATAAAGCGAATATATATAGACACAAAATTCAAAAGCGAATCCTCACGAGTGACTGACCAACCTCTCTGGCGAAAAATATCTAAAAAACAAGAGCCATTCCGCTCTGTGAAGGTGGATGATCAGCAAAGCTGTGTAGCACACCACACAGAGGTAACATACAGTTTTGAACGAAGGTATGAACACATTTATTGTCCTGATCGGTGGTCGTCGTGACGACAGGTTCGCACACACATGCTCATATCACTTCCGTTATTAAATGCTTAAGCATTTCTATGCCTACCCAACAAGGAATTTGTCCATCGCGTAAGACAACTGATAGCTCATACCCCCTTTAGCTGTGAATCGTAACCCCGTAAGCAAGCAAAAAAAAAAAATAAAGAAAGAAGATTATTATCTACCTAAGAGTCTACTGATCTCGAAACTGGTGCCTATGTATGGCTAACCAACTGAAAATGCATATCCAAGTGGTGAGACGTATTATATTTTGCATAAAATGAAGCGATTTTGCATCAAATTTGAGAGCTGAGTTTATGCACACGCAGATTTGTTGTCGGAAACCAAAAATTCATGGAACTCTAGCCATAAAGAGCTTCGCGGTATAACATTGCGGCGATGATGGAGCTTGTTAAAAAGCACAATCTCGAGGAGGCAGTTTTCAATAGACAAGGACGCGGGTACGGAAAACCAGCTGCAATAGGGGATTTTTGTAGTTATTCGAAACCTTGATTAGGGTGTCCAAGTTGATAAAGCCATTCTTCGTCTTCATAAACAGCGTCTTGTATTTCATGTTGCTATCAAGCACGTTGTGCTGTTCCTTATACCTACTAGTTTTCTGAGAACGATAGGGTGGCCGCCGTTCTGTTAGGTGTCATCCGCAATGCTAAACAGGGTACAGTGTGATTAGGAAAAATTTTTTTCACTGTCTCCTTTTCAGCAACCTTATCACAAAAGCACCAATTACTGCACTAACTTCTACTACTCTATAGTGTGCAGGTAATAAATAGGTACTAAACAAATACTAATGATGCTGAAGCCAACTGTCGCAAGACATGGGTAATTGGAGGTCGCTTGGAAAGGTCTTCGTTCTGTAGTGGGCTGAAATATAGAATCAAAAGCTGTCCTAGACAGTTGCATGTTGTGAGATGAGCTTTGTTGGTACAAAGCATATACGCACGTTCTTACACCCAACTTTGTACTAAACCAAAGATGTAGTATGCAAGCCCTCGTCCTCCATCGAAGGACGTCATCCTTATCTTTCTGGTCGTCCAGTCAAGTGATGGGGAAGTTTCGAAGGTCCAGTCAAGTAATGGTAAGGATAAAGGCGGCTTGTAACAAATAGCGTAAATATAGAGGAGTTGGTAAGTATTGATAACGTAAGACGAGTGCGAGACAACACGGCGTTTTATTTGTTCTTTAACTTCTTGCCGTTCGTCTTCTTTGGCGCTGTTTTTACTTGATAGCCGAAGTGAAACTGAGTAGGCCGGCCAGCATAAGTGGGTATGAAATGTTACTCTAAACATTGAAGCACACAAGAGACAGGTCTGAAGAAGTGTGCTGCTGGATCTGCCTCTCTTGCAAAAATGCCATGCATGCCAAGTTTTTCTACGCGGGAAGTGTTAGAGCACAGAGATGTAGAAAGCAGCTCACTCTAAAGTTTTCAATAAGGTGCATAGGCCAAGTTGTAGACAGTAGAGTTGACACGGGATGTTAGGCCGAGTGGTATTTAGGCCGAGTGAGCAGTTAAGCTAACAGCGCAAATGAACTCAAAGCTCGCTGCTCCCTTGCAATAATTTGTATATATTATTGCCTCGGAAGTTCATTCATGCTTGATTTATCGCCTTTAGCATCACATAACAACTGTCTGGCTGTGAGGGACATCATAGCGAGGCCTACAGGATTAAATCGGCTGGAATTAGCGTGCACGTAAGCGTGCTTGCACGAGCATTTCTCCATTCTATTTTTAGCGAGATGCGGCCACCATTGTCGAGAACCGAACTTTCGATGCCATGCAGTACGATCGAAACGTATATCTACTTAGCCATAAGTCAAGCCTCAGAGAAAAGAGGCAAAACAAGCACAGCCACAAGTTATTCAACTCGCAAAGCCACTAGCTAAAATTCAAGTGAGTGAAAAAATACAACAACGCCTGACACCCAGTACCCACTTGCACCCTGCAGTTGTTGAGATTTGTATTATTTAGAACAGTTATTGCTCAGAGAGCAAGCACTTAGTAAAGTATGCAAGTGAATGCTGCTCTTCAGTTATCTAAGTACGCGCAGGTTCGCAGTGAGCACTTAGTGCGTAAAAAGAATGGATGAACGGAAACCGCGGAGCCGTCAAGCGCGAAGCAAGCATGGTCGAATGAGTTGTAGTTTTGAATGCATTTGCTTGAGTATGTACACAGGGCCTCCGAAGAAATTGCTGTGCCCGAATGTGTACTCTTGCTACTGGGTTTTACTACTTGCTACTTACTACTTGCTACTACTTGCTACTACTAGATGACGGGTGATCACGGCTCTACCCCCTAACGCTCTTGTTTCGTCTAAATGGGCGAACTTAGTCGGCCAATGGAACGTTGGCAACACGCCTTCAAGCCGCGCTGTGCTTGCGCAGTTGTTTCTAGGTTCGATTAGGAACAATATCGCGCAGGAAAATTCTTATAGGCAGTAGGGAATAACGCCCTCTCAGCCGTAACACTGAAAAACAAAACAAAAATACACGCCCATCGGCCTTTCAGTATATGCAGAGAAAAAAAATGACGTTTTATATTTTGTTTCTATTCGAAGACATGCGATGACGATACAAATGCGTTTCCTTTGCTTTACTAATCAAATTGGGCAAATGTTGTCTTCTTCTGCAGGCTTGAAAACAACAACAAGAACAACAACAATGAAAGCAACCGCATATAGAGTAGAATACGCTCTCGAATAATGACGGCTGAATGGCGGTCACCCCTCCAAGTGTTTGCGTTTTATCTCGAACCATACAGGAAGGAAATCGGACAGTGCGCATTTAAGTACGTTACAGCTAATTTAGTCTGCGAGCGACCGCCGTTGCCTGGTACGTGCCATACATCCTTTCCTGGGTTGCCTACTCCCTGGGTCTGATCACTTCCAAACAGACAAAAAATTTGCGTTCAGCTTTTGCAGTTTCCTAAACTTTTGTCCATTTCTGACACACGTCGAGCTCGCGTATAACACAGGAGTCTACGTAGCCTGCTATTTCATTCTTTCGTTTGTTCTGCTCTCCGTCAGTCAGTCCAGGAGAAAACGTCACAAGTTTCCAGGGATAAAAACCAACTGCAGATTGACGTAAAATTGACGCAGTTGCAGGCTCTGTTTCTACCACATTCATTTCTTGCTCTGTCTTCTTCACGTTAGATGGACGCTGCACTGGCTCACCAGAGGAGTCCTGTGACTACGCTGCTATGGTTGGTCAGAAATCTCGTCGACGCGACAATGGAGTGATAGATGGCGTACGAATTATTGATATGCTGCGCTTGTCCGTTGGTTCAATCATTGGAGGAGCTCCTAAATCTCAGCTGTTTCACATCACGCCACTCTGAAAAATTCTGGCTTGTAAGCCCTTCGCCAATGCCTTTTCGCGCCTTAAATTACCTCGATGATGCAGTCGTCCACCGAATTGGCCACACGTTTTCGCTGCAGCTAGTCACAGCAATAGTTAAGTGCCAAATTTTGTTTTGTGTCTAATGGAAGGGTTTTAAGCCTCAGTAGTGTCTAGCCGCAGCAGAGAAGACGCTGTCTGTAGTCGACCGGTCTTCTTTCACACAATCAGCATTAAACTTCGCTCCCTCCATTCACACTGTGAGGGTCTGCTAGGAATGGGCGTGAGGCACGGCTATGTCGCGAGTTAGAAGAGAGAGGAGCAAGCTGAAGCAACAGGGACATTGGCGACGACGTCGTCGAAGCTCACGCACTCGCGTATACGACATTTTGTTGATAGCACGAAGGTCAAGTGCGCTTGCCGAAGAGTACGGTGGCCAGCTCGAGAGATGATGGGGGGGACCTACCACCGCCTGACTCTCAAGGTAGTACGTCGTCATCCAGCCGCGTAGAGTTGTTAGGTCGTAAAGTGCCGGTCGTTTTCATTGTCTGGCCTTGCGCGTAAGTCGCGGTGCAGTGACCGAGGCGTACCCTATGACATCGTGGTTCTTGTTTACTGCTGAACCGCAATCATGTGCTATAGGAAAGCGGCCAATCCCCTTCGTCCGTTGGTTCTTTCGTTCCTTCCCCCTTCTTCGCTTAAAGCGTTCTTGTTTGTTCAGCGCAGTTTAAGGTACACTGTAAGAAATATTTTCTTAAAGAAATACAGAAATTTCGTGGCAGATGCCTGCCAGAATATTTCTGCAAAGATCTGTTTTCTGTTTTTGACTTTGCTATTATTTAACAAGGTTTTTGTTTTACATTAACAGAAATTCTGTGTTTAAGGACAGTTCTCTGATTTGTATTACAAAAAGGTCTAGTTTTTGTATTATATTTTTCTGTTTTATTTTGCAGGAAATGCATATGTAAGACAATTATCCATGTTGAGGCACAGGAAATGTTGTTTTCTGCTTATATTTTTCTGTTGCTTCACTTCCTTTTGTGCGTATGTACAGAAATTTGATGTGTAACGATAATTTTCTATTGTAATGAATAGTGGGAAAACCAGGAATGTCACTGAAGCCAACGTTTCGACAAAGAAAATTCGCTTCGTGACGGCAGCCACTGCTTTTGCGAAGGTAATTTTCTTTGTTGAAACGTTCGCTTCAGCGACATTCCTTTTTTGGAGCACTCTACTCGCGGACAGCTTTCTGTGGCAATGAAGGGAAAGCTACGGGGGCGGAGCTTCGGCACACTTGCTACCGCTCGAAGTAGTCCGCCAGCGTTTGACAGTGCTTTTGGTTGCTCGGAACAGCCGCGGAGTCGCCGCAGCTTCCACGTTCGACGGTTTCGCGTTTGTGCAGACGCGGAAGGGAAGAGCCGCAAAATAAGTAAACTTTTACATTCAATGTCGTTTTTTATCTTATTTAAATGTTGCTAATAAGGTGTTTATGTTGTCTCTTCCGCAGCTTAAGCTAACGTGGATGAAAACACGAGACATTATTCAGAAGCGCTCTCAATTGCGCGCGCTTTGCCTCCGTAGCTTTCCCTTCCTTGCCAAAGAAATAGTAAACGCAAGGCGCAGAAGACCAGGACTCAGGAAGAACACAAACGATAGGACCGGCGCCGGTCCTGTCGTTTGTGTTCTTCTTCCTGAGCCCTCGTCTTCTGCGCCTTGCCTTTACTACTTCAAGCATGAACCAACTAGCCCAAGCAAGAGTTTTACTTGAGCATATTTCTTCTACATTGGACCATTTCTTCCAACAAAGCTGGCGCCGGTCCTGTCGTTTGTGTTCTTCTTCCTGAGTCCTGGTCTTCTGCGCCTTGCCTTTACTACTTCAAGCATGAATCAACTAGCCCAAGCAAGAGTTTTACTTGAGCATATTTCTTCTACATTGGACCATTTCTTCCAACAAAGCTGGCGCCGGTCCTGTCGTTTGTGTTCTTCTTCCTGAGTCCTGGTCTTCTGCGCCTTGCCTTTACAACTTCAAGCATGAACCAACTAGCCCAAGCAAGAGTTTTACTTGAGCATATTTCTTCTACATTGGACCATTTCTTCCAACAAAGCTGGCGCCGGTCCTGTCGTTTGTGTTCTTCTTCCTGAGTCCTGGTCTTCTGCGCCTTGCCTTTACTACTTCAAGCATGAACCAACTAGCCCAAGCAAGAGTTTTACTTCAGCATATTTCTTCTACATTGGACCATTTCTTCCAACAAAGCTGGCGCCGGTCCTGTCGTTTGTGTTCTTCTTCCTGAGTCCTGGTCTTCTGCGCCTTGCCTTTACTACTTCAAGCATGAACCAACTAGCCCAAGCAAGAGTTTTACTTCAGCATATTTCTTCTACATTGGGCCATTTCTTCCAAGAAAGCTTTCGCAGGCGCCGGTCCTGTCGTTTGTGTTCTTCCTGAGTCCTGGTCTTTTGCGCCTTCCCTTTACTACTTCAAGCATGAACGAACTAGCCCAAGCAACAGTTTTACTGGCCAAAGAAAGTTGTCCGCGAGTATAGTAATCGCTTCTAGTCTCCATTTTCCTGTGAACTTCTGTCCTGTTCGAATTCTCTAACATGCGTCACAAAATCATTATAACAAATATTCTGTAAATGAGCAGCTGGTCTCATAACGATAATTAGGCCACGTGGTTAAAGTTGAAAATATTTACCTGCAGCGCAAAACGACAAAAGGCACACGTAGCGCT
Organism: Dermacentor variabilis; assembly: GCF_050947875.1. Classification (NCBI taxonomy): domain Eukaryota; kingdom Metazoa; phylum Arthropoda; class Arachnida; order Ixodida; family Ixodidae; genus Dermacentor; species Dermacentor variabilis. The sequence continues at coordinate 212,224,500 of NC_134569.1, read as the reverse complement.
CGTGTGTGTCTCCTTTTTTTTCTTATTTTGCTCAGATTCCTTGTGCTGCTGTTAAATATTGTTGAGGAGCGATCCATACATGGACGAACGCGAGGCTTGGCACAGCGATGACGATGACGATAAGGACGCTTGCACGTGGGCCGGATCAGACATCTTCTCTTTCCCTACCTTTCTTCATAAATACTCTGTAAGTATATAATTTGCCTACATCTCGCATCCGTCACAATATGATCAACACTTTTGGCTCAGTGGTTGTAAGAAAGTATTTGTAATTTAACACATCGTAGAAGAAAACGAACTTTTGTTTTATTTGAAATGAAAACGTCTTCTGACATATAAACGTGAAAACAGGAATATTAATTCAACTGCTTATGTGCTTATGTACTTAGGTGCAGACATCAACCAACATCAGTTTTCCTCCGGTTGTTATAACTGCCTAAAAGTCAATTTCACAGGTTATAGGTACGCTTCCGCTTGCCATTGATCGCATGTGTACGTAAAGAAGGAAGGACAAAAAAGTCCATGCCTTTTCAATGGAAAGTAAGCGAAATGAGTAAATACAGACAGCTCTGTGTATAATAGGCACTGATAGCCAAGTTTCTATGGCTATCAGACAAGGTTCTATGTGGACTCCTTCGTGCACCTAGAACGAGCCCTGCCTGTGGTTGTTGAAATACTCTATGCCACCAAAATGTTTCAGCTGAAATGTGTGAATTACTGAGACTTGACTCCGACATTTCGATTACAGCAAAGAGTTAAACTAAATTTGGTCTAGTTGGTTGAACGTCGACACAGTGAACAGAGCGCGCAGGCAAGAGGACTACAAATATACTACGCTGTTCGTTCAGTATTTCGTTATAGTCCAGTTGGAAAATTTGTCGTAGACACACCTGACGCCTATATAGAATCTGAAACACTCCAGCATGAAGGAGTCCAGTGGTTTATCGTGGCAGCTGTAGCTCCGGCAAGAACGACGTCACGTAGACAAGTGCGTTTCATGTAGTGACCTCACAAACAGGCAGGTGAGGATGTCTAACTTGGCAACACTCAATGCTCCATTCCACAGGACTTAGCAGTTGTCGTTCAGAGGAAGGTTTAGCTCGGGTGCTCCTATCTAAATACATGTAAAAGGAGAATTAGTTTTTCTCGGCAACAACTGCACCAAATTTGACGAAGTTTGTTGCATTTAAAAGAAAAACTTAAAATCTAGTGGCTTTTGGCTTAGAATTTTTGATTTATGTCCCTATTTCTTTATTAAAAATTGGCAAAAATCGAAAATTTTGAACAAACGATACTATCAAGTTTACAGCTCTGTAACTCAGCAATGAAAAATGATACCACAATTCTCTGAATTGCATCTAATAGTACATCTAAAGGGGACAGAATTGATATGCCACAAATAAATCTAAAAAGATTTAGTAATATGGAAATACAGCTTTTGCCGAACCTTCGTACACAACGTAACAAATTATCGTAAGCTGCAAAATGACAAATCGAATTTCTCCGCTTTCAATGATCTAATGGATGCCGTTTACAGAAGCGCGATATCTTTTTTTGATGCAGAGCTATGAATTTGTAAACTTCGTGCTTCTATATTTTCAAGCTTTCGAATACTTGAAAGTTCTTTTAACAAAAGTCAGGACCTAAGTCGAAATTCCACTTCCAACAGTCGCTAGAATTTAAGTTTCTCTCTGACATGCAACAAATTTCAATAAAATCGGTCCGGGTTATCTCAGAAAAAGTTTTTGCGTTTTACATGTATTTGAATAGGCCGCGTTGGAGTTGGGCCAGAGCTAAAGCTTCCTGTTTAGTGCACTTCGTGAAAGAGTGCTCTAGGTGTCTAAGATACTGCATGTGTATATATCGTACCGAAGACGCCAAGTTCGACAAAGCCCCTTATCCGCAGGTCTCCTCCATTTTTATGTCACTATCCATTCCATTTCCTCTTTCAATGCTAACTGGCATCAGGCGCCGCCTCTGCTGCCCTGACCTCAGCTGGTAGGAGATACAGCAAGCAGGGAAGCAATGTTAGCCTCCCTCCTCGACTATCCATCTAAGGAAGAATTCAACTACTATTCTTGACGGCGCGCCCATGGCCCTTCGCATACAAACCTTCCACCACACATGACAATCGACAACTCTGGTGACACAAACATATATACATAAAAACACTGGAACTACCTCAATATTTACTTTCAGCGGCACCAGGCCGCGACGGCGCTTACTGCGAATCATTCAGGCTATGCATTTGGTCGCCATCCCGTTGGAGAGAAGCACCGGTCAACGGACGGAGACCAAACGCGGGACAGAGAGCGAGTGGCGCGCGAGCCGCTTACGCCAGGGGGCGCGTTGCCTGGCGACCGGACGTCCCACAACAACTTTCGTCCGCTGCTTCGGCTGGCGGTGTCGAGGGGAAGGCTCAAAGGAGGAGGTCGGTCAGGCAGGTACCATTGCTTCGCTGGACCAGGCAGCGCGAGGAGCGAGCTGCGCTGCTGCCGGCATGGACCGTGTGTGTGAGCGTGCGCGCGTGCAGCCGCCGTTGACCGAGTTCTGCCAACTGCCGCTCTTGGCACGCACCGTCGTCGCCTCTGCCGCTGCGTTTCCTGGCCGCCGGTGACGAAATCGGCCGCAGCATCCCCGCCGAGATCGGCGATGAACTCCGCTCTCACCTACTCGTGAATGGTCACGTGAAAACGGATATCTCTATACTTTCGGTTCCACGCTGTGAAAGCAGGTGGTGTCATAGCAGCAGCGCCTTTTCTTTTATTCTTCTCCGTTTCTTTGTGTGTTGCTGGTGGATTGTCGCCGATCGTTTCCTCCCGGATGACACAAGTGCGATTTAGTGAGTGGACGGCACCGCCAGTGCAGGATTTCACAGAAGTGTTCTCCTAGTGTGCGCCGGCAATCTGGCGTGTGCGCGCGTGTGTGTACTCTTCTATACTAGCCAGTGGATATCGTGATTGGATAGCCGCGTCCTTCTGCCGCTCAACGCGAGGTTTAAGGACGAAGAATCCTAGGTAAGTACTTCGCCTGGCGAGTAAATCGTTCGCACTCCTTAGCGAAAGGGATAATCTTTTTCTACAATTTAGCCGCGACGGTTCGTCATGTATGCATTGATCGTGCTGCGAAAGCGACAGATTCGCATCCCTATAACGCTAAGTCAGCTTTAAGAAGCGTGATAGCAGGTTTTTAACGGTTCACTGAAAATGATGTACAAGGGATTGGAATAACACGGGCACTGAGCAGACACACTGACTCTGGAGCACTTGATATTCAAGAGCACGTCTCTGGTTTGGCGAAGCGAGTGCGCTGAGCTCCTGCCACGGGAAAGGAACATTGATAGGCACGGCCAGGAGCGTGGGCAGGTAGGCAGGTTATCTCGCCGTGTGCACGGGCAGTCAGTTTACGGGCGTCGGAGCTCTAGTGTTCGCGCCGACCTGCTCTTACGTGGTAGGCAGCGCCCCAGAGCCTGCGCTTTTCCCGGGCTGCCGATGCTTGATACCAGGTTGCTCCTACAGATGGGAACTGTACGCGAACTTGACTACAGCCGAGAGGGCGAAATTTACCGCGATTTCTTGTGCATCTTGCAAATTTTCCCTTTGTGCTTCTCTTGTCATTGTCATTATTTCTATAGATAGGCACTTTTCTTCCATTGTGTAAATTTTTTACCTCCTTAGCCTACCGCCACGTCTTCCAGCAGGCGCCAGCCGTCGGCTCAGCGGGCCGAATTATTCTCTGACGGGGTTCTTTCAAGAATCATGAATAACAAAGATACCGATGGAGAGAAAGACGCGCCTTAAACGAAGAATTTAACTTTCTTTTACGTGGCACCATACGATTAGTTACTCGGGCTGCTTACTACACTTGTGAGCAGCAAACATTCTCAGATCCCTGTGCTCAATGTGGATCTGATGTACGGGCGTGCCGACAAAGCATCTAGTATCGGCTAGGATGCGCGACATGTGGCTATCGAATAATTGAATGAAGCTGGTCTTTATACAAACGGTATCGTATCACCTTTGTAGTCTCGATGTTGTGCGCAACAACAGCTGGTTAGTGCAGAACATTTGGTTTTCTAGCTTCGGCGCGATATAAGTGGGAACAACAGATTTATGCATCATTTCAACAACAAAAAGGCGATGATCGAATAGCTTAGAAGGAGATAAAAAAATGAAGCTTTGCAGAACGAGCCGCTTCGTCTCTGCGGTCAAGCATGACAATGCTATATATAAGTAAACGGTTTAAGTAAAAAAAAAAAAATCATTGTGTTGTATAAAAAATTGGCTCTATATCTCTTGCTAGTTCGGACAGATGGGGAGGGCATTCGAAGAAAGACTCGAGGTGGCGAAAAGATAGGTGATCCCGCAATGGCAGGGCACCTGCCGTTGCGGGACCAGGAGGGCCGTAGTTGGAACCCCGTCCTCGGAGGCGGCGGTGGGGCAACTGCAGATCGTTTGTTTGTTGAAATTAATGGATGCTTAAGAAACACAGTATTGAATAATTTAGTTTGAGTATTATAAACGACGTTGCCGTCTCTAATACTCATGCGCAACTCGATAGAGGGGTCTTTAACAATCTGAAAATCTATGTGGTTATGTTAACCTGGCAGACTTCAACGATTGCTTCTTCTTTCTTTTTGTCCAACTGCTCTTAATTATACGAAGTGTATTACAAACTAATGTAGTTGGTTTAACAAGGCAGGTTGTTTGGGCAGTTGTTTCACTGTATATAGCAAAATTAAAAGAGCTCAATAAGGCACGCGAACAAGACCGAACACTACGAGCGCTTGTGGTGCGCTCTTTTAATTTTACTAGTTAATATTTACGGTTTTCATCTTTTCCCTTACCAGTACTCAGATTACACGGGGAGGGAGAAAACGAGGAGAACCTTGGTAGGTGGCAGTTATTTCTGCGAGAACCGAGACAATGGAGGAGGCCGCCGCGCGATTTATATCCCGAGGAGGCCAACGCCACTGGGCGACGACAGGGCACTTTGAGGGTCAAGCGTGGTCTCGCATCTCCTCTCTCACGCGCACTTCTCGGCCAGTCAGTGTAAGCTTAGTGTCCTCAACAATGTATATATACCTAAACGCGCAAAACTCTTATACTAGTTGCCTATGCCCCCGTTTCTACGGCTTGATCGCCTAATTCGCGGTGCGGCAGCGCCCTGTGCCCGATTTGTGACACTCGCTTGGCCGGTCGCACGCGTGTCCACGAAAACACAGTCAACGCCACAATGTACGCCGCTCCTTCGTACGCCGGCCCGTGAGCACACAATCAGGACTAGGCTGCCGTCAACGGCACAGGCGTGCTGGCGCCCCCAAAACAAAGGGAGACGACGGGCTCTCCAGGCAAGGCTAACAATCAGTGCCCGACTGCTTCGCGGCTACGAAGGGCCGAGATCTGCGGCAAATGAGACGGACGACACGGTCCTCGCGGTCCGGTTTCCTGGCGTCAGAAGGCCGCTGGAAACGACTAACCGTGCGACCTTTATAGAGAGGCGATCCTCGAACTTTCTCGACGTCCCGAAAGAAGAACTCACGACGCGAGTTGCTATACTTGACGTGTCACGTGAACTACCTGTGAGCTTTCGACCGGCCCGAATTGTGGGACGGATGCGTCACGTGAATAATTGTCGCTTCTCGTTTCCTTCTGTGCTGTGCTATAATAGTCCTTGCGTCATTGTTGTACTTGAGATCACGCGCAGTTTGTTGTCTTGGCGCTTGTTCATTTGTGTCACGCGCACTAGCGACCGAGCAATAAAATGAATTTTGACACTTGCGCAGACATTAGACTCAAAGTCTGGGTCTACTATTAGCGTTGTCATTACTCGCGCCTGCTTATTACATTCCACGTTCGAGTTTAAGCAAGCTGCTCGCAGTTAACAAAAAGAAAGAAAGAAAGAAAGAAATTCGGCCGCACATTACACTCCTGTAACACGTGAAAGCGAAAGCCTGCTGCACACTTGGTAAAACGCCGTCTCGCATCGTCGCATTGCTGCTCTCGCAGTTCGGTTTCTTCGGCTCGTTTTCGACGCTTAGCTGCGGCTTCACGTGCTCGTATTACGGGGTCAGTCTAGCGCCAACGACTTTTCCCTTCGACTTTACGTTGCATCCTCTCAGCAGGTGATGGAAACGTATGCTTTTGTGTGTGTTGTACGGGTGATTTCAATGAAACTATGCACTGTTCGCTTCACTTCGCTGTGCGCTTGTAGCCTCAACCTTACGGAGTATGAGCCATTGCATTGTGTGCTTGCTTACGGGGGTATGACTCATTGAGAAGGTCCCATGTTTCTTTAATGCGTGAGCATTCCTTAACGAGCTCCCCAGCCCTGTCACGCTACAAGTGTAGTGCCTTGCATCTGCGCAAAAATAGGTAATTAGCAAATTTCAAACATTTAATCGTTAAGATTGCGTAAATGTAGTTGATTGGTAGGTTTTTAGTGATGAGGAACACTTTAAAGAAAAAAAAAAGAGAATACTCATATAGATGCATAGGACTTAGAAAAATGCATGGGAAAGCTTATGATAGGGGTGGGATTACTGAAATTTGGGGGTGGGTCAAAGGGATATTTGCAAGTGTGCCAACTTGAAATTTCCGAGTCGGCCATGTTAATATGAGGGGGGGGGGCAACTTGACGTTTGGACATGGGCCAAGAAAGAATTTGGGGTTGGGCCAACTTAAAATTTCAGCGTGGGCCAACCGAAATTTCGGGATGGGTCAAGTTGAAATGTTGGTGTGGGCCAACTGAAGCTTTAGGGTGGCCCAAATTAAATTTGGGAGGGGGCGAACCTAAATTTGAGGGTGGGCCAACGTGAAATTTGCGGGTGGGTCAACTTAAATTTGGGGATGGGCCAACTTGAAATTCCAGGTTGGGCCAACTTAAATTTGGGGACTGGCCAAGTTGAAATTTGGATGTGCGGCAACTTGAGATTTTAGGGTGGTCCGATGTCCAGTTGAACGCTGCTGAGCGTCCCCCGAGTTATGAACACATATCTCGGGCAAGCGAGAGCGTTGAGACGCTTGGCGCGTTTTCATGGGCGCCTTACTGAGACGCAGACAGAACGCAAGCGAGGGCTTGCGTGAACAAAGAACGCTCGTATAACACATGCTTGCGAGAGCGACAGCGAGGTTGACGTGACATCACGGCGATGCGCTCGCCCTTCACGCGACGCCTCACTGGCTACTTCGGCAGCTGAGTAAGCAAAACTAAGCAAAAACGAAGTCAAGGCGAGCCAAACGATGCTTACGGGTTAGTAGACAGTTATCAGAATTTCTGTAGATTTTTTTGTTCCACTCGAATAGACACGGCGATATTGTACGTAGTATGCGTGATTCTAATGAATGTATGCACTGTATGCTTCACTTTGATGAGTGCTTGTAGCCTCTGCATTCCGAGGGATGAGCCATTGCATTTTTTTTATTGCTTAGGGGGGTATGGAGCCATTGCTGACGATGACAGCTTTTTTTACGATTAGACTGGACGACGCGTTTTTTCAAGGCCATCGAGGGTATGAGCCCCTTAGTGCTTCCGCCTTAAAAAACAAGCTTTAAGGGAAATTTCCAGAATGTATAAGTACTTAAAAGAGGAAATATGGGAGCGGTACATTTCCTACAAAAAAATAAGTAAAGCTCAGTCGGGCGGCATACCACGCAGAGTGCTTCAACCATACCATGCTCCTAAACGCGGCTCCGGGCATGAGCTTGGTACCTTTCTGAAGCGCTTTATTGACTGGCACGCTACCATTGAGTGACAAGCAGCTACAACATACAAAATATGTTCAAAATTAAGGGCGAATTCTGTTGAAAAAAGAATACCATTGCTGATTACAAATATTGCTTGTCTTGTTTTCCTTATACAGTACGTGCTTTGATCTCGTTTACTTGTGTTGTGGAAAGTGGCATTCTATAGTTCGGTTGTACTCCCCAGCTGACGCGATAGTCAGCAGACTTCCGTGCGTTCCATTAATCACTGTGTCCCGCTATCGAAACGCGGTGTCAATAGCGAGCTAGCGAAATGTTGTCATTTAGCTTAATTTCCACGTTTTATTCCAGACACTGAAAGCCTATGCCTGCTGCATATCCTTGTGGTTTTGTCGTTCTTCTCTTGCAGTGTAAAACCGGCTCCTAAGCGGGATGGTCATATTCTACATGTGACATGCCCACAAAGGAGAATAAGAAGTCAAAATACACAACAATTCCCGTCTCAAAAGAAGCACGCTTCACTTTTATGTGTCAACGCTTAGGTTCTCGATGTGCAGCAGTGGGTGTAAACCACAAGCTCAACTAAACCACGGCAATGCGATACCTACGACGACAGCAACGCTACCTATACCACTGCCGTGGCTCCTTGGAAGCAGGCGTTGTTCTTCCTGTTCAGGATTAAGGAAGTATCCGGAGTGCAGTTTCGGCGGGTGTCAAAGAGACAAGACCGGTATCGAGGCCTCCACTCAGGCTCGTTCCCTTCTCTACGCCGGGAGACAGGTGCGCGCGAAGATGGCAAGAAAAACTAACAAGGGAACACTTCTCGCGTTGCCGCTATACACAGCGCGAACGTCAACGATGGCGACGGACACGCAGCATAAATCACCGCCTGCCCGACCTAAATACGTTGGGCGTCACAGCCGCGCCTCAGGGATGGGGGCACGAACGGGGGGCACGAATTTCTCCAGCTTGAGAGCTGGCCGAAATGCGAGCAAAACGCTAACAGAGCAACGGGCGTGATCGGGTAATACCCGCGAACGAAGAGAAATATGTTACTCAGCACTGGCGTGCGAAATAGCGCGATCCTATGTAATTCGGAGTGCATCACAGGCGACGCACATTGTTTACCGTCGCTCGCTCTGCGGCAGCGATACGCGTGGAAAGTCTGAGAAATCGCGTCGAATCAGCTTCCCTAGCCCGTCGTGCAGAGGTACACCACGGCATCGCGGAAGCAGAGGCAACTCTTGACGAAGACGTTTCCGCCCCTGTCACTTTCTGAGGGAATGCGCGGGCATGCGCTGTAGTGTGCGTGCTTCTATTGCGGGGTCTCCACGGACGTGCGGCTCGTGTCCATGCGGGCTGCGAGACCTGTTTCGGGCCGGGCGGGCCGCACGGCTCGGTGCCTCGTCACTTCCAGTAACGGGATGCGGCGCTCTGTAATCTACTCGGTCGCATCCACGCAGAGACAGCGGGGTAAGCTTCAAAAGCAAAGCCCTAAACAGAGAACGGTGCAGAGTATAACCTGCATCTTCGTTCCTTGGCACGTGGAAAGAAAAGGAGGAGGAGGAGGTCAGTGCAGATCACAAAACTGGAACAAACAAAACGGAGCCAATGACAAGCACCTGAAAAAAAACGAGGTGCCTTTATGGCGGTACACTAAAAGCAGTCCACACCGCCTATGGACATGACAAGCCCGTAGCGAACGCGCCCGGCCGTAATTGCCGCTTGTTTCCAAGCGGGTCGTCGTTCCCTCGCGCCGCGACCTAGGCATCGGAGAGTTTGTGCGCGCTACTGCTCATGGTTTAGAGAAGGGAGGACAGCAAAAGAAGCTGCGTGCTGGCCCGTCGCTCGGCCAGAGCGTTGTCGAAAGCAAGCCCGACCGTTATGCGACGCTTCCTAAAGCTCAAGCGTAGTGCGTACGCCGAGTACGAACAACAAATCGAGGACCAGGCAGCTAAAAAGAGAGAGAGAGAAAGACTTGAGTGTGCTGTCCGAAGAAGAAACAAGTTGACGGGGTTACACCTTGTGCATGGTCCGCTTGGGCAGCGATTGCTAGGGGACCGGTCGCGTGCCGCAGAGCGCGAGCAATGTTCCCCTCAGCTCTTCTTTCGTTTTCTTTTATTTTTTCTTGGTGTTGCTTTTCTCCTCGCATTAGTGAATGACGGTACGTTTCCCAGCTATGACTCAGCTTCGTCCAACGGTCGCTTATTGCAGTTACTCGTTCCGAGGGGCGCAAAGGCCATCGTCAGAGAACGCGACTAAACCGTTATTGAAACTGTTGTGACTGTTCTGACGGATTACGTTGGCGTCCTGAAACCAGGCTCGAGCTACTGAGCAATCACGAGGTCTTCGTTCAAGGTCGGCATGACACGGTTTGCCGAACGACTTCAGCGCACGTTTTCGTGCGCGATCCGACCGTCGTTGTGCTCTCGTCCGTGTTTGTCCACTGCATGACCACACGCGGCGGTGCCTGTATGGGCTGCGAGTTCCATCTCCGCATTCCAAAAGGGTGCTCCCGAACAACAATGGCCGCTCGTGATGCTACATCAACAAAAGAGAAAACTCATTCTCCCAGTTAAGTCGTGTTTTACACGGTCGTTTGCCTCTTCTGAACTGAGCTGCCGGCGGCCAGACTCAGCGTATTGCGGTTACAAACTTCCTCAAGTCTGCCCGGGTGGTGGCAGCATCTTCTATTGCTTTGGCGTTGCAAGCCTTTTGCGGAAAGTGTCTTAGCGAATGGGGTCACAGAAGGGCACCTAGTGCTGCCTCATCTGTTTCGTGTTGTCAAAAAAATAAAGAAGTGGGAGAAAGCAGGCATTAAAAATAAAACGCTGTTTTCTACTCAACTTTGTAGATTTCCTTATTTATCATTGTCTCCTTTCAAACCTGCAGGGACGCGTCGTTGACCTTCGTTCGGCATTCTCGTGCCTAGTTGGAACTTTCACAATTTCTGCAGGTGGTACATGACCTGATAGTGTTCTTTTTGGCTGTCTTTGCCGACAGCAAAATCAAACCATATAAAAAAACAGGGTCTCTTAAGATCTCTTTTAAGAGGTGAATGGCGAAAGCCTACTCTTCCTCCTCTTATCATTCGCCTCTTTCTCACTGGATCTTCGCTTTCTTTCTTTTAATCAATACTGCTGACTACTAAGCATTTTTAGCCATTTGTAATCAAATGTAGTCGTTAGAAGTTATAGTTAGACAAATTAGTCTTTTCATAGTCATTAGTAGTCATGACAAGTTATTGGTAGTCATTATTAGTCATTACTAGACATTATTAACCTCTACCAATCTCTATTATAGCGTTATCATTCATTAACTGTCACTATCAATCATTTTCATTCTGTAATCTGTCTTTATTTTGTCTTCATATGGCGTGATTACGTTTCGGCGGACACTCCGGTGGTCAGGCCTGCTCAAACGAACTTCACCATGAGCCTAGAAAGGCTCTCGCCTTAAAACCTTAACGCGTTCGTCCCTGATGATGCATGATGGCCAACCTTAGTTTTCAGACTACAGTTTCAGTGATTGCGCTCGAGTACATGAACCCGTATTATTCGCTGTGTTTTGGCATAAATATAGGAATGAAACAGATTTGTCCTACTTACAAGTTTATATACTCACATCGGATTCTAAAAAGAGTTCGGCCTTCGCAGCGTCCTTATGAAGCTCCTAAAAAGCTTCTTTACATAGATATCTTTGCATACTTTCCCGAGGCCTCGAATGGAACCGTCGTTCCTTCCAGGTGAAATCAGCGCTCCGACTTTACGAGCATTTGTATTAATGAACAATAGGTAGTTTCTAGTTCGTGGGTAATAATACACAACGGATGTCTGAGCCTTTTATTTCGGAACGGCGTCCTTATTCGCGCTCGTGACGTTTTCTCTATTATGTATAATCATTACTGTTGTCCACTAGAAACGATTGTTCTTTTCACATGCCTTTGCTGCAGAAATATCCGAGACCAAGTGGGTTCTATTAAAATACAGTTGCTATTTGCCAAGTGAAGGCACACTGAGTAATACAAATTTGCAATGCGTCTGTAACATAATCTCGACAGACTTGGGAACCAGGCCACCTATTACGACTATGCAGAGGCGTCTTCACATAACGGAAGTTTATTCCTTGTGCATTGGTGGATTGAATTTCTTTCCTCGGGCCGACGATCTACACATGCCTGCGATGATGCTAGCTCCTGTCTCGCAACGGTGGGTCGAGCGAGGAAACGCTCTTGCGCAAAATAAGTTTTCTGATTATGTAGACAGCCTTTTGCTTCGCGTGTGTGTTCTCAACTCGTACTCGGCAACGTTGCAGTGTGAACTGGGAAGGTCCGTTCTCGAAGCACATGTCACTGGGTCTCCATGCCACCCCTGCTGCGCGCCAGGCTTCATCGCGATGCCGCCTAGTCTCTGGAAGCCGCGTGCATGCAAGTGCGTAGGCACGCGTCGAACCACCCCCTGCCGTGGTGCCGCATGGCTCGCGCGGAATGTGGTTCCTCCGAGTGGAGGCAGGAAAAGCAAGGGCCGCGGCCACCGCTCCTGGCAGCGAAATTTGCTGGTGGCGAGATTTATGGGGGGACGCTACCTCTCCTCTTATGGCCGCCGTCACGTGGCTTCTTGCTCCTCCGTCGGCCACCTGGCGTACTGCACCGTCGCCATTTCGAGCACTCCTCCGTGTATTTACTTCACGCGGCTCTTGCCTCCTTGCTCCCCTCGCCTCGGTGGAGGGATGCACGTAGGAGCCTCGTATGATGGCGGAAGAACAAACCGACTGCATGCGTCCCATCGACGCCGCTTGCGGTTCCTTCCACGTGCTGGTCTAACGTCCAGAAGCAACACTTTCGCTATATGAGAGACACGTGTTTCCCGGTTAACTTAGATCATCTGAGGTTCCTTAACTTGCCTCTAAGCATAACTTGATGACGACCGTTTTGGCATTCCATTCCCGTCGTAAAACAGCCTGCACGGCCAGTAGCGGAATCCGAAACCACGTGCTCGGTGGCAGAACGCCACTGAACCACCATGTGGATCCCGCGGTACGGTTATTGCCTTCGGCGCTGGAGGGTTCGGTCAACAGCAATCCTGGACAATTACGAGCCACGTCCACAGACGGAGAGACGATTGCTTTACCGCAACGTACTGCCCGATTCCTATGGAAGCTCGCCATGGCGTCAGGCTGCTACGGGTGCCTTAGGACTCATGTGCTGCTTTTTCTGAGCGCCAGCAGAAAACTGTGGACACGTCACAGTTAAACGCAATGTTGGATTTGTTTCGACCGATCCCTTGCAGGACATTGTACGTTGGAATGTTCATCGTGTGATGGTGATTCCAAATTCACGTGCCCTGGGTTGAGTGCCATTCAGCAAACGCCTACGATACTTGAGGCGTTCGGTTTTCCCCTTTCGTGCTTCTGGACGAATTTGGAGCTAGCATGTCAGTTAGCTAATTTAAAGGAGTGTTTGTTTGGGCTTGTTGGTATCCCATATTAATCTAATAGCGCAAAAAATATATACAACGGCAACACAAAAGATGCAGAAAGAGAGCTTGTTTCGCCACTCCTTTAATATTATTGTGTTTTCAGTTGTAACCACATTCGCACGTGTATAATATATATCGGTCGATTCAAAGACATTGACCTGTCAAGGAAAGTTTAAAAAGTATTAAGGGACTCCAGTTTCAGCTTATTACAAAGCAGCATACCACATGCTGCAGGAAATGTGGATGGATCGGCGTGTCAACTACTTCACGGCTTATGATGCCCCACACGGAGGATATCACAAAGGCAATACGTGACAGACATGCAAAGAGGTAACTGGTCGATCATTGCTTGACAAAAGAACGCGTGTTTGATTTTAATAAAACGCTGGCTTGGGAGCAGCGATGGGGTCCATGAAAATTTGTGGAATTATGGTTTATCTGCCAGGATCGGTGGACCTACAATACCAATCCTGGGCCCCTTCTGGATGTTTGCGGCTGCTTCATAGATAAACAGGATGCATTCGCTCTATTGGTCTGTTTGTGTAGTGACAATGCCACCAGCGTAGGTGGCGCAATGTGTGTTTTGTTGTTGCTTTTAAACGTTGCTGCTTAAAGCTAGTGCAAGGAAGTTGACACTTATGAATTCCCCTGGCTTGATATTGGAACATTTTTTCACGGTTGTCCTAGTAAAGTGGCGGCGGCCGGCTTCACGTTTCGTTCATTATCTCCACTCCAGAATATTATTTAAAATCTCCTTCTTACGGACGCCCACGAAGGCTCAGCAACGCACGTACTCGGCACTAAATAAACGCAGACTAACCTAAATGCGTAAGATTTCATCAGTTTCAATTTGTTGTTTTCACTACAGCCTTTCACGGCACCTCAATCTTAATAACCTCCGTGTACGACCAAGCAATCTGTCCGCATTACGTTTATCGGATTCTACAAAATTTAAAGGTAACATACATAGCTCAAACCATACCAAAAGAATGCCGCTTCTAAGCGACACCTTTTAACCTGTATTGCACACAGTCAAAAGGTTGAGTTGGTGATCTTCTGTAGCCGTGACACTTGGGCACGCATGCACAGATGGCGTGACGAAGGAAAGCGCAAACCATTTCTTAGCTTGTACGTCGCATTCTGGAAAGAAACACAGAGAGACAGACGGACGGACTGACGGACGGACGGACAGATACTCTTCATAATTACGCTAGAGGTCTGCTGTCTTTACGAAGATTCATTACCGACGTCCTGGTCACACGTGCTCTCCGGGGCTCCCTCGCAAGAAGTGTTCGCTGCCTACGCCATCGACTTTCACCGCCGCAGCTGTAGAAGCTCCTAGCTGGCCTTCTACGTAGAGGTAAAGACGACGTGAGAAGCAAGAGTTAAAGATTACTGATTAAAAGAAAAGAACAAACAACCCAAGGAAGATGTACATTCCAGTGAGCTAGACGCAGAGTAACTTGCTTTTAACATAAAAATCTTAGTGACGGCCGCCACACCGGCTGTTTTGCAGGCTTAGAGTATCTTGGCGTTTACTTTCATCGCCGGAGCCCTACAAATTGCTTGCTGACCTTCAGCATAGAGCCGGTATAAGGCTACGTGAGAAAGAGAAAAAACGTCATTGCTGATTAAAATAAACCGCACATAAATGTGGCTCCCTCTTATAAATGAATATACTCAAGGTAACTTTTTTTATTACAATAATCTATTTGCACATTTCGAAGCAACCTTTAGGCCCCGACAAAGCGTAGCATTTAAATCTGTAATCGACCAAGCCGGCCTGCACCGCTACGCACTAACCGTGGCGCAACTCTCCGCTGTAAAAGAGACGTTAAAAAAGTGGAGAAACAGGAGCGATACGCATACGTGATTATAACCAGAATACATGTCCATAAAAAACGTACTATATGTGACCTTCATATGGAAGTGGCATAGAATAGTGTAGGATGACGGGAGCGAATAATCGCCTTGCAGAAGCAACAAAAGGACAGGACATGCGAATTAGAAACCATAAGAAAGAAACATTGTCGGTGCTTCCGCCGGCTGCTGTCGAGCTGTAATGGAGTCAGTGGGATGGAACACATCCGGTCACTCAAGCGGGGTCATGTAGGAACAGCCAAAAGCGCCTTAACACTGGGTTAACATCTCACGTCGCGTGATCAATAATACTTCAAAGCAAGGAGAGGTTAATAACATTGTGTTGAAAGTAGTGTACCTGTGAAAAGACGCGAGGACAATTGTGTCACCTGAATTTCTTAGCGATTCGTACTCCCAAGACACCGCTACATAACACGACCGTGCTATGGCGCTCGTCTGATTTTTACCGTCAACTAAGCGGATGGGGTTCACTCTGAGCAAAATGATCTCACCATATGCCTTGCAACTGCTCTGTAACTTTTGTGTCTGTTTCCCTGTCTCACTCACTCATTCAGAGGATACTGCCCTGACACAATGGATTTTCACAACAAAATACCTTTAGGAGGTTATGAAAAAAAAAAAAAACCCCCGTCGCGGTTGCTCAGTGTGGCTATGGGGCTGGGCTACTGAGCACGAGGTCGCGGGATCAAATCTCTGCCACGGCGGCCACATTTCGATAGGGGCGAAATGCGAAAACACCCTATACTTAGATTTAAGTGCACGTTAAAGATACCCAGGTTATCTGATCGAAATTTCCGAAGTCCTCCACTACGGCGTGCCTCATAATCAGAAAGTGGTTTTGGCACGTAAAACCCCATAATATATATATACACATAAAAAAAGAAAACGCACAAGTTGCTGGTAACAATGATACAAAATAACGCAATAAAGCTGTTGCAAAACCACCACTACAACAGCTGAGGGGGGAATGCAATGCTTTATTGATTGTTCGTATGCTTGTATTGCGCCTGTTGTTTCTTGAAAGGTATGCTCTTCTGTGTCTAGTATGAGTGATGTCAATGAATGTATGCACTGTTCGCTTCACTTTTCTGAGCGCATCTAGGCTGTGCTTTGCGGGGATATGAGCCGTCGCTGATGATGATAGATGCATGTTCTGAGCTTGTTCTTTATTTAAACGTACGCTGTTCTCTAGATTGTATGCGTGATTCGACTCCAACGAGCGTATGCCCTGTTAGCTTCACTTTGCTGAGTGCTTGTAGCTTCTGCATTACGAGGGGGATGAGCCAATGCATTATTTCTTGCTTACGGGGGAATGAGCCGTTGCAGCTGATGATAATTTCTGCTCATGGACAGACACGAAATATGCCACCACCGAGAGGCTAACAGCTTCGCTGTAAAACAGGACGACTTGGTGAGCGTCCTCTGTCGTACAGCGGCAGTACTACAAGATTTGGTTAAAAAACGAGGCACAAGTTTGACCGCCTTCCGGGGAATTGAGTTAGAGTGCTTGCGCAAATGAAGTGCTTTTGCTTCATTTGTGAAAATACTAGGCTTCTTACAAAATAAAAGCTGCGTGTTCCAGACGATGGTGTTATCAGCAGGTGAGTATTGATGACATGATCTACAATAAAATTCTACAAGACATTGTGAGTTCAACCTAAAACCACTAACACAAAGGCACACGTCAACCATGTATCTCTGAGGCAAAATCAGTTGTCTTACGCAACTTAGGTTGGAAGACACCTTTCTTGCTCATGCGCAGTATATTTCTGCAAATGGCTCATTATGTCGGTTCGCCCCACGAGCGCGATCTGACCAGAGTATTGATGTGGTGAAACTGCATGGCTTCTCTGCTCTCGCAGAGAGGTGGTGGTAGTGCGTGAATGTGACTACGCCGAAGCAGAACGCGATTATGCCGTTCTGACCATTGCCTCTGGTGCCTTCTTTTCTTGATATTCTCTTCGTTGTTGCCTTCTGAACACAAGTTCGCAATGTAGCAAATACGCTGTTCCGACTGCAGTGTCCACTGCTCAACGACAAGGAGGAGGACGAGCAATAAACATTTAGTAACGAGCCTTCAGCTCCCGATTGGCAGTAAAGTGAAGCGCACGAGCTAACATGGTTGAAGATAAGACAAGTACGCCGTTGAATGAATTTCGACACGTTGCAGAGGTGGCTCGTCTGCTGCACAGTTTTCATATACGTCAAACATATGCCTTCATCTGCTTTGAAAATTCAGGATGAGTGCGTAACGTTACGGTTAGACAACGAAACTTCACAACACTCGTCCTTCGTATATATGGTTTACATTGTTAAGCTTTTTCAAGCGAAGTTTCTATTGCCTCATTCGTGTCGGCGACGGTGTTGGTGTTGCCGTACGAAAAAACTTAAACCGCGCGAAAATAAAATTGCTTGTTGGGCTGCGGATTTGAACCACCGACCTCCAGGTTGCGCAACCACCACATTTACATTTTAGCCACTGTCGGTTCATCTAGTTTAGAACTTCTTGCTGGCCTAGTTGGTGCATTGCTTTGAAGAAACAAGTTGCGTATTCAAAAATGACAACCGCAGGAAGAAGGCGACGGAGGCGGAAAGAGCGCAAGTCGGTTCATCATACGCGCCCTTTAAAGGGCGGTTTTATACGCATGAAGAAGTGAACGCAGTGTAAGGCGCGAGCCAATCACGGGCGTCCTCTCCCTCTGGAGGAGAGAAAAGGTCCAATCACGTGTTGTTAGCCTCGCGCCCGCCGTATTCCGCCTGTTCAGGCCCGGAAGTCAGATGGGGAGGCCGCGTTCGGTTCGTTCTGCCGAAGAGAAGGCTGCGTTGAAGGAGCGACAGCGGGAGCAGGCCGCGTGTCGTGCGTTCGGCCGAAGTACAGGCGGCGTTTTATGACCGCCGCCGGGAACTCGCTCGAGAAAGCGCTCATCGTCGACGGGCCGACCTCGCCGTGAGGGAGCGCGAAGCCGAGGCACGACAATGAAGAGCCGCGGATCCCGAGCTTCGCTTGCACCCCTCTGCGCAATAGTGGAAGGGCGGTCAATTTTGTTTGTTTGTGCGATAAAACTCAAGTGGTTATTTCGTTTTATTGGCTATCCTTTCACGGCGTCCTTGCTGCCTGGCAGGTTTTGTATCATCCCCACTGTCTCAACTGTGGAACGCGAAATAACGCATAATGTTCTAATGGTGCTCGGCACTTGCGGTTGAAAGGGCGGTATGGTGCATTAGACAGATTCTAATTCAATCCAATTTGTTCGTGCCGTGAAATACGATAGGCGTGTATAATATGGCTTGCAAGGAAAGTGCACAGCAGAATTCGCAGCGGATGCCTAATATTAAACTGTTACATTTAAACGTATCGCATGGTCTCATTATGACAATGGTTTCCCATGGTTCTATGTTCCTCTATAGACGTGTACTGTGAGAGACATCTGAGCTATTTTACTTGCTTAATGTTACTTCTATGTACACATGTCATTTTACGTACTGCAGATATCTAGGTAGGCGCATTGCTCCTTTGGAATATCCGAAGAATCTTTTTCTGCCTACGCGTATGTTATTTATACACCTTATATAGTACCTGCACAGAAGCCGCTTTTCTCGAATAAGCAGCAAGTTATGTATGAATACATCATATACTGATGCTAATACTAGAAGTGATTGATAAGATTTTAGGTCCGATCGCTACACTCGCGGCTGTCGGAGGCACTGTTTTTCGCTATTTATGCCATTTATGTTCATTGTGCAAGTGATTCGTTGGGTGCTACGTCCATGAGCTACAAAATAACTTAGCGAGGCTTCGCCGAGGAACGTTACGGATAAAGTTTGACCATTTCGAATAATTTACGTTCACCGAAACGTACAAGTACCCGCGAGTTGCGCTCGGCTCCCATATTAAAAAGAAGAGAAAACTGGCCGAGCTGACACTCTTTCATCTTGAAAGGGTATAGCTATAGATGACACGGAACGAGAGACGGACGCACCATCTTAACACGTCAGATTTGGCCATGTATCGAGCCCGTGAAGATCCGCGCTCAATACGAAAACGCCGCAGCCGCTGAATAAGCGACCACCAGTGGAGCGCATGCGTGTGCAGTGACGCATCTACCTGTATAGATATTCTCAAACGGGATGATCTGACGAGCCGAATGAGACGCGGTACCATTATTTAACGATTGATCTTTCTTGGTGGCACGTTCGGTCGAGCACTGCTGTCGGATTATCTGATTTCACTTATGATAAATTCTAGCGTGGGCTATAAGCTGGCAATACTGTGCGCCCTAGTTAAGTTATTAGTACATTCTCCCTCCCCCCTTCCTTAAACAAAGAAAGAAAGAAGAAAAAAGAAAGGAAAAGGCGGCTGCGGGCACGGTTCTAATTACACGCTGGAGAGGCAGGGGAACAAAATTCTCCGAGGGCCGCTCGAGCTGCGACAGTGCTATCCGTCTGGTGACCGCTGGAGCGACGCAATCGCGTCCAGGCATCGCTGTACCAGTTCGCCTGCACCTTGACCTCGTTTCATCCGGGCGAGAATCACTTTTCTCGCAGAAAGTCTTGGCGAGTTTGGCGAGTTAGAGAGAGAGCGAGAGACCCACCAGCCTCGAACAATCACTCATTCTCGATCGCATCTTCCTCGGAGGCAGAAGAGCATTCCCGAGAGAAACGCCCAGTTCTCTTTGACGCCGGGATCGCGAAAGGGGTACGGACACGAAGAAAATGAACGCAGAAGAAATGAACCCAAGTGGTCGCTATACATACGCGTTCTCCCGCGTTGCGCAGAGAAAATAAAAATGACTGCTTCTCGGCACACACTGCGGTTTCGCGGCGAGAGGTGCCGCCAGTGGATATGCCCTCGCGTTGTTTGCTAAAAAAGAAATGGCGCTGCTCTCTCTCTCTTTTTGTTTAAGCCGTGCCTAATTGAGCTCGTCATGCACTGGCTACCGTGAGCGGGCTCCGTGCTGCGTCGACATCTGCGCGCACGCGGTTCGAAGAAAATGGGTCGTGGTGAAGAAAGCGTGTGTGCCTCCTTAACGCAGTCCGAAGCGATATTACACTATAAATCTGTATTGACGACAAGGGAGCCGTAGCGGCTACTAGTTTAGGTATGGGGTTAACCTGGCTGTACGAGACGGAGGAAAGTTCGGCGCACATTTTGGCCTCACGGTTTCTAGCCCATCTTTTCTTTTTTCTTCCGTACACGGTTCCAGTGACGACCCGCTCGGCCAAGTGAAACACGCCAGGGTGCGGCCTAGGTAAAGGCGCGGTCCTCGTAGCCTGCGGTGTTAAAGACCGGTCCAATGGAGACACTCATTTGCCCATTGGATCTGCGCGCGGGGAGCAGCAGCATAAAAAAATGAATGAAAAACCAAACAAACCGATGAACGGACACACAAAACGAGAAGTCAAGTTTGGGAACTATGTTCTGCTCATCGGTCGTCCCACAAGAAACGCCCCATTTGAACTCGCTTTTCCTCAGCGCCAGCTGCTATTCGCGCACGTTGCTTTTACACTTGTGTGTTTGCTTTTGCGTTGGTACAAAGAGCGAATTTTGTTAAAAGTTCTAACGACTGGCCGCAGTGCGTACTTGCGGGTATCGCTTCGCACAAGTAAGTTCCGTCACGCCTAGATAGGATTTGTCATCATGCACTTTCTTTTTTCTCATTTTTCACCTGATCTGTGACAGAGTAGTGCACAAGGAGAGGCGTTCTTGAAGAGTGGAATGGCCCATTTGTTTACAATTTCTTTCACCCTAAATTCTTAACTGTGATTCAGTCTACAGAGCAGAAGATTCCTTGTCGTCTTCTCCTTTGTCAATGTAGTTTCGTTGAGATAACATTATCAAGGTACTCCAACTTATCGACTCAGTTTATGGAAATGGTACTGCTTTGCTTCAGATGAACTGTGCGGTTATGCAGACTATTCTTCAAAGCTTCAGATGTCACTGCGCTCACGACGTAGATACTGCCATACATTGAGCAGGGGCTCCTGTTGCACGTCTGTACTGCTAGGAAGCCCAAGAGATTGCTTATCGCACTCGCAAACTATGCTCCCTATGCAAGCTAAGCTAGACTTCCATAGCTAGGTCTTCATTGCGATGCAATATAAGATGCGCTGAAAAGCCTGAAGCAGAATTATTTACTCCTGAGAAGATGTAAAAGAAGATATGCGGTACATTCATTCGCCCCGAAACAAGAAACTGAAGGCCGACTTCGTTCAAATGAGCTTCCTGTTTTTTTTTTCCTAGTCTGAGACACAGCGCCATCGTCAGGGTGCTGCCCAGAGACACGCCAGACGCTGTCACGCGATAAACAAGACACGTCACAACAGGTGATAAGACACTACACCACATGCGGGAAGACGAGACTTAGGCGCTTGCGAAACGCCAGGAAGCTCGCGGAACGAGGGTAAAACTGAAGACGTCGGATGGCAGGCGCACATGAGATGACGACTCCGTGACCCTGCTGTCACGGTTAATTGCGACGACCTTTCACCGGCTCCGTCAACGGACTCCAAGACTCCGAGAGCTGAAGCCGACACGTCGTCAGCCCCGTCAGTGCGGGTGCCCTGGCCCACGAGACCGCTCCCTTCATGCGCCACAATAATAGCGATGACGTGGGTACGTCGTTCATCACTCATCGCCGCGAGCATGTCGCGTGTGCCCCGCCCCGCTGCTTGGACTCGGCTACTCGACGCACCTGTCCGGTAAACGGAGTTGACCTTACGAAGATAAGAAAAAAAGGAAGGCGGCGCACCGCACGAAGAAAACGTGCAGGTTGGAGTAAACGATAAGCGAACTCCCTAAACTGCGAGTTCTCTAAGCTCTCGAAAAGGCGTGCGTGGTAATGGTCTTCGTGATATGCGCACTAGTTCTGGCGGGATGTGCGATGGCTCAAACTAGATAACAGTAAATTGAAGGAGCTGCAGCCAAAAGATCCTAAGCGTGAAGCCAAGCGAGAGAAGAAAAAAATGTTAGAAAGGCAAAGGACCTAACGAGTGGTAGTTGAGGTTGTCTGCCCGGCACGAGGGGAGTGGGTAAAAGGACAGAGAGGAAAAGCAAGGAAATCAAATTTTAAGTTGTAGGTACTCGGAGAGGAAAAACGGTCCAATATTTTATTAGATGCCACGCGCGGCAGTTGAAAAAGAGAACGAAGCAGCACTAAGAAAACAACTTTATCTCATGACGTGCATGGTATGCTTAAATGTTAAATAAAGAGAAAGAATAAAACAGCGCACATTACTGTAATAATCTTTAATTAGTGTTCCTTAATTTCCCTAGCGGAAGCGGATCGCCCTTTAGCGGAGTCAATGGAGGACACTCATCGCATTTTGAATTTCTCGGTGTTGTTAAAGTACGGACAGTCGCGTTAGAAAGTAAGACTCGTTTTTTCATTTTAATACATCCGCGGACAAAAGCGCACAGAAGCTTCCATGCTTAAGTTTCACTTATTTTCAAGAACAATGTGATTCTTTTCTGTTATTTGGTAATTAATTAGCGCCATCCAGAGTTTGACTAAATCACGGTGACCTTGCATGGTAATCTTGTGCAGGCGTCTTTTTTTTTTTCTTCTTATCTAAGTTTTGCTCATCAGTTTGCAGTATTAGAATGGCTTATTCTGAACTGCTGAAGTACAATCTGTCAATATAGTTTAAAAACTTGTTTCTCTTTAAATTTCAGTTTGACTTGTACTCTGGCCCGCCTAAATGAAAAGAAGGCTGAATTGGTAAAAAGAGCCAAAGAAAGGATTTGCCTGCCACTTCGAGATTATCTCACTGAAAAATTCTACGATTGCCGTTAAACACAGCCGTGGATGTAGGAATATTGCTCCCGTGCTGTCTTTATGTATGGACAATCTATGAACGTTTACAATACGATCGGATGAATTTTGTATTACTGTGTGATAATAATAATAATATTTGGGGTTTTACGTGCCAAAACCACCTTCTGATTATGAGGCACGCCGTAGTGGAGGACTCCGGAAATTTTGACCACCTGGGGTTCTTTAACGTGCACCTAAATCTAAGCACACGGGTGTTTTCGCATTTCGCCCCCATCGAAATGCGGCCGCCGTGACCGGGTACTGTGTGATTGCGTACGATTGCTCGAATGATCTGTGCAGGCAATAAAGTATTCATTATCGCACTTTCACCATATCATCACCTTATCGAAGCGTTTCATTCTTGTGAAGGACCCGACAAAATTTACCTTCAGCAATCTGCCTGCGAAACTTGGCTGGTTTAGGAAAAAAAAAAAAATCGGCATCACCCCGTTGAAAGAGCTGGTACCCTGACACTTTATGAATGTTCCTCAAGTTCTCGACTTTTCGCAGGTAGGTAGGTTAGGCTTAACCGGTGTTGAACTGGATAAGTTGAAGCAGCAAGCTGCCGATGATTTAATTTCACTCACTGGGAAAACGTAAATGTTGTGTTAATTACAATGAAGAAAAATAACATATAATGGGCCCATTAGCTCATGCAATCGTTTTATACACTTGAAAAAGAAGAATAAGACGGAACAGCAACAAGAAACACAAATCATGGTAGAAGAGAACATCCTTCATACATTTAACACAGGTCTATTATCATTAATTATATCAGTGCGATGAAAAACCGCCCTTTCAAAACTCGTAATGGCCTATGGTCCAAGTAATTTCCCTAGTGGGAAAGGTGGGTGCCCAGCGCCCTCACTTCATAGCCTACTCGTCTTAGCTATACTTAAAGGCGACAGTACATACAGCAAAACGTTTACTATGTCAGCAAGGTTGACATTTGGGTAAGTTTGCACGGATACACGGTGAAATGAAGATAGTGCGACTAGTGCCTTCCGTTCGCTGCACTGCACGCACACGACACTTACCTTGCACGACGAATTTGAGAAAAGACAGTCATTCGTGTTAACCATGCCGAGACGAAAACGTATTCCGGAGGATTTATTTTGTTCGTTTACCTGAGTGGCTTGTACGGCTGAAGTCATGTGCCTTAAGTAGAAATTGTAAGCCCAGCAGCCATTTCGAGGTCACCAAAATTTGCGATAAAATGCGTTTACGTTCTGCCTTTTATTCTTCCGAAAAGCCTCTCTCTATGACTTACCAAAGAAAACTAAGCGCAATGCCAATGTGACAATGTCCCTGTTTTTCTGAACGGTGACTAATAGGATGCTGGCGACGGGACACTCGCTCAGCCTGCGTGGCTCAGCCCTGCGCGGATTGAATTCGGAATTTAAGCTGGATTTCGTGAGAAAGGTTACTTGTCAAAATTTGAAGAACCGCTATTTGTCCATTGTGATTTGTTATGAGAGAAACGTCCGCCCCTCCAAGTAGTAGACGTTGAAACGAGGAACTCTTTTATGTGTCACGCGCTCTTCTTGAAAAAAGAAATATTTTCTAATCAAAATATATTAATACACACCTTCATAGGCCACGCCCCGCCGACCCACACTGTTTCTCCCGAGATACACACAGGAGATCTCAATGTTGTGCTGGAAAATGTCAACACTGGCGAGTTTGTTATTCGTGGCATGATTATTCGTGGCACACACACACACACACACACACACACACACGCACACATATATATATATATATATATATATATATATATATATATATATATATATATATATATATATATATATATATATATATATAGCCCGCGGTCCATGAGAGGGTGGCTGGCCAGCTAGCAGACGGAACGGATTTAGAACACGTCACTTTGTAGCTAAGTATACATGTCCGTCACCCGCGATCGCAGAAAAGATGATATATATATATATATATATATATATATATATATATATATATATATATATATATATATATATATATATATATATATATATATATACGTGTTCTAAATCCGTTCCGTCTGCTAGCTGGCCAGCCACCCTCTCATCGACCGCGGGCTCCGCAGTAAATTGCCCGGTCTCGCAGCTGCCGGCACAGAGTGGATTAGAAGGCTTTGCACGTCGTGACCGTGTTTGTCAGTGTGGTCCGTGTGAGCAGAGACGTTCAGCCCCGCAGTCGGCGCGGCAATCACTATTTCGACACCGGTGGGCGTGTTCAGTGGCACTGCCGTTTCTTTGCCACGCTTTCTTTTTCATGCGCCATAGTCGGTTTGAATGCGCCCATTCGCATCGTTACGCGTCTGGAGGGAGAGATGGCGCGATTTGTGCTTCAGGGACGTGCAATAGGGCTAGAGCCTATATCTCTATCCCCTCCGCTGCCATATTTTTTTGTTTGGGCGCAGATGTACACATGGCGATTTCTTAGAGTACTAATCAGGACCATTTGGCGCATTTCAAAGTTCTGGGATCTTGCACATCGTTTCATGAATGCGCGCTCACTTTTAAGCGTTAAATTGGGAGAATGTGTGCAATAGGTAAGTTAGGGCAATATGCTCGATTTGTATTGCTCCTGGGATTACAAATCTGAGTGAGCCAAATCACACGAGAAACACGAAAAACGGTACCGATGAGCAAAAAAATGCAGAACACAGGCATGTCACTGCAAAGTACGCTGGCAATTAAAAACGACGCACACAGCTCAGATGCCAGTGTGCTGAGGAAGCACCCGCACGTTCTGTTTGGAGCCGCACGACCAAGTACAGCAAATGTGAGCAGGCTGCTTGAACGCATGAATGTAGATGTGAAAGTATAAAAGCCATCGGAAACGTGATCGCAAACAAGAATGCAGGAAATCAGAAAAGCTCACTGCTTGGCGGGTATTTTACACCCTTCTACCACTATATTCGTGGCGTCTAAGAAATTATAGACTAAGTTGGTCCGTGAGAACCACGCCAAATATGCCTCGGCCAGCGAATCACATACGGTCTCAGAAGAAAGGCATATCTGCCGCTGAAACTACGCGCACCGAGGGTACAAAAATTGGAGGACGCTTAAGCTTCGCCTTCAAGACCCGCCAAGGGGTGTAAGTCAATGGGCTACGGCGCAGCGACTACGCGCCCCGCATCGGACGCGGTGAGCGTCGAGCAACGCAGCGTTCGGCGCGACAACGAAATGTGCGCCTGAGCAAGCGACGCACGCCTGAGCCTTAGAAACAGCTCGTTTCTAAGGCAACACCGCGTTCACTAGAGGCGCTTTTGTACCGCTTTGAAGCATCGAACTCGTGGCTCAGTGTCAGGCAAGAGTTGCCATTAAGTCCGCACGGAATCCGTTATCTC
This sequence comes from Dermacentor variabilis, assembly GCF_050947875.1. Taxonomy (NCBI): domain Eukaryota; kingdom Metazoa; phylum Arthropoda; class Arachnida; order Ixodida; family Ixodidae; genus Dermacentor; species Dermacentor variabilis. The sequence goes on along the minus strand of NC_134569.1, from coordinate 212,198,267 downwards.
ACGGTCGAAAACGACGATGGTGTACCTTTCGATCTGGTTATGCTCCTGGGCCTGCACAGTATATGGCGAACTCGGACTGCTGTACACAATGCGGATATTGACGCTAGACCGGTTCGCGAATATTTTTGCGAATCAGTGTCCTATTTTGTCGAAGTGCAGAAGGTGCAGTCGTACGTACCAGAGTGGGTTCCAAGATTAGAAATGTTGTTGCAGATGCCGAAATACTGATGGCTTGTAGTCAGCAAACAGCTGACGGTTCTCGGTACTATTATCTTGTTAATCTGTTCTTCTGATCTCGTAAACTCTGTGAAAAGCGAGGCAATAAAGAAAAAAAAAACTCGTGGCTCAGTGGTAACGTCTCCGTCTCACACTCTGGAGACCCTGGTTCGATTCCCACCTAGCCCATCTTGGAAGTTGCTTTTTATTTATGAAGTGCCTGCCGTGATTTATCGCTCACGGCCAACGCCGCGGACGCCGACACCGACGCCGGCGGCACCGGCTTTTCTGCGACACGAGCTCCTTAACGCTATCGCGTTAAGATACGCACGACGACGCGCGCCCGCGTCGCCGTGATTGTTTCTATAATTTGTGTGTGTCCTTCTTGCGGCGTCTACCTCTTTCTGCAGACTAGTTCAAGAAGTTATTCTGAAGTCTGGAGATCTCAAATCTGAGGCTGAAGGATGCTCACTGGTGCATTTTACTAGAGGCGCCAGAAAAATCTCAACACAGTAACTGTCGCAGTGTGCCACACAAAGTTGCTCCGGCCTCGTTGTAGCTCAAACGAAAAAGTTGTCGGCCTCTTCAGTCAGATTCAGGTTGCATTCAGGAGTCAATGCTTTACGTTATAAGAATATATTTTGGAGGAAACTCAATCTTAAGGGTATTATAAGCGTAAGACATGGTTTTAGGCGGTTTTTTTTACTCCAGGTAATGGATCAATGAGTTACCTCACGTCACCATTTGGAACAGGTCGTCAAGCGCGATCGAAAGAATTTACGAAGGAAAGAGAAAAGAACCGTCGTTAGATTTAATTACTGGACAGGGAGCAAATTACGAGACGCAGCAAGGACCCTGCGGGCAACGAACATTAGCCGATGCTCGGTAGCGCACCGGAACACCTCCGCAGTAATTGGCCCTCCAAGCAGGTGTGCTACGTGGAGGTCCGTGGAACGGCGTACAACGGACCACCGGGCAGAAAACGGAATGGCTCGGAGCGAGGCAAGCTGTACGTGAGTACAGGCATTGCCGGCGGGAAGTGCTCGTGAAGGAAAAGTAAGTTCGGCTTGGTAGGCGGGACGATGGAATAGCCAATTACGCGCTCATATCGGAGCGCCCCTCCAACAGCTCAGCCGGCGGCATTTTGCTAGACGCCGCCAGGGAGGGGGGGGGGGGGAGCGGTATAATAAAACCGCGCACTGTGATGCCCGTACGCCGGTGTCTCCTTTATGCCCCGGAGTAGCCGGGCAGAGATTTGCCGCGGGCTTTAGGTGCAGTGTGGGCTACCGAAAACGCGGCTTAGAGCGGGCGATCACGACTGGAGTGGACCCCTAGAGCGGACGGACCTTGTAGGAGGCGATAGCCCCAGCTTCGGTTTGTCACTGTGGTATTGTTGGTAGCTCGAAACACGCGCGTAAATTATGCCAAGCAAAAAAGCATACGCCGCACTTATAGTCAGTGCACAATATCCGCACCGTGAACGAATCTATATACACATATATATTTAGAGGTAGTAAAAAAAGTACACAACATCTTACGCTACAGACGCATAAAAGGAAGGAGTCAGACTTCAACGTCCGACATCGCTTTGAATTCACATATTGGGACATCAGCAGATTCTCACGGATGACACCGCCACCTTCCCAAGAACGCCTTCGCGATGCACCACGACGTCGTCCTCTCCGCAACAGTACTGCCCGCACACATGCGCATGCGCCTTGCACGCATACGCTACCGCCGTTTGCATAGGCTTCACCTGCAGCATGTCAAAGGCTGCGGCAAAAATATTCAGCGCTCGGGGCCTGCCCCCGTACGGCAGTCGAGGGCCTACGGCATTCCGTAGCGATGAACGCCATCGCGGTCTTGATTCTCACCTGATAATGTTTGTCCTTATATAGCAGCAAGTTCCATTTCAGTGCCACGCTGAAACTTCTTTCTGCATATAAGTGCTGGCTTTCGAGGACTAATAAATCTTAAAAAAAGTAGGTTGCGCCAAGTATATGGACAAACCGAAAACTCACGCCTAGCTGCGACCGCAACGGAGCCTTTACGCAGGAGTTCGCACGGGCACGCAGGCGCCAGTCTCGATTGAACCCGGTGGGCACCGCCCGGTCAACGAACGCGGGACACCCGGCCACCCGGTGGCTTTGGTGCGTACAGATCGCCATCGTGTCAGGAAGGCCTAAGGCCGTCTACCACGAGTTCCTGAATAGGACCACTAACCGGCAGGAAGAATGCATGCGGACATAGACGATGCCTTCGCAAAACTAATTATCGTCATTAGCGTGTTAACGAACATATTTAATAAGCATGGCCCACAATGTTTTCTCGTTGCTCCGGCCTCTCACTTTCCAAAAGCATATAGAGAAGGTCGGGGAAGCATAGTGCAGCGTAGAAGGATGATGATCGTGATGACTTTAGTGATAATTTTTATAATGGATTTTGTCTTAAAGAGATTGTAACGAGAAAAAGGAATATCGGAGGGATTTGTAGTGAATTGCATTTCCCTAACACACACACACACACACACACACACACACACACACACACACACACACACACACACACACACACACACACACACACACACACACACACACACACACACACACACACACACACACACACACACACACACACACACACACACACACACACACACACACACACGCACACACACACACACACACGCACGCACGCACACACAAACACGCACACACAAACACACACACACACACACACACACACACACACACACACACACACACACACACACACGCGCGCGCGCGCGCGCACGCACGCACGCACGCACGCACGCAAGCACGCACGCAAGCACAGACAAAAAGCCACACCCAGCAGGGTAGCCCAGTGGCCATGGCGTTTCGCTGCTGAGCTCGAGGTCGTCGGTTGGATACCGGCCGCGGCGGCCTCATTCTGATGGGGCCGGTATGCGAAAATGCTTAGATTTTAGAGCATGTTAAGGAAACCGAGGTGGCCAACATTAATCCGGAGTCTCCAACTACGGCGTGCCATCATAATCAGATCGTGGTTTGGACACGTAAAATTGCAGAATTTGATTATATTTAATAAATGGCATGCTAACTGTGAGAAAAAGTCTCAAAAACGACATAAGTGTGGCGACGCCACCTTGCAGTTCCCGTACCAGCCCGCCCTGAAGTCATGGATTCGGACGGCGTGCGCTCTGGCCTAGTTAATTTGTTATCCCACACAAAAAAAAAAGGACGAAAAGATATGGGCTATGTGTGCTCTACGAGACCCAAATAGTGAACTCAACTAGTTACAAGAGCTCTCCGTGAGCCACCACTGGGTTAAATATTAGAAAGATACTTTGGAGCTCGTGACGTCACACTCACGTACTTGCGCTGAGGTCTCAGTGCGAAGTAAAAAAACTTAAACAAATAATTCGAAATTAGCCTTCATTTTATTTTCTAGTAATCAACCTATTAACACGGAATTAACGAACACTGAATGGTGCACGAATGTTTAGTCGGTGTGAACTGATTTAATGTTTTCCTCTAGCGGGGGGCCCCCTTTATAGAGATGCTAAAAACACTAAACTGCTTCGTGTTCTCATAAAGTAGCTTTGAAGAAATTATTTGAAGATATTAGCTTTGAATATTATAGGAAGATATTAGCTTCGAAGATATATTATTCTCGTTAATTTTGCTGTAAGATGTTGAATACCAGAAGAGAAATTCAAGGCCACGCTTCTTGCTTTAATATTGAGCCGAAAGTGGAGCGCGAGCCGTCGCTGTGACGTGAACGATTTTGAAATAAATTGACACTTTCAGGGCATTGTCGCGCAACAAAGTTATCGAAACTTGCTAAGTGCGGCTGGTAGTTAATTCATAATTGAGCCTAATCAATTAATTGGTAAAATGTTAATTAGGGGCTAGAAGATGCCGTCAAACTTAATGGCGAGTTTGTGCTGCATCTTCAAGGCAGCGTCAGGACTGCTCATTTTATTAACCTATTTCCTGGCTTACCAAGACTCTGATCACGGTACGATAAGATTACCTATGTTGGTATGAGCTTCATCTATCAATACATGTCAACTTACTTATCTCTTTATGTGTCTTTAATGCGAATTTTAAGAAATGGTACGCATCATTGTGCACTTTTGTTACCACTTTAAGTATGCCGGCCACTGCCCTAGAATATTCTTGACCCTTCCATTGATCGTTAGATTACAGTGGAAAGATAGCATGCCTATCCAATTACTGAAGCACTTTCATGGCCACCACCACAATGCAGACTAAATTCCTAAACATTTGCTTTTCTAGTGACGCCTGAAGTGGCTCGCCTATTCAAACCATTGCTTGTAAAGCTCGGCAAAGGTCATCATGATATTTGCTTTCATCTCGTCATGATGCTGCCTTCCGTCGCTCATGCAAGCGGCAATATGACACATCATGCGCTGGCGTGTAAACACAAAGGTGCCGCGCGGTTACGTACGCGCCCTCGTGCCGCAAGGCCAGCGTTCCTAAAAAACCGGTTTCAAAGAACTGAGCTCGTTAATTGCTTGACTCGTCAACCGCCTGCCATTGCACAGGCTTCGATTGTCACACTGTACATGCAGCTTATGACCAGTGCTAGCCAACACCGACAGATCGCGACTTCCAAGCGGTAGCTGAGTTAGGCGCTGTGTCGGGGGGAGCAAGCTCGTTCGAATGACGGGCGCGGTATCACGCGGCACTTATGGTATTTCGGGCGCTACAAGTTTAGCGCGGAATTGACATAAGTGGCGCAAGAGAAAGTGCACTTAAATTGATTGAATGGTATGTTTTAGCACTCAAGAACAGGTTTTACTTAATTGATTGATAAGCACGCCTTCATATTAAAATTGAAGACTTGTTTAGTTAATTTTTCTCAACTCAGCCAAGTAGATGCCAAATTATTTATCTCTTTATGTCTCTTTAATGCGAATGCGAAAAGAAATGGTAGAGCTATCCTGATGGCTGAAGAGAACTCATGACTGAACGCAATAGTAGAGTATTCTAGTACACTTTAGCAGTAGGTCTCATAATCCTATATTGCACCATTTTTCTTTACTACCTTTTGTATAAGGCGCAGGTATTTCTCTACTGTGACTGACAGTAAATTCTAGAGGTATTAATGCATTTTTGGTTATGAAAAGTACAATTATAAAACGACAACAAGACTTCGAAGTCTCTAAAAGAGGAAGATGCGATTTCGCATCAAGGCGTTACGCTTACCGAAACTGGGAAGAGCCCAAGCAAGAGAAAGTAAACAGGCTTGCGCTGACCTACGACGCGAACAGACGCCCAACAAAAATACAGCTGTTCTTTCAAGTTGAAGAGCTGTGATAGCGGCACAGGAAGCACGTTGAATGCAAACGACGCATCGGGGAAGAGAAAGAAGACGAAGGGCTCCCAACAACAACAACAACAACAACAACAACAACAACAACAACGTATAACTGTTGGCTACGCCCAGGATTTCGCAAGGAAAAAAGACATACGGACAGAAGGTAGTGCCTTCGCATTTGCTTCTTCTTTCTTATTTGATGTAGCTAAGGCACAACGACATGGACATAGAAGGCATATGAGACAACCCATAGCACTAACTTCCTCGAATTGGCACAGGACAAAGGTTCTGCTCATCTGTACGTTCGAATGGAGGTAGGCGGCACACGAGGCAGATGGCGAGCGGTCACGCAGGTACACCCCAGGTGAAAGAACCGTGATGCAACAGGGGAACGCGAGAGAGAGCGGAGCTGGGAGTGTTAACCCACTGCGGTCCCGCTTCAGAAACCGGGCAGGTGTTGCTCACCGCCACCGCACCCCCCCCCCCCTCCGCACCACGTTTCTGCCTGGCCCCCTCCGCTATTCTAATAGCGTGCGTTGTCCGCAGATTTGGTTTATTAGGTTCGGGGACCGACGGCGTTGGAAAGTTGAAGAGGGGTACGGAGTGAAAGAGAAGGAGACTCTTGCGAAAAGGAGAGGCTTCGGTGGAAATGGAAGGCGTCCGGAGTACCGCGTTTTACGCCGCGTACCTGTAATTTGTTGACTAGAGTGAGTGAGTTGGTGAGTGAATAAACTTTTATTTGGTCCAGGAAAACGCGATAAAACGCGCCCCCGGCTAAACCCACGACGGGACTGAGAGGTCTAGCCTGCCGGCCCGATCGCGGGCGCACTGGACGGCCAGGATGCGGTCCTCAAAGGCGGGACTTCGCAGGAGCGCGTCCCACTCTTCCTTGGTGAACTTCTGGCCCAGCGACCCGCACTCCCGGAGCATGTGAGGCAACGTAGCAACCTCATCACAGCCAACGCAAGAACAATTCGGATAAACTTCGGGATATATGCTATTAAAGGACGCCGGATTGTGCCAGAATTCTGGCTGGTGATTCTGTTTGTCTCCAAAGTTTCTTCATTCAGTAAATTATTGCATGAGCAACGCCGATACCGTAAGTGTTCAGGGACGCTCCTCCTGTCTAACGCGGGTGATCTATCTATCTATCTATCTATCTATCTATCTATCTATCTATCTATCTATCTATCTATCTATCTATCTATCTATCTATCTATCTATCTATCTATCTATCTATCTATCTATCTATCTATCTATCTATCTATCTATCTATCTATCTATCTATCTATCTATCTATCTATCTATCTATCTATCTATCTATCTATCTATCTATCTATCTATCTATCTATCTATCTATCTATCTATCTATCTGATCTTTTTGCAAGTACCCGCTGCCGTAGCCCGGTGGCTATGGCGTCGCGCTGCTGAGCTAGAGGTCGTTGGTTCGATCCCGGGGCTGATGGCCGCATCACGATGGGGGCAGAATGCAAAATGCTCGTGTACCATGCATTGGGTGCACGTTAACGAACCGCAGATGGTAAAAATTAATCCGAAGCCCCTCCACTACGACGTGCCTCATTATCAGATCGCAGTTTTGTTGCGTAAAACTCCGTATTTTTATTAGAAACTCTAATCTTTTTGCGAGCATTGAGCAGCCTATCTCGCGACAACTTTCACCCCCGAGTGGACGCAACAGTAGATAAAGAAAGAGAGAAGGAAGGAAGGAAAGGCAGGTAGGTTAACCAGATGGAGTACAGTTTGCTACCCTACGCGTGGGGAGAGGGTAATCGAGGGGTAGCTTATATAAGTAGTATACTAAGCAGTATAAGTAGTGTAAGTAGCATAAGTTATATAAGTAGTATAGGTAATGCGGAAATAAAGTAATAAATAGCTTTTCCGAAAACAATTTTCGAGAACCTTGTCTGTGAGACTCGTCGCTGTAGCAGAAATCCCATCACACGGCAACTACCATTACCCACACACGCGTCCTGCATTTGTGCATCCGCAAATGTTCAGTGTAGGCAAATTTTCGTTCTCGCTTCCTGCCACGCTATAGACTGCTCTTGGCACGGGGGACAATTTGCTTTCCGACAGACTGTTTCCAGCGGCGCGCGGTGCCATTCTGTCGGCTCTTGCCCTGCTGGCGCACTTCTACGTCCCATGCGTATCGCATGCGTCAGAGTGATTGGCGGTATGTGTGTGCAGTGGCGCCAACCTCCGACGAAAAAGCCGCTAGCTGTTAACCCAATTCTCAGCGTCTAGCGAGCGCCTACGAATGAGCTAATGCAGTCGTCGCTAACGGCCCCTTATAACCAAGTGTCCACGGCAGCACCAACGTGCTACAAAAATTGTCCGGCCTCCAGGAACAGCCCGAAGGAAAGACGGGGGGTGACGAAGGTTTTTTTTTTTTTTTTTCACGACCCTATATATGCTGTACTGTCGAAGAGCTGAGGGGAAAAAATGAATGTTGGAGTTCGAAAGCGGAAGAGCGCTCGTGAATGGCCGAAAGCGAACTGCAGTGGCGTTCGGGAAAAAAATTTCGTTTTTGGCGCGACACGCTTCGCCCACCGCCGATTCGATTGCGATAAACGCCGCCGTACGGTTACTTAACGACACGGCCGTTTTAGCGTCGGCACACGGTAACGCTTCCTTCTGTCCACGGACCTTCGCTTCCTCATGGCTGTCTGGGAAGCCGTGCCGGAATCTGGTGGTCAGGACCGTATGTGCAGCCGAGCGTAAGAGCAGGCTTAGTTTTCGAACGTCGAACGCCGTCGTTGCGTTCCTTGTGGGTAGTACCCGTATTGCGTGGTGAGGCATGCTTTCGTGTTACGCTGGAAAGTGGACAACTCATTTGTGAGCTTGTGTCCATCGATGGAAACGATGTATAGTGCTGTGTGCACGTGTATGAAAGTGATCAGAGCGTAGCTTCCGCTTTACAAGATGCTCATTGCCATTGTACCCTGCGCCTCCCCCCTCCGTCCCACTTTTAGTTTTGTTTGTTTAAAAGACTTAGCAATGGCTTGCATTGACTCACTGCTTACGCCGAGTTGCAACGCTCAGATAGTGCAGTTCCTTGAAACTAACTTACGGAGGTACTGCTATATTGAGAACGTCAATAAGAGCGGACATCCCAGTAGCACATCCATCTTCAGATGGCGTAGAACCATTCTGGGAGAAGCGATCTGCGAAGGTGCTCCTCGACGGCGCCAAAAGACGGCGCAGACTAGAGCATTTTTGTATCCTCGTTCCTTTACCGACGTCCGTTGTCCATATGCAAGGCATTCGTGCGCTGAAGCGCCATTGCGGGCAAACAAACATGTGGCCCGACGTGGCGGCCTTCGCAGTCGGCACAAACAGACGCGCGTCCGATAAAATGTTGTCGGCAGCTTCCAGTGCATCTGCCGCCCGCGGGGTCATGTGACGGTGCGCAGGCGGCGACGTAAGAAAGAGGTGTGTGAATGCGGTTAGATTCTGAAGTGGACGAATGGTCTGCGCACGGTAGTGAAAGGAAGTGCTAGTTTTACCAGTGAATTCTCCTAAAGATCATATATTGCAAGAAACTCATTGTTGTCCAATCATTCCAGTGCTCTCTCTTCTAAGAGAGAACAACGGGGAAAAGGATACTAAACTACGTGTATAACTTTACAACCAGTTCAAGAGACATGCATTATAGCCGGCGCCATATTTAAGCGCCAACATCTCCTTCCATCGTGTCGATAAAAAGAGAGAGAGAGAGAGAGAGAGGTGGCAGGATTCGACCTTGTATGTAAGGGTCGTCGATGATGCGTAGCGTGGCCGCGCCCATTCGGCGTAGCGGTTGCACGAACATCACGCAGAAAGGCGATTACGTAAGCGTGCTCGCAGAAGCGAGTGCAGTTCCAAACGTCCAAAGCGCCCGCGAGGAGGAACAAGGCCACAGTGGTGACACGAGAGAACGAGCATTCACGCGCTCTGATGGTTTTGAGTCTCTTTGTGTGTGCACATGCGCTATATCTTTCTGGATGCGGCGGCTCGTGGATTGCGAAACGTCGTGCGAAAATGCGAGAAATTCCTGGCGCAGCGCACGTATCGCGGACGGCAGCGCGTGCGCTATTAAGTTCACCGAAGGATTACGTCATGCTTATGTAGCCGCCTGAAGAATGTGGCCACGCATTGGTCGGTGGATGCCCGAGATGCCGAACGAAACTGCGCGGCGAGTCAGGACTGACGATTTTCTCACTTGTAACTTCTTTCCAGTAAGAAAAAACACAGAAAGGCTGGGAGATTGCTGAGCTACCTGACGATCTCTCGCGGTGCACAATAAAGCACGCGTGCGCGGACGGGAACGTTCTCGCGGCAGACACCCAGATCTTTCCTGATCAAGGTCAGCACCGACATTGCGGTTCAGTGAACGTGGGCGGGTGCGCTTTTCACGCCGTATCTTATGCGCACGCAACGAGATTCACCGTTGGCAGCTAGCCGTCATTGACGCCGGCGAGTCTTGCACGCGCCCTTGGTGAGTATACATGCTAAGCACTTCACGGGGCGATCTGTTTTGCTAAAGGGGTCTCGCTCTCATTAGCTCGGTCCGGCTATCGTACCTTCCCGGTAAACGTGTCAGACGAGAAGTCGCGCAAATACTAAGGTTTATGTGGAACGAGGACGCTCGGGCGAAATGTTTGCGTCGCATATTCTTCTCTGTCACGGTGCTCTGCGTCGTGTGACGGAGTTTTGATAATGCGAAGGCGGGCGTCTTTGTCGCCTGTGTTATGAGTGGCGTTGCCAAGTTTCTCGCCTCGGTGAGCAATAGCGGCTGCGTCGGAGCGACCCAGTTCTATTTTTGGGCGATCTTTTACGCTCTTCAGGACTCGCTTACTTGGGGCCTCTTCTGTGCGAAACTGTCGCACCGCGGGTGTGTCGGCAATGGAGGACTCCTTACCAGCCGACGTGGAAGCGCGCGTAATTAACTCGCAGAAAGCGAAGTCTGCAGGCTATTTGGCCAGCTTAAGTTCCATCTGTAATTTCATCTGCGTGGCCTGGGCTCGCCCTTAGAAACAGCTTTCTCATTCATCATTGGAATGGCAGACACACCCACGTGCGACTCGTGCATGCAGCTGTCAAGAGACAGCCTAACAAGTGCTGCGTCTCTTCATTTTTACGATGTCCAGCGCTACTTCATTCGACTGTGATAAACAGGCTCAATTCTAGGCCATTTTGACATAACAATGCTATGACCAAGCCCTAATGTGGTCGCAGGCTCAGCGAAAAAACGCTGGCGTTTCTACGATTTACGAAATCGATCGGCCTTAGGGGCGTTTTTTAAGCGTGATGACGTATACGCAAGACCCATGTGTGCGCACACCTAATGTTTCTTCTATCTCTACAGCGGTAGGATCGAACAGGGGGATAGGAATGATAAGGAAGCAAATCCTGGACATCTCCACTTCGTCACCTGGGGGTGCCACCTCCAAAATAACGATGGCTGCTAGTACTTCTCGAAAGTGGTGCTTGAGCGCAGTCACCGGTGTTTAATCCAACCGACACGAGACAGAACAGCTGCAAGGCTTACTACGTATAACATCGCGTCGGCTATTGCGCCAGGCCCAAGTCTTCTCTATTGTATGGAAGAGGGAGAGGCTTGTTATTGAAAACAGATATAATTTGCATCGTGTATCTAACCGCTGACGTACTACTCTGCATATAGGGAGGGGAAGGGGACGAAGAAATTTCAGAGGAGGGCAGAGAGAGTAGCGAGGATTAAACATGCAAGTAAACCTGATGATGCTTACCGGCTGGACGATGGCGAAAATTTTACGCCTTTCTGAAGCATGAAGGGAATTTTGGCTAACGCTTTCCGAGCGGTTCGTTATTTTCTCGCTGTTTGTGTGATCGGGAATAATTGCTCGTGCATGTTCTTGTCCACAGGCAGCTCGGGTTTCATTAAACGACATATTAGTTTTCGTGCACACATACAAATGTTCCTTCTTCATTTATTCTTTGTCTCTTCATGTATGTGCGCCCCGCCCTCTCCCCAATCATTTGTCTTCAATTTGCGGTCTCTGTCTCGTGGAAATTCTTTTTTTTTGTGACTCTATGTTGCGTACTTGTGCTTCCAATTACGCCGTACTAACTTGCTAGTTTTAATTTAATTGGAATGGCTGATAGCGCCGAGTGCAATGCCTGCGGTGTCGAAGAAACTATAGACCATCTACTGTGCTACTGCCCATCATTTGAATATGAAAGACAAGATCTCTGCACAGCTCTCAACCAGTTAGATAGAAAACCGTTCACCTTGAACAAGATCTTGGGACCATGGCCTCGCATATCGCAGCTACAAAAGGCCACAAAAGCGCTGCTGCGATATTTGAAAGATACAGGATTGAGTCAGCGTCTGTGATCCGTACTGAGTGACTGAACGATATCACCGGTGGACTTTCTCTTCTTTCTTTAATCTTTCCGTCCCCGTTTCCCTTTCCCCAGTGTAGGGTAGCCAACCGGGCTCAGTCCTGGTTAACCTCCCTACCTTTCATTTATCATTTGCTCTCTCTCTCTTGACCCCTTCCTCCATACCGTGTTCGTGCTTTTAATGTACAGATATTTGTGCACTGGTTGTCCATTTCTTACACACTTGTCCATTCAAGCCAGCTTACGACAGTAGGGGTTGCAAAATATTTTCTTATGTTTAGGGCTTGTTTTTGTTCACAAAAGTGTTAATGCAAAAATGCTAAATACATTGCAAAAAAAGAACAGATAAATTCTCGCACTTACAATTGACGCATGTTAAAGGACCCCAGGTGGTTGAAATTAATACGGAGTCCCTCAGTACAGCGTGCCTCATAATTGGATCCTCGTTTTGACGGGGAGAACCCCAGAATTTAATTTTTGAATGTACTCGAACGGACTTTCCATATCATTAGAATGCAATGGAATCATTTTATATTGATAAACTATGACATCACGAGCGGGTTGTACAGAAATATTCGTGTTATCTTCTTGCGCACTTCATGGCGTACCAAGACTTCGTTCACGGTATCATGAACATTTCTCTTATTCCATGTGTGTCCTTTCACAATAAGGCTCAAATAAGTCCCTTTAAGGACGCGCGCTTTGCTTCCAAAAGCGGATATAAATACGTCCAAGTCATGGACTTCTTGTGCGAGAAGTTACTGAAATATTCAGCTTAATCCAAGTCCAGTTTTGCATTACGGCGACTGTGTGCTTGGTGGCTCAGTTTTTACACGCCGGCGGTCAGTTGTTCTTACGCTGCGCGTGGAATTATTTCGCCGGTAGGTCAGACCCAGTGACCTAAGTTACTCCTTGTCGTAAGTCAAGAAAGTTCTGAAGTTTGAATGAACAACATGAGAATATCTGTGTGAGCCCAGCCACACTGACTTATCAAGTCGCCGCATAGTGACGCACATTATCGGTGTCACATATAGAGACATACATCATACAGTGTGCTGCGCCACACAACAACTAGTTGTCACAAAATCATGTCGGCTCTAAAATGCAGTGGTGTCTTTATAGTCGCTCGCGCTAATGTCCGTGTAGGCCAGTGAAGCAAACTGGAGAGATTCTATGGTGAACCTCCCTCCATTCCTTTGGTTTTATCAGTCGCATTGAAATGGTGTTAGTAGCATCTTGGTGAGGGCTAGTTGGCTCGTCTGTTTCATCGATTTGACATTCTAGGTAGTCAAGTTGCACCACATTATGACGAGGGGAGAAGCCTGCACCACAAACCCAGCATTTTACCGCTGCTTTGTTTCACCCAATACTGGTGAGTGCTGAGAAAAATTAAGCGCCATATGCCTCATAGGTGCATCGGAAAGCGTAATTTCTACTAAGATTCCGTTATTTTCTAACATTATGCTGAAAACTACAATGTGCGCATGCAACTCTGATTGCGGCAGAATAGCTTTTAAGAAAATTATCATGTCGACATAACTTCAGCCGGAGACTTGACAACTTTTAACTGATAAGTACACATGCTCAGTGTCGCACTTGAGTCACCATGGTATTATGCAAGTGCTCTTCAATAGTGCATTCTCAAATGTTCTATATAAGAGAAGAGATAATAACTGAAGTTTAGTCCAACGATTTTTCGCTTGTTGTACGGGTCTTTATCGTCGTCACCGGTGAACTATGCACCATAAGTGAACAGGTAAATAAATAAGAAGAGTAAAAAAATCAGAAGGCTCTCTCTGCTCATATGCATTTTGGACATCTAGGTTAAGTAACGTCTAATAGTAGTTTGCTGCACATTGGATTTTGATCGCAGTCGTAAACAGCCTTCACTCCATCCATACATCTCGAAATATACCTAGAGTATGTTTCTGCAGTGTCAGCGACGTATGTAAATTAGAACACTGGGTCATGACGCATGGGAAACGCGTGATATGACACGTCAATGAAATATAGTATCATATAGCGCCACCAAATTGTGCCGTTCTTTTGCAAAGTCCGTTGCTCGGCTCACACAATGGGACAATACCACGTGCTCTCATCGGCACTTGACAGGGCGAAGGTGAGAGCGCTTAGCTCTTCCAGGACCCTTCATAACACGTGGCAGAGAGCGATCACTTTAAGTCTGTATCGCCGCTTCAGCGCGCTATGCGACAGCAACAAGCAGTCGCGTCCACTGCCCTACACCTATGGGATCAAGACCGCGTGAACGGGAAGAGCGGGCCAGTGGACGACAGTGACCCAGACCGGAGTCGATCAGCTCGGATGGCCTCTCGCGACAATAACACACGCCAGTTCGACACAGAGGCGTGACGTGGCACTCTTCACCTATTTCGTGCCGGGCCGAGGACAATGGCTCGCGTCTTGTGATGCACCCAGCCTACGGACGAGCCATATACACACGGTCGTACGGAACCGCCCTAATGAACGCGGCCGCCATACTGACCAGCCCTCGTGTGTCAGCGAACTTGACATCTTACCTGAGCCGGACAACAGCGGGGCATGACCTCACCTCTGCTCCTCACCCCTGTATTTCTATCGTCGCTGCATGAAACTTCCGCGTCGATCGATAATTGGACAGCGCACCTCACTGACCTTGTTAAATGTCGGGGCCATGCGCTCTGGAGATATATCTCGTTCGTGTATCGGCAGGGTGCCATCGGCTTCGTCCTGCATATTTAGCGAGTGCTGTGGCGATGATAACCACTGTTGGACTCGGTGTTCGCAAAATGCTCCCGTAGATTACACCTGCACGAAAGTTAGCAGAATAAGTGGACACTCACTCACACTCGCACACCACTGTGATATATATATATATATATATATATCTGTGTGTGTATGTTAGGATGCACACTCGCTGATCGCTGACACTCACTGGCACTCAGTAAGTGTACTCCACCGGTACACTGGCTCAACTCGCGCCCTTGGTGACAAATTCACTCTCACAACTGTTGAATGCCACCTATATAGGTGGCTTCGTCGCTCCTTACGACCAAATGCGCCAGAACCTACTCCGTCAAAATGTTTGTGTGAAAAAAAGAGAAAAAATTTGGCAATAGTAAGATTTATTTTCTTGTCTGTTGTGATTTCTGTTAGCTTGTTTTTCTGTAATTTTACCAAAATATACGTTTTTGTATTTTTCTGTAACTGTAGAGATTGCAATTGAAGAGATTTATTCGATTAAGGCTAGTACCCGCATTACTGGAGCTCTCACGCAATGCGAATTCTTTCTGGCTCAAGTTTTTTCACTCTCGGAAAAACACCTTTATGTAGTACGTACTGAGCAACAGAAAGCTCTATCGGGAATTGTTCATGTCGCTCAGGTCGTGCATCGCAGGCTCCTTATCGGTTCAACCTTGTGTGCACGTGACCCCCTAGGCAGAGGCACTTCTGCGACGTGGACAAGGAGAAAAAGTCCCTAGAAGGAGCTTGTGAGAGGTTAGCCATTGCAAGCGCGCATATTAAGATAATATATCAGGATGCATAACTGCCTTGCACGTCGACCACATAACAAGCAAAAAGTTGATGGAGTGTCTGTTTATTTCCTCTTCATTCATAATTTCTAAGCAAATTTCTATTTTGCTTACAGTTGAAATAGAGTAGCCGGAAACTCCATTTGGGTCACAGCTGGCCCAATAACTACCAGGAGAGATGACGTCAGTAATATTTGACGCTTCTGTTTTAACTGTATGTATATTCTAATTGCTCCTGTCCACGGCAAGCGCCTTGTTCGGAACGGCAAATATCGCATGCCGCTTCCGCAAAGGCGAAACTAAGCTAACCGCATGCAGCGTATGAGCGACACGCTCCATTATCGGCTTTTGTACCCGTCACACTCTACACGCCATCTCCACACTCAATAATACAGCGATGATTTCTGAATGTATTCAGGCGCCCGTCAACTTGGTACGACGGGCCAGTTATGCGCTGACTTTTCACGGTGAAGGCGTTTCACGACTCTCCTCGAGTTTCGAGGACGGAACCACGGAGTTAAACGCGAAAAATGGAGTCACGTAACTTGGATTTCTTGCTCTTTCCGCCGAAGTAGCCGCACTTCTCCTCTAACAGCCTTTAGGTAAACACTTTTGCTTATGTGCGAGATGACAGAAACGACAGTTTACGCCATTATGCATATAGCTCCCATGAGCAAATATTCGGACACGCAGGCTCTACAAACAGTAGAATCTAACCATGAAAGAGCGGTAACAATACCGAATATCGCCACGAAAGAAAGAGAAAACAAAATTCCTAGATCCAACGCACATATTACAATCTGCGTGAAGGCTAGCTCTAGTCAAGCAGTGTGTATTGAATCCTATACAACCAACGCCAATGCTTGCAATTGTGTTTACTTTCAGCCTTCGCGCCGGGCTGGAAAGGAAAATGTAAAAGAACCAGAAGGGACACGCGCGTACACACAACAGCGTTCACCGGACGTTCAAAAGCTGTCTCAGAGCGTGATAAAACAGATGCGGACAAAGAATCCCAGAGAGAATAAGCTCTAGCACCGTGGTTGTTGTATGCATACGTGTGCAGAATAATGCCGGTGAGTATCGCGCGAGCGGCTCTGGTGCGTGGGCTGGATGTTCTGACACAAGCATCGTGCACCGGCTCGTTTATAATGCGGGCACATGTAAGCCACATAACGCATAACGTGCCTCTTATTTCCACCAAATGTAACGTTGGCTTAATGTAGTAGAGTTCCATGTGGACACCGAGAAACGTAGCGTAAAATGGTCATGAAGGGCTTTCTAGCACATGGTAAAGGAATTTTTCACAAAGGCTCTGTTTCATCCACGCACATTTAACTTTGCGCGAAATATGCCGCAGCGTTCCCTCATTTTCGCTCATATTGATCTAGGCGGCATTTGTAGTTATGCTAGGACACACTCTCCTACGTAATTTGCTGCAAAGGCCGCAATTAAAGCACGCTTTAGAACTTCAGCTATGTGTTATCCATAATGTTCCTTTTATTTTCGCCAAATATAATCAAGGTGTCCTTTTCACAGGGTACCGGAGAAACCAACTGCGAACCTCGTATAACGCATGAAAGTAGGAAAAAGCGAGTATCCAGGAATTATTTGCCAGGCTTTTATTCAAGCCCATATTGTGAATATTTTGCCAAAGATTATTCTCAATACGTAGCTCATTATCACCGAAATTGAACTTGATGTCTCCGTTCAAGAGTCTGGAAAACATTGAAGGGAGTATGACAGGATGGAAGTATCGCCCTCTAGAACGCTTCAACAAGTAATTTTATAGAAAGGCTGTATTTAACAAACACAGGTTAAGCATTAAACCTAGGGAAATCACAATATAATTCCTACTTCGACGAAATATAAACAACCTACTTAGCATGCTTCCCCGAAGAGACCAGAAAAAGTAACTACACACCTCGTGTTACATATAAAAATTTGGAGAAAACAAATATTCGGTAATTACTAAAAAAATTATGGGGCTTTATGTGCCACAATTGCGATCTGTACGATCTCATTATGAGGGACGCCGTAGTGAGAGACTCCGGAAATTTGGATCACCTTGATCATGAAGAGAAGCGGGGAAACTTAATAAACGTTTGCTATAACGCCACTGACCAGGCCATAACGGGAATTTCGCAATATTTACGTAACTTAGAATTAGCGCTCGCCGATCAAAATTTGCAAGTTGTCACCCCTAAAATTTCCCAGGCTTCCTCAGGACATAAAGTTTGTTAGTGATCGAATTTCTTCAGCAAACCGTGAAAACGGGCATGTAACGTTGTGAGCTCCTCTAGTCGCACTAACAATTTCATTACAAATGCAAGTTTATCGTAAAAATAAATACGTCCAATACCGGTACTCGACGAAGCCGAAGTGATTCATGGCTACAATTAGAAGCTAACGAGCAGAAAGACACCGGTCTCGTTCACTTTACCAAGCTGCGGTGGCCCGTGTTTTTCTTTAGATCTGCTCTCATGCTTTTCCCTGGCCACAATACGGCTCTATAGACTGTTTTACTTAAACAAAACGTAAAGCGACAACAACCGCCCGTATTCTGGCGCACCGATGAAAACGATGAAGCGAATGCATTCATATTTGATACGGGCTGCCGGCACGGGTATAGCTGGCCCTATTGCGGAGCCAGCGATACCGTCCAGTTCACTGCGCCGCGGCAATCGGCCATAGAGCGTGTCGTTGCTCTTAGCTTACGAGTAACGGCTGAAACGTGACACCCAAGGATCCCGTTGCCTGTCAGCGCGAGACAGCTTTCTCGCGGCGACGTGGGCGGTGCCAGCCACGCGACGGTCCAGCGTTCACCAGCGCTGTCTTCCCCTGGACCATTATGATCGAAACGCCGATAGAAAGGACGGCATGCACCGTTGCATTTTGCTCTTTCGCCAAAACGGTAGTCGCCGCGCGAAGCCTACCGACCCGGAAGCTTACTGCACGCGTATAGAGCTGTTTTCTCGACAGGGGAAGCTTACAATGTGACGTATTTAAACACGTGACGGCTACGTAGCCCGACCCGTGAGTCAGCGGAGAAAGAGAAGGCGCACGTATCTCCCATTTTGTTGGATCTGGCCGGTGAACTTTGTCGCCGGTCAAGAGAGAACAGCAAATAAAGATGCAAAGAGGACAAGGCTTTGCGCTAGTTATTGAATCAGGAGTGAAACGCAGCACATTTTCGAATTGGTCGATCCGGACGGAGCAGTTATGCCTGTTGTACTGGGTCTGTTTCGTTGTCCAGAGCCCGTGCCGGCGCCAAGCATGAGACAGAGCACGGTTGACCGAGGCCATACTGACTGAACCTGTTACGGTGCCGGGTGAATAATTCTGCGGGCAATGTCGATGGTCACTGCGCAACACTTAAATATTAGAAGCCGGGCTGTCGTTTCGCAATGTGTTTTGGCCAGGTATGGCAGCAATTTAGTCTGAGATAACTTATCTTTTCGGCTCCTTGTATATTACGCTAACGCACATCTGCTCTGGCCCCCCTACTGGCAGGGAAACCTCCCAATAAATGTTTTTTATCTCTGTCCCCGGGGGAAGCAAAATGTGTCACTGACATTTCCCATCGAGTCGGCTTTACCGTGGTCACGATGAACGCGGTGATATTTTGCTTTTGGGACGTTTAATTGCTGCTTATATCGACGACACCGTTCAGGAAAATGAAATTTAAAAGAAGCAGCACTATGAATCTTCAGTGGTATTGTGATAGGCATGTTAAATAAACATACTAAGAAGTATTGGTATTGGGATTGCATGACATGAATGAGAACCCCTTGTCCGTTAGGCAACCAAGAAATGTTTTTTTTTCTTTTATGAACGTAGCACTTTTCAGAAGTGTGGTGATGCAGGTGACCTTCTCTTATGAAAATAATTGTTATCCTGCTTCTTGGTAGCTTTCCTGCTCCACTAAACATGCGTTTACACCCTGTGGTTAAAATGAAATGTAAGAGTGGGAGCAGGAGTGTCTTACTCTGCCTCTCGATATGCGCAGTATTACGCCGAATCAAAGAACTTGAATCCATGCGTTGCCTTAGCGACCATAATACGGAGCATAACCATAAAATCCTACAGAAAGAAAGACGCATATGTAAACACAAAAATGCTTTGCTGTCACGCTCATTGAACTATACCTAACGTTATTTAGGGCGCCCGGACTTACGATAAGATTGCAAAGACCACTCAGGGCTCTTTGCAGCATGGCAAACCCAACGAGCAAGGATATTTGTGACTGAGGCGTCTTACACGGATTTCTAGGGCCCATTGGCTATGCATCTGGGTACAATGAACTTCGAGATTGGATCTTTAGAGCCTATTCACTGCTATTTTCGTTGATTGTCCCACCTATAGTCATCTCTTCCACGTACACTGAAAAACAAGGAAACGTGACAACTATGGGAAGTGCATTTCGGATGCACGAAGGGTGAAGAGGGGCTGGCGGTTACTTGCGGAGATGGCTTTTACCTCGACATCCCGAGCAGTCATTTCACTTTCCAACAAAAACGGGTCCAACGTTATTTTGTTGCTTTCTTGCTTTCACTAAAGAAGAAAGCATAAAGGAAGTTTACTAGTAGTACGAGTGAGGGCGTAAATAAGAGAGAAAAGAGGCGCTACCTTTCGCTCGTTACATCTCGGGGAAGTTCCGGCCAGTGGCTAAAAACACGCGTGTGCCGAAGGCAGTAAACTCTTTAAAAAAATGCAGAAACAGGGAAGAGAAACCGCTTCACTTCGCGACGCGGTGGTGGTGTGGAAAAAAAAAAAAAGCGAGCACGCTCGTAAAGTAAGCCTAAACGCGCATTTATATATAGCACCTCACCGTCTCTCTTTGCCCGAGCGATTGGAGACACGCTCGTATGTCCGCACAGCGGAACTTGTGCCGCGAGGTGCAGACACCCCCTCTAGCTCGCGGTCGCTCTCCATTTTTATGCGTCGTGTGCTTCCTTATGTCCGCGACTGTGCGTTGCCACTTTATCTTAATGGATACTTAGATGTATACGTGACGATGGCGCGTCTGTACAGCTTCTCGCCGGCCACAATTGCTCAAAAACTCGATCGGACTCCTGTTTTACAGTGAAGCCGCATATAGCTAGGGCATTTCCGTCGTCCACGAACAACCCGCGAACGCGCTTGTGCCACTGCTCGTGCGTTCGTTGTCGTCGTCTCCTTCCACGGGTGGCTCCGTTGCCGCTCATTGTTTAAGGGGGTATGAGCCATTCATTGGTAAAATAAAACTATCATAATCATAACAATAATCGTCATCATCAGCATCAATAACAACAACTGTCATCATCTGCAATGGCTCGAGCATCGTCGTCTTTTTCTACAGCTAGCTCCGTTGCCGCTCATTGCTTATCGTGGTATGAACCATTCATTGGCAAAAGGAAACTATCATAATGATAACAATAATCGTCATCATCTGCATCATCATCAATGACAACAACTATCATCATCAGAAAGGGCTCGAGCATCGTCTTCTTCTACAGCTGGTTCCGTTGCCGCTCATCATTCCAGCATAGAATTTCATTTCTCTTCTGTCGACGTATGGGGGGGGGGGAGCGTTTTTTTCTATTTTCTATTTTTTTACAGCGAAGCTGTATAGGGGGGAGGGGGGGGGCTAGGTTCTGGAAAAACAATTGCGTACGTCTATCGAGCCGTGTACATCGAGAATTTCTTCCCATACTTGGGCCGATTCCGAAGCTACTGCAATTCCGGGCCGATCCGCGGAGGAGGTGAAGTCGGTTTCAAGCACCTCCCACACCTGGTCTGATCCCGTAGGTAGTGCATTATCGGGCCGGCCCGCGGTGGAGATGAAGCCAGCTTTCAGCACTCCACCAATTTGCGAAATTAAGTTTAATATCTTAGCTCCAAATACAACCTGCGTCAGATATTAAGCTGATAAGAACAAATACTACACTTTGATCCGCGTCGGCCATGTCTATGTTCGCACCACCCTTTCTTTGTCGGCGTTCCAAGCGCTTGCGTATCTGTTTTCCTTTCCTTCCGCTCTCCCGAGGTGGCGGTCCCGTAAGCATGCTGCCCGCCAGGACCGCTAGGAGGAAAGAATGCGAACCGCCCATGTGGCCCCGATCCCGCAAACTTGAAACGTTTCACCGGAGCAACGGCCAGGTCTCAGGGGGGGGCTTGTAGTCAACCACTTTTGTGTGATCTGTCTTGTGTGTGACCGCTTGCTGTTTTCGAATGGCCTCACAACCATTACTGCACTGCGGGACGTCGGCCAACGCACGATCGCCTTGGCTACGGTGAAGCAGTGTGTGCGCTCGGAATGCGCTGAAGTGCATGTCTGTTCCACGTGCCGGGATTCGTCGTGGTGTCGTGTCACGTTTTGCAGCAATACGTGGGTATGTATACCTCCCGGTGCCTCAGCGACTAGTCGCACTTTAACTCCCATTTGTGTGCATACGGCGCTTGACGCCCGGCAATGGACAGTTCGCATTAAGATGTCCGCGCACATAGCTTCGGTGGTCATCCTTCTGCACAGAGAGGAAGGGCAGTGCATTTCTTTTTATTTATAGTGATAAGAACCCTTGCTTAAGGGGGTATGAGCCATACATTTTCTTACGTGACGAACGCATATAATAAAAGAGGTGACACGAGAATGTGTGTGCGTACCTATAGTCACAATGACCACCGATCAGGACACTAAATATGTCAGCTTCGTTCAAAATTCTATGTCACCTCTACACCCGCCATGGTTGCTCCGTGGCTATGGTGTTGGGCTGCTGAACACGAGGTCAGGGATCGAGTCCCGGCTATGGCGGCCGCATTTCGATGGGGGCGAAATGCGAAAACACCCGTGTACTTAGATTTAGGTGCAGGCTACAGATCCCCAGGTGGTCAAAATTTCCGGAGTCCTCCACTACGGTGTGCCTCATAATTAGAAAGTGGTTTTGGCACGTAAAACCCCATTATTTTATTTTATTGATGTTATCTGTACGACGTGTGCTAAAGAGCTTCGCTGGTCTACCACCTACATAGAGTGGAATGGCTCGTGTCTCTTTTTGTTTCACCTTTTACTTTCTCTTCCCCCCGTTTCTTGCGCGAAGCGACCCTCGTGGAAGTAATCGGAAAGAATGGAGGCGATACGTGCATTTGGAGAAGACGGCTGGAAGTGTGGTTTGTTTCGCTGGCGTGGGTCGATTGACTACGACTTCTAGCACGATGAGTTTTTACATCCAGTGACCACTTAATTGGAAAAATTGATGTAACATTTTGCCTGATCTATCTATCTATCTATCTATCTATCTATCTATCTATCTATCTATCTATCTATCTATCTATCTATCTATCTATCTATCTATCTATCTATCTATCTATCTATCTATCTATCTATCTATCTATCTATCTATCTATCTATCTATCTATCTATCTATCTATCTATCTATCTATCTATCTATCTATCTATCTATCTATCTATCTATCTATGCCATTAGCACTGTTTGCCTTCTTCAGGCGTTTTGAGCCTATCTAACTGCTTACGCCTACCCAGTGACCCAAGTAGTCTAACCCCTTGGGTCATCGACATGTACTCGGGGTCGTGATGCTGCCCTGGTCGTTCCATCGCGTCATTTCAGCTTTGTGATCTGACTGTTAATGCAATCGTCCTTTCGCCATCGTCGTCATACAGTCGTCATGCATTCGTTGTGACACCACCGTCACGGTTATTCGATCGTTTTCACTCCACCTCCGTCATGCAACACTCGCCATGCCATCGTCTTCACACCGTCGTCGTCATGCAGACTTTGTGATAAAGTTGTCGTAACGCCATTGTCATCATACACTTGTTTTCATCCCATTGACCTCACACCTTTCTCATGCCATTGTCGTCACTGCATCGTCGTCGTGCCGCCGTCATTCTGACTTCGTCATCTGACTCTCGTCATGCGCTCTTCATCACGCAGTCGTCGTCACACAGCCGTCGTCATACCATAGTAGTCACGCTGTCATTTTACCATCGTCATCACTTCAGTAACATCAACCTATTGTCCTTATGCTGTCGTTGTCATACCGCCTTCGTCGTTCTATCGGCGTCAATCCCTCTTCGTCATTCGATCATAGTCATGCTATCGTCGTTCAATCGTGATTATGGCGCCGTTGTCATGCCACCACCACCATTGCGTCGTAGTAAGTCGTTATCTTACATTCGTTGTTATACCGTCGTCATCGCGCTGTCGCCCTCACTCCAGCTTCGTCATCCGACTTTTGTCATGCCGCCATCGTCACGCCGTTGTCGTCATACAGGCTTCGTAAGCAGTCGTCATCACGTTGTTTTCGTCATTCACTGGTCTTCATCCCGTTGTCCCTATACCATTGTCATGCCATCGTTGTCATTTCATCGTCGTCATATAGTCTTTGTTGTCACACTGTTGTTATGCCGCAGCGGTTGTTCCATCCTCATCATTATAACTTCGCCATTCGGCTCTCGTCACGCCATCGTCGTCACACAGTTGTCATCCCATTTTCGTCATACCGCCTTCGTCGATTCATTGATGTCACTCCTTCGTAATTAAATTGTAATCTTGCTGTCGCCCTGGTTCCTAATTATGTGCAGAGCCGGTTAAACTCTCTGCCTTTCAATTATTCTTTTTATCTCTGTTTTCACTCGCCCACAAGTAAACGAACGAACGAACGAACGAACGAACGAACGAACGAACGAACGAACGAACGAACGAACGAACGAACGAACGAACGAACGAACGAACGAACGAACGAACGAACGAACGAACGAACGAACGAACGAACGAACGAACGAACGAACGAACGAACGAACGAACGAACGAACGAACGAACGAACGAACGAACGAACGAACGAACGAACGAACGAACGAACGAACGAACGAACGAACGAACGAACGAACGAACGAACGAACGAACGAACGAACGAACGAACGAACGAACGAACGAACGAACGAACGAACGAACGAACGAACGAACGAACGAACGAACGAACGAACGAACGAACGAACGAACGAACGAACGAACGAACGAACGAACGAACGAACGAACGAACGAACGAACGAACGAACGAACGAACGAACGAACGAACGAACGAACGAACGAACGAACGAACGAACGAACGAACGAACGAACGAACGAACGAACGAACGAACGAACGAACGAACGAACGAACGAACGAACGAACGAACGAACGAACGAACGAACGAACGAACGAACGAACGAACGAACGAACGAACGAACGAACGAACGAACGAACGAACGAACGAACGAACGAACGAACGAACGAACGAACGAACGAACGAACGAACGAACGAACGAACGAACGAACGAACGAACGAACGAACGAACGAACGAACGAACGAACGAACGAACGAACGAACGAACGAACGAACGAACGAACGAACGAACGAACGAACGAACGAACGAACGAACGAACGAACGAACGAACGAACGAACGAACGAACGAACGAACGAACGAACGAACGAACGAACGAACGAACGAACGAACGAACGAACGAACGAACGAACGAACGAACGAACGAACGAACGAACGAACGAACGAACGAACGAACGAACGAACGAACGAACGAACGAACGAACGAACGAACGAACGAACGAACGAACGAACGAACGAACGAACGAACGAACGAACGAACGAACGAACGAACGAACGAACGAACGAACGAACGAACGAACGAACGAACGAACGAACGAACGAACGAACGAACGAACGAACGAACGAACGAACGAACGAACGAACGAACGAACGAACGAACGAACGAACGAACGAACGAACGAACGAACGAACGAACGAACGAACGAACGAACGAACGAACGAACGAACGAACGAACGAACGAACGAACGAACGAACGAACGAACGATGTAAGAAGGATAATTATGCGGCTACAATTGTGTTTGGCAACAGGGAGAATGTCTTTCATAACTGTGCCCTACTTCATCTACGTGTTGCAGTGGGTGTGGCGCTTTAAGGTTGTCAAAACGCTAGGGCTATGGATTACATAATACACAGTGTGACAGTGTGTTCGTGTCTGCCTTTGATCTCTACGAAACCAGGACATACCGAGATTAGCTGCTAGAAGGGCGGACCTGCACGGATGTTGTACCTGTTGCTGCACACCGGACGTTGCCACGAGATTTTGAAAGGACATTGGCCCTAGAAATACGAGAAGACAACAGCCACAAGTGGAGCAATACAAATATATATAAAGTACAAACACACATGCAAAAGACAAAGGCCGGTTTCAGAAGGCACCGCCTCTAAACACCCGACCGCTTTTTTCAGCTCCGCGTTCACGGAACGAGAATCGGTTTCCGAGCGCAGTGTGCCAAACAGCGTCTCGAGGATTCCTGCGCACAGTCACAAAAGGAAAACAGCGTCACGCTCGTCCTAATACTGACCGTGCACCTTGCTCGCTCCGGAACCAGTGCGCCGCTTTTCGGAGCACGCTCGATTGAGGCACGAAAAAAGACCGACCTCGCGTGTGTACTAAAGCGTGTGACCCCGTGAGGGTAAGCAAAGAAAAATACGCGGAGTATACAGGCGACCGCAGGAAAAGGTTCCTTTGATCACGCAAGCAGCACCAACATACCGAGACAGCAAGCTTGATGAGGTCGCAAGAAAGCCGCGTTCCCGAAGGAGCTCTTTCATACCGAGATCCAAGGCGAAGTAGCTTGCGATTGTTCCAAGAGTACAAAGCGCCATTTTAATAGACTAGAGCAGGGATGCGACACTTGGAAGGTTTATGCGTGCGTTGCGGAGCCCTACGATCTTTTCGTGCGTCAGACGCGGAGCGAAAGGGGTGCAACGGCACATCCACTTGCGACGAATAAAATTTTCCTATGAAAGAAACATTATAAACTTGTGGAAAGGAGGAGATTAAAGCCGGTTTATGTGAAAGAAGGGACAGTATTGCAGGCTTTATAGGCTTGAGAGCTGGCGATTCTTCATGGCCGACCGTTGCATCGCCTTTTCATGCGCGAGGCTCTATTTTTATTAGGGTATATTGAAACGGCGTTTGCTCTCTACACCGCGAGATTTGGCGGTCCCGTTATCGATCCTGGTATGAAAGACATGTATAGAAACCAAACGTATAGCGTCAGGACGCTCAGTATGCTTGACCCATTGTGACTAGGATTATGTCTCACAAGCGTATGAATGCACGACCGACTTCCGCCTTGGAAACCGACGGTACCGTGGCTCACACGACTTGGCAACGAGCAACCGCGCTGTACTGCTACAGTGAGAGAGAGAGAGAGAGAGAGAGAGAGAGAGAGAGAGAGAGAGAGAGAGAATCTCTTTAACGGAATGTACAAATCTTTACCCTCATTCATTCACACGACCTGAGAAGCTACTCTGCATAGAGGGGATTAAAGCAGATACAGAAGGCCACACAAGTGACCTATCCGTTCAGTTCAGGTTTACTGTGGAGACTAGTAGCGCGAAACAATGGAACACCTGGTGAGAGAAGAGACTAGCGCTACTTCCAACTGAGGTTTATATTGTGGTCCGACAAAGATACTTCCAACTGAGGTTTATTCTAGTTAACCGCATTAAACATCAGTTGAAAATTTCACTCATCTTTGTCTGTGCCGTCATCTATAGTTCTACTTTTTCGCGCTACCAGTCTCTACAGTAAACGTGGCGTACCGGCTAGACCAATCCGCTACCCTTTCAGTTCGAGCTATTGAGCAAGGCCTCCGAGATTGCAAGCGCGCCTCGGGCCTTCCGAAGATCTCGGAGTCAGTCGGGAAGAGCCCGTGGCCGGGCGCCGAGGCCACGTCCGCGTTCACACGCCGCGCCCAGTCGGATGTGCTCCCGTTCACGGCCGGCTCTGCGCCTACGCCGGTCCGGAGACGACCGCGTGAGAGATTCTTATCGGGCGCACGACTCGCTTACAAAATGAACGAGGCGAATCGGCGGCCGCGGTATGGAAGCAAAAAGACAAACAGGGCCCCTCAGCGCAGCCGCTGTGCTCGCGTTCCTTTGAGCAGATGGAGTGTGCGCGAGCTTCGCGGGCAATTTCGCTCTGGGGAGGGAAGTACTTCCGCGTCGCCTGCAGATGCGATGCGGCCGTATGCGTTTACAGTATCAGGTTCGCGTCGGTGCGGGCGTCCCACGAAATTGGAGATGGTGAAAATCGTCTCGCTCATTCGATGGCACGATTAAGGCGATAACTGAAGCGACGCCGAGTCTGCTCTCATTCACGCAATTGACGGCTACCTGTGGCGGACACGCGAGGCACGCTGAGCTCCCGCCAATTATTACTCGATGCTGGAGCAACGGCTGACTTCTGATACGAGTTGCGCGAATAGTGATATTCCAAATGAGATGGAGGGGTCAATCATTTCAAACATCTTCCGATCGAGTGAAGTTCCTAAACCAGAATGTTTGTATTGTTGCTAGGCAATGATACATATATTTATTGAAGCAATCCATGATTGGATCTGTCTAAGCAAGAAAATAAAAAGAGTGCTTGAGTACTCTTGGTCCGTATTTTTGCATAAAAGCCAGTAAACCCACTTGTCGACGGGACAAGGATGGTGCAGCTTAAAATACAATAATGTTGGCATTGAAAGGTGCTCTAGAAAATTATAATGGGACGAAAAAATGACAGTTAAACCTTTTCAAGAAGTTGAAATTTGTATTTTTCTTGAGTTTGCTGAAATTAGGAAACACCTAACAGTCACACACAAGAAAGAAATGCTGTAAGAGTACTGGCTGAGGTAGTTCTCCACTTCATTTTGTTAGAACTTCCAAGCACGATTCGAAGTTACAGATATTTTCTAATTATTCGGCCTCGCTTTTGACGCCGGTGTCATTAACGAACAGAAAGTTTTCTACACAGGAAACGCACGTCTCAAGCTTCAGTGTGATATATAGAAAAAAATATTATC
This sequence comes from Dermacentor variabilis, assembly GCF_050947875.1. Classification (NCBI taxonomy): domain Eukaryota; kingdom Metazoa; phylum Arthropoda; class Arachnida; order Ixodida; family Ixodidae; genus Dermacentor; species Dermacentor variabilis. Next base: position 212,169,881 of record NC_134569.1, on the reverse strand, counting down.
CGAATTTTTACGTGATCCAAACAAGTGGGAACGTGCGGAGTGGTCATTCAATAAAATAGCAACACTAATCAAAAATACCCTTGCCATTAACTCTATGGAAGAGTCAAGTTGAATAGGCGTTCACCACAGGAGAAAGCCGCTACTACAATAAAGAAATAAACGATTCCCGTCGAAATGTATTGAAATTGAGAATGAGCAATGCGCTTAATTTGAATATCTAAGCAGGAAAATTTGCTCCAAGTAGCAGAGGATTAGAACTGCTTCTCTTTCAAGCAGAAAGCGTGCGGAAGTATACAAACCTGTTTCAAGTAATTGACGTTTTGCCTTTGAAAGACAGCGGCGCAATCGTATGGGCAAGATGAGCCAACACCAAGGAATGGTGCAGCATGAGTAAAAAAGAAGTCTTGTCAAAATTTCATTCCAGCAAAAGATTGTTTGTGCAAGCGTGACAGTTCTAGTTCAAATAACGTTCGACAAAAGCTTGAGACACTGCACGGCTTAAGGAACGTCAGGTGGTCAAAACTCACCCGTGGTCCTCCCACCAGAGTGTGCATCATAATCACACCTTGGGTATGGCAGCGGAAACTCCAGAATTTAGTTCAATTTGCTAATTTATTAGCGTATCTGTATTGTACTTTTGTGTTTCCTGGCGTCCGATTTTCAAACAGCAACAAAATCAGCACTAACACCGACACTGCCTGAGCGCGGTCAGTCTGATGGGTTACACGCGCATTATAAGCGCACGCCAAGCACGAAGACAGACGGAGTGGCAAACAGTTATTCTCGTATCTACCGGCGTCCGTTCTGAAACAGAAAGAAAGCGCCGAGAAAAAGATAAAAAAGAAACAAACAACAGAGAAGGGCGAGACACCCAGGCGGATTCACAAAGAGGCCTTCGGCAACGACTTGCCCTCCTTGTCCTGATTACATAGCAAAGCGGCTGTTCAACAAAAGACATTGCGGAAGCCTTGCTTCATCAGGTGCGCCCTTTCTCTATCGCCCGGCTGTGTACGTAAATACAGCAGTGCGAGGGACACACGGATGGCCGCGTGCAGAGGCGGTGGTTGCAGCGCGGGTGTGCCTTGTCGAATACGTCTCCTTTGCTGTTTCGCTTCCGGCCTGATGTGCGGTGCAATTGTGTGGCGGCGCTTTGCGTCTAGCCTCATCTTGAACGGGCACCGATTATGAGGGCACTCGACGCATGCAGCTTGTGGTATTACAGTATATCTTGCCAAACGATACGGCTCCAGGAGAAGAGGGACGCCTGCGAAGCTGGTCGGTGTGTACGTTTCGGGCGGCACTCGGACGTCGTTATCATGCTCGAAGGAATCGTTGAAAGTTGGTGCGAATGAATGCGTAACTACGAGAGTTTGCTTACTGCGCATTCCACTGGCAGAACAGGAGTGGAGGCCGAGAGCGGAGAGGAGCAGAGCAGCAGCGCAGCGAAGGTGGGACTGCTTGCTCCCCCATGCGCTCCGAGAGCAGGTGCCAGGGCAGAGGTGTATCACGTGACCAGTTTGTTTACCTTCACGCGGTAAATATCTCGCTAACTTCGCTTCTCAGCCGCCATTCCTGCCGCACAATAAACGAAAACGGTGGAAACAAGTAAAATGAAGCGATATGAAGTGTTAGCGTCAAGTGACTTCCTTCGCACTCCGCTTTCCGCGTGGTAGCAGCTCGAACTGTTCGGGAGTGCCCTCGATGTGGCCAAACTGCTCCTGTTATGCCATTCGATCATAGCACCAGTGTTCCTGTCCGTCCACTGGAAGGCAGCTACTCTTGAAAGAGCACTTTGGGGACGCTTTTGAGTGCTCCTGTTCGCCCAATGAAATGCCCCATTAGTACAAATATGGTCCAGCTTCTTCCTACGAGCAACGCCCGCAGATTATTTTGCTTTCTTTTTTTATTTCATGAGATGGCAGTCTGCGAGGAGACCGAGACAAAAGACGAACAATGCTTACGAAGTCCCGGCTCCTTGAACACAAATACACAACAATGTAGCACTTAACTCTTGGGGCAGACAGGTTACGCACGCTGGAAAAGAAAGAAACTAAGAACATTACTTGACAAAATTAACAACGGCTCGGTTCTAACTCTGAAGTATTAACAAAAAATGTGGGAGCAAGATTAAGAATATCGCAATTAGACTTGACACATATTACAAAACTAAAACATAATAATAATGAACACAAAGAGGGAAACTCAATTCCTGTGTATTCGTACATACATATTTGTTGCAATACACTCAGTGGTACACAAGCGAAATCGATGTACATAAATTAGAGCACGCTATTACGCGGGAAGCACTGGACTGGTCCCTAGTACGGCAATGTGATTGTGACGTTCGAATGTAGAGAAAGAGCGCGTATGATGGCATAAAAATATTTTTGTCTAGCTATGATCGCACAAAACACAGCGAACTGGTAAATTACTCGCGAACAGTCGTTAATGTGGATTCTGAATTTTGTCTATGCTCACATTACTGGTCCATGCTTGTGTTGCTCGTGTGGTTTTTATTGGGTTTTTTGTAGTTGTTTTTGTTGTTGTTGTTCCTGCATATATGATGTTGGGATAGCTGGTATATTCTGCGGCGAACTTGGCATATTTGATATTTAATAAAGAAGAAAGAACAGAGAGGTAATGTTAAGATTAGCGTTTACCAGGAAAAGTGGTCGATACGTTGGTTGCTGGCGGCTTATTCATGCTTTTGCTCATATTTAATGCAAGTTTCCATCTAGCCGTGGCTTTTCCGCCATGCAGAAATAATATTATGAAGTGACTCTTGCATAATTTTGCATTTGTTCAATTTAAGACTCAGGACGCCACGCCGACAGCGTGGCAGTCCTGTAAGTAGTTGTCCCACTTGTCCACGTCAAGACCGGAGTCGGGGATGTTGACTATTTGAAAGAGGAAACCGCGGGAAGGGCATGATTGATCGATGTTACCCAAGATGAGATGCTAGACTAATTTCAGGTCATGGTTGTTCAGTCCCTGTCTGTAGTGGAGTTCCCACGCATGGTAGAGTTCTGCAAGATTATTGGCCGAGACGCAGAGCTCGAGGAGTTTAAATGACATCGTCTCGTGGCTCCAAGCCGGCACCAGATCTCTGCTCAAAGCTCCTTTGCGGTTTAACCGCTCCTAGTCGTACGAAAACAGCCCGTGACCCAGGTCGTTACAGAGGGCCGCTATTTCCAAGCACATCAATTCTTTGTCGGTGACATTCAGCTCGGGTTGGCGCTCTCGTATTCGGGAGCCCAGAAGCGTCGCCAGATGCGCCGTTCCAAGGCTGTGGTCGAAGTGGGTGGGCGATGCGTTTGGGTACACGTAGCTAACTCTTCCCAGCTGCCGAATGTGGCAGAGTCGTTAGAACTCAGGGGTGTCCAAGATGGTGACTGAGACCGGCTGAAGAGAGATCTCTCCGTGCACAGGGTCCCAGAAGAGCTCGCGAAATGGCAAAGCCTCCAGAAGCTGCTTTCTTGCACAGATGTCTTCGGCAAGCAAATTGGATTGGATTGGGTTGGCGACAACTTTATTTATGCCTGCAGTTGGGCGCGCGCGCGCCCCGACGAGGGCCTACGTCATCCTCGAAGTCGCCAAGCAAAGCCTTCGTTGTGGCGATGACTCTCAGGTTCCTCCGTGCTCTCACCTGTCTGCCCATGGCGGCTCCGTCAGGCTACCATCGGCCAGCCGAAGCGGCTTTAAGGACAGAGCCTAGAAGAATGTTATCTGTCGATACGAAAGGGTGTCATGTTCCGGCTGTCGTTCTGTTGCAGCCCTCGCGTGGCTCCTTGACATTGTAAAAGTCATCATCATCATCATCATCATCATCATCATCATCATCATCATCATCATCATCATCATCATCATGAGCCTGGTTACGCCCACTGCAGGGCAAAGGCCTCTCCCATACTTCTCCAACAACCCCGGTCATGTACTAATTGTGGCCATGCCGTCCCTGCAAACTTCTTAATCTCATCCGCCCACCTAACTTTCTGCCGCCCCCTGCTACGCTTCCCTTCCCTTGGGATCCAGTCCGTAACCCTTAATGACCATCGGTTATCTTCCCTCCTCATTACATGTCCTGCCCATGCCCATTTCTTTTTCTTGATTTACTTGATTTTTCTTGATTTGTAAAAGTACAGGTGGCATATTCTTCTCACGTTTGAGGGGCTTTCCAGAGATATTTTCTTTAGCTTTTATGTTGGTGCTGCCGTTATGATGACATGCGGCTCTGTCTCGGTTTTTCTGATCGCCGCGGAGTGCTTTGGCAAATAAAGCGCCCAGATAGTGGCTGCGAGCCTGGATTGATGCAAGCTATACGGCATCGAACGCGAGCGGCTTCCGCTTGATAAAATACCGAAACTCCAATGCTCCGAAACATTGAAATCGAAACATTGCAGTATCACGGAGCAACTCCGCACGACGGAATCCTCAAGGCTGTGAACTTTCTTCGCTGTGAAGCCCTTTCTCTACGCCGAGAGGCTGCTTGTAGACTATTTTGTTGCCGCCTAAAGTATAGGCTAATGTACGAAGTGCCACTTATAAATGGTCACTTATTTACTTCTGTAAAGTTCTAAATTCTTCTAGGCCGAGGCGTCATTTTGGGAAACTTACGCGAAACGTATATTTACTGGCTAGCGTTTTGGCTGTGCCATGGCCGAAATAATCAGCAACTAAATATAAATTTTCGTTAACAGATTCGTTGCAAACTTGATGCGATAGACACGGCAGTATTTTTTTCTGATTAATTTCTTTTTGAAAAGCGGAATTGTAAATCTCCTTTAAAAAGTTTTTTTTTCATTCACGTCAACGAACCACAGTGGAAAGAAGAAAAACGAGGTCCAGTCGTTTGTCGATAGTCGCCACGAAAAATACCTTCAATGTGAGTATCATGCGGGCTAGACATCCACCCACAAAGAACTGGCACTGAGACATATTGCGACCTACGAAGGCATCGCTTACCGCAGGGCCGTGTGCCTTGCGCACTTGCCAGTGTTCGGGTGCTCAGATTTTAAGCGGCACCCATGAAATGGAGCGTGCCGGGCGCTTTGTATATTTGTGTTCGTCATGTCATCTTTATGCGCTTTTCTTTGCTAGTCACAAATAACGAGGCCCACAAATTTAAGCTCTCGTGAAGAACACGCAAACGAATTCAAAATTACAGTTATCGTTTTGATGGGCGCAGTTGTTGCTTCACATTTTTATTTACATATTTATTTACCAGTTTGTGTGTGTGTGTGTGTGTGTGTGCGCGCGCGCGAATGCGGGCGGGCGGGCGGGTGGGCGTTAACCATGATAATCGGAGATGAAGATAACGACATTCCCCAACCCTGACGCTTGCCACTCGGTGGTATGGTACTTAATCACTCATGTCTTGATGCGTTCCTTTCTTCTTTCCGCACTACATACCGCAGTGAACTTTTTTAGCTGCCTATCTTTGTACTTGTGGTACACGTGTCTCTGGAACAGGTAGGTGAGATACCTAGAATATAAGCAGGTGGAGTAAGTAAGAAAGTTGGGCGAATGAATTTCATTTCCTTCTCTCCACTGCCTGACCAAAATTGTATTTTTGAGCCGATTCTTAAGCATTTAACCAGAGATGTGCCTTTTTTGGCACTCATAAGGAGAGTGAGTAATAGATAGAGATGACGCCTCGGGACGGCGTTTAGAATCAGAGGAGTCTAGTATTTCAAGCGTGAAAGCTTTGTTATTAGCCTGCCTTCAAGTTTCATTACGTGGACTGACGCAAAATTACTTTTTCCTCGCAATTCTTACTTTTTTTTCTATTTAGAGCAATATCTATACTACACCACAGTATATTATCATGCGAACGGCTAAAAGCCTTACGTGTACGTAGCTGCGCTTGTTTCTTTTGTTGTTACTTTGACATTGCGAATTATTTTGGGGCCTAGCATTTGCTCATTACATGAATGCCCGGACTTCGGGGCTTAATATTTCTTAGTCCATGTACTGAGCACACTTCCACGGCACCAACATAGTTCTTTAATGGGGAAATGTAAGGGCAATATCTTTGAGTGTCATACTGAGGAAACGGATAGCTACATGTATTCTAATCAAACTGCTGCGGACATCTCAATCTTACTGAACATAATCGCGAGAAAATGGCAATTGCTTGCGTTTCCTCAACGCCGAATTTAGGTCAACGAGGAGCGCAACGACAAAGAAGACAAGAGAATAAAAGATGACGGTGCCGTCAACGTCTTTCCAAGGAACAATTGAATTGACACCGCGGTGGCATATTGCGCATCTTTGAAGGGGCTGTCCGATGCCAAAGAACTGTCAGCGTAGTGTGCGCTTGCCTCACCTTTTTGTTGACTTTGTCTGAGTCTCTTTGTCAGTAAGCTGCATGTTCACTATGACGCAGGAGCTGTCGAACTTTTATATCCACGAAGCAGCCACAAGACTGATGTCAGGCCCTCTACTGCAAGACCTGAGTACTATTGCAAGCCTATTATTACAAGCAGAAGTTGTGCAAATAAGGCACGCCTACATCGACAGACTTGCGCAGACGTTCACACAACTGAAGCGAGAGCAGCATGATCCGTCACGTGCTCATCACGCCCGGGCACTGTACTCTCACACGCTCACTGCTTGAACGAAAGCCGGCATCTGCTCGCATTCAAAACACCCGCAGCACGGCAGTGGCGCCCCACTTTTTTTCAAGAGGAGCCGCGGCATCGAGTTCATCTAAAGTACAAAGCGATCTAAAGCACACAAAGGAAAGGGTGGAGGGCGCGCGCCGCGGAAGCAAGCCGCGTGGGCTTTGGAACGTGATGCCAAGTGCGGCAAAATGCATTACGGATGGTGTCGTGGAGGCCAGCATCACGTCCTTTCAAAGAAAGGGCGCACTTCTGCAGACTAGGGACGGCAAGCAACATCTCGCCTGTAGAGGTTGAAAGACTAAAAGGACGCGTCTCTCTGCGTGTTCTTGCGCTACATGCCTTTCTGCAGTTCCCTTGTTGAGTAGGTGGTAGGATGGCTGGAAGCGGGAATGGGACACTTCTTTTCTGGATGTTTTTGCGACTCGAGTCGACATCGGAGCATGCACAAATGCGCGTACCTCTTCACTTGTTTGCGCACGCGTCTGTAAATCTACATGTATGTGCTTGTGTGCCGGTCTGTGTGCTGCCTACATACATAAGCGTGCATAGTGGCGTTATTACGTACGTAGATTGTCGACATACGCTCCGCGTGATGTAATAGCTATTGAGCACGACCTGGACAGGCACACTCCCGCAGGGACAGAGAGACGTCAGTCCATGCCTTCGACGCAGAATACACACTGCCTTATTAGCCAAAGAAACTGTGCGCACGAAAGTTCTCAGGCGTTGTACTTTCGACTGTACGACACTAAACACTACCTTTATTCTTCCGCGCAACAGTGTGACAGCTTTGCGACCCCGCAAGACGAGGGGAATGTAGCGACGAAAGTTTTCACGTTGCCACAGAGGGTGCTCTCTGCCAGCCAACACAGCGTGCCGCAATGACAGCGTGCCGCGTATTGTAGGTCATAGCAGGTTACTGACCACGTGAAAGATTGGCAAAGGAGAGGTATAGATGGGGTGAGAAAGGCAGGGACGTTCACCGGAGAAGATTGATACCCTGCACAGGGGGAAGGGTAACGGGAAATGAAAGACGGAATGAATAGCGCACAGAAAAGGCGAAGTCGCGAACAATAAATACAGGAGGTTGGGAACGTCCATGCGTCCATCATCTAACAGGCCGCTCGAGCGCAAAAAAAAAAGAAAAAGAGAGAAAGAAAGAAAATCAAGAGCGCCTTGACTGTATTGTGGTAAGAGGTCAAATATTTGTACTAAAACATTGGGACACCATTTACAGCGAATGTCTCCATAAAAGGTGCTAGTGTCGCACCTCGTTTCAGTGTGGTACTTGGGTGCGCGTGGGTGCGATTCAAATTCTGTGGGCTGCCCCTTTCCTGTGTGCGCCGATTTATGTTGCTGTTTATTCCCTCTCTCTCTCTCTCTCTTTATTTCCGTTTTCTTCACCATATATATACCCCTCCCCTTCTTTGGCCCTTAGGCAATCTACTTGGTTATCGCTCTATTTTTCGCTTCAGCTCAAAAGCGTGCACAACCTGAAGTTTAGTGCGCTCGCCCCACCTGTCACCTTCAGGACTTGAAACTCAACGTAAAGACCAGAGACAGAGGAACGACAGGACGAGGCGCTTACTGGCAATTGAGTAATTTATTGAACAAGCTTCACCTCAGAACATTTGGAACTGATCGCGCATGCAGAACAAAGCAGGGGTAACAAATGGAAACGGTATGCCAATAAGTTAGTTGTAAAAAAACCTAAAGTATATATCCGAATGGTGCACGTGTGATAACAATCGAGAACTTTCAATCTTCTTCATGATTAACTATCGGCATAAGGTTTTGATTTTGTACCTTCGGCTTTGTTCTGTATGCGCGACTACATTTATGTGTTTAAACAGCTTGCCGCAGATAACGTTCTAGCCAAGCTCTTAACACAAACACAAACACACACACACACACAAAAGGGAAAGAAAAAAAAACACCGTGCAAGATAGCATTGTAGGACCAAGGGTATTCGGTCGTCAAAGGTCCGACGACCGACAAGAACGGGTGGTATAACCGTATTGTTCACCGTGTTTTTCTTCTTTCCATGTTTTCGTATATGAGAAGCATGGATGGGCATGCTGGGACACTCTATGTATGAGCCATGCTTAATGAAATCATAACTTGCGAGTGAGCGTATTGTCCTGGCGTTATACTCTATTTCGTTTTTTCGTTACGCTTTGAAAAGTTTTGATGATGAACGTCTACCATCTAGCCCTTTCTTCCATCGTACTGCACCTTGTCGCTCATGCCCGAGTTTTTAAGCTCAAACGCATCAGTGCTTGGTGCACGTTTGTGACTCAAGGGCGCTTTTTGTTTGTTGCTGTGGCTTTGCGCATACTCATTATTTTTATTGCTGCTCCGGGGCATTTTCTTTTTGAGTGTACATAGTACATCCTCATTTCGATGCCAACATTTCCCATTTTCTTTTTCTTTTTTTGCCTAGTTAGCGCTGAAGACTCTTTTATTTGTCTCTTGTCTTATACTTTTCTCTTACACCTGATGCAGTCAAGGATGTCATAGAAGCAGTCTGGCCAGGCAAAAACACCGTCTCAATGCCGCAGTTCCACTGTCGCGATCATAATCAAAATATTAGGAATTAAAAAGAACACACACACACAGAAAAAGAAAAGCGAGCAAGCCGTTTCTTCATACCTGTGCAAACACTTTCGTCTTTCGTCACCCTCAAATATTTATGCCTTCGCGTCTCCACAATTTGTGCCAGTCTGCTGATAGAAATTGTCAGCCGCAATTTATTAAATCGTGTTATAGTATCTCTCGGAGATCACGCATCATATCTACAAGTACCTGGAAACTTATCGACTTGTTTTGTGTTTTGATTGAAGAGTTAGACTCACAAAATAAATTAAGAAGAATAAGAAAGGTCAGTTTCCTGTGATCAGGAGACTCAAAAGTTGTTGTTGCTGGACAAGTTGGTGTGGTTTAATAGGCATTCTAACGGCGGGAATATTAAACAGCACGCAAGAGAACACTGTTATGTGTGTCTTGCTCTCTGTATGTCGTGCAAGCGCCGAGTTCCGGCCTTGTTGGCACAGCTTTTCTACTTCTGCAAAGGTTAAAAAAAGTCAAACTGCAGACGGCGCAGTCACGAGTGCTACTTTCAACAATTGTATATTAGACCCCGGATCATAGGTTCAGCTATTCAAGGCAATATCAGACTAAAAAAAGGAAGTCGGCGTGCCGTCTGCTTTTCCCGCTGTTTGAATGTTTAATCACTGGCTCTCGTTCACATACGTTCTCAAGTTCACTCACACTAGCGGACAGCCGCTCAAGTTATTTCTGACGCACACTTGAACTCACCGCGTCTGAATTTAGTTCCTGCTCACGTTACTCGCACTCACCCCTGTTCATACTCGCGACCTCTCAAACTAGCCGGCACTCACTTCCGTTCGCACTCACCTCAGCTCCACTCGCATGCTCGCTGACTGCGTGCCTCCTGTCAGTGAAAAGAATTTGGAGCGAATATGAGTCATTGTTCCCGCTGGTGAGTATGCCTACCTATGTAATCGAATGTTTTGTTTCCGTAAGTTCTCTTCAGAAAGAAAAGTATGCCTAAGACACTTGCGCTTTCACATTGCGCCGGTGTGTTATGCGGAGCGTCGCGCCTGTATGACGTCCCGAATCACAAAGCCAATTCATGTTTCATTTCCTTTTTCTTTTTGTAATGCTCAGGCGGGATGGAGGTTGCACAGAGGGGCGATAGTAAGGCGCGGCCGCTTTCGAAGAGAATGGCGGCCTCCTTTCTCCTTGCATGCGGTTTGTGAACACGAAGGGCGCGAGGATAACAAGGCGTCCGCTGCAGGTGCGTGCGAACAGATCGGCCGCGACCTTACCGGAACGAGCGTGACGACGACGGTGATCGTTCGGTTCCGGGTTTGTGCCGACCGGTCAGCGCACATGCATGAGGCGCCCACGCGATCACACAGGAAACCTCCGATGTGTGCCTCGCACGAGCCGACAGTAGAGCAGTGACTGGCCTTGCATGCATGTAGCACACTCGAGAGTCCCTCGACGCGTAGCGGGTGCGGTGGTTACGCGGAGACGTAACCTGCGGAGAGAGTGGTCACGTGATTTCAAAGAAGCAGAAGCATCGCTTACACGACTGTAATGCCGAATTGCGGCGGAGCCACGCGTGCAGGCGGCTTCCAGCGAGAACGAATGGTAAGGTGCCCATAGGCGCGGACGAATTGCACAGGCTAGGTTAGTGGCCGGTTCCCGGATATATATCTTGCATGGATAAGCGAAGTCGTCGGACATAGGAGCCCGTTACTGTATACACCTTGTTCTGTCGACGCTGTTCTGGCTTTAACTTTTAAGAGTGAAGCCCATTGGGAGGCTTCCTATGTTTTAACGACGTGCGCGCAGCAGTTCCCTTGCCGTAACGTTGCGAGAAGGATATGGCGGCATCTTCTATTGGTGCTTGCGATCCCGTGACTGAGTACTCGCGGGTATCTGAATGGTGAATCTCGGGGCTGTATATAAACATACTGCAAGGCCTCTCGGGAAATTGCTTGCACAGGCTGGTAATGTCTGTGCGAATGTGTTTTTCGTTTCTTGTGTTTGTAAACCTCGAGATACCATGAAAGGCGTATTTTTTTTCTCAACATCGGTTGCCTTGACTGGCACACTCGTAGATGCACAAGAGATTTCTTTTTTTACTTTTCTTGTAGAGTCAGGGTTTTGTGTCATTGTGAATGTATTTCGAATCATTGACTCCGATATATATATATATATATATATATATATATATATATATATATATATATATATATATATATATATTGTGCTTGCTGTCTGTTTTGGCTTCTTATGATATGATTAATAAAAATAGAGCCCCTCAGTTCCCTTTCTTGTCCTTCACATACACAGAAACGCGCATATATATATAAAGTAGAGTTGTCTTTGAACATTGTTGAAGAGCTGGACGAAGGCTATTACATGCTTCCTCAATGGCGCAAGGCTTAAATTTTTGCGGCCATTTGAGGTTGTTCAAGCTGCGCAGACACTGGACCCCATGCTAGGCCGTAGGTCTAAATGTACTGCTTTTTGATTCGAAAATGACGCGCAAGCATTGCCCTTATGTTCCTAATTGCAATAATAAATCAATTTACCTACAGGGTTGCTTTAAGTAATGGACGAAACAAAAATGCGACGCGGAACCAGTCATGAGGTAACGTTCCCGCTTGTCGAGCACGTGATCATTGGCAGTCTGGGGCGCGCGTGCTGAAGATTGATTTCTGGTTCTTGCCGCCACGGCCGGCACAAGTTTCTTTCTTCCTGTCTTCTTGGGCAGCGCACCACGTTATTCTTACTCACCAGCATAGCTGCACGGCGCCTTCCGGTCTTTCGCGGCGGTTAATCGCCACACGCATGCCAGGGAGGTCATCGCGTGATTGCGTACGTGGCCAGGGGTTGGAGGATATAAGCTGACGCATTTATCATCGCTCCTTGCAGCGCTTTCATTTAAGCTTTAAGGAAGGAAGGAAGCAAGTGAGGAAGGAAGGAAGCAAGGGAGGAAGCCGGCTTAAAAACAAAGAAGCGCCAAGCACGCTGTCGCCCGCTGGGAACGGTGGCGGCTTCTGCGTGTACCGCACAAAGTGTGTCAGTCGTGACGGGTAGGCGGGCTGATGTCGTGGCGTACGCACTGTGCGTGCTACGCTCTACACGAGCTGCTTGCTACTTGAACGAGTGTGTCGCAATACTTACTGCGTTGTCGTGGCCGCGGGCCTTACGCAGAGGGCGAGAAGCAAAATAAAGGGAAGAAAAACAGAGAAAGATACACAGGAAACACGACGGAAGCTCTGAAAGTGTGGACGTTATTCATAAAGTGCGGACAGCCCGCAGTTCGCTTTGCTCGAGAGAACACGCGGGACTCGCGATGGTGGTGCTGCTGAGCGCGCCCGTTGACAGCGTGGCGATTAGCTCGATGCTTAAACCACGCCTCCTTTCTTCAGTTGGCCCTGTCAGAGTTTTCGGTTGCCCATACATACGCGACGCAAGTATTTCTCCCGGAAGAACATTAAGCTCATGTCGTGGGCGCAAATGCTGTTGTTTTATCGAGATTCCTCTCCACACACACCAGCGATTCGAACTTCTGTAATGCGTGATTTTTTTTTTCGAATTGTCTTTTGCTTACCAGCACTTCGAACGTCGGTTGCATTTGTTTTTCGTTCATTACATGGCGTTGTACATTTCACTCCAGGAACAAATTTAGCTTCTTTTCCTTCTGTTTGCACATGCTGCCAACCTCCAGGGTCGCTATCTCGTGCGCGTTCGAAAAGCCGACGCTCGGTTTCACCCCACGAGATTGTCCCGGCCGCGCCGATATCGCGGCCTAGGTCAATCTAGGCCAACCGCGTGAGGCGAAACCGAACGTCGGCTTTTCGAACGCGTACGAGATAGCGACACCAGTTTTGGGCTATATGCGTAGCAGGAGAAGAACATGCACACACACACAAAAAAAAGAGAGTAAATTGTAGAGATTGCACAGGCCCGAAATAAGCACATCAAATAACGTGGAATAAAAGCGCTTCAGAAATAGGGGAATAAATATAGCTGATCCTGTCTAAAAGGAACTTCAGTGCTAAGGAACCGTGTCAGCTGGTAATAGACTCCATTGATAACTTATTCTCGAAACCAAGGTGTATTTTAAGGCATTAGTACGCTCACCACAAGGAATAAATAGTCAGTCGGGTGAGTTGCGCACCGGAACGACTGCACACAGGAAGGGCTGCATGGATGCTTGCCCGTCTTCCGAGGCTGGAGAAAGTTACTGCAAGAAAACGACAATATCCTGTAAAGCTAAAGAGGAAATTGTTCAAGATTACTTCGAAATGATGGTGCAACGGACGTGCATTCTTGCTTCCATAGTGAGACGTACCTTTGAGAATCTGCATTCGATAAAAAATATTTTGGTTTATTTCCAATAAAGTGTTACGCTTACTCTTAGCTCTGGTTCGTATAGCTTCTTGTCTCAAGGGTTTTTTGTGTCATATATGCCTGCGAAGTGCCTGACCACAGAACAGTTCACATTGCAATAAATGTTGCACTTTCTGTTTGCATTGGCTCGTGCGCTCTTGCCTGAGGGGTGCCCGCCCTGGGGACGTAGTGGCTTCACCGTTGCGCCGCTGAATCCCGAGGGCGTGACATCAAATGCCGGCCGCTCCCACCGGATTGCAAGAAACGCTCGTGTTGGGTTCCCGTTAAAGAACTCCAGGTGGTAAAAATTAATCCGGAGTACGCTACTACGATGTGCCTCATGATATTATCGTTGTTTTTTAGAAATATATAGTGACTCGAAAACAGCTATTAGAGCTTTCAATAGGGGGTAGATTGCCCTACAGCCTGGGAGAATAATTAACAAAAGGCAAACAAATGTTACACGTTACATTTATTGGTTCCCGGCGCACCTTGGTTCACTTCATGACATTCGTGTCAATCCAAATGAATCGGCCAACAGCGTCACCCGCGACCTTACAGACCGGGCCGCTTTTACATATGGTTTTGATTCTGCTGGATTGGAGAACTTACAGAGAGATACACTCATTACATACAATGAAATTACAAAACATTACTACATGGGAAAGAGGGAGTTTCGACCCCTCACTATAGGCTAAACAGAGCCCAATCAGTTACACTTAGGCAATTACAAACGCAGTCTTTATTATTCACCTGCACAAATAAATGAAAGGATTGACATTGCAGGCATGAAAATTATACGTACAGCGTGCAAAAAGGAGATATGCACGCTTGAACATCTGCTCTGGGAGTGTGGGTCACTCGGCCCTGGCATTTCCCGGAATCGGCTTTTAGGAATGATCAGACCTCCAGATCATATCCCTCAAGTCCTGGCTGTCCAGTACGCCCGTGATAAGGCTAGGAGGCTTGACCTCCCGAACCCCACATGGGACTAGTCAGGCAGGTGGAAACACCTTGTACAGGACCAGAATAACTTTTTCCTCCTCCTCCTCCTCCTCCTCCTCCTCCTCATTCGTTGTTCTGGCACGTAAAATCTATCTATCTATCTATCTATCTATCTATCTATCTATCTATCTATCTATCTATCTATCTATCTATCTATCTATCTATCTATCTATCTATCTATCTATCTATCTATCTATCTATCTATCTATCTATCTATCTATCTATCTATCTATCTATCTATCTATCTTGTATCAGATCATCTTTTATTGCACAGAGCTAATCACCGAGATAAAAGGCGGGAAGTTATGTACAAGTGTGTACCCATATCTTGATGGTGAGGGCCTTCATTCTTCAAGCGCATGCTAAATGGCGCCACAATGCCGCGCCTCAGCAACAATTCAGGCTTTATAACGGCACTGGTCTTCAACGCCTTGTCAGCAGAAATTTACTTGCGTGCAACTAAAGCAGCGATTAAAAAGGAAGAGCACGTGTACCACATGTCCCGGTTAACGTTATCGAATCTGTTAAGTGAAAAGAAAAAAAAAAGATCAAAAACAGACGGTACAAAGTATAATTATAAAATATACGCGGTTCTGTCGTCAGAAAGGTGACCTCTGAACACTGTACGCCTTAACGGTATCTTGAACCGCATTCTTTAAATCTTTTTTTGTTGAAGAGCTTGGCTAACGTTAGCTGTGACACCCCATATACGTACATCAGTGGCGCCATGCGCAAGACAAAAGTGAACTGGCGACTTGAAGTATGTTCTGTGGTTGTTTAAAGCAAACAGCATTTAGTTTAGTTCCCCATCCGCTGTTTTAGCGGTAAGGACAGCACATACGTATATGTCGCGATATGGGCGCCTATATCGGAAAACAAGGCTTATTATGACACCTCCGATAGTTCATACAGCACATCATCGGAACCTCGAGCTTCTAGTCCTCCTTTTGGGCCTGCTCTGTTTTGATTAGCACCGATCATTCTCCTCCGCGGATGTCGTTCTCTTGAGCACGAACGTTAAACTCCGCCAGTAAAGAATTATAGTGGTTAGAAGGGAAATTTCCCTAACCCGTCTCAGACAAAACTACCGCGAGCGCGCTAGCGAGAATAGAGCGCCTAGAAGCAGCCCGTTCAGTAGATAAGGCATATTTTAAAGCATGTCTAAAATGTAGCGCCACGTAAATATCGCATTGCTTAGTGCCCACGGTCCTATAATTGTTGAATTCATTGCTACTGCACACAGAGGATTTCATTCCTGCTACTGGAGTTCCTGCGGTCTGCTGGCCTTGATGATGAACATGAAAAACGCCGCCTCCTCCCAATATATGTGGTTGTATGCGCTTACGTTCTCTGTGTTTGTCCCTCTTTATCTCTCTCTTCTCTTCCACTCGCTCTTTAAGGCGAAAGCCTTACATGGCTCATGGGTCGAAAATCTGCCCGCCCGGAAAATTCAATGGCACCAAAATTCAATGGCAGAAAAATTAGGGGTCGAACCCTCGACCTTTGGTGTTAATTAAAGCAAAGGTATGTAAGGCACAGTTAATTAGGATAGAGTTAATTAAGACATTTGAAACTCGACCTTTGGTGGGAATCGAATCCTCAACTTTTGGTGGGAGGAGAGAGAGAGATGCAAATGAGAGAAAGGCAGGGAGGTTAACCAGACTTAAAACCTCCGGTTTGCTACCCTGCACTAGGGGAAGGGAAAGGGGAAGTAAAGACGGAAAGAAGAGCGTGACAAAAATAAAAGCGTGAGAAAAAAAAATATGAAAAGGGATGAAATGGGGTCCTTATAGTCTTTCTAATAGGCCACTGTCACGTAGAAAAGTCAACAAAGCCTTGACCGACTTTTGCTGCGACGACAGTTCACGTCGGCATTCCAAAACTGACTGTTCTGAAAGTGGCCTGTCGTCAAGGCGTGCCAACGTGGTCGCTAGTGACAGCCGGTGCGCGCTGTATTGAGGACAGTGGCAGAGCACGTGTTCGATGGTCTCCTCTCCGCCGCAGTGTCTGCAAGCCGCGCTGTCGTCCATACCGACTCGGAAGGCGAAGGATCTTGTGTAGGCGACACCAAGCCACAGTCGGCGAAGTACTGCTGTTTCTAGTCGAGAGAGTCCAGATGGGGGTCGAAGTCGAAGGGATGGGTCCAGTCGGTGTAGACGTGTATGCTGTAAGCTTGGTGTGTTCCATAAAGTTTTGATGGATTCATTTGCAAGCACACGAATTTTCGTTGCAGCGTCTGTTCTTGAGAAGGGAATGGAGTCTTGCAAGCCCTCCTCATGTGCAGATCGTGCTGCTGCGTCGGCAAGTTCATTGCCCATTATGCCACAGTGGCTTGGAATCCACTGCAACGTGATGTCGTGTCCTTGCTCGACGAGGTGGTGAAGCAGCAGTCTGATTTCTAGAACTAGTTGTTCGTGGGGTCCTCGGCGTAAGGCAGAAACCAAACAATGAAGTGCAGCCTTGGAGTCAGTGAACACGCTCCATTTCTTGGGTAGTTCTTCAGAAATTACCCGAAGTGCACAACGAATAGCAGCAAGCTCCGCGGCAGTCGATGTAGTCTGGTGAGAGAGTCGAATCTTTATGGTGGAAGGTTTTGCAGGAAAGATCACCGATCCTGCAGACCCATTCACCGTGGTTGAAGCGTCAGTATACAGATGATGATGATCGTTGTACGTCTCGTACAGCAAGAGCAGTGAAAGCTGCTTGAGTGCTGGAGACGAGAGTTGGGCTTTTGTTCGTATGCCTGGTACGATAAGTCGAACCTTTGCTTGAGCCAAGCACCATGGTGGAAACTGAACTTTCGCTGGAGCTGTATAACCTGATGGAAGGTATGCACGATAGGGCAGGACAGTTTCACAAAAGGAAGCGCGTGGTCGATCCTCTGGCAGTGAGGCTAGATGATGGGCAGGGGCTCGAGCAAGGTGTCTTACGTGTGCTCTGAGTGCTTCCATGACTATATGGGTCTTGGCTGGGAAATCGTGTGCAATCGCAATGGTTTCAGCCGTTGATGAACACCGCGGCAATCCAAGACACACTCTTAGCGCCTGGGCCTGGACGCTTTCGAGTGTACGGATATTACTTCTGCAGGTGTTGGTCAGCAAAGGCAAGCTGTATCGCAAATACCCAAGAAAGAGCGTCCTGTACAGTTGCATCATTGCATGTACTGAAGTACCCCAGACATTTCCTCCAAGAAACTTAAACACATTAGAGATATCCGTCAGGCGCTTCTTTAGGTAGGCCACATGAGGACTCCAGCAGAGGTCGCGATCAATGATTACTCCTAAGAATCGGTGCGTCCTGACATAAGGAATGTTTTGACCGTCGATAGAGACATCGTATAATCTCATTGGCTTCCGGCTAAACGCGACCAATGCGCATTTTTCTGGCGAGATCTTGAGGCCTTGTTCATTTAAGTAGGCCGATGTTGACGTGGCAGCTTTTTGAAGCCTGGCGCGTACTTGCGGCCGTGTCACACCAGATGCCCACACGCAGATGTCATCGGCATACATTGAAATTTTAACTGTGTTCGGAAGCCGTTCCACGAGACCAATGAGTACAAGGTTGAAAAGCGTTGGACTCAAGACACCACCTTGTGGAACTCCATGGTGCGTATAATATTCCGAGGTTGGGCCAGCTTCAGTGTTAAGAAATAGAGACCGCCTATGTAAATAACTGCGAGTCCAACGATAGAATGGACCGCCTAGGCCCACCGATTCCAATACTTCAAGTATGGCGTCATGAAGAACGTTGTCGTAGGCTCCCTTTATATCTAAGAACATTGCGACAGATAACCTCTTACACGCCTGTTGGTGTTGAACATAGGTTACCAGATCGATAACGTTGTCGATAGAACATCGGTGACGTCGAAAACCAGCCATGGCGTCCGGGTAGATTTCGTAATGTTCAAGATACCACTCAAGTCTGGCGAGGATCATTCGCTCCATTACCTTCCCAACGCAACTTGCCAGCGCAATCGGTCGGTATGAAGTAATCTCTAAGGGAGACTTGCCAGGCTTAAGAAGCGGTACCAGGCGGCTGAGCTTCCAATCTTGAGGAACTTTGCCCTCTTGCCAGGACTCGTTATAGATATGAAGGAGTGCACTTCGTGCCCGTTCACCAAGGTGACATAGCATGCGGTAAGATATGTCATCCGGACCAGGCGACGACGACCGATTACAGAGGGCGAGCGCCGCGTCAAGCTCTTGCGTCGTGAAAGGCAGATCCATGCGTGAATCGCGTGAATCTGGAATACGGTTCAATGTAAGCGAACCTGTGCGAGTTGGCTGGCCCGCAATCATAGCACAGAAGTCTTCCGCCACATCAATGTCTTGTCGGCGCTGGAATAGTGCTAGGGCCTTAAACGGGAAACGCTGTTCCGGAACAGAACGTAGACCTCGCACAGTTCTCCATATTTGAGATAGCGGTTTGCGGGGATCTAGCGACGCACAAAATTTCGACCAACGCTGGGCCTCTAGTTTATCCATGCGCCGTTGTATCTTCTTTTGCATTCGCCTGGCTGTTCTGAGATCCTGAATTGACTTAGTGCGTCGATATCTCCTTTCGGCACGACGGCGAATCGCACGAAGCCGCTCCAATTCCAGGTCGAATTGAGAATACCTTGGAGAACACGTAAGTGTGCGCGTGGCCGTCTGTGCCGTGTTCTTAATAGCTTGTTGAAGGCCACAAGAGAGGCCTTTGTGACAAGCGTCCTCAATCTGGGATGTAAAGACAGACCAATCTATTCTTCGTATCGTGGTGAACGTATACGTGTTAGACATTCCCTTGATCTTGAGGTAAGTGGGGATGTGGTCACTTCCGTGCGTTTCAATGTCCAAAAACCACTTAACATGTGTGGCGAGGCGGTGGGAGACGAAAGTCAAATCGAGGCAGCTGCTGTACGTTATTCCCCGCAGAAATTAGGTGTTAATTACAATACACTTAATTAATGTAGAGTTAGGGCCTTGAACCCACGACCTTTGGTGGAAGAAAACAAGTAAGAAAGTAACAACGCATTCCAATGAGACTGTCGAGTACTTTAATAAAGGTCTGATGTGCATGCAGGCTATCGTGTTCATCCTCTTAGCTATGCTAAAGTGACTGTCTTACTTGCATTCCCCTAGTCCTTCCCCATCCGCAGGGTAGCCAAGTGGAACTACCTCTTGTTTATCTCCCTGACTTTCGATGCATCCTCTCTCTCGCTATTGTTACTGGAGTGTGAAAATAGCACGGTGCGAAGCGCCCACAAAATACATCGGACTTACACCCCATTTGTTTACCTCGTTGAAGTAAATGAACGAACGAAAAAAAAAATCTTTTTCTTTTTATCGGCAGTTCACCCTATTGGCATTTAAAAGCGCGGTAACCTGTGCCGGAGCACTTTCCCAACTCTTTACATGCCTTGCTTTGATTGGGGAGCTTTAAGCTAGAACTATCATTTAAGAACTTACTGTTAAGATACAGTAGAATGTATTTCAAAGGGGCTGCCGGCTAGTCAAGTTGCATAGGCGCAACTTTTATTTCAAGTCGTATCATCAGTATTAAATGTACTAGTCGGCAAAAGGACCTAATTTCACGGGGAACAACTGCTAAATAAGTAGAAGATACGACACAAAGGGCATATGTGCTCTTTGTGTCATGTATTTCTTACTTATTATTATAGGAATTAACCCCCGCGCGAGGCAGGGGGTCAGGCGAGGGAGTAGGGGCGTTCTTCTCCGGCGGCTGATAGGGTGCCTCGATGTCCTCCTCGCTCGCCGCTCCATACAGGGTTGAGACAACCGCATCATCTACTACGGCGTTGTCCACGCGAATCGCGGACGCCGTAGTAGATGCTTTTGGCGCACGCCGTATGGACGCGTTGACAGTGCTGTCATGGACATCAGACGGCTATGCATCAAAGCCGTTGAAATGAACCACAGCATTCTGCGGCAGTGGTTATCAGCCCGCTGTGGAATACAAGGCAAAGTTGGGCTGATTATACTGCCAAAGCTGGATACCGTACTCCGAGAGAAATGGCCCAGGCGCCTTTCTCGAGCGAAGACGTGGTGACGCTGGTATCAGCGCAAGCTTGGCGCCTCCAGCGAACCCTCTCGACAGATGCAAACCACCAGTACGGAGCCCTATACAAAATAGATCCCCCATGTGAATTTTACATCCCGCGAGGCCTCAATAGACTAGACTCAACGACTCAACGCCGCTTACACGAATTCCTTCAAGTGCAAGGTGGAACTGACGGACTCCGCAACGTGCTTTTAATGCAACGCCCCTGTTGACTTTCAACACCTTCTGTGCTACTGCTATGCGTCAGAGAAACAGTCCTCGAAGGCGGCACTCCACATTCAACGGGCCTCGAGCGTTTATGAAACTTTGTAAATATTTCAATAACGACATATATATATATATATATATATATATATATATATATATATATATATATATATATATTATGGTATATATAATAATCACCATCCAGCATCTGGAGTAGGATGTCAGGTGAAACGCCAGGCTAACATCACCAGCATCTCATTAAAGCTTGTTTCTGTTTGTCTTGTGACAGTCTTTTCTGCACTACCTTCGGTTGCAAGTATGTCAAACACACTATAGACCATGAGAAGGTTTCACGAAACTCATTTGATTCATTGAAATGTTGTAGCATGAATTTTTGTTGATAGATTGATTCAATGAGTTTTCATGGCGCAGTGGCCAGGATTGATTAATGAGCGCCAAAAGAACCTTTTCGCTTTGCTTTCTTGGGATGACAAAAGAAGAGCATCAAGGAAATATGTTCAGAGGGTCCGTGGATGTAGCATATTAGATGTAGGCTTGTTCGAAAGTACGGTTGAGAGGTGAGGACGCATTGCCGCGATCACTTACGTTTCGTGTTTTTATTCTACAAGTACACTTTGTTGCCAGAGGTCTGTAACTCGTGGATTCCCTCGTCATCCTTTTGATTGTGCTTTCTGGCATCCTAAGCTTAAAGCGCAGTTGAGAGACAGAAAGAAAGCAAGGAGAGCAAAGGCAGGGAGCACAAGCGTCCGGTTTGCTAGCCTTCGCTGGGTGAAGAGAAAGGGAGAAATAGGAAGAGCAGGTGTGTGCGCACTTGATGCACGTGGGAAGGTGCAGATGATTAATATAAGCGCAACTCACATCTGCAACATTTCTGGCATGCATTATGTCACACGGCGCCCTGTAAGTGGTCCTTGAAAAGCATAGAGAGTGGATCTCCAGACATTATAGTACTGCTCCACCGTACTATAAACTGCGTCACATGTTTGACGCTCTTTCATTTGCTCTCTTTTTCTGGAATCCAAAGACATGGTTCAATGGTGGGACCAAAGTGCACCATATCCGAAAGTACAACTGCCGCACACTATATTTTGACCGATGGTGCCAGAAAAGGGACGTCGTGCGGACTTGCCAAGATCGCCGTCTATATAGGGCGCGGCTCATCCCCTTGAAGTGAAGCTGCAGCGGGAGAACGTTCTTGCTCTTTCATCTTTCTGGCGTGTACGCCCCACAGGTTCTCATTGTCTCCAGGGCCACAGTGCCAATTCGCGCCGAACTAGACGGTGTGCCAGTGAGAAATGGTCAACAGTATTATAACGACGCCTCCGTTAGCTCCGTAGGGGCGGTGCACGAAACAAAGGACCCACGGGGTCTGAGGCGCGAAATATGCAGAGGAGGTCAGTCGGCCGGAAGGGCGGACAGACTGTGCAATATGCGGCTTGCTGTTCGGCCACGGTCTGCCGTCTGTGGGCCGGTGCTGTACGTACGTACTTCACGTTGAAAACCCTCACAATCGCGGCCGGGATCGCTCGCCACCGCTGCAACAGCAAGCGAGCGGCAAGAAGGGCGGCAAGCCGCGTACGTCCGTGAGCGAAACTTTTGTTCTTCGAAGTGCGTTCAAAGTTAACGAGGTGGTTCGGCACACCGCTTTTGCGGAGCGAGCGTTCATGCGCCGAAGAATTGGGTCCTTCTGCTCTTCTTCGACGCGCATATGGCGTCGAGGGTAATTAGGGGCCTCTCTTTGTACCGAACCGGGCCGGGGCCGATCGTTGTTGGCAGATGCGGTGCAAAATTGAAGCGACGTCTCGTTGGAAACTAAAACGGTATGAGCAGCATGAGTTTGCATATCAGCAGCAGCGCAGGAGAGTCCGCGACCACGAGAGTGCGCTCGCATGATCGATCGCGTGAGTTTGCATGCAGCACATGACGTGATTGCATTTGTAATGATGGT
This sequence comes from Dermacentor variabilis, assembly GCF_050947875.1. Taxonomy (NCBI): domain Eukaryota; kingdom Metazoa; phylum Arthropoda; class Arachnida; order Ixodida; family Ixodidae; genus Dermacentor; species Dermacentor variabilis. The sequence goes on along the minus strand of NC_134569.1, from coordinate 212,147,081 downwards.
ATACACGAAGCGTTTGAGAAACTTCGGACATCTCTTTCAATCGTTCTGAAATTGGCTTAGTTCAGCGCGTGAAGCAGTATGCTGGTCCTGATATATATATATATATATATATATATATATATATATATATATATATATATATATAGATATATTCACATTTTTCGAATATCTGGCGCTATTATCGTCAATAAAACATTCATTTATCTCTCTCTCTCTCTCTCTCTTCTATGAGAACTTGAGTGAATTTGTGGGCTCAACGACGAACTCTCGGATTGATGGCGACTATTGTTTTTAGTTCAAGCGAATGCGTTGTGGCAGTGTCACGCGGGTGGCCTGTTTCCTCCCGCACGCGTTGAAGCATAGGGTGAAGGGAGTAGTCAGATGACCTCAATGCCTCCAGCTTGGCAAGCACAACATCGTATTACGTTGCCTTACAGTGCTGCCTCTCGGTTTATCCTTTAAGCTGTGATTATAAGCGACGGGCAGCTGCGAGCGCTTACAGGAAATTCAGAACTAGCGCGCCAGTATCGAAGAGTGCCGGTGCGTGCAAAAATCGAATACAAGATACGTAATCGGCACTCCGACCTTTACGCTTTATACACGTTTAAATATACAGAAAACTCGCAGTGACCTTTCTTCTCGAGTGCGGCTCTGCCATGCTATCAAGCCTGAACTCTATATATGCTGTGCATTTCAGTACCATTCCCATTTTCTACCTTTTTTTTTTAAACAACAGTTAAATATATCCTTTGTCAGACGTCCCATTGTCGAGGCCAGTAGATCGGAGGCCTACCGTCCAGCCCAAAAGGATCACTATCAGCACTATCCCGTAACAGATGTATGGAGCACGTATCCGTCTTACAGAATTCGCTGTAAGCGGCCTTCGCGATGAAGGCGCTGTTTTAAAAGGGCGTGTCGTCCAACCACATGGACAGCGAGATACTATAGGAGAAGTGGAGGTTAAGCGCGCACAGTTTAAATCCACAGGCGCGAATTTCAATGGCAAAAAATGACAAATCCGGTTGTTCTCGGTGCTAACCGCAGTAAGTGCTGCGCCCTCACAAACTGCGGAGCCAGACTTGTTAGCTAGCAATTGTATGGACATCTGTAGTCCTAGCAAAACCTCAATAAGTGTTTTGTGACTGTTCAGCAAGAATCGTTGATGGAAACTTGTCGTTATCACGCCCTGTGCATGCCTTGCATCGTAAAAACTGAGGACCATTCCTTTGTTGCTTTTTAGTTTTTTTTTCGCTCACCACTTAGAATTCATGTCCTCCCTTTCAGGTGTGGCGGGCAGTGCGCCCTCTAGCAGCGCATTGTCTTGCTTCTAACATGTGTTCTCTATATTATGATGTCATCCTTGACTCTATATATTTTAGGCCCGCGCTTTCTCAGGTGGGGCAAGTTCCGAAGATTATCGTGAACATAATTCAATCAATCAATCAATCAATCAATCAATCAATCAATCAATCAATCAATCAATCAATCAATCAATCGTGTTTTATTGCGATATCAATAATTATATGGTCATTCGAAGCGCATTTCCGCTGTGGGCGTCGCCGTCACCGTCGCCGTGAGGTCCCGTGTAAAGTCCAAGGGCGATAACACCGTTGCCGCACACCCTACACTGCACACTCTTAACCAAAATTAAACCCTTTGGGTCGTATCTTGCCACAAAACAATAATCGTCATCTGTCTTGTTCGCATTTCATTTCTTTAACGCTGCGGGCCCGGTACTTCCAAGTCACGATAGGCAGACACGTTATCAGCATGACAGAGCATTCTCGACAGGAAAGTAGCAAGCGCAGCGTTATCGAGAGAGGAAACGCAAGCAAGACAGATTAAGATTATTTTTGCGCGGCAAGATACGACCCAAAGGGTGTAATTTTGCTAAAGAGTGTATGTGCGAGTGAAAGTGGTGCGAGGGGAGCCAACGATCGCGGCTTAATCTCGGCCGCGCGAAAGAGACGAAAGCTGGCAGGAAGCATGCCGTCTCCCGTCGTGCGCGAGGCACCCAACGTTGCGAGACACAGGGGGAGGGCAGAGAGGGCGGAGTTGTACTCCGGCTGCGAGCCCTATATTGAGTGCGACCTGCGTTGGGGACAGAGTGTAGGTGTTTCAGCGGCTCGTAGCTTTGCGCGTGTTGTGTTTTCGCGGCGCTGACTTTTCGTTGAAGCAACAGACAGCACGAATGTCGCATCGCGTTTCCTCCCACCAGCGTTTTGAGAGCGAGTTTCCGCAGTCATCGAGTCAGACGCGTTCGTGTTTGCTCGTGCGCGCGTGACAAAATGTTTGTTTATCTACTTAGTGTGCCTATGTTTACAAGTTTATACGGCCTATAAGACTATCCTCACTTTGCATAGCTTTCCACTAATTTGCCATTGCAATCGATGCTTCGTCTTTTGTGCGAAACAACGAGTTTATTTACTGACCTGATACACATGAAGTGTCGGTGCGCGAATAGAGCGCTGGCTATTCCTTGTCTCATAAACAAACAAAAAACGTTCTACCCATATGCTACTCCTACACACTAATGCACATAACTGCTTTTTTCCAGTCATTAAAGGAACAAAGGCGTTACAACATAATAACCGAAACAAAACAGCAACCTTGTAAGGAACCGCAACAGTGCGAGCAAAAATTTGATGTCGTTTGTAACCACACTAGGACATACACAAATGGTGACAGCACCAATAACGAATAGCTGCTTTGAACACTCGTTTACATATAATAGATTGCTTAGATTAGTAAGAGATGGTCGTGTGGTGTATACGCACCTAAATAACGGCCACTAATGATGCCATCTCTTGATTCTTCTTCTCTTTATTTAGAACTATTGCTGCGCCATTCTACATTGCCCTTGCTGGGACGGGTCCAACAACGTGTTTAAACTCGAATGCCTGCTTCATTGATTCAAAGTGTTATTTTTCTGATAAACGTTATCGAGAAACTGTAGTTGACTATACCTGTTTTACTAAAAAATGTACATGATGTCAGGTATTCATTAAAGGGTTAGAAAACACAAAAGAAATTAAGAACGTAGCCTGTCACTTTAGCATTACCATGTTCTTGCTATTCTCAACAGAACTTAAAAATTAATGAGCTGCCTGTGCTTATTCAAAAATAATTATTGTATATTATATTAAATATGATATACAATATATATAGAATAACTGAACGTGCTCTCAGGAACGGAGGAAGCCTAAAAGCAGTGAAGAAGAAACTAGGAATTGGCAAGAATCAGATGTATGCGTTAAGAGACAAAGCCGGCAATATCATTACTAATATGGATAACATAGTTCAAGTGGCTGAGGAGTTCTATAGAGATTTATACAGTACCAGTGGCACCCACGACGATAATGGAAGAGAGAATAGTCTAGAGGAATTCGAAATCCCACAGGTAACGCCGGAAGAAGTAAAGAAAGCCTTGGGAGCTATGCAAAGGGGGAAGCCAGCTGGGGAGGATCAGGTAACAGCAGATTTGTCGAAGGATGGCGGGAAGATTGTTCTAGAAAAACTGTCCACCCTCTATACGCAATGCCTCATGACTTCGAGCGTTCCGGAATCTTGGAAGAACGCTAACATAATCCTAATCCATAAGAAAGGGGACGCCAAAGACTTGAAAAATTATAGACCGATCAGCTTACTGTCCGTTGCCTACAAAGTATTTACTAAGGTAATCGGAAATAGAATCAGGGACATCTTAGACTTCTGTAAACTAAAGAACCAGGCAGGATTCCGTAAAGGCTACTCAACAATAGACCATATTCACACTATCAATCATGTGATAGAGAAATGTCCGGAATGTAACCAACCCTTATATATAGCTTTCATTGATTACTAGAAAGCGTTTGATTCAGTCGAAGCCTCAGCAATCATGGAGGCATTACGGAATCAGGGTGTAGACGAGCCGTATGTAAAAATACTGAAAGATATCTATAGCGGCTCCACCGCCACCGTAGTCCTCCATAAAGAAAGCAACAAAATCCCAATAAAGAAAGGCGTCAAGCAGGGAGATACGATCTCTCCATTGCTATTCACAGCGACTTTACAGGAGGAATTCAGAGACCTGGATTGGGAAGAATTGGGTATAAAAGTTATTGGAGAATACCTTAGTAACTTGCGATTCGCTGATGATATTGCCTTGCTTAGTAACTCAGGGGACCAATTGCAATGCACGCTCACTGACCTGGAGAGGCAAAGCAGAAGAGTGGGTCTAAAAATTAATCTGCACAAAACTAAAGTAATGTTTAACAGTCTCGGAAGAGAACAGCAATTTGCAATAGGTAGCGAGGCACTGGAAGTGGTAAGGGAATACATCTACTTAGGGCAGTTAGTGACGGCGGATCCGAATCATGAGACAGAAATAACCAGAATAATAAGAATGGGCTGGGGTGCGTTTGGCAGGCATTCTCAGATCATGAACAGCAGGTTGCCATTATCCCTCAAGAGAAAAGTGTATAATAGCTGTGTCTTACCAGTACTCACGTACGCGGCAGCAACGTGGAGGCTACGAAAAGGGTTATACTTAAGTTGAGGATGACGCAACGAGCTATGGAAAGAAGAATGGTAGGTGTAACGTTAAGGCATAAGAAAAGAGGGAACAAACTCGAGTTAATGACATCTTAGTTGAAATCAAGAAAAAGAAATGGGCACGAGCAGCACATGTAATGAGGAGGGAAGATAACCGATAGTCATTAAGAGTTACGGAGTGGATTCCAAGGGACGGGAAGCGTAGCAGGGGCGGCATAAAGTTAGATGGGCGGATGAGATTAATAAGTTTGCAGGCAAGACATGGCCGCAATTAGTACATGACCGGGATAGTTGGAGAAGTATGGGAGAGGCCTTTGCCCTGAAGTGGGCGCAACCAGGCGGATGATGATATTAAATATAGAGGCGTCGCTGTTTTACAGTTTTCGTAAGCGGTTCCTTCCCATCATCTTAATATCTCTGAATATTTTTAAACATCAACTGAACATTTTATCTATATGTCCGTAGCCATGCGTTGAACTGAATAGTACCGTTCAGATATTGGTCTTCGCCTACAGGACTGAATTCGCAAGTGTTTTACAGAAATAGCCGCGAGTTTTCAGCACCACATGTAGACATACTCAAAACAAGGCTCCTCTGCAGTGATGCGTTTCTGTTCCAAAGCGAACACTTCCATAGCATCAGTTTATGGCACAAGTTCGCAATATTGCAATATATTGGTTATCGCGGATAATCTGTCTGGTGCGGCATAATACCAACGCAGCGAAGTGTGGCGCGACTAATTCGCTAATCGGGAGATCGCCAGACGCGGTGCGGGGGTGACGCGTGGGCGCGATTCACAACTGCCGCCGCAGGCAGACATTCGCTGATGCAGCGCTTTGTTTCCTTATATGGTATTGGTGGACGCGCTCGCCGCTTGCCATCGGTGAACAGACGACGGCGCGCTACCCTGGCGCCATGTTCTCTCGTAGCCATCTCGTAGCATTCGTCGCCGCAGAGCCTGTCTTGCGCGGCACAACGCTTTTCGTCTCACGCTTTCGCCATACCCTCCTCCTCCGCTTTCGGCATCATGGTTCCACTCCACCTTCCTCCTCAGTTTCTTCCTCCACTTCCTCCTCGCGCGCTCTTCACTATCGCCGTCTTATATTTTGCAACGCGCGAAGGTTATTGTGCAAGTGTGCGCCTAGCCAGCAAAAAGAAACCCTGTGCTCTTGTGCGCAGGAGAAGTTGATTCCGAAAGAAATTATTCGCTTTTCAGTACGGAACACGGATTTCACCTCAATTTATCATGCGAAACACAGTCATCCCAATTCACCCCGGACTTTTACTTAAACTTGGATTTCTTTTTCCTGACTGGTGTCATATACACTGATTTTTCAAAGGCGTTTGACGGCTTAGCTCAACGACGCATCATGGCTAAACGTTGCTGTTTCAACCTCGACCCGCTTATATTATCAATGACAAAACGCTATTTGGAAGCACAAACTCGGTTTACTGCGGTCGGTGGTTAGGTGCCCGTGGAAAGAGTACTTTCTGGGGCTCATTAAGGGTGCTTCGCTCGCTTCTAAGTAAAGTACTTATCACCTGAAAAAACATCCTTTATTCACATCTTCGCACATCACTGCGTTGTCTTCAGCCGTATCTCGAACAAAATGACTCAAACATTACTGCAACATGACCTAAACTTCATCTAAGCATGGTGCTCCCGCTGGCTCACGGAGCCCATTGTCTCGAAGTGCCATGCTTGGTTGTCTCCCCCAAAATAACTAAGCTCGTCTGCCAGTGTTCCAGTAAGTCTACATACATATCCCGGCCATGTGGATTAATACGGCTGCCTGAACGTTCCCATAAACAGTAAACTGTACTTATCCCAACATATCTTGAATCTTATAACAGATGCCTTAAGGCCGAGTAAAGTTTCGTTCGTTCTCCGTCCTCGCTTCACCGTTGGAACTTGAAGCTTCTCGGACGATGATCGGCAGTTGTTGATCAAACGCAGACAGGAAGCGATGCAGATCAGATGTACAAGAAATATTTATACGCAAACTTTTCTATATACATGGCAGGTAAAACAAATACATTACAAAGTTGAACAATTGAGAAACAAAGTTTCACTCTTCGACTGTCTCAATGACTGTTAGAGCCCAGACTCGTTTTAACGTACATAGTACGGAGGCTCACTGATCTATCAGCAATCCTGATTTCAGCCAAGTCTAACGTACATGGTACGGAGCCTCACTGATCTATCAGTAATCCTGATTTCAGCCAAGTCTGAGGGACAGCATGTCGTCCCGATTTTTATAGCCCAATTACACAAAGAAAAAAAAGGCGGTAGGGCCGTTGGCCCGTCCCACAGGTTCAGTTGCCAATCAGAGTCAACCGCTTGTTAAGCCACAACCCACAGGGATGGGCTTACTCTTCAAAATAAACATATTGGAAAACAAAGCTATTTTCCTTCTTCCCTAAAACTCCGATGCCCTCTCATTTCTCCGTAGTTAGTGACGGGGTCAGCAAAACACGCCAGGCCCGAACAAGTTATCGCTAGACCGTTTCAAATCCCAACGGCGTCTAGGCCGCAAATGTCTCGGAAGCAGGGGCATCGATACCACGTAGTGCGGCCGTACTCAAAGTTTGTCCGCGTGGGAGACTGATGGCCCTCCTTGTACTTCAGAGTTATTGTCTACAAGACAAAGTTCTTCGAGTGCGTGTTTCCAAGACGCCGTCGTCCGAACGCACTCTTTACGTGTGCCCCGCATTCCTGCAGCGTGCACTGTAGGCTGGCTTTCGACACCACACCGGCAGCCGCACCCAACAACAAGGCTGGCGATTGCGTTCCGGACGCGTAGAAGATTAGGTCCCTGCTCACTGCATGCGGGACGGGGTCAGCGTTGCTAAGCCCTTCTTAACCTCGGCGGCGCCTCCAATTAGTCAGGCACTCGGGAGCCACAGCCACAATACCTTGTACAGCGGTCCCTTTCAAGGCTGGTCTGTGTGGAGTCGTGTGACCGTCGGCGGACTGCCAACACCGTGCGCACAATGCCGACTTCCCGGAATCGGCACTCGCCCACCTGACACCTGCCGCGACGCGTCACCCAACACCGCGCGGTGCCTGTGACCCCACATAACACAGCAACTGTCGCCCGGTTGACACGGGGGCAAGTGAACCCCCTCTCTATGCACAAAGCACGTGGCTGATTCGTGACACTTAAGAACCCGAACAATCAGAGCGACCTTACACGTCCCTCCTAAAGAGTATACTGGGCTCACAATGTGCCCAGCTATACTACAAGAGCCAAAGGGCGCTGTATCGTAAAATTTAGGCTCTGAAGGTTCCGTCAAAGAAAATTGACATACGCTGCCCAACACGGGTGCTGCGGAGCCCGTAAGGAACAGGAAAATGAACTAAAAGGACCACGAAAAAAAAAAACAATTTTCTCACAGCGATAAAAGAAAAGGGCGAAAGCTCAACACATTCATGACAGTGAGCATGCAAAAGAAACACTCATATATGTACAGGAACACTCCAACGCACTGCACGGCACAACAGCAGCAAAGTAACATATGCAGGTTATATACATAGTATGTCCACAGTCTTATAACCCTCACACACATGGACGACGACAACCACCGAAAGTTCCATCAAGGCTGAACTGTCCCACGCACACGTCCTTCGGGTGAACGGGAACATTCACGCCTGTCGTAGCTGGCATGGCTGTTTCTGTCTATCCTTTCTTTTCTGCTCTTTACTCGGTTGGCTCCCATGAACGATTCGAGAGCCTTGACAATGCATCAGCGTTGGCGTTACTTGTTCCTTTCCGGTGACGCACCGTTACATTGTAGCGCTGTAGTGAAAGCGCCCATTTTGCTAACTTGGCCCCCTGCGGGGTGCTGGTTGTCAAATATGACAATGGGTTATGGTCAGAGACAACATTCACCACTGCTCCGAAAAGCCAGTAGTCAAATTTCTTGAGTGCCCAAATAATAGCAAAGGCTTCTCTTTCTATAGTCGACCAGCGCGCCTGTGTCGGGTTAAAGCGATGGCTAGGAAAAGCAATCGGCTTTTCTTTTCCGTCCGCTGACATTTGAGCTAAACAGGCACCAGCCACCGTCGCCGACGCATCAGTGAATAGCCGGTACGGCTGATGAGGCTCAGGAGTGTTCATGGCGACAGCCAGACAGAGAGTTAACTTTTGACTTTCGAACGCGCACTGCGCATCTTCCAACCATGGAATTGAATTAGGAACCCCTCGCCTTGTCAAAGCTGTAAGCGGGCTCCCCGCATCGGCGTAGTTCTCTCTCAGAGTTGAGGGCACCGCAATTTCACCCGTCCAAGTTTGCTGCAACATTGATAGGGACCCATTTGGGTTTCTACCGTACAATGGCCTGAACGGCGCCACCCCTGTGGTATCATGCGGCACTTCGTGATAAGCCCACAGAACAAAGGGGATGAGCTTGTCCCAGTTTCTTCGGTCCCGCTCCATTACATGATACAACATATTTTTGAGGACGCTGTTCCATCTCTCAACCACTCCGTTGCTCTCAGGGTGTTCGGTAGTGGAGAACCTAGGTGCACAGCCCAGTTTTTCTAACATTAAATGTGTCAGTAGAGATTTAAAGTTAGTTCCTTGGTCTGAACAGATCGTTTCCAGCACTCCAGTACGACTGAAAATTTCCAGTAAAGCCTCGCATGTGGCCCTCGCTGTCAGGGATCGGAGCGGCACTGCCTCATTGCGTCTTTCTTCTGGTAGGACCAGTTGTCTGACTTTGACTCCCGCTAGGGAATCCCAATGGCACAAAAGTCCGTCTGACACGAACTTGTCAGCTTTGCCATTTCTAGCATTATTCCAGGCCTTTTCCAGGCTTTCATCGGCCAGCTGAGCAGCTCGATATTCCTCCCGCTGACTGGGCACCCCATTGACATCTTGTATCAAACTATTCCCTTGCAATTTAGGGATTTCATCTGTCGTTTCTTCGCAACTTAGACCGCAGTCTGGCTCGGTATTATCGACCATTTCAACTTATCGAACTCCAACGGAATTGGCTACCCGCGGAATACTTTCTCGTCCAAACTCGTCTTTTTCCTGCGCCTGTAGTAGTTCCCAATCTTCCTTTGACAGCAGGCAGTCAACCCCGTTTGCAAGTTCGTCTGTAACCGCGCACACCAGATCGATCCTCTGCGGTTGTATCACAGCCCCCGGGCGATGTATGCCTACGGGCAGCGTAGCTAGGTTAGCTCGAATGGTCTTTCCGAATGCCGACTCGAGCCTTACTGTTCCCGATGGCTCCTGTAAAACGACCGGCAACATACTTTTACGGACGACCGTTATCTCACTACCTGTGTCCAACACAGCTTCTGTTGCTATATTCCCGCACATGATAGGGATAAGGTCCAGCTTTGACCTCCCTGAACTAGCATTTTGAGCTACGACTTGCACTCTAGCGCTTAGCACCCTTTCTTGCTCTGGTGGAGGTTCTTCACTTACAACAGCAACCTTCTGTACCCTTTGTTTTTGCACAGTCGGCGCCTTCCCCTGCTGTTCTTTATTTGAAGCTTTTGGGCAGTCTCTGGCTAGGTGACCCTGTACGTGACACACGTGGCATTTTAAGTTTGTCCTCTGCGGGCTAGCTAGTTTTGAGTGCTGCAGCAGTGAGGCTGTTGCGGCTGGCTTAGTTGCTCGTCCTTTCCCTTTAGCTTGCTCGAAAGTCTCGAGCACTTTCGCCACCTCCACTGGCTTAAACCAATCTTCACCCTCGCGCAAAAGAACATATTCAAGGGCTTCTGAGCTTAGACTGGCTTTCATACGGTCAGCGACCATAAGCTCCGTGATAGCTTCTTTGGTGTTTGCATTTCGAGATTGAAGGTAATAGGCCAAATAAGTTCTCCCGCGAGACGCGAACTGAGCCCAAGTTTCCTCCTTTCGTTTAGATGCCTTTTCAAACCTCTCCGAGTATTTAGCTGGCGTGAGCTTAAGTTCATCTAATACCGCCTTCTTTACAGTCTCATAATCTGTACATTCCTCGTCATTGAGGCCACGCAACAGATAACGAACCCGCTCGGCCAGCGCAGGCATGATCAAATGTACACGGCTATGTGCTGGTACTTGAAAAGATGCAAACAACTTTTCGACCTCATCAAACCATATCGGAACGTCAGCGTCACACGGCAACCGGTATGCCTTAAGCACTTTAGCACATTGTGCTATTCCATCCGTGATGGCACCGCGCCGATCGCTTCCTTCCGACACCGAAGGCGGCCTGCTCGACTGCTCGAGCTCCACTCTCCGTAGAGCAATGCGCTCGCACTCTAGCTGTAGGCGCACCTTTTCCAGCTCCAGCTCCAGGCGTCTCACCGCCATGGCTTCTGGATCCGTCGTGCTCGGAGCCTGCGCAGCGCCTTGCGCCTCACTATCCATTTCAGTATCCGACGTCTCAGACTCGGTCTCTCCGACGCGTTGCAGCTCCTGCCGTCTCTGACCCTCTATTTGTTCAGATGCAGTATCAATGTTTATGTTAGCCTCAATCGCATTTGCTGTTCTGCGCGTGAACACCATTAACCTCTCTGAACAACAGCCATGCCAACCTCGACAAAACGCAAGGAATCCCGCTCACCCGTTGCTGCTGGGGGCGCCGCCTGACGTCCTCGTCCAGATGAAGTGCAACCCTTGCGGAATTGGCTGGTGGCCCTCTGATGCCTTGCGCCTGGCTCGCTGCTCGTTGCTCGTTGTGGGGCTTGCCGATCCTGTCGTGCTGCGCCAGTAAAGTTTCGTTCGTTCTCCGTCCTCGCTTCACCGTTGGAACTTGAAGCTTCTCGGACGATGATCGGCAGTTGTTGATCAAACGCAGACAGGAAGCGATGCAGATCAGATGTACAAGAAATATTTATACGCAAACTTTTCTATATACATGGCAGGTAAAACAAATACATTACAAAGTTGAACAATTGAGAAACAAAGTCTCACTCTTCGACTGTCTCAATGACTGTTAGAGCCCAGACTCGTTTTAACGTACATAGTACTGAGGCTCACTGATCTATCAGCAATCCTGATTTCAGCCAAGTCTAACGTACATGGTACGGAGCCTCACTGATCTATCAGTAATCCTGATTTCAGCCAAGTCTGAGGGACAGCATGTCGTCCCGATTTTTATAGCCCAATTACACAAAGAAAAAAAAGGCGGTAGGGCCGTTGGCCCGTCCCACAGGTTCAGTTGCCAATCAGAGTCAACAGCTTGTTAAGCCACAACCCACAGGGATGGGCTTACTCTTCAAAATAAGCATATTGGAAAACAAAGCTATTTTCCTTCTTCCCTAAAACTCCGATGCCCTCTCATTTCTCCGTAGTTAGTGACGGGGTCAGCAAAACACGCCAGGCCCGAACAAGTTATCGCTAGACCGTTTCAAATCCCAACGGCGTCTAGGCCGCAAATGTCTCGGAAGCAGGGGCATCGATACCACGTAGTGCGGCCGTACTCAAAGTTTGTCCGCGTGGGAGACTGATGGCCCTCCTTGTACTTCAGAGTTATTGTCTACAAGACAAAGTTCTTCGAGTGCGTGTTTCCAAGACGCCGTCGTCCGAACGCACTCTTTACGTGTGCCCCGCATTCCTGCAGCGTGCACTGTAGGCTGGCTTTCGACACCACACCGGCAGCCGCACCCAACAACAAGGCTGGCGATTGCGTTCCGGACGCGTAGAAGATTAGGTCCCTGCTCACTGCATGCGGGACGGGGTCAGCGTTGCTAAGCCCTTCTTAACCTCGGCGGCGCCTCCAATTAGTCAGGCACTCGGGAGCCACAGCCACAATACCTTGTACAGCGGTCCCTTTCAAGGCTGGTCTGTGTGGACTCGTGTGACCGTCGGCGGACTGCCAACACCGTGCGCACAATGCCGACTTCCCGGAATCGGCACTCGCCCACCTGACACCTGCCGCGACGCGTCACCCAACACCGCGCGGTGCCTGTGACCCCACATAACACAGCAACTGTCGCTCGGTTGACACGGGGGCAAGTGAACCCCCTCTCTATGCACAAAGCACGTGGCTGATTCGTGACACTTAAGAACCCGAACAATCAGAGCGACCTTACAGGCCGCTTGGTTAACTAAAAAGGGACTATATCCCTTTCCAGTCCTAGTTGCAATTGGAAAAATAGCGCATGAAACGTTCGTTAGGAGCAAACTTGAATTTGCCCTGCTCATTTGGAGCCCCTACTAGGATTACCTAATTAGCTCTCTTGAATCAGTCCTAAATTGGGCTGCCAGGTTTATACAACCATTATATATCATTATACAACCATTATATATCAGTCAATCGATATCAATCAGTCAATCAATATTTATTTTTTACGAAATCAAATACAAGATGGGTATAAGTACACATTCAGAGGTCCCGAAGTAACAACTTCATATCCCAGCATTATCAAAATATGTCAGCATTAATCAAAATATCCCAGCATTACTCATAATAAATCATCTCCTGAAATCATTCCTTTTGCAGGTAGACGGAGGATCTCGCGATTTACTCATTTCCGCAAGTGGCATATAAAGCTTAGAACGACAGAAAGCTGAGCTAGTAGGTAAGGATTGGTAATGCAAAAAAGGTAAGGCGTGCAGATGCCTTTTTTGCACTATTGTATTTAAAGATTTCTTTTTTTCATGACGCACTGCTATTTCCGCTCGTCATATATTTCGTCGCCTCTTTATTTCCAGAACAGTGCAGTGTTTTCATGACGCAACGCTTGCACTAGATAAATCATTCCTTCCTACAGCCATCGAAGAATGGAATACTCTATCCGAAGCTGCCGTTCTTGAGCGACATCCAGCAAAATTTAGGGAGTCTAACAGCGCTCATTGTTTGTCTTATTTTATTTAGGTACTGTACGTTTTCTATGATGTTTTTACCACTACTGTTACAGGTGTATGCATTCTCGGGCGAAAACAGCGATTGTATTTTAGTTCTTCATTGCAGGCGCTTTGTGCTTCATTTACTGGTTGACTTTCAATCCGTTAATCAATTACAATTAACCATTGTTTTCGTTCTAATATGTTTCATTGCTTGCTTTTTTCCCGTGCTCCCATTAGGTATTGGCTGCTCTGGTTTCCTTTAACTTCTCACTACTGCTATTACTATGCTACTATGCACAACAATAACCATATAAATTTTGTTTTTTGTTGTACTTGCTTCATTTTTATCTCTTTGAAAATGGCCTCGGTTCTGTTAATTATGGTATTGTTTTATGACACGATCTGTTTGTTATGTTCAGTGCCGGCTCCCTCTATGTAATGCCCTCTAAAGGGTCCTTAAAGGTTTGGTTAATAATAATAATAATAATAATAATAATAATAATAATAATAATAATAATAATAATAATAATAATAATAATAATAGTGACGATGATGAAATTATTTAAATGTCCAGTCTCAATTATTGCTTGATAAACCGCTTTCAAAAACACACAATTGGTGCCCCTAACGGAACCATTCCTGCTGGTATAGTAGGCTCACTATATTAATAGTAATCGTACCAGCCAATTTTCTACCGTCTTTCAATTTTTCTTTAAAATCTCTACCGTGTCTCCGCCATACATAATCGCTCAATTGTTTAATAGCGTACGACCTAAAATTGTTCTAACTCAGGATAGCGGTCTCCATCTGCGAAAATGTTTATACATTTCTTTCCCTTTTACGTGACCGAGAACACCATCTCTCTACCACAGCGTTCGATGTGTCTGCACGAACACAGCCGTTCCCCGAGGGCTGTTACCCATTCGACAGCCCAGCGCCATTATAACGAAGCGAAGAGCCGAACAGGGGGAAAATATCGGCCAGCTCGCCCCCACAGGCACGTGTCGGCTGCATTAATGTAAACTGCCGCACCAAAGTGAGCCATGTTTTTTTTTTCTTTCTTTTACCCCAGAGTCGACGAAAAATTACTCCGTCTGCCTACCACGGTGGCTGCATCCGTGATTACCGGGTATCGTGACGCGTATCTTTTCAAGAAATACCTTCACGACCATCGCTTCTTTATCGCGTTATGATTACACAGCGCCTTCCAGAGAGAGAGAGAGAGACTCGATACCTTATTTTGGTGTACATTCGGCGGCCGTGGTTTGTAGCGAAAAATAAAAAGTAGAATTGAAGACAAAAAACATTTAATTAAGCGATTCGTAATGTATTTGTGCATCCTAAACATACGTAGTATAATACAACATTAGCAGTTGGGGTGGGGGAGGAGGCGGGGGGCTGCCACAAACAGGATGGGAATCAAGTTGCCGTTTATTTTATTTTTTTTCTCTTCCACTGTACGTACGTGCTTCGCGCTCTGATAGGCCGCAGCCGCTCTTGTCCGACATTTAGCAGCCGGCTGCACGACTCCAATGTGTTCCCGAAGTTTGCGTAATAACGAACCCGACGGCAATTGTTGATGACGCGATAGCGCGTGGCCATCAATACGTCTGAGCATTATTGTCGCCACATCGAGTTAGTTCAGTGAATATCACGACTGCAGTTGGCGCGCATGACTTGCAGTTCTACAGCGTCGGCTACCAACGTTCCAGGGCCTACAGCCGAGGCACGAAGGTTTGCGGGCGTTCTTCCCTGCGCAGTCACAGTTTATGTATACTGCCATCTCCAGCCTACCCTTCTCCTCCTTCCCCCTCCCTCTTTTACTCATCATCATCGTCATCCTATTTAAAATCACAGCATTACGAAAGCCGCCTGCTGCGTTCTGCAATCGCGCCAGCTGAGCCCCATCTTATAACTGCAAAATGTCTGATTTAATCAGACCCCATATTTCTGTACCGTCCTCGACTGCGCTTCCCTTGTCTTGGCGCCCATTTTGTTAATCGAGTGGAGTACCGGTTTTCCGCTCTAGGCACCACATGGCCTGCGCAACTACATCCCCCCCCCCCCCCTCTTGATGTCTACTAGAATATCCCCACTCCCCACTAATCAGTCTTGAACGCGCGTGTGCGTGATCGGGTATGGTAACACAACCGTGCCTGCACTGTAGATTTATGCAGCCGGGATCTGCATTTAGGCCTTCGTAAGTAAGTTCCGCTTCACCACTACGCACACATTCTTGGCTCATTTAGTGTTGCAGTTTCCCTCCTGCGATCTCAAATACAAACAGGACATGTGTTTGTTATATGCTCTGTGTATGCAAAGTGTGGATCTTTTATATTCCTCCGGTCTGTACATTGTTTTTGTCTGGTGTCCTCGATATTAAATATAGAACCAACTGTTCGATTTCAACGCCTTTGAAAGTATTTAATTAGTTTATATTTTGTTATGTACGTGAGATTATAGCCGTGCATACGGCCGTGTACGTCGCTGGAGACGCGTCTAATACTATATTTTCCTTGCAGCGTTTACTGCCAAAAGAACGTGGAATAGTTAACCATGGTTTAATTAAGTATGGCGGGGAGGAATAAAGAAAGGAGAAGACAGGGATGTTAACCAGAAATACGTCTCGTTGGCTACTATACGCTGGCGGAAGGGAAATGAGAATAGAAAGATGAAAGAAAGAGAGAGTCAAGGACGGTCACATATAAGGCCAGTCGCCCTCAAGGAAGACAGAAGTGCCTTCATAGCTTTATGGGCCGATGAGCGATGGCGACGGTCTTCAAGTAGCACCTGCACAGACAACGGCCGATTGTTCGTCCAGGCGTCGCAGTGCGATTGATAATGTTTGTCTTCACGACTGAAATCGTTTATAATGGCACAATAAATGTTTGGTGTTCTCTTCGCTGCCGCATAAGTCGCATGCAGCACTGTCGTTCACTGCAATCAAAGTAGTGTATGCCTTGGCGAAATCCACTCCCAACCACAGCCAGTATAGAAGCGATGCCTCACGTCTTTCAAGTCCGGGTGGAGGCCGGAGCTGAGCGAAGGGTTCAGTTCGTGTAACCTGGTGCGCCATATATTTGGGCTGTTCCATTCTGTTAAAGAGAGCTTGAGTAGCAGTTAACGAAGCTGCCTTGCAGCGCCTGTCCAGGAAAGAGGAATGGGGACGCTGTGTAGTTAGTTCTTGATGGGACTCTCGGGCAGCTTTGTCTGCGTGGTCGTTTGCACTGATGCCGCAATGGCCAGGTGACCACCGGAAAATAATTTCGTGGCCTTTTTGTTCGACTTCGCGGTTAAGTCTGACGATTTCTTACGTCAACTGTTCGTGTGATCAAAGACTGCATACAGTGCGAGACCAGCCTTGAATCGAAAAGCAAGGCCCATTTTCCAGGACTCTCTGCGTCAATAAATTAGAGTGCGCTGCATAGAGCTGGGAGTTTCGCAGCCGTAGACGTCATGACATTTGACGTCCTGAATCGTAGTGTTAGCCTATAGTCTCGGTGTAAGCACAGTAGCGTCATAACGGGTCGATGCAGTCGATCCATCAGTACTGGTACGTACGTGGTTCCTGTAATTCGGCTACAGTATGAAAGCAAAGCATGGAACGAAGGTGCCATCCCGTTTAGGCGAAAAGGTGAAATAAGTTGCCTTTTTATCCTAATTTCAACGCTATAGAGCGGAATGTGCAATAGCGTGCCTTTTATTTGGTGATGGTGTTTATACCGGTACTCTCGACGACAGCGATGCGGGATTTCGATTAGGGGGGTAGCACCCGAGACTTTAGATGTACACCTGAAAGATGAATTATTGCAGAAGGCAGGTTTGCGAACGTATGCGTTACAGCATGAAGCCGTATGTGTATATATCTGCTGAGCCGTATATGACAGTTTTCCGTGCTTTAGAAGTGTTAATTACCAGTTATGCGTGAAATCATTTGGGCGCTACCTGCTTGGAAAACTTATTGCTGTGCGTTATTAGTCTCATAAATGCGAACATATGCAGCTTTGTTTGTGTTATCTCAATAAGAACTGCGTCATGGCTGAGTATCGCGAGTACCGGACATCGTAGGCGAAAAGAGGCGCGGTTGCCTAGTTCAGATAGCCGCTACAGTTCCTTTCCTTGTATAGCCAAGCCAATTGTTGTAAATCGTAGATGCATATAGGTGCCGAGAAACAAAGACAAGCCGGCAGGCAATTGTTCTCGTAAAGTGATCAACTCAAGCCCGCCTGCTCACGCGGAAAAAAGAAGAGAAGAGGGAGGAGCGGGAGGGCACAGCACAACACATTACACTAAGAGAGAGGAGGGTCACTGCAGACGAGTCGAGTCTAGGAACCAATTCCATCTAGAACAGCTTGGTGGGGATAGTACCTGCTTGAATTTAGGCTTTTCGAGAATAAGTCATCGAGCGAAGATAGCGGAATGCAGCCCTATATTGGGCTGCTGTATATGTAAATAAATAAGTAAATAAAATGATAATTTGCTCGAACTTGCTCAGCAGCATAGTACCGGCAACTGCCGAATGAGACGCATAGTAGAAGCAAGTGGTCGAGCGTTTAACCACAGTTTCTAAAGCCGGGCGGAACGGGCTAAGCGCACGCCCTTGCCGGAAAATTATTCACACCACAGAAGCAGCACGTTCTGCGTCTATGCCTAAAGAAAAGGCAAGGGCGATCAAGAGGAGCGTACGTTGATGAGCCAGAAGCAGTTAAAAGTGAGATGGAGTCACAAATGCAGCTCCTCCATTCAGCGCCTAGACAGTTGCGATGAACCGCGCACCGTGGGAGGCTGAATACGCGACAAAGCGCGAGAACACAACGGGTGTCGCTTTTGAAGGCGTATACGTTTATATTGACTCAAATGCTTGCCGTGTGCAACATCTCACGTGCTTCATTTTCTTTCTCTCTCTCACTTTTGGGATTTCCAGGTTTGTGGAAGTGGAGCGGCGTCATGGCGGTGTCGCCGGCTTCCCATCCACGTACAAAGCGACGGAAGCCGCAGTTCCGCTTCCCCGGTGTTGGATGGCTTACGTTGAGGACGGCCCTGCTTCTGATAGCTGCACCACAGTGTCAAGCGCAGACCACTACATCAAATCAAGGTGAGCTTACCAAACCATTTATTGCGTGGGTGTAACGTCAGAAGACGTTCTTGACGCCAAAGGGGCTACGATATCAATGCCAACAGCGTACGAAGTTCAACTAAGAGATGCAGGCGCTTAAAGGGAGAATTCTGGTTTGATACATTGCATTTGGAATCAATATAATTGTGTATTCATGCAGAGGAAACTACAAGGCCTGAAGCTGTCATATCGTACCTAAATTAGAAGGCGTCTTTAAGAGGAACGCAAACATGAAACATTAAGATAAGCTCTATATGTACATTACGCTTCTAGCATGCCAAATAGTTTAGTTTCACAGTGAGTACATGCGTCATAAACAATAAAGGATGAAAAAACACTAAATCAGGGATGATGTAATTTCTGCACAACCTCCATCTGACGTAACGGATTCTCAGCGTCTGCGAGTTCGTTTGCTTTCCTAAACGAGGCAATGAATGGAAGCCCATAACAATAAGAATAAAGCTAAATCAAATTGAATCGCTTACTTGTTTTATCACTCTGAAAGTTAACCATACATGCGCAGAAGTAAATGCACAGAAGAGGCTCTCAAAACCAGAACACTGCTGCGGAACTCTCAACAGGAATACTAATACTAATAATAATGGAAGAAGCAGCCTGAAAAATATTTCAATGAACAAATGTGAACAGCTTAAGCAATTCGATAACAAGATAATTACACAATATAATATACAATACAGCCGATTTAAACAATATACGCATACATTTATTTTATTTTATATATACTGCAATCACCATGCGGTGATTTTATCCGGGTGGTACAAAGAATCACTGTAATTGTTAGGAAGAAAAACAGTGCAAACACAAACACAAAATATACTCATGTTTCCGTTGTCACGAGCTTACGCTCTAAAGTGTTTTGAAGAGATTGCTGCAACTGGAAAAGAACATGGCTCTATATCTAGTGCCCATTGCTTGCTAAGAGCATGGAAACCATGGAAACACAACAATACTTCACGCAGGGACACATCCTAGACATCAATATGTCAACAGAAGTTTATGTATCATTTGTTATTCGCGTTAAGCAATGACTCGTTTGCTGAGAAAAAGGCGGGTTAGCTCCTCCGGAATGGACTACACGAAATCGTTTAAGCGCCTAGAGTGCAGTTTCTTCTTCTTCTTCTTCTTCTTCTTCTTCTTCTTATTATTATTATTATTATTATTATTATTATTATTATTATTATTATTATTTTGGGACAATTATACTTTTGAATTGCTGGGTGTGCAAACTACGTGACCTCAAGCTGTCATATCGTATAAAAATTTGGTGGTTTCTTCAATATGGCTACGGATAAGTGGCCAAATATTCAGTTAAATATTCCTGTGCAACCTTAAAAGCTCCTTGCTAAACGTCCTGCAGGGTGCATTGTAATATCACATCAGAAATGACCGAGAGAATCAGTGTATACACAAACCGACAGCCAACGCGCGTCGGTCGTTGCTAGGCGGCGTCTAGATGACTTCTCGTTCCGAGAAAGTGAAGTAGGGAAGAGGGACACTAACTTTCGTTTTTACAGCTGTAAGTCCTTACTCTGACTCGCGTCTTCCACCCCCCGCGCGGACCGATCGCGACCTCGATCTGAGACTCGAACACTCGTCGCCGTTCATTCTCGAGAGCACGTCTGGCCCGCGCGCTGGTGCACACCCTCTGGCCAGCTCTTTGTGATACACTTCTCTGCCAAAGCTTTGCGCTCTCACTTAGGTAGATCATAACGACGCACGGCTGAGCACCCTAGTGTCGTTGCTCACGTGCACCGAGAAAACCCGGAATAACCGCGGTCGCTGGGGGCTATAGTGCAGCCGCGGTCATCATGAGCGCGGCCCGCACGCTGCGTGCTAGCGAAGAGGTGTCGCCTATACGTCTCGCAACAACGTCGAAGTAGGGAGAGCCCACTGCCGGTGAAGTGTGCGGGCGCGTGCATGTTTAGTCAAATTGCGCACTGTGTTAAGACTGCGAGCTGAACTTGAAACAATAAGGTAGCGAAGATAACGACCGAGAAGAAATGACTCAGGAAGATGACCTTAGTATTGAAGCAATGAACGACACTCTTGTGGGCATCACTAAGGAGTGTGCAATAGAAGTCGGTGGTAACTCCGTTAGACAGGATACCAGTAAGCTATCGCAGGAGACGAAAGATCTGATCAAGAAACGCAAATGTATGAAAGCCTCTAACCCTACAGCTAGAATAGAACTGGCAGAATTTTCGAAGTTAATCAACAAGCGTAAGACAGCTGACATAAGGAAGTATAATATGGATAGAATTGAACATGCTCTCAGGAACGGAGGAAGCCTAAAAGCAGTGAAGAAGCTAGGAATTGTCAAGGATCAGATGTATGCGTTTAGGGACAAAGCCGGCAATATCATTACTAATATGGATGAGATAGTTGAAGTGGTTGAGGAGTTCTATAGAGATTTATATAGTACCAGTGGCACCCACGATGATAATGGAAGAGAGAATAGTCTAGAGGAATTCGAAATCCCACAGGTAACGCCGGAAGAAGTAAAGAAAGCCTTGGGAGCTATGCAAAGGGGGAAGGCAGCTGGGGAGGATCAGGTAACAGCAGTTTTGTTGAAGGATGGTGGGCAGATTGTTCTAGAGAAACTGGCCACCCTGTATACGCAATGCCTCATGACCTCGAGCGTTCCGGAATCTTGGAAGAACGCTAACATAATCCTAATCCATAATAAAGGGGACGCAAAACACTTGAATAATTATAGACCAATCAGCTTACTGTCCGTTGCCTACAAACTATTTACTAAGGTAATCGCAAATAGAATCAGGAACACCTGAGACTTCTGTCAGGCATAGGAGCAGGCAGGATTCCGTAAAGGCTACTCAACAATAGACCATATTCACAGTATCAATCAGGTGATAGAGAAATGTGCGGAATATAACCAACCCTTATATATAGCTTTCATTGATTACGAGAAAGCGTTTGATTGTGTCGAACCCCAGCAGTCATGGATGCATTACGGAATCAGGGTGTAGACGAGCCGTATATAAAAATACTGAAATATATCTATAGCGCCTTCACAGCCACCGTAGTCCTCTATAAAGAAAGCAACAAAATCCCAATAAACAAAGGCGTCAGGCAGGGAGATGCGATCTCTCCAATGCTATTGACAGCGTGTTTACAGGAGGTATTCAGAGATCTGGATTGGGAAGAATTGGGGATAGAAGTTAATGGAGAATACCTTAGTAACTTGCAATTCGCTGATGATATTGCCTTACTTAGTAACTCAGGGGACCAATTGCAATGCATGCTCACTGAGCTGGAGAGGCAAAGCAGAAGAGTTGGTCTATAAATTAATCTGCAGAAAACTAAAGTAATGTTTTACACTCTCGGAAGAGAACAGCAATTTACAATAGGGTAGCGAGGCACTGGAAGTGGTAAGGAAATACATCTACTTAGGGCAGGTAGTGACGGCGGATCCGGATCATGAGACGGAAATAATCAGAAGAATAAGAATGGGCTGGGGTGCGTTTGGCAGGCATTCTCAGATCATGAACAGCAGGCTTCCGTATCCCTCAAGAGAAAAGTGTATAATAGCTGTGTCTTACCAGTACTTACCTACGGGGCAGAAACCTGGAGGCTTACGAAAAGGGTTCTACTTAAATTGAGGACGACGCAAGGAGCTATGGAAAGAAGAATGATGGGTGTAACGTTAAGGGATAAGAAAAGAGCAGATTGGGTGACGGAACAAACGCGAGTTAATGATATCTTAGTTGAAATCAAGAAAAAGAAATGGGGGGGGGGGCATGGGCAGGACATGTAATGAGGAGGGAAGATAACCGATGGTCATTAAGGGTTACGGACTGGATTCCCAGGGAAGGGAAGCGGAGCAGGGGGCGGCAGAAAGTTAGGTGGGCGGATGAGATTAAGAAGTTTGCAGGGACGACATCGCCACAATTAGTACATGATCGGGGTTGTTGGCGACGTATGGGAAAGGCCTTCATCCTGCAGTGGGCGTAACCAGGCTGGTGATGATGATGATGATGATGATGATGATGATGATGATGATGATGGTGATGATGATTATGATGACGACGACGACTATATTGCGCGACTGCTGGTGCCCCGTTTCCTTGCCTTTTGACATTCCAGGTTGTACCTTGACGCCCCCGTGGCCCACGCCCCCCTGTTCCCTGACCCTTTCACCTCCCCAGATGAGATCGCGCCGATGACCTCCGCGGTGTAAGCATTAGTGAAAGCTGCACCGACATGCGCTGCTTGACCGTTAAGGCCTATTCTACTTTCCATTTCTCCCTCCTATGACTGATGTACTGAAGAGCGTGAATGATTTTTCTGGCGATCGAATGCGATCGCCGTGTAGACGCGAGTCTTGACTGCGCCAGCCGCTTTCAGTGTTCGCGGCGGGCCGCGCCTGCAACGAGTTCGGACGCTCTTTTTAACAACCTGCTCGCACGAGTGCTCTATTCTGCGTTGTCCGCTTCGGGTTTGACCGTTCTTGTCGAACTTATCGAAAGGCGCGTGGCCGGAGATCACAGGGTTGCCTCCGCAGTGCACACTAATCACTGTACCTGTGATCTTACCTGTGACGTTAAATTCTCTTGCCCGTCAAGCAGGTCACTCGGTGCGGTGGTTACGTTCTGCTGTTATGATGAATAACTAGAGCGGCTGCATTTAGTGACGGTAGTAGTACGTAGATGTGCTGTTTCTTCGCTATAAAAAGCTATGGCTGTTTTGTGGAACATAGAATGGGGCTGCGATGTTTTCAACTCATTCGCATTGTCCTTTGGAAATGTTCACCGATCGGGCAGCATTTCCTTCTCCTTTCATGTGTGCCGCCTGTTTTTTTGCCGTTAGAAATACTTCTAGTTTGTGAAAAAATCATTTTTACAAAAAACTACCGACTGCTACGCATCGTCTCCCCTCTCCCGATTTTTCTGTTTTTTCGGGTCACGACTTCCTCTTTTGTTTAACTTTGAACGCAGTCAAGCAGTATTCAGTCTTAATTCCGCTTATATTTCGCTTGAACATTGGCAAATTACTCCGGCAATAAAATGTGTAAATCTGAGAAGAGAGAGAGAGAGAGAGAGAGAGAGAGAGAGAGAGAGAGAGAGAGAGAGAGAGAGAAAGAAAACAAGGATAGGAAAGGCAGGGAGGTCAACCAGAACAGCATCCGGTTTGCTACCTTACATTGGGGGTGGGGGAAAGGGGAATAGAAAGAGCAAGAAAGGGAGAGAGTAAGCACTCAGTATGTGTGGGAGGGACACCATACGCAAGGACACTGTAAACGGTCTCTTAAGCCGGTGCACTTCAGGTACCGCACTAGTGCAGGAATCGCTCTTCGAGCCAGTGACGGGTGTGGCCACGGTCCGAGTATCTTTGACCGGTGAACGGTCTCTAGTCCAGTCGGCGTAAAGTTGCCCGCAGAGAGAGGCGTTGGACATCGTCGCGAGGGCAGATACAAAATAGGTGCTCGATGGTTTCCTCGCACCTACAGGAGTCGCACATCGGGCTCTCGGCCATCCCCAAAGGATAGGAGTATGCGTTCGTGAAAGCCACTCCCTGCCACAAGCGGCACTGCAAGGTTGTTTCGCCGCGGGAAAGGCTAGATGGCAGTTTTAGTCGTAGCGTGGGGTCCAGTTTACGTAATCTGCAATTGAAGGCACTTGAAATCCAATGTTCTTGTTACTTCTTGAGCGCAAGTAGGCGAAGTTCTCTGGCAGCGTCCGACCTCGCCAAAGGTGTTGGACGCGTCTTGGTATCTTCGTGGTCACACCGGGCAGCCTTGTCAGCTAGGTTGTTGCCGAAGATGCCACAGTGAGCAGGAATCCATTGAAATATAATGTGGCGTCCTCTTTCCAGAGCTTGGTGGTGCACTTCCCTGATGTCGGATATCATCTGCTCGTAAGTTCTGTGATGTAACGCAGATTTGATACTGTGAAGAGCTGCCTTAGAATCACGAAATACGACCCACTTCTCTGTTGGCTGTTCGGTGATGTACGTCACAGCGACATGAAGAGCTGCAAGCTCTGCCGACGTAAATGTATACTCATGTGTGACAATTTGAATCTAACTGTAACCTGCCTAGCTGGAACGACGAATGCGGCAGTTGAGCTGATAGGTGAGGTCGAACCATCAGTATATATATGAATGAGGTCATGATATGTCTGGTACAGTAATAGGAGCGTAAGTAGCTTCAGAGCCGGTGCTGGATGATTCAACTTTTTTGTAATTCCAGGAATAGCAAAACTCCCTTGAGGCTGTCGCAGGCACCACAGGGGAGAGGAAGGCTTCGCCGCCGGTGTAAATGATGCCGGTATGCACTTTTGATGAGCGCTAATCACTCGTGAAAAGGTCGCTTGAGGTCTCTCGGTTGGTAGGGAGGCCAAATGATGGTCGGGAATCCTTGACAGATGGCGAATGTGCGACTCATACTTTCAAAGTATGGTGCTGCCTGAACTTGCAACAAAGTGTATACGGATTGCTCATACTTTTCTGTGCTTTCGTCGGTGCCTCAGTATAATCCCACACGAAACTCCTGAGAACCAAGCGCACCAGTGAAAAGTGATGTTAAGTCTAGTTGAAGTGCGCAATGCCCCAACCAGCGAGTTTTTGTATAATGTAAAAGCACTGACGCCAGCCACATTATTCCGACACGTGTGTTGTCTGGAAACGCAAGGTAACAAAATAAGGAGCTGGGCTGTTGTCTGTTCCGCATGTCGAGCAGTGCCCACTATACAAAGTTAAAGGATTGACACCATTAGAAGTAAGTAAGGGTGTCATAACTCTGATGCACACTTTTTTTAGTGCAAGGGTGTGAAATATAGACGGAGTTAGACCCTTATGCATTTTTAAGACTGTAAATTATACTGCAGTGTAGGCAGGTAGGCGTACCATAGAGAACACACGCCTGTGTACCATCTGTCCTCCCGTCGTTTGAGCTACGCGCCCAAATAAAGTCATGTGGCAGCTAAAACCGTAGCGTACACAGACACTCGGCGCCTCAATTAATCTGTGTTTCTTGGGCTTTCTTAATTGTGCGTGCCCTTGCTTGCGGATTGGACGGTTGTTCATTAAAGCTGAGACTTCAATAAAACTTTATTTCATTTATCTCGTGCTGAGTGCGAAATTGCGTCTGAAATGCAGGGTACACATCAGCCTCGTTCAGACCGTGAATGGGCTGCCATATCATCTGCCTTCTCAGATTCTGTTGAAATATAGAAAGAAAGCCGATTGACCAAAATTATTTAGAAGCGCTGCACAGAATGCGCAAAGAAGGGATTCGTACAGGTTTTATTTTTGTTAATATGCACGTACTACGTGGTAACTCGACGTCTATACGTGCTCTCCTTTTATTGTGCTTCGTACTCTGCTAAAGAAAATTATACTCGCGCTCAATCTGACGCTTTTGTCTTTCAATATTTGTCGGAATTGTGTTGTTTTTTACAAATATGATAAACCGTTACAACAAAAAAGATACTCAAATTTTCTCATTTATTCGCCTCGCAGACAACTTCAGCGCTGCTTTTCTATGCTGATAGTACGCTCCAGATAGTGCTACCACTAATCGATTCACAGTTTTTAGGCCTCGCCTGTAAACGAGTCCTAGTTCCGTTGTTTTTCTTTCGTCCGTAGCCGTAATTCGCTAGCTTATCGCGGAGGTGGTGCATAAACGGCCATCTACCGGATCTCAGTTTGCCAGCAGCTTGTTCTCCTCAGCGCAGCTGGCGCCGTTAACGGCGCTTTATCTTGCTTCATTTTTTTTTAAATGGTAACATAAGAAGAAGCTTGCCCGAGGACACCAGCAGTAATCGCGCAGGTGGCACACTGCGCCATCGTCGTACACGGCGTGCCACCGCTGCCGCGGTACGATTAGTTTCCTCGTTTGAGTTGAAAGCGCGTGCCGGTTGTTTGGTTGCGATTCATTCGACGATGATCATCGAAATGGGACAGCGCACGTAATTGTTCTGCGCTTGTCGTGTGCGTTGGTCCGTCGTGTGATTACGCACTATTTCTTCCTTGAAAACACGAGCTGAAATACACGTTTTTTTTCCTTTTCATATCTATACTCATTGTAGAGGCGAACGTCGCTGTATAGCTTTGAAGGACTATGGTGTTTCTTCAACGCCGTGAGGCGTTATAGAAAAGGCGGCGTGGCGTGCGTTGAGGCGTGTGTTCTAAAAAGCGCTCGCACTCTAAACTTTTTCATATGCAGGAAAGGAACTCATTCGGACGCAATATCCGGCGGGAGGCGACTTAAAAGATTACACGTGCGATATTATATAGGTGGAGCGATAATAAGTACACCGAGGAGCAGCTAGACGATAGCTAAATAAAAGTATGGCGCATTTAACCGCTATTGCGCATTCTGCTGTGCCGTGATCGTTGGTTAACAATTACCGGCAGTGCAATTTTTCACAGTGCCCTGAAGTGCTAACAGGAACGTCAATGTGTCTGCAAGGTACATTTCTCGTAAATGGTGCTAAGCACAGGA
The DNA here is from genome assembly GCF_050947875.1 of Dermacentor variabilis. Classification (NCBI taxonomy): domain Eukaryota; kingdom Metazoa; phylum Arthropoda; class Arachnida; order Ixodida; family Ixodidae; genus Dermacentor; species Dermacentor variabilis. The sequence goes on along the minus strand of NC_134569.1, from coordinate 212,120,152 downwards.
TTACTGCCCTGGCGCCTAGCCGAGTGCCCTTCAGGACCCCTACTGTGAGGAATAAAGTTTTACCACCACCACCACAGGATTACTGCAAAATTTATATGACTTCATTACTATACTGGAGTTTAGCTGCGCACTCGGGACAGGCCCCTAAAGTGAATAGAGAAAGCGTTATTTAGATAGAACTTAATCAGTTATATTTCCTTAATTTATTGTCCTCGCACTGCGATCTCTCGTGCAGTACGTTCTCAATTACATATAGTCTAGCTGAGTTGACAGGGAGATCTTTAGTAGTTGTGTTCTCACTGCGAAAACAGACGTTAACGTTTCCGCGCGTTATTCGGGTTTACCTCCCTGCCTTCTGCATTTATCTTTCCTTCCTTCCTTCCTTCCTTCCTGCGAAGACAAACACACACCAACTTGGGTATACTTGAAGAACGAAACTATTGTTCTGACTGAGGAGCGTGGGTCCTTCGGTAGCATAAGAGATGGTTGAAGACGGTGATTCATTCATGCTTCGGAGCGCACACTGAAAAAAAAAAATGGTCTAGTGGAGTTTATTTGTCAACAGGAGCTTGATGGGTAGAAAAGAGAACACATCTTAGCCTTGTGGTCTATTTCTTATACCAGCGAAAACTGACCTTGTACCAAAGACGACAATGTGGGCATTTATTCCGGACCTATACAGTACACTCTGAATAGCTGGCGCTTCCTAGTGGCACCGGCAGAGTAAGGCACAAGGATGCATGTCCTTTGGCCTAATTATGTATGGCGCTTACGTTTCGCCAGAGGAAGTAGCGATGCTACGGAACAAATTCGCAGGCTGCGATCACTTATGGACAGTTGTATGACGTGCCCCGCGAAATGGTAAATTAAGTAAGAAAAAGCAGAAGAGTGGCTGATTATCTGGAAGTCTGATCGAGAGTGCCTTGAGAGTGTACTATTTAAATACATGTGCGGGGACAGCCGTAAGAAATCTGGCCATGTCCTACTCAGTTCTTTTTTTCCTTTTTTCCCGTTTGTTCGTGCATGAGTGATCTTGCTTACTTTTTGTAAATTATATCTGCTGTCCTCATTGGTGAATTTTCAAGTGTTGCTTAACTTCTGTCAGCGTTCTGTGCTCTGCGTCATGGACTGTGTTCATTTTGTAACTTTGTGCTATCGCCAGTAGTGTATGCTTGCTTTTGCTCTACTTTCCACTTGTACCCACTTCTGCTTTGGCCGCTAATGGGTAGCCGGCAGTATTTGATAAAATAAATAAATAATAATAAGTACAAGAGCAAAAGCATCAATGAAAGGCAGGAAGGTTAACCAGGACTGAGCCCGTTTGGCTTCCCTGCACTGGGAGAAAGGAAAGGTGAACGTAAAGATCAGGAAAAGAAGCGAATGACTGTTGTAAATATCACCGACCTAGTAACAGTTCTCTGCTCTGTATCACAGGCGGTCGCTCAGTCCACTGTAAGTTTCCGAAATCGCAGTAGCGCTTGTGTGACTTTTTGTAGCTGCGATGTGCGAGGCCATGGTCCCGAGGTCATTTCCCAGCTGAGTGGTTTTCTGTCCGACTCATTTAGAGCTATGCAGAGGTTATGTTGTTCATCCTCGAAGGATGGGCACTAGAGGCATTCTATGGTGTCCTCGACACCGCAGGCATTGCACTCGGCGCTATCGGTCATTCCAATAAAATATGTATACGTATCGGTGAATTCAACACCCAGGTGTAAGCGGTACACCATTGTTTCATCACTTCGCGGAAGTTCAGGTAACAGCCGCAGCTACATAGATGGGTCGAGAGAAAGCAACCGATGGTGAGTGAATTCAGGATTTTGCCACTCCTATGTCATGCGGTGCGCTAGCTTGCTCAAGAGTTGGGCTCCACCAGTCCTCGATAAAGGTACAGAAACCAGGTTTGTTCCTCTGAGTCCTAAGTACGAAATACTACGTATGTTAGTGAGCTTAAAAATACATATATCTGGTGGCCATTCAGAAAGGTGATATGCCTCGGAAAATCATCTCTTACGAAGGAAACGTGTTCAGAATTCAGGTTCTGTTATGAATAACACTTTCAGAGGCGTTCAACCTCCAAGCAGAAAAAAAACACATGTTCCGCCCTAATTCCTGAATCACTAGTGATCTAGCTAGAGAGCGGCTGAACGTAATCTGAAGGAATTAGATTTCTGGCCTAGAACACGTTTGCGCAAGTCGGCGCTTACCGGTAGCCGATGTATGCAGAGGCTATTTCTTACACCTGTAATACGTACGGTAGCTGACATAGCACAGCCTGCGACGTGCACAAATTGCCACCAGCTCCGTGTTGTGGTGTATTCTATATTTCCACGTGCCATCTAATAAATAATACAATAGAAAGGTCGGCGTATACAGGCAAAACACTAGAATTCATTCGCACTTTCTTCGGTTTGATGGGTGTTTGCCTCCCATTAGAATTATGTCTTTCAATAAATCTCCTAACTCAGTGAATGCAAACCCTGAAGAAAAGAAAAAGAAAGCTCCTTTGACACCCTAAACAGATAATCCGGAAGGCGCGTTCTCACACGGCGGTATACATAAGATCCATCCTTTCGGTACCTACTCTATTTCACAGCTGCTAGCGGAAAGGCTACCACTCAGCTGGCATTCGGTGCTGACTGCTTGAAATTATGTACTCGCAATATGACGCTCACGCCTTTGTTGCTTTTGCGCCCTCCGCCATTTTCGCGTCTCTTTGCTCGAACCATTCGCAATAACGCAAAAAAGCGGTCCAAAAGAGTTACCGACCGTACATTCGTATTCAGAAGCCATCTATCTCACTAGTGTAGCCTCGTTCATGCCAAGCACGGACGTCGTCGAATGCTGCGTTGCTAGAGGGGCCAACCATCCCTGCTCATCTTGATGATACTGAGCGAGCGGCACGGCCCACGTGACTGAGTCACTTATCAGACTCGTTCAACCGTGCACTGAGTGCAGCAGGCAGAGATTTATAAGCGCGACTTTTTCTTTCTTTCTTTCTTTCTTTCTTTCTTTCTTTCTTTCTTTCTTTCTTTCTTTCTTTCTTTCTTTGTCGCAAGAGCGTGAAAAGCGGCAGCGGCGTGTTTACGTACACGACGGCGCAAAACGACGCTGTTCTCACGGCCACCGCAATATAGCGGCGATGCTTCGCTGTGGTCTTTGAGCGTACAAGTGTGCCGCGCAGCAGCGGATCCTTGAGCGGACCACAGACGTGCGCTCCAATTGCGCGTGTGTTTGATTGCCGTGAGCTGTGAATTGATGGAGCGCCGGCAGCCGGCGTTGATTGTATGCCTAGTCGGTGGTGCTTGGCACAACGCCTCCGTTCGTCGCTTCGGCATGCGCGCAATGTTTGGTGCGCTGCAGTAGATAATTGAATGTTTCCTTCGCTTCGAAGCCAGAACCTTAGCCATAAGAAGCGCAGTGGCGGGAACATCGAGATTAATTTTCCCTTGTATTCTGGCAAACCTAACGCGAAATATCAGTGTATGAGCTATTCTTAGCAGTCCGTTTCCATTAGGAGGTGAGGTCTGGAATCGAGCTCGCGTACGCGTGCTCAGTAGCAGAACATCGGAGTTGCAGCACGTTTGGGTAACAGGCACTGGCTTGATTTAATAGGCGTTGGTTAACAGCTGTTGGTTTAGCAGGCGTAACATGTAGTGGCGTAGCGATGTAATCTTCAGACAGGCGCGCTGTTACCCTGGCATTCCTAGAAAGTACGCAGCGTAGTAGCAACACCGCTTCTGGCACAGCGAGATCATAAAAAGAAATATGGGAACGTAATAACAGGTTTAATTCCCTCGTGGTGCAGTGCATGTCAATGAGATCCTTTGCCTTATTCAGCGGCCGTGCAGTACACCGATCGATTATTTCTTGAAAACGTTCTCGGGCATTTCCTTGCGGGCTGAAGCTTGCTTATTACTGAAAAATAGAACGAAGAACATTTTCGCTGTCAGTTCACGCGCCGAAATTATGGCACCCGACGACACAGGGTTCCACGATGTTAGAGGTAACTTTACGTTAGCGCTTTCCTTCTTCTTTTTCGCATTATTTCTATAAAGTTGAAGCCTCTCCTTAGAGACTTACAGAATAAGACGGACCTGGTTTCTATTTTAGAACCGGTTTCTGCTACTCTCGCTATATTAAACTATTTCACTTGAACTTGCCTTTTAACATAAAAATAACAAAAGAAAGCAAGAATGCTCTTGAGGGCTACGCTGTTGTTTCGCTGTAAGACACACAGCAGTTTAATAAACTGGGGCTGCATTCACAAAGATTTCCGTTGGCAAGTGCTCTGTGCCATTGACCAGCAAGGCTTCACTAATAAAAGGTCTAATATCACGATGTGCTGGAACGCACTTACGAACGCTCGAACTGTTCGTAAGTGTGGATGCCAGTATATCATTCGAACGCAAGTTCACTTTTGGGAATAGACGCGCTGAAAAGCTTAAGTGAGCGAAACAAACTGTCTTGCAAAGAGCGGTAACTCTTATGCATCAATATTGAAAGCTCTGCTTATTAGTACGGACCTTAAAGTTGAACACTATTAAATCAATTTAGAGCCTTGAAATATATTTTCAAAACTCAATTTTCGAAAACTTCACGATAATAGATTGATTATTGGAAACGAAAAAAAAAAGATTAAGTCGTAGTTTACATTTTCGAATTTCACGCCCAAATCTCCGTGCCAGCACGCCTGCGTGACTTGACGTATCCTAAAGTATATGATCGTATTTTGGCAGCATATAATCGTATTGGTGTATTCCTATCGTGGCGGCGGTCTGTGACGGACGATTATGCTCAAAAGTTCTCTATGTTGCAACGGCTGTTTTGTCCCCTGTTTTCGTCCTGTTGTCCGATGGAATATGTGTACGACCGCGTTCAATAAACAATACGGTATTAGCAGCGCTCAGTCTTCGTCGGCCCTGTCGTCCTGTGCGCCTTTTTGCGCTGCACTTAAAGTAAAAATAGAAGAAGAAAAAGAAATTTTATCAAGGTATGTTTCTAGTCTCCGAGGTTGCTTAAAGATAGACGCACATTAACAAGTTGGTGTTTGCGCCTCTTCTCTACCCTATTTTGAAGCGCCTATCTTTTGACTAGACAGGTGCTGGTAAAGTTCGTTTTTACGTCACTTATGATGAGTAGATCTGTGTATTGGTTGTTTCCAAAATAAACCTTTTGTTGCGAGTGCATCGCTTGTAGGGTCTACTTCTTTTCTACGTTACGGTTCTATTTTTTGCGCTGTTTCGTTCGTAAGCCGTGAATGGGCGTCTGTGGCGGCAGCACGACGAAACAAGGCGGCGCCAGAAATAAATGTCGGAACGAAGACTTCAACCGCTGCGGCATTGCTGCAATAACGCACTAAACAAAAGCGCTCTTATCCTGCATTTTAAGCCGCTCAGTTTGTGTACGTGGGCGCCATGAGTCGGATACAGTGTCTCCGCCGTCGAGAATTAAGGCAGTGACTGCGAAATGCGTCTGCCCTGTTCAAATCACGAAGGTCCGGCGGCTGCAGCCGCCCGATCTTTCCTCCCAAAATATGATAGCTCTCTTTCCTCCTTCTGCGGGGTCACTCTTAGTGCTCGTTATGCTTTTATCGCGTGTTTTCTTGTTGCAGATCCGCTTCTCCAGTGATTTGATAGCCACCGTTCGCATGGCGCATCGGGCTGTGTTGGACAAAGCATGTGTATGAGGCGTGATTTGTTTTGATTTATTTGGAAGAAATTGAAAATATTCACAGCTATTGTGTCGCCGCATTCTCCACAACCAGTAAATTACTCAATCATTGAAGGCTAAATTACTTAAAATATTTATGGGACTTTACGAGCCAGAAACATGGTATCATTATGAGGCACGCCGCAGTGCGTCCCTCCGCATTGGTTATTTCCACCTCGTATTCTTTAATTAATGCGCACTTAAGTTGAATACACGATCGTCTTTTTTTTCGTATTTCACCCTCATCGAAATCCGGCTGTGTCTTGGCTGGGATCGAATCCACGACGTCGCGCGCGGCAGCGCAACGCAACATTCACTAATCTACCGCGGTGGGTACGGCGAAAAACTGATGGCATGACGTGGTATAAGGAACGTCCCGAAAATAAATAATTTCACAAAGTGGCAAAACAGACAGTAAAAATAGCAGCAACAAAACAGCACTTCCAGAAATTTCTGGGAATAATCACATGCCAAATAACCAAGTCAACCCGGTAATGCGCAATAAATAAATAAATAAATAAATAAATAAATAAATAAATAAATAAATAAATAAATAAATAAATAAAAAACACAAGAAACTGCTAAGTGCTCACACGTGTACGCAATACAGATTTCCTAAAACACGGTTAATTATCAAGTCATTCGAGTGCCGAAATCGGTTCATCTTTTTTTCTTACATCTGTAATCAAGAGTTAAATATTGTAGCTGCAAGATAGCGCAATTATGTTCCATGAGATCGATTACTCCAATTGATAGAATTCCCAGCATGAAATATCGAAATGCTTATTACCTATATAGCATGATCTCCATAGTTAAATTCGTTACTAATCACCTCGTGGCAGATTGCAACTGACGATTTGGAGTCGGTGAGGCGCAAGCCACAAACACCTCAAACTAATATTGGAGCTGACGTAAGTATTTAGATATGTCTTAGCAAATTGTGCGCTGAAGTGCATTGACATTCTTGTTAAATTTGCCTTCCGCTGCTTAAGTACGGGTTTTGACAGTCATGGCTATTGGAATATTGCATCATGCCGGAAGATTGATGGCGACTGTCTCAGAACTCGTGCTAATGTGCCGTTTTGTTCTAACTGAGTGTGACTTGAGAATTCGCTGCGTCCCATTCCTAAATTGTTATATCCTGGTTAAAAACAGTTTTAAAAATCGAATTAATAATTTTTATTAAATACTTAATTACGTATTTCAGTTTCTCGTGGAAGTAATGCCCGCCTCTTCGTGTTGGATAACAAACTATCTAACAAATCGCCGCCAGTTCGTGTAAATTAATAAGCAACAGTCTGGCTGTCTTCCGGTCACCTCGGGAGTTCCTCAAGGAAGTGTCCTGGGGCTACTGCTCTTTTTACTCTATATAAATGATATTACTGCTTCAATCCATCCAACCGTGCAAATTAGGTTGTTTGCGGACGACTGTGTGTTTTTTAGAGAAATCACTTCAACCAATGATCAAACTGATTTAAATGCTTCTCTAGCTGGCATTATTGATTGGTGGAAATCGTGGGGAATGCGGCTTAACGCTGAAAAGACGGTCTTTCTTCGCTTCACTCGTCAGAAAGCTCCACTAACCTTTACTTGCACGTTAGGTTCGTTGCCTTTGCAGGAAGAAACAAAATATAAGTATTTGGGCGTCACAATTACTAATAATTTATCATGGAATTTACACATTGATAATATCTGTTCTTCCGCCTTGCGTAAGTTAGATCTTTTGCGACATAAACTTCCCCACCTAACGTAAAGCTGCTTGCTTATTATTCATTAATTAGACCGAAACTTGAAACTTATCAATTAATCCTGCATCGTATCTGTCCAGTACAACGTCTAGGCTTACTCGATACCATCATCCGAATTCACTAACACCTTATTTTCACGGACGGATGTATTCAAGTATTCTTTTTTTCCCCGAACTATAACAGACTGGAATAACTCGTTGTTGCCTGTTTCAATTGATTGATTCATTGTACTACTATTGTGTCTTGCCACCATACCTGATTGAATAATGCATTCTATTACTGTTGTGTATAACCACCCTGCTTGGACCTGATCTAGGTCTGCAGTATAAAATAAATAAATAAATAAATAAATAAATAAATAAATAAATAAATAAATAAATAAATAATCCAGCTCAAGGATTAGCATTATGCTCTATGCCGCAGGGATTCCTTTAAATGTTGTGTACAGATTAAAATAAAATCCCCGGTACGTATTTAAAAAATATATATGTTTGCTATAAAACAGATGGACGGTATAGTATACGCCAACGCTGTATACTACTCATGACCCTACAATGAACGAAAACTTTCGGTTAGGTCGTCACTTTCACTTTAAATGCTTTCTATAGCATTTTTTTTTTTTTTTTGAAGAGCGAAAGTGCGGATAGAGGTGCTTGCATTTTGGACGTGTCAGTCGACGACGAGCCGTAGAGTGCGCCCCATGCCGCGTATGCTTGCTGGTTCATGCCCGCATGGCACAAGACGCGCACCGATTGCTCGCCTCTGCATCCGAGCCACCCGTGTAGGCGAAATGACCGCGTCCCGCACGCTCCCAGAAGTCCTCTTCGGCAGCCTACATCATCGCGCGCAATACTGAAGAAAGCGGCGATCAGGGCAGATTAGCGTTGACTGAGAGGTCGTAGGAATAGACGGGGCGGAAGGGACTCTTTAAACCTCGACGACGTGGGGCGGGGGCCTGCAGTGGCGGGGCATTAAGTCTGCCCCACTTTCGGCAGCAATTACAGCGCTTGGCGTTGAGGTGCCTGTATCGGAAACGCCCCGCCGTTCTTCGCTTGCCCGTGGTGGGGCCCATCGTGGCTTTATACATACGGGGTCACACGCGAGTCATTTGCGCGCCATACAGAGCTATACGGCATCGTTATTATTCCTGAGCTGTAGTGGTCCTAGTACGCGAAGCTTCGTGGGATTTATGTAGGCGATAGGAACGAGCCGGAACGTCATCGCTGGAGCTAAAAGTGTGCTGCAATTTTTTTCTTCATTTCAGGTCACACTGAAGAAGAAAAAGCAACAGCCACACGTGCGCGCAAAGTGGCGCAGACAAAGGGCATATGAAAAAAAAAATTGAGGTAGCCGAGTCCATGGCAGTCTTTGAGTGGTTCCACGGAAAACTTGGGAAAAGAAATTAACAGAGCACTCTCTTTCCATTAACTTGCTTCACAAACATGCAAACACATATGTGCATTTGTGGCTTTGTCAAGGTGTTTTCTAACGTTTAACAACGCCTTTTCCATCGCTTTATAGTATTCGTTTGATATATACCCTTTCAAATAAGCATCAACCTAACTCGTTCTCAAGTAAACGACACTGAGATTTCTTTCTAGAAGGTATCCGCTATGTTTATTAGTTTATTTTCTTGTAATGAGGAGGCGTAACGTAGATATAGCATCACGGCACACCGTTCTTCATCCTTTTGCTATAACCGCCTAAGTTAGTAGAAGAACCAGCCCAGCTTTCAGCGCAGCAATGCAGCCACCAGTGCAAACGCTGGAAAATCCGGAAAAAGAAGCTCCCTGGCTCTCCTCCTGTGAAGCATTCAACTCACCGATGCAGACCGCAAACGGAAAAAAAGAGACAAAGTTATTCCACTGATTTTTGTATTTTGTCGGACACCCCTTCTTGTAAAGTCCTCGAGGGGCGCTGTCTTACCTGACTGTCAACATCAGCCATATATACTTGCGTTGATGGTAATAAACTCATTACACCGCGCTTGCACGAGCATTTTCAGAGAGATCTTGCACTCCGCGGCTTCGTGAAGAACCTGGTGTCGTCCACTGCCGCGATTGCAGTGGGCAGCACCACAATAACGACAACAAAAAGAGTCACGCTATGCGCCAAACAAACAAATTACATAAATTAACGTCTTAGCTGCAAGCTTCACGGCGCACATTTGCATTTGAACGTTGGAAGAGATCACACTAGAAGTATAGTTCCGTGTTTCTACATTTCAAAACGGCCACGAAACTGGAATAACTGGCGTCAGATTATTCGCTTAATTTGCCTGATTACGCACGCAGCAATGCGAAGCGCGGCTCACATTGCGACCCACTTGTGACGTGGCAGGGTGACGTAAAATGAAGCCTTGCTGTACGGCTCCATGAAGCCGTCCGTCTCGACCGCTTCATGCAGTTTCATTTTACGCCATGCTTTAACGTCGCACGTGGCTTGAACAGAGAGGCCACGTTTCGTGGCGTCGCCTGAGCAACCAAGCAAATTGGACGAATGATTTGGCGCTAGTTATGTCGGTCTAAGTGGCCACCTTAAAATATAACCATGCCCTGAAACATTGAAAGCTAGGAAGTTAATTAACAAAATTAAATTAATTATTAAAATATTTTCTTTGATTTTCTTGCAAATGACGTCCACCTGGGCAGATAATTTATCTGCAGTGGTGTAATTCGGGTAACATTTGTACGCTATCTTAATCGTACCGTATTTCATGCGCATTTACACTGATCTTCATCGGGTCTCCTCAGCTGTCCTGAAAAGTAAGAGCAGCTTGTTGTATTCTTCAGAAGTCTCGGCAGTCACGCATTTGAATTATATTGAATTGCCGTTATTTCTATAAACATAGAATTAATGGGGGATTTAAGAAAAAAGTGACACAGAGCAACTTGACGGGCCTCAAAACCATGTCTGAAGGCCGCAGCGGCAGGCACAAGAAGTGATTCAGGACCGACGACACAATCAATGCATCACAATACGATAGAATGTTGGCTTTAACTTGTGCCGGTAAAAAAGAACACTTCAATGTAAGAAAACACTACAAAAGATCAAGCTCTTCGCACTGTACACATGAGAAAAAAGCAGCAAATTGCAAATTTTGCAATTTCAAAAACCAGCATAAAATAGCAAATTCGGTCATGATCAAATTTTGCTGAAAAATTCATACAAACGCGAAACAGGGAAAGAAGTAACATCGATGTTATTGCGCATGAGAATGTTTAATAGGCCTGGTATGCGATGATGTAGCATTTGAAAAGCGTAGTTGGTTGGAAGACGTGGCACATGGCATTGTTCGGGTGATCGTGTGCAGTACTCTGTTCTGTTTCTAATTAACTGCTTTAAAGACGTACTGTATGACTAGTTTTCCTTCTCTTCTTTACGAAAAGTAACGGCAGCCTGAAGTCTAACAGAGAGTGCAGGGTGCTTAATTTCTACTGTTTGAATAGAGGTGCAGTATGAGCATCTGCTGGAACATTACAGATAGTGCGAATTACCTTTTTTTAAGCAAGAATTATCTAAGTTCTTATCAGATGTACTCCACACCAGACAGCAGTATAGTGTATGTGACTCAGTAAGAGAACATTGTATAAGAGAAGTTTGACTTTGCGTGGCACTGGTTTTAAACTGAACAGTACTCCAGCGACTTGCGCAAGTTTTCCTGTAAGGAAGTATATGAGATCAGTCCATGATATATGGCTATCAAAAAACACGCCTAACGCTTTTGCAGACCAGACAAGCTCAATTCTTGAAGCGCCTATTAAAATGTCAGTCTCTAAGTTCACACGTTCATTTTTGGCCTGAAATAAAATAGCTTTGCTTTTGTGAGTGTTCATTTTTAAGCCATCGTCCTGTGACCATGTACGTATTTTAGCAAGGGCAAAATTTGCAGTCCAAATTAGGTTTAACTTGTGTTGGGCGCTGCTATTGCGCTGTTGCTCCCAAACGCTGCTCAACGTTCTGCGGCTCCTGGCGGGCACAATACGAATCACGCATTTGGGCGAGACGGGCCTCGCGAGCTTCGGCCGTCTCCTTGGTGTGGCTGGCGGGTGTTTAGCTCGCGTATAAACTCTCACTGGCCCACCGAACGTGTACAGCCTCGGAACGCTCGCGTTTCCTCTGTTCAGCCTTGACAGCTGTCTTTCCACTCGGTGGCATGTTGCCATTACAAATCCCCTTGGGATAATTTATAGTCTGGCGTTTTCAACGTGCCAGGCAGTGGCCGGCAAAGTCGGATACGTCACGCCGGCTACCCCAGAATCACCGAAGGTTTGCCCCCTGTATAGGCAGCGGGCGCTGGATGAGTTTGTACCGGTGGCAGCTTCATACGGCGGCGCCGCGAATGCGGTGACGTTTGATGACCAGGCCGTGTTCAGCACGCGCAGCCGCCAGTTCGTTGACGTTCCGTCGTTTCCTTGTGTTTTGCGTTGTCGAGGTACCACGTGGAACCAAATTCGAACAAACATGTTGCGTTTCTGAGTGTCGGAAAAGCGACTGAAACTTAACTGACGCTGGTGAGGCCGTTCATTTCCATGGGTTTTCATCGAGGCCTCACCAAATGGAATTGTGTATATGTGTTCAAAACAAATAATAATAATAATAATAATAATAATAATAATAATAATAATAATAATGTGAGCGGCGCGCACTCTCATAACTTAGCCGTCACGCATTTTACGCCGACCTGTCAGGCAGCGTGCTCCACCGCCGCAATCCCGTAGATCACGAGACGCCCCGCATGGTACTTTGCTCCCCGCAAGAGACCCTTGAGTAAACACGAGGAAAGACTCATCGCACCGATGCTCTGCTATAGTTCCTGGGACTGTAAGAAGAGACCCACGAGTAGACACGGGGGTTCGAGCGAGGCGAGAGAGAAGAGCCGGAGGTCAGCCGAGCCGGAGAGACGGCACGGGAGACGCACAAGAGACGCGGCCGAGGAAGGCAGCAACACGCCTCACGCCGACGCTCTGCAGATAATAAACAGTTTTCATTTGAGAAAGAATCAAGCCTTTTTCATTTGCTGCACCGGAGAGCACCACCGCCACAGCTACAGAAGATACGCCAAGCATGACTGAAATCGCGGCCATGTTCGCACGCGCGCAGCTGCAGATGACGGAAGCGTTGTCGAGAATGTCCGCGCCAGCTCCGCCCGTGCTGATTCAGTCTACGAACGATACCGCGTCCGCCATCCCCGAGTACGACGGTGATGTACAACGAAATGTCCAAACGTGGATTACGCAGGTGGAACGCATTGCTGCGCTGGCCCACTGGTCCCCATCACTGACGCTCGCAACGGCAGCAACCCGGCTGCAAGGTGCGGCGAGGGACTGGCACAGCTCTTACGGTATTGCTTGTGAAACGTGGGACCTTTGGAAGGAAGCACTTGCCTCTCGTTTCGACCGGAAGCTAACAATGCAGGAGTTCTTGGAGCTGCAGGCTTCACGAAAACTGCGCAATTCGGAGACCCTAGTGGAGTACATGTACTCTAAATATGCTCTACTGGACAAGACTCCGTACCCGCTCGCGAATGAAGAGAGAATTTCGCTGATACTTAGCGGGATCGAAGACGACACCTGGGCGATTCCTCTGGCTGCACAGCCCTGCAGCAGCGTCATTGATTTGATAGACCGCGCAGCGCTGCTCGACACCAGGCGGCGTAAAGCAATAACGACGCAAACAGCGCAGTTCCGACAATCTCAAGCTGGACAACAGAGCCAACGAAACCAAACGAGGAACAGCTACGAGAACAGAGCGGCAGCTGACGACGGACGCCCCGGGCCGAGCGCTCAGTCAATACGGCGCGAACACCGAGAACCAGTTCGAGCTGCGCGAGCACGAGCCTGCTTTAACTGCGGCAATATGGGACATTTGTCGAGGGAGTGCACCAGACCCAAGACGGAGGCCACAATCCACGCGGAACGACGCTGAGAAGCTAGATATGACGCAAGCAACGCCGGCACAACCTCCAGGCAAGCCAATTGCTTCCTGCAATCGACGGGCGGCACCCTACCCATCGTGAAGGGCTTCGTTGAGAGCCGACCGGTCAGAGTCTGCATGGACAGCGGCTCCAACGTCTCCGTCCTCGGCGAGAGCTCCGTGGGCCCTGAGGTTCATCCCCGACCTTGGACGTCTCCCGAAACGATAGAAGTGCTCGACCGGAGCATCAAACCGGCGAGAGTGGCGACTCTGAACGTGACCATCGGAACATCGACCGTGCGACTCGAGGAGGTAGTGATCGCGCCCTTGCCGGGTGCCATAGACCTGATTCTTGGTTCGGACTGGCGCCGCGCTGCGAACGTTGACGTCACATTCCACCCCACTAACGACGTCACCCTCGTCCCCGTTCAGCCATCGGTGAGTGAGCCGTCTGGTCACGCACCAAGCGCACACAGTGCGCATCGCGTCGGAGAGACCCTAATAACAGCCTTTAGCAATCGCAGGGTCCTAGACGAACTACCGGCGAGCGATATCGGCTTCGTACAGCTAAAGACGAAGAACCCCGGTCCTGACGAAGATTACACCAATCAGATCGAAGTGGCAGTATCCAAAATGTCCCGCGACGCAAACGCCGACGAACGAGATGAGCTGCGCTCAATTCTTCATCGTCACCATAAAGCGTTCACCACGAGGAAGGACGCGCTGGGGCTATGCGCTCACGCTGAGCACAGCATCGATCTCAGGGACGATATTCCCGTCGCGTCAAGGCCGTACAGATCCTGCCCCGCCGACCGCCAGTTTATGAGAGAACAGGTCAATGACTGCCTAGCTAAGGGGATCATCCGACCGAGCCAGAGCCAGTACAGCGCGCCTACCATTGTAGTGGATCAACCACATCACCCCACCACGCCCAGACGAATGGTCCACGACTACAGAAAATTGAACGAGAAAACCATCAATCCGCCCTACCCGATGCCAATCATGGAAGATGTAATTGACGACATCATGAGGGACGGTTCGAAGTGCTTCACTGTCTTGGATGTGAAGTCGGCCTTTCTCACAGTGCGAGTGAAACCTGACGACATTCACAAGACCGTGTTCGTAACGCCAGACGGAAAATACGAGTACCTACGAATGGCCTTTGGATTTTGGAAAGCTCCGCAGACCATGCAGCAAATAATGCGCAACACGTTTGATGGCTTGAAGGGAACATACACTTACATGGACGACGTCGGACAGGGAGCAGCCACGGTCACTGAAGCGCTGTCATTGCTCGACGAGGCGCTGAGTAGGGTCATCATCAACGGTTTGAAGATGGACATCAGGAAGTGTCAGTTTGTCCGAGACCGAGTCTCATTTCTGGGCTACGTTATCTCCGCAGACGGTCGAACACTAAACGAGGCGAGAGTCGCAGCCGTGGACAAGTTTGAGCCTGAGAGAAGCGCCAAGAAGTTGTATTCGTTTCTGCAATTTGCTAACCATTACCGCAAGGTCTCCATTAGATGCCAGATACGAAGGGCCGTTCGAAATAACGGCACTGACAGGTCCCAACATGGCTGTTATAAGCAGGACTACCCCCATCCCCGGAAGATCAAACGAAAAAACTGTAAACGTCGAACAGCTGAGGAAGTACAAAGAACGCGCCTTGGACACCGAGGAATTGACATTGACGGACACGTGCGCCTGAGGACAGTCGCAAATTTTGGGTGGGCCGTGTGAGCGGCGCGCACTCTCATAACTTAGCCGTCACGCATTTTACGCCGACCTGTCAGGCAGCGTGCTCCACCGCCGCAATCCCGTAGATCACGAGACGCCCCGCATGGTACTTTGCTCCCCGCAAGAGACCCTTGAGTAAACACGAGGAAAGACTCATCGCACCGATGCCCTGCTATAGTTCCTGGGACTGTAAGAAGAGACCCACGAGTAGACACGGGGGTTCGAGCGAGGCGAGAGAGAAGAGCCGGAGGTCAGCCGAGCCGGAGAGACGGCACGGGAGACGCACAAGAGACGCGGCCGAGGAAGGCAGCAACACGCCTCACGCCGACGCTCTGCAGATAATAAACAGTTTTCATTTGAGAAAGAATCAAGCCTTTTTCATTTGCTGCACCGGAGAGCACCACCGCCACAGCTACAGAAGATACGCCAAGCATGACTGAAATCGCGGCCATGTTCGCACGCGCGCAGCTGCAGATGACGGAAGCGTTGTCGAGAATGTCCGCGCCAGTTCCGCCCGTGCTGATTCAGTCTACGAACGATACCGCGTCCGCCATCCCCGAGTACGACGGTGATGTACAACGAAATGTCCAAACGTGGATTACGCAGGTGGAACGCATTGCTGCGCTGGCCCACTGGTCCCCATCACTGACGCTCGCAACGGCAGCAACCCGGCTGCAAGGTGCGGCGAGGGACTGGCACAGCTCTTACGGTATTGCTTGTGAAACGTGGGACCTTTGGAAGGAAGCACTTGCCTCTCGTTTCGACCGGAAGCTAACAATGCAGGAGTTCTTGGAGCTGCAGGCTTCACGAAAACTGCGCAATTCGGAGACCCTAGTGGAGTACATGTACTCTAAAAATGCTCTACTGCACAAGTCTCCGTACCCGCTCGCGAATGAAGAGAGAATTTCGCTGATACTTAGCGGGATCGAAGACGACACCTGGGCGATTCCTCTGGCTGCGCAGCCCTGCAGCAGCGTCATTGATTTGATAGACCGCGCAGCGCTGCTCGACACCAGGCGGCGTAAAGCAATAACGACGCAAACAGCGCAGTTCCGACAATCTCAAGCTGGACAACAGAGCCAACGAAACCAAACGAGGAACAGCTACGAGAACAGAGCGGCAGCTGACGACGGACGCCCCGGGCCGAGCGCTCAGTCAATACGGCGCGAACACCGAGAACCAGTTCGAGCTGCGCGAGCACGAGCCTGCTTTAACTGCGGCAATATGGGACATTTGTCGAGGGAGTGCACCAGACCCAAGACGGAGGCCACAATCCACGCGGAACGACGCTGAGAAGCTAGATATGACGCAAGCAACGCCGGCACAACCTCCAGGCAAGCCAATTGCTTCCTGCAATCGACGGGCGGCACCCTACCCATCGTGAAGGGCTTCGTTGAGAGCCGACCGGTCAGAGTCTGCATGGACAGCGGCTCCAACGTCTCCGTCCTCGGCGAGAGCTCCGTGGGCCCTGAGGTTCATCCCCGACCTTGGACGTCTCCCGAAACGATAGAAGTGCTCGACCGGAGCATCAAACCGGCGAGAGTGGCGACTCTGAACGTGACCATCGGAACATCGACCGTGCGACTCGAGGAGGTAGTGATCGCGCCCTTGCCGGGTGCCATAGACCTGATTCTTGGTTCGGACTGGCGCCGCGCTGCGAACGTTGACGTCACGTTCCACCCCACTAACGACGTCACCCTCGTCCCCGTTCAGCCATCGGTGAGTGAGCCGTCTGGTCACGCACCAAGCGCACACAGTGCGCATCGCGTCGGAGAGACCCTAATAACAGCCTTTAGCAATCGCAGGGTCCTAGACGAACTACCGGCGAGCGATATCGGCTTCGTACAGCTAAAGACGAAGAACCCCGGTCCTGACGAAGATTACACCAATCAGATCGAAGTGGCAGTATCCAAAATGTCCCGCGACGCAAACGCCGACGAACGAGATGAGCTGCGCTCAATTCTTCATCGTCACCATAAAGCGTTCACCACGAGGAAGGACGCGCTGGGGCTATGCGCTCACGCTGAGCACAGCATCGATCTCAGGGACGATATTCCCGTCGCGTCAAGGCCGTACAGATCCTGCCCCGCCGACCGCCAGTTTATGAGAGAACAGGTCAATGACTGCCTAGCTAAGGGGATCATCCGACCGAGCCAGAGCCAGTACAGCGCGCCTACCATTGTAGTGGATCAACCACATCACCCCACCACGCCCAGACGAATGGTCCACGACTACAGAAAATTGAACGAGAAAACCATCAATCCGCCCTACCCGATGCCAATCATGGAAGATGTAATTGACGACATCATGAGGGACGGTTCGAAGTGCTTCACTGTCTTGGATGTGAAGTCGGCCTTTCTCACAGTGCGAGTGAAACCTGACGACATTCACAAGACTGTGTTCGTAACGCCAGACGGAAAATACGAGTACCTACGAATGGCCTTTGGATTTTGGAAAGCTCCGCAGACCATGCAGCAAATAATACGCAACACGTTTGATGGCTTGAAGGGAACATCCACTTACATGGACGACGTCGGACAGGGAGCAGCCACGGTCACTGAAGCGCTGTCATTGCTCGACGAGGCGCTGAGTAGGGTCATCATCAACGGTTTGAAGATGGACATCAGGAAGTGTCAGTTTGTCCGAGACCGAGTCTCATTTCTGGGCTACGTTATCTCCGCAGACGGTCGAACACTAAACGAGGCGAGAGTCGCAGCCGTGGACAAGTTTGAGCCTGAGAGAAGCGCCAAGAAGTTGTATTCGTTTCTGCAATTTGCTAACCATTACCGCAAGGTCTCCATTAGATGCCAGATACGAAGGGCCGTTCGAAATAACGGCACTGACAGGTCCCAACATGGCTGTTATAAGCAGGACTACCCCCATCCCCGGAAGATCAAACGAAAAAACTGTAAACGTCGAACAGCTGAGGAAGTACAAAGAACGCGCCTTGGACACCGAGGAATTGACATTGACGGACACGTGCGCCTGAGGACAGTCGCAAATTTTGGGTGGGCCGTGTGAGCGGCGCGCACTCTCATAACTTAGCCGTCACGCATTTTACGCCGACCTGTCAGGCAGCGTGCTCCACCGCCGCAATCCCGTAGATCACGAGACGCCCCGCATGGTACTTTGCTCCCCGCAAGAGACCCTTGAGTAAACACGAGGAAAGACTCATCGCACCGATGCTCTGCTATAGTTCCTGGGACTGTAAGAAGAGACCCACGAGTAGACACGGGGGTTCGAGCGAGGCGAGAGAGAAGAGCCGGAGGTCAGCCGAGCCGGAGAGACGGCACGGGAGACGCACAAGAGACGCGGCCGTGGAAGGCAGCAACACGCCTCACGCCGACGCTCTGCAGATAATAAACAGTTTTCATTTGAGAAAGAATCAAGCCTTTTTCATTTGCTGCACCGGAGAGCACCACCGCCACAGCTACAGAAGATACGCCAAGCATGACTGAAATCGCGGCCATGTTCGCACGCGCGCAGCTGCAGATGACGGAAGCGTTGTCGAGAATGTCCGCGCCAGCTCCGCCCGTGCTGATTCAGTCTACGAACGATACCGCGTCCGCCATCCCCGAGTACGACGGTGATGTACAACGAAATGTCCAAACGTGGATTACGCAGGTGGAACGCATTGCTGCGCTGGCCCACTGGTCCCCATCACTGACGCTCGCAACGGCAGCAACCCGGCTGCAAGGTGCGGCGAGGGACTGGCACAGCTCTTACGGTATTGCTTGTGAAACGTGGGACCTTTGGAAGGAAGCACTTGCCTCTCGTTTCGACCGGAAGCTAACAATGCAGGAGTTCTTGGAG
Organism: Dermacentor variabilis; assembly: GCF_050947875.1. NCBI lineage: Eukaryota > Metazoa > Arthropoda > Arachnida > Ixodida > Ixodidae > Dermacentor > Dermacentor variabilis. Next base: position 212,101,229 of record NC_134569.1, on the reverse strand, counting down.
CTGCAGGCTTCACGAAAACTGCGCAATTCGGAGACCCTAGTGGAGTACATGTACTCTAAATATGCTCTACTGGACAAGACTCCGTACCCGCTCGCGAATGAAGAGAGAATTTCGCTGATACTTAGCGGGATCGAAGACGACACCTGGGCGATTCCTCTGGCTGCACAGCCCTGCAGCAGCGTCATTGATTTGATAGACCGCGCAGCGCTGCTCGACACCAGGCGGCGTAAAGCAATAACGACGCAAACAGCGCAGTTCCGACAATCTCAAGCTGGACAACAGAGCCAACGAAACCAAACGAGGAACAGCTACGAGAACAGAGCGGCAGCTGACGACGGACGCCCCGGGCCGAGCGCTCAGTCAATACGGCGCGAACACCGAGAACCAGTTCGAGCTGCGCGAGCACGAGCCTGCTTTAACTGCGGCAATATGGGACATTTGTCGAGGGAGTGCACCAGACCCAAGACGGAGGCCACAATCCACGCGGAACGACGCTGAGAAGCTAGATATGACGCAAGCAACGCCGGCACAACCTCCAGGCAAGCCAATTGCTTCCTGCAATCGACGGGCGGCACCCTACCCATCGTGAAGGGCTTCGTTGAGAGCCGACCGGTCAGAGTCTGCATGGACAGCGGCTCCAACGTCTCCGTCCTCGGCGAGAGCTCCGTGGGCCCTGAGGTTCATCCCCGACCTTGGACGTCTCCCGAAACGATAGAAGTGCTCGACCGGAGCATCAAACCGGCGAGAGTGGCGACTCTGAACGTGACCATCGGAACATCGACCGTGCGACTCGAGGAGGTAGTGATCGCGCCCTTGCCGGGTGCCATAGACCTGATTCTTGGTTCGGACTGGCGCCGCGCTGCGAACGTTGACGTCACGTTCCACCCCACTAACGACGTCACCCTCGTCCCCGTTCAGCCATCGGTGAGTGAGCCGTCTGGTCACGCACCAAGCGCACACAGTGCGCATCGCGTCGGAGAGACCCTAATAACAGCCTTTAGCAATCGCAGGGTCCTAGACGAACTACCGGCGAGCGATATCGGCTTCGTACAGCTAAAGACGAAGAACCCCGGTCCTGACGAAGATTACACCAATCAGATCGAAGTGGCAGTATCCAAAATGTCCCGCGACGCAAACGCCGACGAACGAGATGAGCTGCGCTCAATTCTTCATCGTCACCATAAAGCGTTCACCACGAGGAAGGACGCGCTGGGGCTATGCGCTCACGCTGAGCACAGCATCGATCTCAGGGACGATATTCCCGTCGCGTCAAGGCCGTACAGATCCTGCCCCGCCGACCGCCAGTTTATGAGAGAACAGGTCAATGACTGCCTAGCTAAGGGGATCATCCGACCGAGCCAGAGCCAGTACAGCGCGCCTACCATTGTAGTGGATCAACCACATCACCCCACCACGCCCAGACGAATGGTCCACGACTACAGAAAATTGAACGAGAAAACCATCAATCCGCCCTACCCGATGCCAATCATGGAAGATGTAATTGACGACATCATGAGGGACGGTTCGAAGTGCTTCACTGTCTTGGATGTGAAGTCGGCCTTTCTCACAGTGCGAGTGAAACCTGACGACATTCACAAGACCGTGTTCGTAACGCCAGACGGAAAATACGAGTACCTACGAATGGCCTTTGGATTTTGGAAAGCTCCGCAGACCATGCAGCAAATAATACGCAACACGTTTGATGGCTTGAAGGGAACATCCACTTACATGGACGACGTCGGACAGGGAGCAGCCACGGTCACTGAAGCGCTGTCATTGCTCGACGAGGCGCTGAGTAGGGTCATCATCAACGGTTTGAAGATGGACATCAGGAAGTGTCAGTTTGTCCGAGACCGAGTCTCATTTCTGGGCTACGTTATCTCCGCAGACGGTCGAACACTAAACGAGGCGAGAGTCGCAGCCGTGGACAAGTTTGAGCCTGAGAGAAGCGCCAAGAAGTTGTATTCGTTTCTGCAATTTGCTAACCATTACAGCAAGGTCTCCATTAGATGCCAGATACGAAGGGCCGTTCGAAATAACGGCACTGACAGGTCCCAACATGGCTGTTATAAGCAGGACTAACCCCATCCCCGGAAGATCAAACGAAAAAACTGTAAACGTCGAACAGCTGAGGAAGTACAAAGAACGCGCCTTGGACACCGAGGAATTGACATTGACGGACACGTGCGCCTGAGGACAGTCGCAAATTTTGGGTGGGCCGTGTGAGCGGCGCGCACTCTCATAACTTAGCCGTCACGCATTTTACGCCGACCTGTCAGGCAGCGTGCTCCACCGCCGCAATCCCGTAGATCACGAGACGCCCCGCATGGTACTTTGCTCCCCGCAAGAGACCCTTGAGTAAACACGAGGAAAGACTCATCGCACCGATGCCCTGCTATAGTTCCTGGGACTGTAAGAAGAGACCCACGAGTAGACACGGGGGTTCGAGCGAGGCGAGAGAGAAGAGCCGGAGGTCAGCCGAGCCGGAGAGACGGCACGGGAGACGCACAAGAGACGCGGCCGAGGAAGGCAGCAACACGCCTCACGCCGACGCTCTCCAGATAATAAACAGTTTTCATTTGAGAAAGAATCAAGCCTTTTTCATTTGCTGACAATAATAATAATAATAATAATAATAGAAAGATGTGTTCATGCAGCGATGACAAAAAGCAACTTCCCGGATGTGAGGACCTTGTGAATAAGAGATCGTGTAACTTTAGAATCCCCGTGTTTTCGATGCAACTCGTCTTAACTCTGTGATCAAAGGATTCAGTCCGTAGTGTGCTCTTTTCTGTTCCGCCGATTTGATCGATTGCGGAAGCTCTTGCTAACAATGGCTTCAAGAATCTAAATATTGTGCCGACCTAAATAAAACAGTCGAGATTGGCCTCGCCTAAAGAGTTTTCGGATGGGGCCTTAGCAGCCACTGGGGTTTGCGGTTAATAAGCCTACATAGCTCAGTGCTTGCCGGGCTAGTGACGGGCTAGGTCGCCACTTCTTTGCGTTCGCTTATCGAGCGTTTCGCCTTCGCATGTATCAATATCCTTGCCTCCGTAGACTGGACAATCGTCTGGGATGCAAGTGGTGAGGCTCTTATGCTACCAGTGCCTTATTTTAGCCGGTGTCAGTGCCACACCCTCCAGGAGTGTCCGGAGGACGACCTGGTCCGCCCTCTCGAATATTCTTTATCTTCTTACAGGATCTCGACCGACAGGCGTTCGCTACACCTCCCATCAAGCAGCTGCGATAACCGATAGGGCTCGCTCATTGAGCGCGACCAAACCGACCACAGAAAATGATGCCTTGCGAACCGCAGTCACCGCAATGAACAAAGCCGGGCACTTTTTACCCCTACAGGTCTAATATCGATATCTGATGGGTGATGGCGAATACGCGATTGGGCACACATCGGCGGGATGCAAAGCGGTTCCCGCCCTAACGCATTAGAAACAGTATGAACGAAATAAATACGTTTCGCACCAAGAGCGATCGGTTCCTATGATTGCTTGCAGTGAGAAGCATAGCTCACCAGTTGGCTGCTTATATCTAGTGAGATGAGCCCTCGTACATGCCGAACCGCTTCGCGTACGTATTCACGCATGCGCGCTTTACGTTTTGAGGCTCGATCGGTAAGACGGAATGGGGGGGGGGGAGGGGGGAGGGCGTTGCAGGTGGCGTTGCCCGCTTCGTTGGTACGCCTTCACATGAGCTCGAGACTCGAAAGATAGGGACCGGGAAGCGAGCATCCATCATATTCCCCGAGACATGCACGCAGCCTGGCGAAAGCCGAAGCGGTTGCGGATATGTATGCATCGGGGACTGTGTACATTAAAACGTCTATTGTTGGAAAAGCGTTGGGTCATCACAGGAATGCTCCGCTGGCCTCTGCGAGTGCTCTGTTGATCGGGAAAGAACGTCGAGTGTGAAAGCTGCGAGATGCCTCAATATGCAACAGGCCGTAATGGTGTGAATAATCCTTCAAGAAGAATTGGACCGATGTCACGAAACCATAAACTTTCGACGAGAGTGGCAATAAAGGCTTGTTGGTCGGTCATCATACAGTGTTATCCGGATAGCGCAGCAAAAGACGGATGCAAGAAGGAACGAAGATGAAGACTTCGTTTGCGCTTCTTCATGTGTCTCTGTTTTGCTGCGCTATCCAGATATCATTCCTAAACATTCAAATGATACCTTCTATCGCTAAGAAACGAAACCATGCCAAGTGTTGCGACTGTCGTCGTTTTTCTTGTTTTCACACGTTGACGTTCTCCATCTCCAATAGTTAGTGTCGCGAAAGGAAGGAAACAGATGTACGCATGATTCGGCTCCTACGCCTGCAGCGGATATGCAGCATTTGCTTTGAACGATACCTATAAATGATATATCCACGCAAGGGTGCAGTCAGCGATGTCCAGTTGCAAACCCAGAAGCCTGATAACTGTGCACGGTGGATTATCGACAATATATATTTTACAAATGTTTCCCTTGATTCATTCATAAATATCTGTGTGGAATCGCCCTGCATGATCTTTATTTTATCACACCATTGTGCAGGAGTTTGGCATCGCGGGTATTCCCGTCCACTCTTTGCTTGGTAACACGGCCTATATAAAGTGTAGGCTAGCTCATATAAAGTAAGAAGATGAAGAAACATATTCCTTGACTGCTATTTTACAGCCTTGAAGTGGCCCGCAACGCTGTGTGCTGATGTTATGAATAAGCGGTCACGACAGCTATTAGCCGCTTACACTTACCCCAATCACGAAAAAAAAGAAAGGATAATCAGTTCATTCGCAGACTCTATGTATGTATGTATGTATGTATGTATGTATGTATGTATGTATGTATGTATGTATGTATGTATGTATGTATGTATGTATGTATGTATGTATGTATGTATGTATGTATGTATGTATGTATGTATGTATGTATGTATGTATGTATGTATGTATGTATGTATGTATGTATGTATGTATGTATGTATGTATGTATGTATGTATGTATGTATGTATGTATGTATGTATGTATGTATGTATGTATGTATGTATGTATGCATGTATGTATGTATGTATGTAACTATTTTCTCTCCTGTCTGAGTCATAGGCTAGTCCTTGGTCGAATGGTTAGCACATCGCGGCTGCTGTACTGAGGTAACAGCGTTCGAAACCAACCATCGGACCAACTTGGGTAATTGAGTATGTGCCGATGCCTACATAGCTGCCCCTCTTCAACAAACCCCTTTCACAAAGACATGGGTCACTGTAGACACGGGATTTTGTAGGTGCCGCTCTTCAGTGAAGCTCTTTGTTGCCAACTTGAGTCCCAGGGCATGTGCCACTACGCGTATGCCGCTCATAGTAAACGTATTTGAGGCCGACTTGGGTAACTAGGTGTGTGCCACTGGGAATGCGCGGCTCTGCAATGACGAAAAAGATCTCCTGGATGTCTCCGATGCAAAGCGTAATCGAATCCACGTCACGAGTGTTCCTCAAACACCGCAACCCTATGCTCTGAAGGCTGCGCCACAAGTGCACGGGGTACGTGCCGCTCTTCAATGAACCTCTGCCCAACTTGGGTCGCTGAGTTTGTGCCACTGATTGCCCGGCAAGCGGCAGAACAGTTCTCAGCGTTTGCAGGCGCCGGCGCGCCACGCTTCTCGTCTCGGAGGCCATGCGCGGACTCCGACTGGCCTCAGTGACCTATTTTAGGCGGGAAGTTATGGACATCCGCATGAACGCATGCACTTACACCGATAGTACCTCCTTCCCTCCCTCTCCTTTCTTTTCTTCCCTTAAACGCCTTCCCCGTGTATAGGGTAGCAAACCGGACGTGCGTCTGGTTCACCTCCCTACCTTTCCTTCTTTCCTTTTCATCCTTCTTCTCCCCCTCGGCAGAGTAAGTCGATGGCGCATCTGCGTGTCCAGAGAAGCGCGAGAGAGTAGGTCGGGTGTCGCATGAACGCTGTTTCGCATGCTGCGACTGGAGCAAAAAAAGTCGGTGCAGTTGCAAGCGTCGCAACGCAATTTATAGCCGGCTCATTTCACACGATTGTGATTTCAACATTGCGGCTGGTGCGATGCCCAGGGTTACTTTCTGCGAGGTTTTGCAGCATACGTCGCATAATTTTTCAAATGTAAAGAAGTAACCTGTGCGTTGCGATAACATTGACCTGTCTTTAATAGGGTGAAATATTACGCGTCTCTCGTACTCTAAAGACCCTTCTTTAGTTTAAATTTCTTTTGCAGTGCACAATAAATAACGGTTCTTCAAGCTCAGTGCGACCTGGCGGACGTAAACAGCTGTTCGCAGCATGTCGTCCAGCGCTGTATGCTTTCTTATGTTCCTTCTATGGCCGTGTCGTTCTGCTTGCGCTACAACAAATTACAAGAGGCCCTATCAACTAGCACATATAGGTATCCTCATCGCATATGCATTATTCGGAATTCAGCTGCAGAAAAGTCATATCAGCGCATACAGACCCTCGCGATATCCGTGCTTAGCGTCAGCTTTTGACGAAAAGATGTGTGTATGCTCCTCGTATGTGCGCATAAGTGGTGCCTGTTCGTAGCCCTATTTTTGCACCAAAATTAGCAGCAGGCACTAACCCGAAAGTTCACATCTGCGAAGCCGCGAGTTATCTGCGTGTGATTACTGAACGCGCAATGAATTTGTTTTGTAAACATCAATCTTAGCGCTAGCCTGGTTCGCCCGTGGTGGCGCGTGTGCTGTAATTATGTATAGAAGTCCTCTGTGAATATTTCGAAATGCGTAAAAGCCGGTAGCACATTTTTTTCAGGAGCTGCACACAGACACGTGAGCGTAGCATAATATCATTCTAACAGGTATCGGAGCAAGCTCGGCTGAGTAGACATTTGGTGAATATGAGTAAGAGCAAACTAGGCACGGTAGAATTTTGGGGAGTCTGCACACAAGTGTCATCAACATGTTTTATGTTGCATCGTCGCAAAGTTGGATTCGTACAGCTCAATTTCCCGCTCGTGAGATCCCTTGACTGGCTGCAGATATGTGAACTTTCCGGCGACACTGCAGTATTGGTTGTATTGAGTGCGCTCTATACATACTTTCGGTGCTCAGAGCAGCAGTGGGAAGGAAGGCAGTTAAGGCTCAGCGACAGTGTGTACGGTACACAGTGAGTGTCCTATCACTCCATCAGCAGCTGGCTAGTATAAGACTATAAGACGTCCAGGACAATGTCTTCGTTTAAGGCATCGCTTGCCTTCAGAAAGGAGGAGCGTTCTTAGTCAGACAGCATGACTTGAATAATGTGGGCCTCGAAGCCTGTTTATAGTTGTGTCTATACTAGCGTTAACGCAACACCAGCAAAAATGAAAACAGAAGGAAGGAGGGAAAGAGAAAAGCAGAAGGCAGGGCAAAATCATCACAGAACGCGTTGGAGGGTGTATACGCGTGGCCTGTAGCCAGTATAGCCGCGCACTTGCCTTTGTAGCTATAGGCCCGATAACAGCTCCCACAGGTGACAGCTGCTGTCAATCGCCGATGGGGTATTATCAAGCGTATAGCGTGCATCAAACAGCGTGTAATCCTGGCTAACCTACTTGCTTTCTCTTCGCTTGCTTCTTTCTCGCTTGTATGAGTTCATGGAGCGTAGTGTGTTTGAACTACATACTGAGTCCAACTACTGGAGAGGGTCAGATTTTCAAGCGGGAGCGCCATATATTCACCAGCGTGCAGGCACTCATTAACCAGGGTAAAACAAATGCTGCAGCAGCAGTGGCAGTGCTATTAAGCCCGTCGCTGACAAGAATAGCTTAAATTACAGCGTCCAACGCTTTCATCTCCAGCCCTCAGTGCATGTCGGTATAAACACTTCTTTCTTGCTTTCTTGAAACTTGGAGGCGTGCTTTAAAAATTCCACTGCTCATAGATACACATAGATGTAGGGCGATTGACTCGAGTGTTAGCGCAACTCCAAGCATGCCCGCATATGCAGAAGCTAAGTATGTAGGAGAGCACGTCGCGCAGAAGTGGACCAAACGGGCTTGCTGTGAGGAATCGCCAAGCTCGTTCGGCGGCGTCAAATGCAGATGACCGACGCCTTAGTGGAAGTCAGCCGAGCCAGTAAGATTGGCAGTTAGTTGTTGGAAGATTAGGGGAGGGGGGGGGGTGAAGGTGCTCTGCGTGGCTAGACATAGTGTGCCTGCCGTGCAATGCCAGCGGTGATGCGGGCACGCTGCTGAAGAATGCACATCGCGTGCGCTTTTCGGATGCGGCGCACACGCGGCGCGCCAAGCACGGACCGCGCTGTGCCTTTGTGTTTGCTCGTGTGGGTGCATAGCTGGTGTGCGGAGAAGCACTGCACTGAGTTACGGAGGATGAATCCGAGCGTCGTGCGCTGCGTGTTAAAAAGAAGCGCACGCGAACTCCACACCCTACTCGCATGAGCGAAAGGACGCGAGAGTGTCGGCAGGAGGCCGGCAATTGAAAGGCATCTACCGCTCCACGGGCTACGCGATTTTGCATGCTCTCGGTCCGCACGTGTGCGGTGCGTACCGACAGCAGTCAAAGCTGGCTCCGCGGGTTCGAACGAGCGCAGCGCCTGTAAAGAGGAAGCGGTCGAACAATGGCTCGTACGCGGGCGATGCCGCGCGTGCAAATGCGCCCGCGCCTCACTCTTCGAAGGCCGGTGGCTTTGCATGCAGTACGGCGAGGTGCCCCGACGCAAGAAAACAGCAAGAAACAAGAAGGGGGACGAATTCGGGTGCCCCAACGGCGCTGCATATGCATGATGCCACGGTACTCCGGTCTGGAAGGCGAGTACAAGTGGGGCTTCGAGCTCCTGCAGATCGTATGGTTCGCAATATCGCCTGCACCGCTCGCGCTTCATTTTTGAGTTTAGTACGGTCTGGCAGAGATGGGTGCGGTCTGAAACGATTGAGAACAAACATAAAGGGCGCAGTTGCAGCCCAAGCAATATTAATCCTGTAGAACAGTTTATTAATAAGGCCCCACTTCCGTCTCTCACCGCGCACACTCCTGTGACTTCCTCGTGCGATCTCGTGCCCGTACGTGCTTCCGGCGGGCTCTAAATAGTTGCATACTTGGCCGTTTATTCCACTCGCTGATTTTCCTGTGCATACAGCCATTGTTAATAGCACAGCGTCCTTCTACAACGGGGCGTTCTTTAATTTAATTTTAGCGTTTGCTCGTTATGCATAGAGCAGCATAAGTAGCATACGGCTCAAACGGTTTTGGGCACAACGACGGCCTTAAAGTGCTTATTGCTGGGCGGCTTACTCTGTGAACTTCTATGTTAATCTACGTGTTGAAAGTTCAGCTCTAATTGGTTACAAAAAAAGGCTACTCTTGACCGCCGAGAGCAACGGACGATGGACTAAGGTGGCTATCTTTAGATATGAATCCGCCGGAAAACGTGTAACCTATGCAGCCACCGATTACACTATATCTGGAATAGTCCTAATTTGTATTGCACCATCTCCAGGATTGCTCTAATACTCTTCCCATCTCAGTTGTTCTTTGCAGCAGTGTGGAAGCTGTGGGACTCCTTAACCAATAAGAAGCCCGAATGCCCCGCAAGATGTGTTCATCCGCGCAGCGTCGTCTGCTGAGTGTCTGCTTGTCATTCCATCGATACAAGCTCCACAGTTTGTGGATTGACGTACTAAATGTTTTGACATTGCAACCATGAACTGCGTTTACATGAATGTAACAGGAGGGCTTTTCTTCATCTGTACGCTTTCCCAGCAGTTAATTGCTGCCTCCATAGCGAGTAGCGAGGGCGATCGAACGCCCTTATAATTGTTAACCCTCGCTGAATGGTCTGCTGGACGTCTGTTGGCGTTTGCTCGCCACTGTCATCACGTACCATACTAGAGTGGATCTGTAAATTATTGTTGCAGTGAACAATTAGGTACTCATAGCGTCTAGCATCCTCAACGCATCACCACTGCTAATACTTTGGCGCCGTCTGCTAACTAGTAATTAAACCGTTTTTATTGCTCGGCTACGCCCCTATACTCCTAGCAGCGTTAAAAGGAACGGCAGATATTTAAAAAAAAGCGACAAAACATACCTAATGCTTTACTCTCAACGCCGGGAGATGAAACTAAGTGATGACAGATTTTATCATTTAGTTTTTGCTGTCAGGACGAAGAACGAGTAAAAAGCTCGAATTCGGATCAACGCGGGTGTTCTTGGCTCTATGGGAGAGAGAGAGAGAGAGAGAGAGAGAGAGAAACAACTTTATTGAGCCGAGCTTGACATCTTAGACGCCGTCAATGGAAGTGGTTCCCTCTTCACGGGACCCATATGCTTCCCTAGCCGCCTGGCCCCTGGAGATCAGGACGAGCTGGTCTTCCAGGGCGGTGCTGGTTAGCAAGGTCACCCATCGCTCGGTAAGGGTGGATGAGGGATGGGGTAGGGTAGCGGGGCAGGTAAGAGGTGGGGGGATCGCCTTGATGAAATCGCGTACTCCAATGACGTGTTGGAGCGTGCCTAACTGAGTTTTGCAGAAGTTACAATCCCCCTCGTACCTTTCCGGGTAAATCTTGTTTTGAAGGTAAAGGTGCGGCAAGGATCATGCCTGTATTTGCCTGTAGATCGCTTGCTGTTCTCTGCTAAGTGATTTGTGAGGATCGGGGTAACGGCGCCTCTCCGTCTTATAATGGTTCGTAATGTCTCTGTAACTAAATATGGACTGTGGCTCACCTTCCTCAACCCGGTGTTCCATCTCTCGGGCGAACTGGTGGGCAAGTTCGTTGCCCTCCAGCCCAGAGTGAGCCAGTGTCCATATTGACTCAACTTTCCTTTCAGGTACGTCGTGTTTACTTTTGAGAATATCTATAGTGCCGCAAGAGACACCCACCCCTTTCTGTAGTTGTTATACGCCTTTTGCGAGTCGGTGACAATCCTTCCCACCTTGGCCTGCGCGAGTGCTAGCGCTATCGCGGCCTCTTCTGCCACCTCTGGAAAAGACGCCTTGATGGAGGCGCAGGTTACGAGCACATCCCGCGTCGTAACTGCCAGCGTTGCTTTCGATGAAAATTTGAGTAACGAAGCGTCTGTGAAGAGAGTGACCCCCTCTTCCTCTTCTACTATTTGATCCAAGGTCTCCGCCAAGGCCGCTATACGAGCCGCTCTGCGGCCGTCGTTACGACCCGACCTCATGTTTCTAGGCAGTGGTTTACTGTGGATTTTATGCGCCCACAACCTGGGTAACGGCCTCGTTTCCTTCCGCTCTGCCTCTTGCCAGCCCAACTTGGCAAGAACGCGACTTCCCGCCGACGTCTCACTGAGTCGAACTCTTTGATTAGACAGATGAGCTTCTATTAACTCTTCGACGACGTTGTGCTTGCACATGCCGAGAAGCTTGTCGGTCGAAGAATGCTTCGGAATGCTCAGCGCCATCTTGGTTGCCTTTCGTATAATGACGTTCAACTGGTCCCTGTATTTTTTCAGTAACTTGAGGTATAGGCGCCGCGTAAACGATGCGCGACGTCAAGAAGGCCTGGACGAGCGTCAGTACATCGTCCTCCTTCAATCCCCTTTGTCTGTTTGGGACTCTTCTGATCATGTTCGAAATTTGTTCCGTTGAGACTTCGATTTTGTCGATCGACGCCCCCGCCTTGCCATTGTTCTGGAAGACGACACCCAGGATACGTGCTTGCGTGGTTGGTGTTATGGTCGTCCCGTCGATGGTTTGTGTAATGACTCGTATTCTACAGGGCCTTTATTTCATGTTCTTCCAGTGGTGTCAACCACTTATCGACTATCGCTGATATCGCACAGCCATGGTGGGCGCTTTGGTGAGTGCGTTGTTCATTGCTCGCGAATGCATTCGTCAAATAGATTCCGTTGTCTGCTCCTGCACTGACTTCGTGTTTGTGATCTGTCACTGTTGAAACGTCGGCTCTCGTTCTTTCATTCTTTCATGTGTTCGAAAAGTTCTGCTCTTACCTTTGTATATCTTTGACTGCACGTGTTCCATACACCGACAAACAACACGGTTGTAACATGATGCATTTTTGACCGTGATCAAAAATCTAGCGAGTGAAATCCGCGTAATTGTCAGAGTGCCTGCAACAGCTTGGCCTATAACTGCACGGTTCATTAAAAGCGCTTGAATTTCCCCGGCTCACTCACAAAAGTCACCCGCACTGGCTTTCCAGTCAGTTCAATCTACACTTCCTGAATGCAGCCGAGGCAAAGGAAAGGCAGCGTTAAATCTGTGGCTGAACGCGAACTGGCGCAGATGCGATTGTCCCCGTTCGTGTTATGCAATGTGGAAGACGGGCTAGTCATCTCTTCAGACTTAGTTGGCATCGGCATGAGATAAGTATACATGTGATCGTGGAATATAGACGGTTTCGCACTCAGAATACGCGTGGAGAGTGCCGACGGATGCGCCACCTTTGGCGGCCCTGCTAAGTGCGCTCGGGAAGGAGGCAGCCGTCCACCGCAAATATCTGCGTCGCTGCTCGTGCGTCTCTGTTTGACTCACATTTTCGGGGCGAAATAAGGAACACGCGTCCGCTGTGTGTGTTGGTCGAAGCATCAAGGCGTGTCGCAAAACAATTATTGTGTGATGGGGTGCTCAAACACCACCAAAATCGCTCGGGTGACACGGTTGTGCTCCTTCCTCGCGAGGCCTCCTGCGCGAGGGTGACGGCAGCAATGGAACGCCGCCGTTCCGCAGGAAGCTTCTTGTTCCCAAGCTTTCTTTCTGACATCTTGGTGCTTGTTACACTCGGTAATGTTTACACGGGTAAGCGACGAAGTTTACCACGACGTACCCAATGCTATCGTTGCGTTTCTTCAGCCGTGCCCCTGCAGCATACGGGTTAAAGGCATTTCGCATAATTTCTGAATGCTACTTGCGGCTTCCACAGTTTGCCGCTTCTTTTACTTGTTGTGTCCTACAGCTGCTGAAGCTTGAAAGTCGTGATTTCGTAGGTTTGATGCGGCCTGTGAAATCGTCGCACCAGGTGTCACGCAGTTGATGTTATAGGATCTATTTTATGCCTGGCTTCGCGCGTGTTGAACGGTTTCTTGCTGCTTTTGAACTGCTGTTGATTTCCACGAGGTTTTTGTCTCTATTCCTTTGCAGTGGGTTTAAACTGCGCTGTATTTTGTCAGAATGACTACAGTTAAGTACGTTTTTAACAGCTTGATACTTTTAGCCCGAGGACAGCTTTGAGATTATCATTACTTGAAAAAGTTTTTATAAAGGCGGTAGCTGATAAGGAGAGCTGCGTTAGGTGCCGCATGTCGTATTGCTGTTCGATTTGCGCCGAGATATTCAAGTCATCTTTGTCTAGTCAATAAAGCTTGCTGTTATATGAGCAGATTTAACATGGAGGTTTCTTTGTTTCGCAGCCTGAGTGCCTTTTTCGTGGCCGTATCGTAAACAGTCTATTTTTTTCTGTTATTATCTTTTGCGGCGTAGGCCGCAATGTTTACTCAGGAAAGGAATAAACCCCGCCTTGCCGCCAGCGCGCATATACTTTGGCCAGCGCTGCTCTGCCTTTAAATATATCGTGTGCCTCGCTCTTACGAAACATTTAAAAATTACTTGAAAAGTCGGCAAGGCTTTTGTTTAGTACGTTTCCAAGCCGATCACTAAGAGAATGTCAAATTAAGAAGACACTAGAAGGAAGAGCAATTGACCGTCGTACATACGCAGTGGCATTGCACTGGCGGTTCAGCGCTATAGCTCGCGCTTTTGGTGACTTCGTTGACGGTGATACGCATTTCTGTCAACAATTTCACAACTGCTCTTCATGAAGCGACTTTCACGGTGCTTATTCGACGATGTCACGTGTACTCTTCAGCCGTGCGAAGTCGTTCGAGATATAAGTCTGCACTAACGTCGTGTGGCTATCATTTAGATACGGTAACAGTAATGCGGAAATCGTAAAATTTTTAGAAAAGTAACGTTCGAGGCATAGTCAACAAAATGAAACAGCTCCTTAACAGCAGCTCCACTTTGTAAGTGGGCTTCCTTACGCTCTCTGTGGAACGCACTTGGCACGTGTACGGAGGTGGTTGCCCCAAACTAACAGGGCATTCCTTGAACACATAACCAAGCGCGAAGTCATAGGTAAGCTTTTTCCTTACTCCACATCAAAAGAAGGAAGACCATTACGAGACCGCGTAAATATACCTTAATGGCAAATTTGACTTCATTTTTATTTCAAGATTATCTGGTTATATCGGCTGTACTTTCGATATTTTTGGATGTGTGCTATTAGTAAATTGCAGTGTTTCATAGATCGATATTACTATCAGTACCTTATAGCTACATCGCCGAACAAGTGAGAATATTTCCATTCATATCTTCATTGTGATAAGCAACGTGCGAGAGTGTACTTATGAAGAGCTTGAGTAGTAAGCTTCGAGAAACTCCTCTCGTCAAGCGTACCGAATAGGAACCTAGTTTCTGTGCCTTCAGCGTGGCAACGGATCCATACTTATGCAATCGTTTTTTTTTATGCTCTTTGACGCGGCGTTTAGTGGAAACGTCTCTTACGTAAACCTGCCGACAAATGTCAACTGCGTTCGTTTGTGTTAGCGGACGCCACATCAGCTCCAAAACAGAGCAATCAGCAAAATTATGCGTAAAAAGTGCTTACAGCGCCCTTGCACCTAACGGACCTTAAAACCTTAGCTGAAGGTAATGACAGCTAGCAAGACTGAATACTGACATGCCCTGGCTATGAGAAGCTGCTAGTTTTTCATGCATACATTTTTTTTTCACAATATGTCAATCGTATTAAAGCATTAGGCGTACCCGCCAAGGAGGAGCGTCAAAGAGAGAACCAGAATACCGAATTGCCTTTTGCCCCGACTCGTCATTTGCAGTGCAGAGCTGCATTTTCCCGCAGAACATAAGGAATGCACAGGTTGATGATATTTTCTTCCTGCGTGCTTGGCCATCGAACGCGCAGCGAAGCTATTTGGGGGCGCCCACGTCTATGTCTGACATCCGCCAACCCGGGCCTCCTGAATCTGGGCTTCCGTCACTATTGCGGGAAGCATCGAAGAGGGGACATGAAAGGAAGCTGAGGAACGCGCAATACTTAGCCGGAGCAAGAGACGCGAAGCCATGTTGAAAACACGCACAGAGGCCCGCCTATACAATTCAGCTAAAAATAAGCGGATCCCTAATGACAGTGCCTCCCCCTACAATGGCCAGCTGTCATTATGAAGTGAGGGAATAGAGAGACAAAGAGAGAAGGGCAAAGGAAAGACAGGGGGGTTAACCAGACATTATCTCCGGATAGGGCAAAGTGCGCAAAGCATAGTGCAGCGCAATATAAACTTGCATAAGAATGCTTCTCTTCAGTGCAGTCGCTGATGACCAGCAAGTCACTGAAAAGATCTGTCATTTCTGTGCGCTGTGGCCTCGGACAAGCACATTACTTTACAAGCCGATATATCAGAGAGCAGGAAGCGCAACATTCGAAACCACTTATAGGGAGACAGATTGCAAGAAGATAGTTATCGCCTCTATTCACAGACGCGCGCTCTAGGAAGGGTGAGAAGAGGCCAGAGATGGCACGGAAGCCATTGTATTTTTCTTGCAAGTGTGTCTTCTAAGTACAGGCTACGGCCGGATCACACCAGGTGTCGCCCGCCTCCTCCTTTTCGCGAGCTCTCTTTTTCTTGAATCGTATCACAGTAAGTCAGAGTACTTTGTACGGTTCGCTACATTCCTTGCTGCCGAATGAAAGAAGCGAGCCTGCCTATAAAGAGAGCTATTCACCCAAGTTGCTACACCAGCCTGTAAGCCAATTAGGACCGCAGCCTAATCGGCCGCTGCTCGATATGTGCTGTGTGCCTATCCGAATATTGATTGCATCGTTCAATAGAGTAAGTGGCGTCGAGCACGCTGCTGCTTGATGAATAGCCATTGCAACGAAGTTGCAACCACAGTACCAGGGGTTGAGGGTGGTCGCCTCGGTGTTTCAACTAGGGCACTGTTACTACAAATAATGCTGTGTCGTGGTATCATTCCGCATTGCGGTTGGCAGTAAGACTGCCACTTCGTGTGTCTTCTGACGTGCCTATAAGGTTTTGTGATTCACGGATGACATGGCGACATGTGCTTGGTATACGATAAACATCATATAGATGAACATAACACATAAAACGTATTGCAATCAATTACGCACAAATTTTGCGAACATTGCTAATAAGATTAACACCGCCAGTCATTTCCAAAGTATACATGCGCGACAAAAACATTTTTTTCATAGATAAGGGTAACTATGTTGGCTGAGCTGTGCCATAAATGTTGTGTTGTGATTACGTTATTGACTGCAGGTGTTAGTAAAGCTTACGGTTCGCCTGCACCTCCTCCACATAGAAACGAGACTTTGAACCGTATCTGCTGCCATCAAGCTGGAATCTATTGGTGACCACTCTAAAGCGCCACTAATACGTCGTAAAAAAAAGCAATATTACCTCGACGTAAAGGGCCGCACGACATCGGAAACGCTCTATACGAAGGCCACGTTCTGCACTAAATTCTTCCACAGGTAGCTCGTTTCCCAGCGACAAACTAGAGCACTGCTGTGATTTCTACTTTGTTGGGGAAGAACGTACCAATGAGACTGAAAGAGCACTGCGAGGCGTCAACGCAGTTACGCGATGCATGTTACCTTGAAATATTAATAGAACTTTTCCGCGGCCAGCCGCTGCGCGCATTTCCTTTAACACATCAACTCATGCTTAGCGATTTGTATGTGCTAACGATTTCGTAACATCGAAATAAAACCGGTGCTTTCAACAAGACGCAAGGTCACCTACAACGAGTTTTCAAACTCTGAGCGCAATTGCTGCGTTAACAACCGCCCTATCACGATCCCGCTTTCAAGGCGAACGGAAGTCGTTGATGTTGAACCAAGGCGGCGCCATAATGATGGACTAGGGGTCCACTACGAACCCGTAATATCGGAAGTTAAAGAACGGGCAAGGCGATTTGGAGAGCCCTTTGGCTTTGTATCGAACCATTCATCATGACACAATGCGGCAGCTCTTGCCTCTGCATACGTATATACGACTCGCACGCTCAATCCACACAGATGCAGTCACGCGGGATTTCGAACGACCTTGCGTGTTTGAAAGTCGTGAGTTGCTCCCACTCTCCTGTATTCCAGAACTCCGCCCCTTTTCCACGTGCTCATTTGTCGCCAGTTTCACGAGGGCTCGAATTATCGCACACCGTAACAAGAAATCGCCGAGCCGCGTGCAATCGCGAGCACTGAACGGGATAGATGATCCCGATCACGTCGCCAGCTCCCACGGATGGTGCCGGGTGAATAGGCAGAGTAGAACTCACTTCTGCTTGCCGTCGAGAGAAAAAAAAAAAGACACAAGGAGCAACAAGATTTCAAACAACAAAGTTACTCGTAGGTATGGGTCATGTGCATTGGACACAACAACAGCAAACATACTAGTGAGAACGCTTAAGCTTGATCTTGTGACTTTTCTCTGCCCTGTTCTGCATTAGCAGTCACGTTAAAGCACGTGACAGAGCATCGCAACGCGACGTGCCGCAGCGCCAGAGAAAATAGGGCAGGCTGCGCGCAAGCAGACGAGTG